>NW_026262701.1:16493219-17743719 GCF_021869535.1 Mytilus californianus
ATCTAGCAGGCTGATATGTTATTTATAACTAATTGGACATTTTTTTCATACTTTTAATTCTGGAATACAACAAATTTAACCAGAATAACCTTAAATGATCGTCGAACGACCCATAATATTTGAAGTTGCAAATAGGAAATCGTGCTCAATAGAAATCTGTACGTAGTTTATTATCCCCTGTGCTTTTGGCTAAGATGTCAAAGAACAATTGTATGAAATATTTCATCGCCGAAAATCTGTAATTACAAGTCGTTTATATTTCCCAAATGGCAAAATGCGCAGGAATATTGTTCATGTACAACAAATCTCTATGATAGAGGATATAAAGTTATATATCTAAGTTGGCTGTAATTTTACAACTTATCTTGCCAAATAAGGTTGTTGTTTTATGAATGAAACGAGGTCATGAAACGGATCCAGAAATTGACGTCGATGGGATGTTTCACTTTAGATCGATTTAAGGGCCAATGTGAACGCGTTGAATCGATCTTTAATCTGTCTGAACTAAAAAACCAAAAGAGGTAGTTTAGTTTGAATCAATCTAAAGTGAACCGATCTTACTTTAAATGTGAACACAGAGATCGGTTTAAACTAGTACGATTGAATCAAAAATAATGTATGCGCATGTATAGCGGCACAACTATATCAATGGTTCGTTGTTTAACCCATATTTCTCTGTTAACCGACCATTGTGTGCATGCACGTAAAAAAACAAACTGAAAACATGTTGTTTTCGCCGTAGCATAAATTTGCGAAATCTGTGTCTTCTTTTTTTAGTTGATTTTTTTCTCTTCAGGAACCGCAGTATTTCATCGTGTTGTAACTTTGTTGCTACAGTTTTTAGCTCACCTGGGCCGAAGGGCCAAGTGAGCTTTTCTCATCACTTGGCGTCTGTCGTCCGTCGTCCGTCATCGTCGTCGGCGTCGTCGTCGTCCGTCGTCGTTTGATTTTTACAAAAATCTTCTCCTCTGAAACCACTGGGCCAAATTTAACCAAACTTGGCCACAATCATCATTAGGGTATCTAGTTTAAAAAATGTGTTTGATGACCCCGCCAACCAACCAAGATGGCCGCTATGGCTAAAAATAGAACATAGGAGTAAAATGTAGATTTTGGCTTATATCTCTGAAACCAAAGCATTTAGAGTAAATCTGACATAGGGTAAAACTGATTATCAGGTCAAGATCTATTAGCCCTGAAATTTTCAGACAAATCTGACAACCTGTTGTTGGGTTGCTGCCCCTGAATTGGTAATTTTAAGGAAATTTTGCTGTTTTTGGTTATTATCTTAAATATTATTATAGATAGAGATAAACTGTAAACAGCAAGATCAAATATTATTATAGAAAGAGATAAACTGTAAACAGCAAGATCTACAAATAAGTTGTCATGACCAAAATTGTCAGTCGACCCCTTTAGGAGTTATTGCCCTTAATAGTCAATTTTTAACAATTTTTTGTAAATTTTTGTAATCTTTTACAAAAATCTTCTTCTCTGAAACTTCTGATACAAATTTAACCATACTTGGCCATAATCATCATTAGGGTATCTAGTTTTAAAAATTTGTCCAATGACCCCGCCTTCCAACCATCATGGCCGACTTGGTTAAAAATAGAACATAGGGGTAAAATGCAGTTTTTGGTTTATAACTCTGAAACGAAAGCATTTAGAGCAAATGTGACAGGTAGCAAAAATGTTCATCAGATTTAGATTCATCTGCCCTGAAATTTTCAGACGAATCCGACAACCCTTTGTTGGGTTGCTGCCCCTGAGTTAGTAATTTTACAAAAATTTTGCAGTTTTTTGTTATTATCTTAGATATCATTATAATATCTAATATCTAATACTATTAATTATGATTTTTACCTTATTTTACATGATTTCCAAAGCATCAGTAAATACAGGTGAGCGACACAGGCTCTTGAGAGCCTCTAGTTTGTTATTATTTTGAATATTATTATAGATATATATAAACTGTAAGCAGCAATAATGTTCAAAAAAGTTAATATGACCATAATTGTCAATTGACCCCTTAAGGAGTTATTGCCCTTTAAAGACAATTTTACACAATTTGTTCATCAAGTTTGCCAATATTTAAAAATCTTCTCCTCTGAAACTACTGGGCCAATTACCTTCAACCTTTAACTAAATGTTCCTTATGGTATCTTGTATATAAATTGTATCTGAAGTTTGTATCTATCGACAAACATGGCCGCCATGGCTTAAATTAGAACATAAGGATCAAATGCAGTTTTTGGCTTATATCTCAAAAACTAAATCTTTTAGAGCAAATGTGACATGGGGTAAAATTGTTTAATTGGTCAAGATCTATCCGCCCTGAAATTATCAGACGAATCGAACAACCCATTGTTGGGTTGCTGCCACCAAATTGGTAGTTTTAACAAAATTTTGCAGTTTTTATACGACCGCAAAAATTAAAAATTTTTGGTCGTATATTGGTATGACATTGGCGTCGTCGTCTCCGTTGTCGTCGTCGTCCGGCGTCGTCCTGCGTCGTCCGAAGACACATTGGTTTTCGCACTCTAACTTTAGTTTAAGTGAATGGATCTCCATGAAATTTTACCATAAGGTTCAATACCACGAAAGGAAGGTTGAGATTGATTTTGGTTATGGTACCAACAGTTAAGGAATTAGGGGCCAAAAATAAGCATTTTTGTAACTTCCAGACAATAACTTGTGTGTAAGTGTATGGATCTCTCTGACATTGTACCACAAGGTTCCATATCACAAAGGGAAGGCTGTAATTGATTTTGGGGGTAATTGCCTCAAAATTTTAGGAATTAGGGGCCAAAAAAGGGGCAAAAAACAAGCATTTTTCTAGTTTCATGACAATAACTTGTGTGTAAGTGTTTGGATATTTCTGAAATTGTACTACAAGGTTCCATATCACAAAGGGAAAGCTGGAATTGAGTTTGGGGGTAATTGCCCTAAACATTTAGGAATTGGGGGCCAAAAAGGGACCAAAAATAAGCATTTTTCTAGTTTCCAGACGATAACTTGTGTTCAAGTGTATGGATCTCTCTGAAATTGTACTGCAAGGTACCATACCACAAAGGGAAGGCTGGGATTGAGTTTGGGGGTGATGAATCATAAGGGGGTTCAAAAAATTTGGGGGGGGGGGGTTCTTTTTTTTTCTTTTTTTCCTTTTTTTTTTTTCTTTTAAAATTTTCCATTTTAAGTTGGTTATTTCTGATTTATATTTAAAAGCAAATAATAATGATATGGTAGGAGATACACACCAAACAGGATGTGTAAATTATTATATAACAAGTATTGTGCAATAGCAAGAAATTTTCAATTCCACAGTATTGCACAATAGCAAGAAATCTTCAATTCCACAGTATTGTGCAATAGCAAGAAATCTTCAATTGCACAGTATTGCGCAATAGCAAGAAATATCCAATAGCACAATATTGCGCAATAGCAAGAAATTGTCAATTGTACAGTATTGCGCAATAGCAAGAAATATTCAATTGCACAGTATTGTGCAAAAGAAGATACTTCGTATAAATTGCTTATTTCTTAATCATTTTCAATGGGGTTTTATTCTTGAATTCTTGGGGTTCTTTAATATGCTGAATCTAACCGTGTATTAAGTTTTTGGATTTTGGGCCCCGTTTTTAAATTGGTCCACATTGAGGTCCAAAGGGTCCAAAATTTAACTTTGTTTGATTTCATCAAAAATTGAATTATTGGGGTTCTTTGATATGCCGAATCTAACCGTGTATTTAGATTCTTAATTTTTGGTTCCGTTTTCAAATTGGTCTACATTAAGGTCCAAAGGGTCCAAAATTAAACTTAGTTTGATTTTAACAAAAATTGAATTTTTAGGGTTCTTTGATATGCTGAATCTAAACATGTATTTAGATTTTTGATTATGGGCCCAGTTTTCAAGTTGGTCCAAATCGGGGTCCAAAATTAAACTTTAGTTGATTTCAACAAAAATTGAATATATGGGGGTCTTTGATATGCTGAATCTAACCATGTATTTAGATTTTTGATTTTTGGGCCCCGTTATCAACTTTGTCCACATTGAGGTCAAAAGGGTCTAAAATAAAACTTTGTTTGATTTCATCAAAAATATAATTCTTGGGGTTCTTTGATATGCTGAATCTAACCATGTATTTAGATTTTGGATATTGGACCATAATAGGTGAATGTCCAATTTAAAATTTTTAAGTTCTTAGACCACATTCATTCTGTGTCAGAAACCTATGCTGTGTCAAATATTTAATCACAATCCAAATTCAGAGCTGTATCAAGCTTGAATGTTGTGTTCATACTTGCCCCAACTGTTCAGGGTTCGACCTCTGCGGTCGTATCAAGCTGCGCCCTGCGGAGCATTTTATTTGTTATTATTTTGAATATTATTTTAGATATATATAAACTATAAGCAGCAATAATGTTCAGCAAAGTAAGATCTACAAAAAAGTTAATATGACCAAAATTGTCAATTGACCCCTTAAGGAGTTATTGCCCTTTAAAGACAATTTTACACAATGTTTTCATCAAGTTTGCTAACATTTAAAAATCTTCTCCTCTGAAATACAGGTGAGCGATTCAGGCTCTTGAGAGCCTCTTGTTTGTTTCAAAATGAAAATTTGAACTTGTGATTCAAGAGAAACAATAACTTCATCCAATATGTTTTTTCAAGTGTGTGTATCAGTGTATCAACACATCAATTTGATAAATTAGTTCTATTTATACACAATGTTTACAGTTTTACAGGTAATAAGGTCAGATCAATTGCATTTTTAATTGTAGTGTGAACGCACTGGTTCAGATTAGACCGATAGAGATCATTATGTTTTAAGATAATGTGAACGCTAACTGGTTTTATTTAGATCGATTAAAGAAAAATGCTAGTGTGAACAGGGTCTTAGTAACCGTCTAAGAAGACAACTCCGACCGCTTGTCAGATTTACTTAGGGTTTCATAAAATGTTAGACTTACATGTCTAGCGGAGCCATCAATCTTTTGTTTGTGCATTGGGGTCTATCTAGGAGTATTTTGAGGGGCATAAAGAAGGGATGGGTTTACTGTAGAACCCTATGGGGTTTTATTTTTTAAATTTTCAAATGACTATTTCTCGAAAACAGTAAGTGATAGACACACACACGGTCTTCGGTAATGAGTAAAGGACATTAAAACAAATCAAATAAAGTATAGGGTGAGTCCCTGGGGGTCATTTCAACCCCCTTCAATTTGAAAATGCGCTTTTATCTTGTAAACGGTCGCAATCCCCACCCCTAAACCATATATATACTTGTATGGGACAATAAACAAATCAAATGAAAATAATTTGGGGGAGTACCCGGTGTCACCCACACCCTTCTGTTTGAGAACTTGTAAACGGTCAAGATCCCCAACCCTAAATTTAATCCTGGATTTCTACCAAACTTGGACAGAAGCTTGTTTATGATCATTAGATAATATCCAGAAGTAAATTTTGTAAAAAAAAAAATCCTGTTTATCCGTATTTTACTTATAAATGGACTTAGTTTTTCTGCCAGTTAAATTACATTCACTCTGTGGTTAAAGTTTTAAAAAATTTAATAACTTTCTTAAACTATCCTGGATTTGTACTAAACTTGGACAGAAGCTTGTTTATGATCATAAAATAGTATCCAGAAGTAAATTTTGTGAGAAAAAAATCCTGTTTATCCGTATTTTACTTATAAATGGACTTAGTTTTTCTTCCAACTAACATTACATACAGTCTGCAGTTAAAGTTTTTAAAACATTTATTAGATTCATAAACCATCCTTGATTTTTACCAAACTTGGACACAAGCTTCTTACAATCAAAATATAGTATCTAGAAAATGCTAGAGGAAAATTTTAATAATTTTTTCCCCATTTTTGTTGAGCCTGCGACTTTTTTGCAAGCATAACTTTTTTCATACATTTCAAACATTTTATTTCATTAACTGTAAATCTATTATGTGCATTCCCGTATCACACTGAAAACATAGACAACAGAAAAAGTAGGCAAGACACTGGGTTCCACGGAACCCTTACAAATTTTAGGCAGTTAAGCTGCCTTATGCTAGCACCCTAGATTTGTGTTCTTCCCAACGAATGCTGAAAAAAGTGCCATTGTTATAATCTAGCAGGCTGATAAGTTATTTATAACTAATTGGACATTTTTTTCATACTTTTAATTCTGGAATACAACAAATTTAACCAGAATAACCTTAAATGATCGTCGAACAACCCATAATATTTGAAGTTGCACATAGGAAATAGTGCTCAATAGAGTCCCTGAGGTCACCCCACCATTAAACCATATATATTTATATATGTGACAATAAAACAAATCAAATGAAATATTGGGGGAGTCCCTGGGGTCACCCCACCCCTCCTGTTTGAGAACTTGTAAATGGTCGAGATCCCCACCCCTAAACCATATGTATTCATGTATGGGACAATAAAATAAATCAAATGAAATATAGGGGGAGTCCCTGGGGTCACCCCACCCCCTCCTGTTTGAGAACTTGTAAACTGTCGAGATCCCCACCCCTAAACCATATATATTCATGTATGGGACAATTTAACAAATCAAATGAAATATATGGGGAGTCCCTGGGGTGACCCCACATCCTCCTGTTTAAGAACTTGGAAATGGTTGAGATCCCCACCCCTAACCCATATATATATTCATGTTTAGGACAGTAAAACAAATCAAATGAAATATAGGGGGAGTCCCTGGGGTCACCCCACCACTCCTGTTTGAGAACTTGGAAATGGTTGAGATCCCCACCCCTAAATCATATATATTCATGTATGGGACAATAAAACAAATTAAATGAAATATAGGGGGAGTCCCTGGGGTCACCTCACCCTCTACTGTTTGAGAACTTGGAAATGGTCGAGATCCCTACACCTAAACCATATATATTTATGTATGGGACAATAAAACAAATCCAATGAAATATAGGGGGTTTCCCTGGGGTCACCCCACCCCTCCTGTTTGAGAACTTGTAAACGGTCCAGACACCCACTCCTAAACCATATTTATTCCTGTTCGTCATTTCAAAAAGATTTGACTGACATATAAGGTCAATCCCATAGGCGTCACATATGCATATCACTTTACTAGACCAAACCAATATGTACTGGACTTTGCCCAATGTCAGGCGACCATGGGAATGACAAATTATGGGAGCTTTGTTTGGGAGACGGCATCCTGTTACAATTATTTCTTGTTTATTATAAAATTTTATTGATGCAAAAAATGAGTCTAGGTTAATTGAATTTACACTAATTATTTTTTGAATTATTTCTCGACCTATAATAATTTTCATTTATGGCTCACTTTAAAGAAAACATATAAATCTTTCAAGCTGTGTAAAGCCCAAGAATGTTTGACCAACTGTTTTATAATCACCTGACATTTTATTCCAAACTTGGTATGGAGTAAAATCATGGACTTGGGGTGAAGATGGGGGTCATTTACATTGATATATATGCATTGCTTTTGAAAACCTTGATGAAATATTAATTAATTTGCCTTAATAATCAATTCATTAGATAAACGTAAATGTACAATATACGAATGTTTAATGTTTGTTCTTTCAAATCTTAAAAAAAACAATTGAAGCAACACTGCCACAGTTTTCATAATACGTTTGCCTTGGTTTTTGGTTAACTGCCTTCAACGCTTACTGTGCTTTGATTTTATTATATCATATATCAAATGGTTTTCTTGTTTCAGAGGAAAACAACGAGGCAACAGCAGGAATTTCGGTAGGCGTTATTATTGGTGTACTAGTAGGATTTGCTGTACTTGGAACTATACTATATAAGCTATATAAGCATGGTGCTTTCAGGAGATGTCAGAGAGGTAACACTTTTGTCAGTATACATTTATAGTCATTTTTCAGATATTTGATATGCAGTTGTATTTGCATTGGCATATCACATTTCTATGGAGAATATTTGGCTATTGTTCAATGACTTTGTTTATTTTAAATAGTATATATATTTATAAAGTAAATCCATTTGAATTTCCACATATGCAGTTCACTTTCAAAATTACATACAGGCTAGGCATATATCTCTGCAGGACGACCTTAAGTGAACAATGAAGAGTATTTTTTTTTATTTTTGCCTCAAAAAGAAGAAGGGTACCAGAAGGTATAATTTGTACATTATACAACTAAAGGAAAAATGTATTCCTATCCATGTTATTTGTACAAAAGTTAGATGATTGAAGAATAAAATAAATCTTTTATCTTTAGCTCATCTTGCCCAAAGGGCTATGTCACAACTATTTTCCCTATATATTCCTGTCAACATTTCCTATATGTTTTTTATACGACCGCAAAAAATTTTTGCGGTCGTATATTGGTATGACGTTGGCATCGTCGTCGTCGTCGTCTGGCGTCGTCCGGCGTCGTCCGAAGATACATTGGTTTTCGCACTCTAACTTTAGTTTAAGTGAATGGATCTCTATGAAATTTTACCATAAGGTTCAATACGACAAAAGGAAGGTTGGGATTGATTTTGGGGGTTATGGTACCAACAGTTAAGGAATTAGGGGCCAAAAATGGGCCAAAAATAAGCATTTTTGTAACTTCCAGACATCACTTGTGTGTTAGTGTATGGATCTCTCTGACATTGTACCACAAGGTTCCATATCACACAGGGAATGCTGGGATTGATTTTGGGGGTAATTGCCTCAAAATATTAGGAATTAGGGGCCAAAAAAGGGGCAAAAAACAAGCATTTTTCTAGTTTCATGACAATAACTTGTGTGTAAGTGTATGGATCTTTCTGAAATTGTACTACAAGGTTCCATATCACAAAGGGAAAGCTGGAATTGAGTTTGGGGGTAATTGCCCAAAACATTTAGGAATAAGGGGCCAAAAAGGGGCCAAAAATAAGTATTTTTCTAGTTTCCAGACAATAACTTGTGTTCAAGTGTATGGATCTACCTGAAATTGTACTGCAAGGTACAATACCACAAAGGGAAGGCTGGGATTGAGTTATGGGTGATGAATCATAAGGGGGTTCAAAAAATTTTGGGGGGGGATTTTTTTTTTTTTTCCTTTTTTTCTTTTTTTCCTTTTTTTTTCTTTTAAAATTTTCCATTTTAAGTTGGTTATTTCTGTTTTATATTTAAAAGCAAATAATAATGCTATGGTAGGAGATACACACCAAACAGGATGTGTAAATTATTATATAATAAGTATTGTACAATAGCAAGAAATCTTCAATTGCACAGTATTGCGCAATAGCAAGAAATCTTCAATTGCACAGTATTGTGCAATAGCAAGAAATATCCAATAGCACAATATTGCGCAATAGCAAGAAATTGTCAATTGTACAGTGTTGCGCAATAGCAAGAAATATTCAATTGCACAGTATTGTGCAAAAGAAGATACTTCGTATAAATTGCTTATTTCTTGACCAATTTCAATGGGGTTTTATTCTTGAATTCTTGGGGTTCTTTAATATGCTGATCTAACCGTGTATTTAGTTTTTGGATTTTGGGCCCCGTTTTTAAATTGGTCCACATTGAGATCCAAAGGGTCCAAAATTTAACTTTGTTTGATTTCATCAAAAATTGAATTATTGGGGTTCTTTAATATGCCGAATCTAACCGTGTATTTAGATTCTTAATTTTTGGTTCCGTTTTCAAATTGGTCTACATTAAGGTCCAAAGGGTCCAAAATTCAACTTAGTTTGATTTTAACAAAAATTGAATTCTTAGGGTTCTTTGATATGCTGAATCTAATCATGTATTTAGATTTTTGATTATGGGCCCAGTTTTCAAGTTGGTCCAAATCGGGGTCCAAAATTAAACTTTGTTTGATTTCAACAAAAATTGAATATATGGGGTTCTTTGATATGCTGAATCTAACCATGTATTTAGATTTTTGATTTTTGGGCCCTATTATCAACTTTGTCCACATTGAGGTCAAAAGGGTCCAAAATTAAACTTTGTTTGATTTCATCAAAAATTGAATTCTTTGGGTTCTTTGATATGCTGAATCTAACCATGTATTTAGATTTTTGGATATTGGACCATAATAGGTGAATGTCCAATTTAAAAAATTTTAAGTTCTTAGACCACATTCATTCTGTGTCAGAAACCTATGCTGTGTCAAATATTTAATCACAATCCAAATTCAGAGCTGTATCAAGCTTGAATGTTGTGTCGATACTTGCCCCAACTGTTCAGGGTTCGACCTCTGCGGTCTTATCAAGCTGCACCCTGTGGAGCATTTTATTTTAAAATGAATTGTTTTTTAAATTTACCTATGACCACTACTTTTTATTTTCAACAAAACTGTACTTCAGCTTTTTATACTGCTGTTTACAGGACGTATTATGGTATACCATTGTCTGTCCGTCGTCAACATGTTGAACAATAACTCAATAACGCTTTAACCAATTTTGCATTAAACTTTGGTGAATGGCTTATATAGATTGATGTGAGCTCCCTGTTGATTTATATAGATTTTAGATTTTTCTTTTCCGAGTTATTGGGTTTTATTAATTAGAAAAGGGTGATTTTCCAGTTTTCGTACAATAACTCATAAATGCTTTGAGCAGTTTTCATGAAACTTTGGTGAATTGTTTATATTTGTTGACGTAAGCTCCCTTTTGATTGTTATAAATTATAGATTTTAGGTTCTTTTTAAATTATGAGATTTTATTCTTAAAAGGGGGGATCCAGTTTTCAGACAATAACTCAAAAGTGCTTTGAGCAGTTTTCATGAAACTTTGGTGACTGGTTTATATCTATTGAAATAACTTGCCTTTAGTTTTTTATACATTTTTTTTTACATTGAGGAGTTATGGAACTTTATTCTTTGAAAAAACGACGAGCATATCATGCACTCATGGCCCAGCTCTTTATTATTTCGAAATTTAAGTTAAATCTTACATAGACTTGTTTGTTATTTCCATTTGAATAGGTCAACACCTCTTTTTCACAGGATGATTCAACGTTTTGTATGTATTTTATATTTCTTATTTCATTAGGTCAATAAGCCCAAATATATGGCGTGAGGTATCCCTCTATAGTGGTTGATTAGTTTTCTCTTTTATTTATTTTCTCTGAAAAAAACAGATCATATGAACCATTGACCACATTTGAGTGTTTCTTTGCAAACTGGTGCCTGATGTCTTCCCTTACTAACCATGGCCATCCTGACTAAAAAAATGTAAGGGGTTAAATAAACAAAATATTTTTGGCCTTCTTTTACTTTAGTGGACTTTACACATTGTAAAAAAATGAGGGGACTCATGAAAAAATAAGATTTTGTGGTAGTATAATTGCTGTATAGTTGTAGGTTTTAGGGGACTACTAATATTTTTAATCCTACTAGGTAGTGTAGATTCCCCAAATTGAGCTGATCTTGTGCTATGCATTGTTGAACTAGTACTATTTCACATAGGTTTTCATTGAACTTTTTATGAAATTTTCTTTTTTTTCATTTTTAACCGGATTTTCGAAGGAAATATCGGTTATTAAAACGGTGATATACGGGGGCGGCTGGGCGGTTTGGCGGCTGCCAAACAGTGTCCGCACAATAACATGAAAACGCTTTAACAATTTTTTTTTTCAAATTTAAATATGTTGTTTCCTGGGACTTAATAAATGTCTCTATTAATTTTCAAGATTTTTGTATATCTCCTTTGTGAGTTATCACCATTTTAAATATCCAAAAGTAGAATTTTTAAATATTTTACTGTTGTTACAAGTGTGGACACAGATCAGTGTGGATAGTATGATTGAATGTTTGACAGTGTTTTATATGATAAAAGGAGTTCTATGTATTATGTTTTCTATGTATTAACTGTGTTGCACAATGACAACCAACATGAGCATAAGGGGTGCTGTTTATTTAATATTTAGTTTTTTATGTTCAACACGGGCATGGAAGAGATACTTATTGCATTAACTACCAAATGATTATGATAGAATATGTTCCACATCTTTGATTTTGGATACATTTTGTAGCTAGGAGAGGAACACATAATAGGTTCATTTTTTCATAATGTAATTTTTTTTATATGGGAGATGGTATCTGAGAACTTGTATTTGCTTACTATTTGTATGGTTCTATTTATATTACTTTGTGGTGGATTGTCAGTATCATAAGTAAAACATTTCTGTTAAATGTCGAAATTGTTTCTCAGATTAGAAGACATTTAATGGTTTTTAGTAATGACAATGCCTGACATGATGATTGGGGCTAGAAAGTGAACTTCTAGTGTTATTTTTTATTAATTCTTTGAAAATATCTCCTCCAAAGCTGGTCAAAGCAAAAAAAAGTTTTGACCAGTATGAAAATGATATCAACAAAAGAACCTTTGTGAGCATGCGTCAAAGACTCATAACTAAATACAGAAGTCATATGATAAAATGTCACGTGGATATTATGAACATCTAATTAATATGTCTAAATATCTAAAAAGTTTTAGTATTCAATATGAAAAAGGTATTGCAAAAGTATTCTCTTTTCAGTTGTTTTTGTTATATGGATACAAATATAAGTGATACCAATACAGTAAGGCAGTTTTGTAATGGTATGAAAGTGTAGTAATTAACATTTACTGTTAATTCACACAAATTAAGAAATAAACAAATGAATGATAAATGTTGAACATGTACAATGAAATATATTTTAGAAATCAATGAGGCCAGATAGGACTTATAAATTTTGGTCTTTTTCTTAACATACTGAATGACCATTTACACTCAAGACTGAGTCGCCAGTAGGCTGTACAGATGTAAAAAAATTAAGTGTAACAAAAGAACCTAGCATTATATTGCTGTAGTAGCGCGAGTAGCATTGTTTGGTGAATTTGTGCTTTTTTTTTTAAATTTGGCTGATGGACAAAAAATATTTGGTTCAAATCTAAATAAAATGCCTTTATCTCCCTATTACTTACATTGTACATAGAATGGATACTACTTTGACAATTCCTTGTACATGAGAGTTGTCTGTCAAATCTTTATTTCACAAAGAATGAATTGCATAACAATGAACTGAGCTCAAAGCAAAGCACTTTAATAATACACTTAGACAATGAGCTCAATCCAGTGATATACTTTGTACTACAGGTCCTTCATGAACATCCTATTGGCCAAAACCATATCTCACAAACATGCCATACTACATGGTTGGATCAGAAGTCCTGAAAAAGACATGAACTTTATTAACATATTTTAAGTATATACACCGGTTAAAACTTTCACAAATTTGTGGTAAAATTCTTCAGTATCTAGCAACTATCAATCGCTTCATGCACAAATTGATATAGGTTGAGTACCCCTCTGTCGGAAATAAGAACATACCTCCACCTAATTTTAGTAAACTGATGAAGAAACATTCAAAACTATAAAATGTTATCTAATAGACTAGCTGCAATGAAATCCCAGTTTTCTAAAATGGTAGGTGGAACCTAAAACTCAAGAAATTTTAAAGGCTACATTTTAAATATTGCAAATACATACAATAATAATTCTTCTCAAAAATTCGATATATTTTTCCTTATTTTGTCTTTTGTTCGAGACCTCTAGATGTCTTTCAATTACATCCAGTTTGGCGTGGGTTGATGTTTGATTGTTGTACATGTTATATAACCGACGTGGGATTTGTTTATATAAATCAGGCGTGAAATAATTTTGGTTCACTGAAATCCTTTAACTTACTTCCAAACTAATGTTAATACTGAGGGAAAAAATTACATTGCTAAATAACCACTTTAAAACACATGCAAACTTTTTGTGAGGAAGGCATAATGAATGTAACATCTATTAGATTTTTTTTAAACCATTCTAAACTACTGATAAGTGATAAAGTTTGTTAACTGTTACTTACCTTCAAAAAGGGGGTTGCATTCACTTTACTACATATACATATAAATTTAATCAACAATACTGCAACACCTAGGATAAATAGAGGATTGTTTTGTAAGAATAGTTGCTGAAATAAGCAGGCAATATTCAAAGTAGAATAAAAAAAATCCTAAAGGATTCTAAGCATCCATATTACAGGACTGTGTTTTAAAGTAATAAGCATTGTGCAGGGCTCGCGCTACCATGCGACTGGGGCGACAAAGTTGCTTTCCCGGTCGTCACTTCGCATTGACCGACCTTCAAAAGCGAAATCTAGTCGCACTGTTGTTTACGATATTCGCATTTAGTCGCTTTTGTCATCGGCAATATTCAACATTTACCAAGTCGATGAAACAGCAATTTTTAATTTGAAAGTAAAGAAATTCAAAGACATAAACGATTTATTTTCTTAAGAAGGTTAAAGCATTGATTTTAAAGTTGGTTGCATGTTATTTTCATAAAGACAATTTTTTTTATCGCTTCTGGTACTTGTTACTCAAGCGTAGATCAAATCATTCTAACTTTCGGCAAAATAAGCTTGTTACTTCATTAGAACGTGATGAAATTAAGGATTTCTTGCTGTTGTGCAATACACTGTGCTGTTGCGCAATACTTAGTAAATCTGTTGTCAGACTATAAACAAATAAAGTTCAATTAATTCCCAGTCATATTAGAAATTTATGAAAATGTAAAGGGAGCTTACATCAATAGATATAAACAATTCACCAAAGTTTCATGAGAATTGCTGACAGCATTTTTGAGCTATGGTCCAACAACTGGAAAATCACCCCTTTTTAGCTCACCGGGGCCCGAAGTGCCTCATGTGAACTTATGCCATCACTTGGCGTTCGTCGTCGTCGTAAACTATTTAAAAAATCTTCTCCTCTGAAACTACTGAGCCAATTACCTTCAAACTTTAATTAAATGTTCCTTAGGGTATCTTGTTTATAAATTGTATCCAAAGTTTGTATCCATCGACAAACATGGCCGCCATGGCTAAAAATAGAACATAAGGGTCAAATGCAGTTTTTGGCTTATATCTCAAAAACTAAATCTTTTAGAGCAAATGTGACAGGGGTAAAATTGTTTAATTGGTCAAGATCTATCCGCCCTGAAATTATCAGACGAATCGAACAACCCATTGTTGGGTTGCTGCCACCGAATTAGTAGTTTTAACAAAATTTTGCAGTTTTTTGTTATTATTTTGAATATTACTATAGATATATATAAACTGTAAGCAGCAATAATGTTCAGCAAAGTAAGATCTACAAAAAAGTTAATATGACCAAAATTGTCAATTGACCCCTTAAGGAGTTATTGCCCTTTAAAGACAATTTTACTCAATTTATTCATTAAGTTTGCTAACATTTAAAAATCTTCTCCTCTGAATAACAGGTGAGCGATTCAGGCTCTTGAGAGCCTCTTGTTTAATGAATAAAATTTTAAACCCCATAACTCAGAAATGTAAAAGGTAAAATTTATAAAATTCTAAACGGAGCTTACATCAATATAGATATAAACATTTCACCAAAGTTTCATACGAACTGCTGAAAGTATTTTTGATTTTTTGTCCAAAAACTGGAAAATCCCCCCTTTTTTCATGAATAAAACCCTGTAACTCGGAAATGTAAAATCTAAAATATATAAAAATCTAAAAGGAGCTCATGTCAATAGATATAAACAATTCACCACAATTTCTTGCTAGTTGGTGAAAGCATTCTTGAGTTATTGTCCGAAAAGTGGAAAATCCCCCTTTTTTTAATGAATAATACCCCACAACTCGGAAACGTAAAATCGAAAAATTATAAAAAACGAAATGGAGCTCATGTCAATAGATATAAAACAATTCACCAAAGTTTTATGCAAATTGGTTAAAGCGGTTTTGAGTTAATGTCCAACATGTTGACGACGGACAACGGTATACCATAGTACGTCCCGTAAACCGGCGTATAAAAATAAAAGGGTGTCATACTACACCAAAACCTTCTGAAGGAAACACTAAGTTGGCAAACAAATTGGTTGTTTTTTCATTGACAACCCTGTATAACCTTGCAGCAGTATCAAGTCTCATAATATGCATTACCTTGTAACACGTTGGACGTCAGAGTAATCTCGGACTATGAGTATGAGTTTTGGGAAATTTGTAGGGGGGCAGGAGGGGGGGGAGGTTTCAAGGGAAGCAAATGCTCTTTAAATTATGCGTGTTTCGAAAATTGAGGAGTTGAGTCATTTTATTAAGACTTAATTTAAATAATGACTAATGAAGACACCTTCTAATTCTATAAAAAAAAAATTCAGAACCGACTACTGAACAGGAACAATGGTACTTTTTTGTCTATGAAACTACACTATGACATCTGATCTGCAAAACCTACAAACAGACACAGAAATATCATCAAATAGTGAAATATAAGATTGATTGCACCTTGTATGGATAGTTCCGACACGTGTTACATGGGGAGCCCGTTTGTTTACAAATAATAATGTCACGTGATCACGCACTGACGTCACCAATTTTTATCACAAATGCATAACCCATTTATCTTGCGGACATGCAATGGGAATGTGCACGGTTATCAAAAACTACAAAAATATTGAATATACAGTTAATGAAGAAGTTATTTCATCAAAAAGATAAGATTTTCACTCATGACACAAATCGACTGGGTGTCATCGGCGATAATTGATCATATTGATAGATGGGATTAAATTGACCGCGAAGAAGGTCTAGAGAACCACCTCTGGAGAACCTTAACATTAATAAGTAATACTTACCAAAAATTCTCTATAATTAACGCTATTTTCTGTTGGAAAATTTCAGAAAGATGCTGATAAACTTATTTGGTGATGCAGATCTTGTTTTGGCGCGAAATATTCTTACTCTTAATGCTTGACGTAACAAAATTTGTATAGAATTATATTTAACTAAAGCTCAGCGTAAATATGCAGAAGCATGACAATACATTAATGATAAAATGTGTAAATATTTCTGTAAAAGAATACAATTTTACTTTACCAGTATACTTCACTTAGAATTACATTTGAGCGCAAGAAAATCTATATGTAAATCAGCTGAATCCCGGGGTCGAAGTTCAACCAGAGACATATGTATATATGTCTCTGGTTCAACATATCAATGGAAATTTTTGCGTGTGCTTGCGTTGCTTTAGATCGAGGCCACAGCTTTTCAACCAATCGGGGAATGTTTACTTGGGGCATACATCTATTTTTACTGCAGGTTTTGGCATATTTTAATCGAAATTAGAGAAAAATGGAAGGATGTTAGGAGATATAAAACAGAAAATGATAAATATTTTTAGCAAAAGATGAATTGGATCGGGGTTCTGTGTATTCACATTATTTGTACAACTTTCCTTACTGATGGCAAAAAATGGAATTTCCGTGACCTAAATGGTTCGCGAAAATTAATATTTTTATATATATATAGTAATTATGTTATGATTTGATCATTTGTCTTATCTCAGAATAAAAATTGGAGTGACAGATTTATTAGAAAATTATCTATTTCCTAAGTGGTAATGATTATAAGCTATATCATTAGACATTTTGAAGATTATTACATTATTAATTATGTTAGAGTACTATGTTAAACAACCATAGTTCTGTTCAATTAGATATTATAAATATTTCAGCATATGATAATGATTTATTTTCATTATTAATTGGATCTTGGAAATATTTTAGCATATGATAATCATTGGAGTGACAGATTTATTTGAAAATTTTCTATTTTCTGATAAGATCTGTAGGACTGTATATATACAGTTTGAAACTTACTAGTATTACTGTATAAATGTAGGTTGGAATTTACTGTTCATTATTAGACATTTTGTAGATAATTAAGTGTCCGTTAATCATATATATTCTTACCCCTACCCCCCTTCAATTTGGTAATGTGCTTTTATCTTGTAAACGGTTGAGATCCCTACTCCAAAACCATATATATTCTAGTATGGGACAATAAAACAAATCAAATGAAATATTGGGATAGTCCTTGGGTTCACAGCTACCCTCCTTTTTTTTGAAAACTTGTAAATGTGCACGCTCCCCACCCTGAAACCATATATATTCTTGTATGTTACAAATCAAATGAAATAAAAGGTGAGTCCCCTGGGGTCACCCCCAGCGTGTCTGTTTGAGAACTTGTAAACGGTCGAGATCCCAACCCCTAAACCATATATATTTTTGTATGGGACAATAAAAGAAATCAAATGAAATATAGGGGAAGTCCATTGTGGTAACCCCCCACCCCTTCTGTTTGAGAAATTGTAAACGGTTGAGATCCCCACCCCTAAACCATATTTAATCTAGTATTTGACAATAAAATTTAGAGGAAGTCCACGAGGGTAAACCCCACCCCCTTCTTTTTGAAAGCTTGTAAACAGTCAAGATCCCCACCCTGAAACCATTTTTCTTCTTGTATATTACAATAAAACAAATCAAATGAAATAAAAGTTGAGTCCCCTGGGGTCACCCAACCTTTTTCCTGTTTAATAACTTGTAAACGGTTAAGATCCCTCACCCCTAAACCATATATATTCTTGTATGGGACAATAAAACAAATCAAATGAAATTTAACGGATCCCTCACCCCTAAACCATATATATTCTTGTATGGGACAATAAAACAAATCAAATGAAATTTAACGGAAGTCCACGGTGGTAAATCCCACCCCCTTCTTTTTGAAAACTTGTAAACGGTTGAGATCCCCACCCCTAAACCATATATATTCTTGTATGGGACAATAAAACAAATCAATTGAAATTTAGGGGTAATCCCCGGGGGTAACCCCCACACCTTTTTTTTTGAAAACTTGTAAACAGTCAAGATCCCCACCCTGAAACCATATATATTCTTGTATGTTACAATAAAACAAATCAAATGAAAGTCAAGTCCCCTGGGGTCATCCCCACCTTCTTTCTGTTTAAGAACTTGTAAAAGGTCAAGATCCCCACCCTAAACCATATATATTCTTGTATGGGACAATAAAACTAATCAAATGAAATGTAGGGGAAGTCCACGGGGGTAAACACTACCCCCTTCTTTTTGAAAACTTGTAAACGGTCAAGATCCCCACCGTGAAACCATATATATTCTTGTATGTTACAATAAAACAAATGAAATGAAATAAAAGGTGAGTTCCTTTGTGTCATTCCCACCTTCTTCCTGTTTAAGAACTTGTAAATGGTCGAGATCCCCTCCCCTAAACCATATATATACTTGTATGGGACAAAAAAACAAATCATATGAAATAAAGGGCAGGTCCCATGGGAAAATTAATCAGTTTGTGTGTGTTATATTTGAACATAAATTAAATATATATAGGGTTCTTTCAAGTGCTGAATCTGAACTTGTTTTTAATTAGATAAGAATCTATTTTTGTTATGAGATAAAGTTTTTGACATTGATAGATAAGTTGCAGATCTGTATTATTTTTTGACACATGAAAGAAACAATATTAGCAACTATTAATTAAATTTGATTATAATATGGAAATAGATATAACATCGTATCTGATTTTAGAGAAGTATTTTGCTGGTTTTTTACTGGTTTATGGAAATAAGTTTGAGTTATTTGTTTTGAAAAGTGATGTGTTTAATTGATAGATATAAAATCATATCTCATTTTAGAGATTTATGAGTGGTTAAGTCATATCTAATTTTAGAGAATTATTTTGGTGTTTTGTTAATGGTTCATGGAAATAAATTTGAGTTTTATCTTGTAAACGGTCGAGATCCCCACCCCTAAACCATATATATTCTTGTATGGGACAATAACACTAATCAAATGAAATATAAGGGAAGTCCAGGGGGTCACCCCACCCCCCTTCTTTTTGATAACTTGTAAACGGTCGAGATCCCCACCCCTGAACCATATATATTCTTGTATGGGTCAATAAAGCAAATCAAATGAAATATTGGGGAAGTCCATGGGGGTAACCCCCACCCCCTTGTTTTTATACGACCGCAAACAAATTTTTGTGGTCGTATATTGGTATGGCGTCGTCGTCGTCGTCGTCGTCGTCCGGCGTCGTACGAAGACACATTGGTTTTAGCACTCTAACTTTAGTTTGAGTGAATGGATTTCTATGAAATTTTACCACAAAAGGAAGGTTGGGATTGATTTTGGGGGTTATGGTACCAACAGTAAAAGAATTAGGGGCCAAAAATAAGCATTTTTGTAACTTCCAGACATAACTTGTGTGTTAGTGTATGGATCTCTCTGACATTGTACCACAAGGTTCCTTATCACAAAAGGAATGCTGGGATTGATTTTGGGGGTAATTGCCTCAAAATTTTAGGAATTAGGGGCCAAAAAAGGGGCAAAAAACAAGCATTTTTTCTAATTTCATGACAATAACTTGTGTGTAAGTGTATGGATCTTTATGAAATTGTACTACAAGGTTCCATATCACAAAGGGAAGGCTGGAATTGAGTTTGGGGGTAATTGCCGACACGTTTAGGAATTGGGGGCCCAAAAGGGGCCAAAAATAAGCATTTTTTTAAATTTCCTGACAATGACTTGTGTTCAAGTGTATGGATCTCTCTGAAATTGTACTGCAAGGTACCATACCACAAAGGGAAGGCTGTGATTGATGATGGGGGTAATTGCCTCAATATTTTAGGAATTAAGGGCCAAAAAGGGGCAAAAAACAAGCATTTTTCTAGTTTCAGGACAATAACTTGTTTGTAAGTGTATGGATCTTTCTGAAATTGTACTACAAGGTTCCATATCACAAAGGGAAAGCTGGGTTTGAGTTTGGGGGTAATTGCCCTGAACGTTTAGGAATTTGGGGCCAAAGAGGGGCCAAAAAACACATTTTGCTAGTTTCCAGACAATAACTTGTGTTCAAGTATATGGATCTCTCTGAAATTGTACTGCAAGGTACCATACCACAAAGGGAAGGCTGGGATTGAGTTTGGGGGTGATGAATCATAAGGGGGTTCAAAAAATTGGGGGGGAGGGATTTTTTTTTTTTTTCCTTTTTTTTTTTTTTTAAATTTTCCATTTTAAGTTGGTTTTTTCTGATTTATATTTAATTGGAAATTTAAAAAATTAAATTAGAGTTTATACATATTTTGATAAATTCCTAGGGTATGTACTTTCCCCGGTTTTATTTTTTTAATGATAAGGTCAGCTTGTCAGCTTGACAGCTTGGCAGTTTTGTTTTAATTAAGAGATTAAGGGATAGGTGTTAGATCATAGATAGGAAACAGCATGATGACAGCATGGGTGTAATCAGAGAACATCTGTATATAATTTTGATATGATGGTCAGTTGCCGTTTGAGCATTGCACTGTTAGCAGTCATATTTTTACTTGTGGAAAATTAATTCAAGAAATTTACTTTTCATTTTCTTGAAAGTAGTTATATTAATTTGTGATGTAAATCAAAACTGGACTTTTAACACGTTTTCATGGGACATTTGGAAACTTCTTCGTATTGTCGTTGATGTTCGTAACATGGATATTGATAATTCATTATTGTACTTGCTTCTAAAGATGCTGTTAATTATTCTATTCATTATCAACTTCGTTAGTTAATGTGTTTGCTTCTCATTAGCTATTGGACCTCTCATTCGGTATGGGACGGTAATAATCAGGTAAACCGTGCAAGTGCAATGTGACCTGGGAACAGTATATCTAACAGTATATATGTTCCTGATGTGACCCAGAAAATATGAGTCAGTTAAGGAATAATAGTACCGATAAATGATAGAAGGTGCTAGTCAGAACTCTGAATATTGCTTTTCAAGACGTTAATACCAATAATGATAATATAACCGAAATGCTGGACATTATTCCGTTATTAGCAGATAAATTCAAGCTACACCATATATGGTAGTGCGCGATCCCACAATGCATCAGTTAGTACATAAGAGGACCACGTGGTTTCGAATTCCACTTCATCATTAAATGGACAGAAGAAATTTAATCAACTTGGCCTCCATACTTTCATCACCCATGCAGTCTTCCAGTGGAAATGTTATGTTTCATCACCGAACGGAAGCTAGTAATCATCAAAATTCTTATAGAATAAAAATACTTGACAGGACATAAAGCAGCCGATTTTTCTACTTTCACTTCAACCAGAAGTTTACGATGTGACTATGTCAACAATTGGAGGAATCCCTACAACCTGGAGTAAGCATACGAAGGATCAGGATATGCAGCCTTCACTAGAAATACTCTATCAAAGACTGCAGCTGGTAGAAAAACCAGGAAGTGTGTGGTGTCCGGAATACAAGGTGATATGCGGCTGAATTACTGCCTTTCTCCCCACTGAGGAGAACATAACGTCAGGTACGAATTTCTTTTTCAACCCTTATTATGCCGGGTCTGAAAAAATGAAACTTCAATTGGGGCAATACATAACAAATCTATGCCTAGGCTCACTAGGTCTTCATCAAGAAGGGGAGTTTATTCAAGTTTTTAGTATATTATATATAGTAACATGCTCTTGTCTTCCCCCGATGGAGAATAATGTGATTTCTATTGGAGGGATCACGTAGATTAGACCACTTATTACCCAGGTATGGGTTTCTACGAGTATTACTACTGTTTATGTGCAGCTCATTTGCCTTTTTACAACACAGCAGCAGAGTTGTCTACTATAAACACTACTTTATTTTGTATCATTTTTTCGCTAATACTCATCCAAACCTGTGTGGTAACACATTTCCCACTCCTGGTTTTGCAACAGTCTTGTAAGCACAAGAGTAAGGAATAACTAATCGTGTAAGAGACAGAATATTTCTTTTAGGGGGAAATTTATAATATTTTCAGAGGTATCAGAGGATGCGCAACTATGAGATGCTGCAATAGTCATGTTTGTTCGATTTGTATAGGGGAAATCTAAAACATATGTAGATACTGACAAAAAAAAAAAAACGAGAACTATATGGGCCCCAGAGTATCAGATCTGGCAACTTAAAGACTTTTTAGATCCCCATGTCAGTTTTGACTTTTCAGTTTCCACTTTACAAAATTAACAGTTTATCAGAATATTTGATTGACCATCCGTACTATGGATTTCTAAGTAGTTGAATTGGTGGATTAATAATCAGGCTTTCATGCAGAATTGCCACTGGAGTTAAGCAAACAATAATCAATCAATCAATCATGCAGGGGTGAGTGCCTTACCGTCTAGCCTGAGTATTTGTAAAAATCTACCTGAGGAATTCTCATCAAAAACACCTGTCTTCGACCAACCACAGGTGTCTTACACATGTATGTTTTTTAATGCTCACCTATCAGGGTTCTAGCTTCCATAGGTTTCAAGATTTTTTTACCTGTCTGGGTTCTGGATATTGCATGTTTTCAACTGTCAGGGTTATACCACATTTTCCAGAATTTCCTGTCTGGATTTATCACAGGTTCATATATTATTTCCACCTGTTTAGGTTGGACCAAATGTTTAAGACATGATACTTTTATATTTCAACAGTATTTGGGACTATTATAGCACATGTATAATAGTCCCAGCTGGAATGCTGTTTATGGTTCTCAAGGAATGATAGTAGGTGAAATTGTAACTATAAATCCGCCTGAGGAGTGCTAGACGACTTGTCAGTACAAGTGAACTCAAGGTTATGATATCTGGCAGATTCAGCTGTGCAGGATTCAACATTCATATATCCAGTGAACATTGGGACGTTAAGCAACCAACAATCAATCAATCAATCCAGTAAACATTGTACCACATTACGTACATTGTACATAGCAAGGCTGGCAGACCTGCTCTATTTATGCAGTCTCAAGAATTTTTACCTTTCTTGGTTCTACCAAATGTTATTGCATTTTCACCTATCTGGATTCTACCACATGTTGTTATATGTCTCACTTATCAGGGTTTTACTACGTACAGTATTCAAGTATTTTTAACCTGTCTGGGTTCTACCACAGGTTATTGTTGTTTCACCTGTGGGTTCTACCACAAGTTTCTAGGCATACTTATAATTCTGGTTTTCTATGTTTTAAAACATTTATGGCTATGACTAATCCGAATCATATAAATAGTGTGCCAATAATAGATAAAGATTGTTTAATTTATCTGGTAACCTATTGCAAGAATTCTCTTAATCTACCCCATGCTACAATTAAATTGTATTTAGCAGGAATTAGGCATAATTACTTAAGAATAGGGCATCCTGAGAGAGAAACAAAAGAGATTACCTATAACATCTCAAATTTTGAAACAATTGTGCTGTATGTTTAAGCAAGGAGTTTTTTCTCCATTTGTTGACTTAATGTTGCAGAGTGCATTTAATCTAGCTTTTTTTTTTTGGATTTCTCCGATGTGGTGAATTTACGTATAGTAGTAAATTGCAAGTCAGGACACACTTTTAATTCAAAAGATTAATTTAGACATAAATTTTTCAAAATTTCACATTACATCTGAATTCCTCCAAAGGTGACCATTTCGAGAAGGTATTAACATTACTATTTTTGAAAATGATATTTTCAACCCAGTTGATTTGATGAGAAGATATATACAGTACGAAAAAATTATGGAGCTAGACCAGATTCCTATTTATTTGTTAGTGATGAGTATAATAACGCTCCTTTGTCTAGAGATACATTTATATCTCTGCTTCGAGATTTGCTGTTCAGATAAGGGTATAATGATAGAAAATTTTGTGGTCATTCTTTTCGAATTAGTGCTGCAACATCAGCAGCAGCGGCAGGGGTTGAGGATCATATTATCCACACATTAGGTAGATGGTCATCTGATTGTTATATACGTTACATTCCAACTGACCCAAAAACTGTTTGTAAAGCATAAAGCAGAATGTGTCGTTCCTAACTTATATCAAAGGAGTTATAAGAACTACATTTTGTTAATTATTTTAGTATTGTAGTTATTTCTTTTTTTTTGTTTGTTTTCATTTTCATACATGAAATTATATTCAAGTACTTTTTTCTTTCTAATGGTATATTGAATTTATATATATGTACATGTATCATTTCTTGGGGGCTTTCACTCATGCTACTCGCTCAATTTAGCCTTCTTTATTTCAGGGAAATTATTTTCCCCGAATTCATTAATACATCTTATAAATTATTAAGGCTTTGTTTTATTTCAGGGTGATTATTAAGTTAGTTTTTGTACCTGTTGGGATTTACCGCAGGAATTCTCTTTTTTCAAATTTATACCCGTCTGGGCTCTACCAGTCAGGTTCTAATAGAACCTGTTGGGATCTACCGCAGGAATTCTCATTTTTCAAAATTCATACTTGTCTGGGCTCTACCACTCAGGTTCTAAAAGTACCTGTTGGGATCTACCGCAGGAATTCTCAGTTTTCAAAATTCATACTTGTCTGGGCTCTACCACTCAGGTTCTAAAAGTACCTGTTGGGATCTACCACAGGAATTCTCAGTTTTCAAAATTCATACTTGTCTGGGCTCTACCACTCAGGTTCTAAAAGTACCTGTTGGGATCTACCGCAGTTATTCTCATTTTTCAAATTTATACCTGTCTGGCTTCTACCAGTCAGGTTCTAAAATAAATTTTTCACCTGTCAGGGCTCTACTGCAGGTTCTTAAAATTGCATAATTTATTTTTTAATTAATTTAAAATTATGTTGAGTAGGTAGTGTTTTTGATTTGGTTATTTTAATTAGTATTATTGTACGTTTTAATGAGTAGCCCCCTAGAAAGCCAAATAATACATTTATTATTATTTTCATATGTATTCAGTATAATAGATTTAGAACTGATTGTGAATATGATACTAGTATACTGTTTATACAATGGTGTCTTAGTATATTAGTTTGGTAATAAGATTAGAATAGTTATTATAAAGTTTTGCGTATGATATCAAGTATCCAGTATGGCAGGATAAGGGTTTCATTCAAGTAGAACATTTCCTTTTCTACTCTTAGTATCTATATTAGTATAGATACATGTGGTATGATACATGAGACTAGTTATTGTCTATAAGGAGACGTCTACTGTTCAATGTGGTATGGTATATGAGACTAGTTATTGTCTATAAGGACACATCTACTGTTCTTTGTGGTATGGTATATGAGACTCGTTAGGTTTTATTAGGAGACTTCTACTGTTTCTATGTGGTATGGTATATGAGACTTGTCAGTGTTCTAAGGAGACATCTACTGTTCTGACAGTAATAAGTATAAATGGAAATTTAAAAAATTAAATTAGAGTTTATACATATTTTGATAAATTCCTAGGGTATGTACTTTCCCTGGTTTTATTTTCTTAATGATAAGGTCAGCTTGTCAGCTTGACAGCTAGGCAGTTTTGTTTTAATTAAGAGATTAAGGGATAGGTGTTAGATCATAGATAGGAAACAGCATGATGACAGCATGGGTGTAATCAGAGAACATCTGTATATAATTTTGATATGATGGTCAGTTGTCGTTTGAGCATTGCACTGTTAGCAGTCATATTTTTTACTTGTGGAAAATTAATTCAGCCCACCCACCGTTTCCCCAGCTGCACCTTGAAAAATTAAATAGTCATGATTTTAATGTCAATTAATTTTTATATGTTTATTTAAAAGGGGCTACTCATAACAATATGTGTTTTGTTTGTTTTAGTTTTATGTTTTTCGTTCAATTTGTCCTACTAATTTCAGGGAAATTATTTTCCCCCAATTCATTAATACATCTTATAAATTATTAAGGCTTTGTTTTATTTCAGGGTGATAATTAAGTTAGTTTTTGTACCTGTTGGGATCTACCGCAGGAATTCTCAGTTTTCAAAATTCAGACTTGTCTGGGCTCTACCACTCAGGTTCTAAAAGTACCTGTTGGGATCTACCGCAGGTATTCTCATTTTTCAAATTTATACCTGTCTGGGTTCTACCAGTCAGGTTCTAAAATAAATTTTTCACCTGTCAGGGCTCTACTGCAGGTTCTTAAAATTGCATAATTTAGGCAATTTATTTTTTAATTAATTTAAAATTATGTTGAGTAGGTAGTGTTTTTGATTTGGTTATTTTAATTAGTATTATTGTACGTTTTAATGAGTAGCCCCCTAGAAAGCCAAATGATACATTTATTATTATTTTCATATGTATTCAGTATAATAGATTTAGAACTGATTGTGAATATGATACTAGTATACTGTGTATACAATGGTGTCTTAGTATATTAGTTTGGTAATAAAACTAGAATAGTTATTATAAAGTTTTGCGTATGATATCAAGTATCCAGTATGGCAGGATAAGGGTTTCATTCAAGTAGAACATTTCCTTTTCTACTCTTAGTATCTATATTAGTATAGATAAATGTGGTATGATACATGAGACTAGTTATTGTCTATAAGGAGACGTCTACTGTTCAATGTGGTATGGTATATGAGACTAGTTATTGTCTATAAGGACACATCTACTGTTCTTTGTGGTATGGTATATGAGACTCGTTAGGTTTTATTAGGAGACTTCTACTGTTTCTATGTGGTATGGTATATGAGACTTGTCAGTGTTCTAAGGAGACATCTACTGTTCTGACAGTAATAGGTATAAAAGCAAATAATAATGATATGGTAGGAGATACACACCAACTGATTTATATTTAAAAGCAAATAATAATGATATGGTAGGAGATACACACCAAACAGGATGTGTAAATTATTATATAATAAGTATTGTGCAATAGCAAGAAATTTTCAATTGCACAGTATTGCACAATAGCATGAAATCTTCGATTGCACAGTATTGCGCAATAGCAAGAAATCTTCAATTGCACAGTATTGCGCAATAGCAAGAAATATCTAATAGCACAATATTGCGCAATAGCAAGAAATTATCAATTGTACAGTATTGCGCAATAGCAAGAAATATTTAATTGCACAGTATTGTGCAAAAGAAGATACTTCGTATAAATTGCTTATTTCTTGACCAATTTTAATGGGGTTTTATTCTTGAATTCTTGGGATTCTTTAATATGCTGAATCTAACCGTGTATTTAGTTTTTGGATTTTGGGCCCCGTTTTTAAATTGGTCCACATTGAGGTCCAAAGGGTCCAAAATTAAACTTTGTTCGATTTCATCAAAAATTGAATTATTGGGGTTCTTTGATATGCCGAATCTAACCGTGTATTTAGATTCTTAATTTTTGGTTCCGTTTTCAAATTGGTCTACATTAAGGTCCAAAGGGTCCAAAATTAAACATAGTTTGATTTTAACAAACATTGAATTCTTAGGGTTCTTTGATATGCTGAATCTAAACATGTATTTAGATTTTTGATTATGGGCCCAGTTTTCAAGTTGGTCCAAATCGGGGTCCAAAATTAAACTTTGTTTGATTTCAACAAAAATTGAATATATGGGGTTCTTTGATATGCTGAATCTAACCATGTATTAAGATTTTTGATTTTTGGGCCCCGTTATCAACTTTGTCCACATTGAGGTCAAAAGGGTCCAAAATTAAACTTTGTTTGATTTCATCAAAAATTGAATTCTTGGGGTTCTTTGATATGCTGAATCTAACCATGTATTTAGATTTTGGATATTGGACCATAATAGGTGAATGTCCAATTTAAAATTTTTAAGTTCTTAGACCACATTCATTCTGTGTCAGAAACCTATGCTGTGTCAAATATTTAATCACAATCCAAATGCAAAGCTGCATCAAGTTTGAATGTTGTGTCAATACTTGCCCCAACTGTTCAGGGTTCGACCTCTGCGGTCGTATCAAGCTGCGCCCTGCGGAGCATTTTATTGATAACTTGTAAACGGTCGAGATCCCCAACCCTGAACCATATATATTCTTGAATGGGACATTAAATCAAATCAAATGAAATTGAGGGGAAGTCCCCTGGGGTAATCCCCACCCCCTTCTTTTTGAAAACTTGTAAATGGTCAAGATCCCCACCCTGAAACCATATATATTCCTGTATGGGACAATAAAACTAATCAAATGAAGTAAAAGGCGAGTCCCCTGGGGTCACCCTAACCCCCTCCTGTTTGAGTACTTGTAAACGGTCGAGATCCCCACCCCTAAACCATATATATTATTGTATGGGACAATAAATCAAATCAAATGAAATAAAAGTTGAGTCCCCTGGGGGTAACCGCCACCCCCTTCTTTTTGATAACTTGTAAACGGTTGAGATCCCCAACCCTAAACCATATATATTCTTGAATGGGACAATAAAACAAATCAAATGAAATTGAGGGGAAGTCCCCTGGGGAAACCCCCACCCCCTTTTTTTTTGAAAACTTGTTAATGGTCAAGATCCCAACCCTGAAACCATTTATTTTCTTGTATAGGACAATAAAACAAATCAAATAAAATATAAGGCGAGTCCCCTTGGGTCACCCCCAACCCCTCCTGTTTGAAAACTTGTAAACGGTTGAGATCCTAACCCCTAAACCATATATATTCTTGTATGGGACAATAAAACAAATCAAATGAAATATAGGGGAGGTCCAGGGAATTAACCCCACCCCGCTTCTTTTTGATAACTTGTAAACGGTTGAGATCCGCACCCCTAAACCATATATATTTTTGAATAGGACAATAAAACAAATCAAATGAAATTGAGGGATACTCCCCTGGGGTAACACCCACCCCCCTTCTTTTTGAAAACTTGTAAATGGTCAAGATCCCCATCCCGAAACAAAAAATCAAATGAAATATAAGGTGAGTCCCCTTGGGTGACCCCACCCCCCTCTTGTTTAAGAACTTGTAAACGGTTGAGCTTTTCATTATTAATAAGATAATACCACATTGAGGTCCAAAGGGTCCTAAATTAAACTTTTGTTTAATTTCATCAAATATTGAATTCTTTGGTTCTTTGATATGCTGATTCTAACAATGTTTGAGTGTTAAATCATATCTAATTTTAGAGAACTTAGTCATAACTGGTTGTTGTTATTATATTATTGATTATAATTTGAAAAATTGCATCATATCTTATTTTAGAGAACTATTTATCCAGTTTGAGTTATTTCCATTTGCACAGAAAATATTATGGATAAAATTAATCTGTGTTTCATTTCAACATAAATTAAATATATATATAGGGTTCTTTTAAATGCTGAATCTAAACTCTATTTAAATATTACATTTTTAGGCCCAGTTTTCAAGTTGGTCCAAATCAGGGTCCAAAATTAAACTTTGTTTGATTCAACAAAATTTGAATTTATGGGGTTCTTTGAAATGCTGAATCTAACCATGTATTGAGAGATTTTGGATTGTGGGCTCCTTTATCAAATTGGTCCACATTGAGGTCCAAAGGGTCCTAGATTAAACTTGTGTCTGATTTCATCAAAAATTGAATTCTTGGGGTTCTTTGATATGCTGATTCTAATATGTACTTAGATTTTGGATATTGGACCATAATAGGTATTTAAATGTCCAATTTCAAATATATCAGTTATTTGACTACATTCATTTTGTGTCACAAACCTATGATATGTCAAATATTCAATCACAATCCAAATTCAGAGCTGTTTTAAGTTTAAATGTAGTGTCCATACTTGCTCAACTGTTCAGGGTTCGTCCTCTGCAGGAAAATCCGGTTTGCTGTCTCTCTGACAGCCTCTTGTTCTGAGATAATTGACAAATTTGAACCTAACTTGGATATGATTATGTGTGGAATTTAATAATAAAAAAAAACATTGTCTCTGATTCAGGTTGATAAAAAAATTTCCCTATAAAGATTTCTTAACTGTGACTCACTGGTCAGTTTTGAAGAGAAGCAAATATATTGCAATACGTCTTCTTTTTCAATTAGAAATGAAGAACATCCTGAAGGTATTCAGTTAAAATCTGAACATTCACCTGATTGTGGTAATGACTCTCAAAATATAAGCCAAGAAAACAATAGTTTACTTCAAGAGGAGGCATTGAATTTAAGTGATACTTATGATTCAAACGGACAAATATCTAAACAATGTTATCAGTCAAATGAAATAAGTGGAGAAACTGAAAATGGCAGATTTAGAGAAACTTTAAATCAAACCAAACAAAAACAACAAGAGATGCATTCAGATGGCTTGAAAAATTCAAAAACAGTTGCGAAAATTGCAAACACAAAGCCAGGTGTAAATAATGAAAGTACATCTGTTCAGTCCGGTCACAATGCTGTGAATAGTTGTAAAGAATGTAATGGTACAGGCCAAATGCCTCAATCACCTGATGATGTTGCTATACCGGAACATTGTGATAGAAGAAAGTCAGAAGACCAATCTACAAGCTTAAGGGCAATTGGTAGTGAATTGAATGATACGAAGTCAAAAACGGAAATTTTATTGGAGAACACAAATGTGAAAGCCAGTGAAAAAATTTCTTCATCTGATGTACCAAATTTACATGCAGATTTTTCATTTTCTGGAGGTAATGAACTGCATTTGTTTATTTATATGTAAACATTTACCTAGGAATTCAAACAATAATCTATCACCAAGTATTTTGCAATTTTTGGGTCTGGTTCTGTTTGATATTTCAGCCTTATATATATTTGGCAGTTATTTCATTGCTACAGTGAAATGTTCGTATGGGATAAATTAGACACATATAAAAATTATCCAATATATGGTTACAAATTGTTGATGCTAGCACAAAATTTTGAGTTTTTCATCATCTAGCTATAGAAATAGCATGCGATTTTTGAGGAGTATATTTTGGTTGAATATCTCTGTATAGGGAGATGTCAATTAAAAAAAGAATTAATAAAAAATACTCAAATAATCACACATCAGATGAGCAATACTTGCTTGGAAATACCAAAAGAATATGATTTTGAAGGAATAACAATATGAGTAAAAGTGTTTTAAAATTGTCAATAATTTCTGCTTGGAAGGATACAACTTCCTTTGCAGTTTTAACATTTTTGTTTCAATTTGTTAACTCTACCCTTTCATCTTTCAAACTTGAAAAGGTATTCTAGTGAAATAATTGCAAACATAATCGAGTTTTTTTTTAGGTTTTCTGTTTTTTTTTCTTTTTCAAATTTTTATGCCTGAGCTACATTTATAGTAGAAGGCCATGGTGTTGTCTTGTCTGTGCATCGTATATTATTCCCCTGTCCCTTCTCATCTATATCAGCTATGTCTGGAATAATAAATTGAAAGACAAAAAAAAGCAAAAAAAAAACAAACTGCAGCTCTTGGCTCACATCTTAAGAACTTTAGTAATTGTAGACAGTTTACAAGGAGGGAAATGGTCAGCAATACAAGTTCTATCTTCCCTAAAAATAGGACAAAAAATATTTTGAGCCATTGCTCCTGAAATGCTGATTTTTTTTTTTGGAACACAATAGGAGCTAGGTTAAAACTGTAAATTGAAAAAATTATCAACATATGGTAAATTCCATTTTCCAGGAAAATATTTTGTAGTATTATTGTTCCTGAAATTTTTATTTTGCTTTGTTTAGGCAGTAAGCTTGAATTTTATAGGAGCTATGTTGAAAAATGTTATTGTAAAAATAATCATATACCATACCGAAGACATTATGAATAAGTGGATCTCTATAAAATTGTACCACACGGATCCATACCACAAATGGGAATGTTGAGATTGATTTTGGAGGTTATGGCTTAAACCAATAAGGAATTTGGGGTCTAAAATTAAACTAACAGGTAGTTTCATTTTAACAAAAAGTTAATTCTTGGTGTTCTGTGATATACTGGATCTAACTATGTAGTTAGATTTTGAATTTGGGGCCGGTTATCGCATTGAGGTCCAAAGGGTCAAAAATTAAACTTTGTTTGGTTTCATCAAAAATTATGAATTCCTCATCATCTTTGACATACTGAATCTTACCATGAATTTAGATTTTGGATATTGAATCATATTCAGTAAAAGTTCGATTTCAAATTTTTAAGTTCTTAGAACACATTCATTTTGTGTCAGAAACCTGTGCTGTGTCAAATATTTAGTCATGATCAAAATTCAGAGTTATATCAAGCTTGAATGATGTGTCCATATTGTTCAGGGTTCGACCTCTGCGGTTGTTTCTATCTGGGCCCTGCAGATAATTTTATTTGCTGTTATATTGAACGCTTAAGAAGCTAGGTTAAAAGTTTAAACTGCAAAACAATTCAGCAAGACAAAATCTTTCTCCTCTGTAAATTTTAGAAAATCTGACAGCTTAAGTACCAATAAAAAGTCAGTAATTTTTTTTGGCAGTTTTTTGGTGGTTATTTTAAAAGTACAGTATAGCTAGTTCAAAAGTGTAAATTGCAATGCTCATTAGCATCACAAATAAAACCAGTATGTGCAACTATTTATATTAAAGGTCTTCATTCGCAGATTGTCATTATTTCACCAGGTTAGATAGACTCTAGTTTCCTTGCTTGCAGATGTGGAGGAATGTATATTATTTTATATATTCTTCCATAAAAAGGTCAGTTTACATCTAAACATTGATGGTTCCTCAGTTCGAGTTTGAAGCTATAGAAAAAATAGATACATTAACATGTGAAGCTAAATATAGCGTCCTGATGGAAAAAAAATATTTAGAATGGTTTTAAATTTTGTATCTGTATATATGATCATCCAATATAAACATTACTACCCTCCTGATAAAATATGAAGTTAAATGTTGATCTTACTCACCATCTGGCTGTTGAACGCTAAAGAAGAAGGTTAAAAGTTTTAACTGCAAAACAATTCAGCAAGACAAAATCTTTCTTCTCTGTAAATTTTAGAAAATCTGGCAGCTGTTGATCTTACTTACCATCAGGACCCGGTTGTTCATCTCTTGGTTTAATTTTAACCAAGGGTTAAATATCATAACCCTTGGTTAAAATTTAACCATAGGTTATTTTCTGTTGTTCATCCTGTGGTTAAATTTAACCCTTTGTTAAATCCTTGGTTAAATGATTCAGATTTAACCTTGCTTCGGACCTCTGTTAAAATTTTAACCAAGGAATAGTTTTGTCTAAAAGTACGATTCTCTGTTTATTACTAGATTGGAAAGGTCACTAAACGTTTGATACAACATATTCTTCTTTTTCTACGACCATTTGTTATCAAAAACTGATCAAAACTGATTAATAATGTTTTACAGTCCTTCCCCCTTTTTTGCATCATGATTTACATCTTTCTATCATACATTTTTAAATCGACATTTTTTTTACCCTGTCATCTTCTATGTTAATAAACAAATTTATGCAGCAAAATTAAACAATTTTTAGTAAGATAATGTTTTTATCTAGATAATCAAATAATTTACTATCAAAGCGTCTTTCTAAACAAAAGGTGCTCTCTGTCACGTCCGCGTTGTTGTTGTTCTATTTAATGAACTGAGTCGCTGAAAAGCGTATTGTTTTTTATAAGAAATATTATTTATTGACCAAACAGTTTTTCTAGGACACGGAAAAAGTGTTCATAATTCTTATTTTGATATAAAAAAAGAACATTCAATGAAGATTGAACCGTGGGTTACGTAACCAAGGGTTAAAAAGAAGTCGAACAACGGAATTTTAGCCCTTGGTTATGTAACCCTCTGTTAAAAGATTTAATCCTGGGTTATATTTAACCAAGGGTTATATTTAACTGAGAGATGAACAACCTGGTCCTGGCTGTTTTGATCTGTAAACTTTTTTCCAAAATCATCTCTGAAACCACTGGGCCAAATGAAAGTAGTCTGTATTAAATATCATTATCATTAATGGGTTGTTTAGTTTCAAATTGTTTTATTACCCATCATCCTAGAATATTTTGTTAACAATAGAATATAGAGAGTAACAGAAAGAAAAAGGAATTTGCCACTTTATATAAAACAAACAATATTAAATCGATCAATCATAAAACAACAGGGTTATTTTTTGTCTTTACCGAATAAAGGCTTGTATAGTCCAGTTTTATTCTCAAAAAATTGAACCTGCTATACAGGGGTGTGGAGTACGAAAAGCATAAAATAAGAGAAATAATCTGATTTTCTGCGGTTTGTTTACGTTCCACCATGTTTGTTATTGAAGTTAATAATTTTACCTAATCCAAATTAATATGTAATTTTTATTCAACATCAAATATAAGCTGATAAATTTTAAAATTAAACGCTTCACTACAAATTTATCGTTTCTTTTCACTGCATTGCTTTAAACAACTTCCAAGCAAGGACCAAAGCTCATAAACACAGCAATCAAAACTTTAAACAGCAATAGTGATTAAAGAAAGAGTCATACACTGAATAGGTCAACAGAAAAATAAAACATAGGTTGATTAATATTGTTTTATTTTGTAGATTTTGCAGGAATAAATCCAAATAGAAATGCTGAAGAAGAATGAGAAATTATGGTAGTGCATTTTCAAGAACCTGTCTTGCCAGTATAACTCTTTGCAATACATGTACCTGGGAACAGTATATCTATATATCAATATATATGTTCCTGCATGTACCAAGCTTTATATTGTAAATTATTTATTTTATGGAGATAGATTTGCATATGAATGAGAAGGCTCAACTAGTAGATTCTTAGCCATTATTAGCACCCTTTGAGGATATAATTTTTTCTCCAAATATTATGAATTAACATGGATAGCTGAATTTAAAAACTATTTTGTTAGTGTTAAAAACTATTTTTAAGTCTTAGCTTAATAACATGAAAAAAAGGTTGACCAGTATTTTTTATACAAACGCAAAAATAAAATTTTTTTTCGTCATATATTGGTATCACGTTGTCGCTTCAGCGTCGTCCGAAGACAGATGGTTTCCGGATAATAACTTTAGTATAAGTAAATAGAAATCAATAAAATTTTAACACAAGGTATATAACCACTAAAGGAAGGTTGGGATTGATTGTGGGGGTTATGGTTCCAACTGTTTAGGAATAAGTGGTCAAAAAAGGGCCCAAATAAGCATTTTTGTAGTTTCCAGACAATAACTTGTGTTAAAGTGTATGAATCTCTCTGAAATTATACAAGTTTCCATACTACAAAGGGATGGTTAGGATTGACTTTGGGGGGGTTATCGCTCCAACCATTATGGAATTAGGGGCAAAAAAAGGGGAAAAACACTGCTTGTAAATTATGTATTAAGAAATGGTGATTGTCTGAGATACTGACCATAACTTGAGGGAAAGAATTATTTTTTGGAATAAGGGAAAGGGGGGAGGTGAAAAAAATTGGGGGGGACAATTTTTCTCATTTTAGAATTTCTTCAAATATTTTTTTTGGGGGTTAATATTCAACAGCATAGTGTATTGCACAAACGCAAAAAAACAGGGTAAATTTTTTTTTTGTGGAGGGGGGGGGGGGGGGGTCAATTCGCATAGTGTATTGCACAAAAGCAAAAAATTGTATATAAATTCAAATCATATAACCAATTTGAAGTTCTTTGACTACAGTTATTCTGTGTCAGAAACCTATTATGTATCAAAAATTTAATTACAATCCAAATTCAGACCTGTATCAAGCATGAATATTGTGTCCATTTTGGCCCCAACTCTTCAGGGTTGGACATCTGCGGTTGTATACAGCTGCGCTCAGCGAAGCAATTTATTTTACATATTTGTAATTTTTTGTGATATATATAGGTACCTTTATGATAACCATTGTATTTAATTGCCTTATAATATCTATTTTTGGAATGAAATAATTTTTTTTTTATTTCCTTAGATTAAAAATTATAATACTTTACTTTGGTTCAGTCCGGGTACACTATTAACATTGCTGGTTGTATGTTTGGAACCAGTTCAGTTGGACAATCATTTGTACTTTTAGTTCAGGGATTAAAACAATCATGCACACTCTATAGCATATATGATAACATAACTAGATTTAGTCCCCTTCATCTGTAATGACCTGTTGATTGTACAATTTCTGAAGAAGAATAAGTGATTTATTGAATTATTTAAACTGTTTTATCAAATACCAAATATTTGTTTTTGTTCGAATCAAATTGTCAACTAAGCAATTAAAAGAGAGATAACTCAAAAGTAAAACTGTTATAAAGGAATGATAGAGAAATTTTCATTGTTACTTGTAGCAAGAAAACAAGGTCGGTGACACCATTTCTATACGACCGCATACAATTTTTGCAGTCGTATATTGGTATGAAGTTGGCGTCGTTGTCCGTCGTCGTCGTCGTCCGAAGACACATTGGTTTTCGCACTCTAACTTTAGTTTAAGTGAATGGATCTCTATGAAATTTTACCATAAAGTTCAATACCACAAAAGGAAGGTTGGGATTAATTTTGAGGGTTATGGTACCAACAGTTAAGGAATTAGGGGCCAAAAAGGGGCCACAAATAAGCATTTTTATATGACCGCAAAAAAATTCTGGGGTTTTATATTGGTATGACGTTGGCGTCGTTTTCGGTGTCGACGTCGTCGTCATCGTCGTTGTCGTCCGAAGACACATTGGTTTTCGCACTCTAACTTTAGTTTAAGTGAATGGTACTCTATGAAATTTTACCATACGGTTCAATACCACAAAAGGAAGGTTGGGATTGATTTTGGGGGTTATGGTACCAACAGTTTAGGAATAAGGGGCCAAAAATAAGCATTTTCTAGTTTCCAGACAATAACTTGTGGAACGGTGTATGGATCGCTCTGAAATTATACCACAAGTTTTCATACCACAAAGGGATGGTTAGGATTTGCTATAGGGGGTTGTGGCTCAAACCGTTTAGGAATTCGGGGCAAAAAAGGGGGAAAAACAAGGTTTTCCTGGTTAATGGACAAATACTTTATACAAAACATAATTTTAAGCAGTGTAAGGGAGATATTACAATACAATATTTGAATTATCTCCCTTACACTGCTTTTAAATTCTGTATAAAGTAATGGTTAATGAACAATTAAGACAATTTAAAACAGTGTAAGGGAGGTAATCTAAATACAACGTTTTGATTACTTCCCTTACACTGCTTTTAAATTATGTTTAAAGAAATGCATATTTATAAATGAAGACCATTAAAAATATCTGCAAATGTTGCATCTTTTTTTTTTTTACAAAAAAATCCATATGAAAGATTTGACACCATATTTTAAATTCTATTATAAAATAGATTAAGTTAGCACTATGGTAAATTTAAATCGGTAATTGGAAATTTGAATTGCGATTATGACCATAACTTGAGGGAAAGCATTTTTTTGGGGGGAAGGGAGGGGGGGGTCAATTATTTCTCATTTCAGATTTCAGAAATTAAAAAGAATTATTCTTCAAATATTATTTTTTTTTTCAAATTTCAAAAGTAATCTTCAATTGCACAGTATGGCGCATTAGATTTGTAAAATCTTTGACCACATTTATTTATTTGTTATGCCGAATCTAACCGTGTATTTAGATTTTTAATTTTGGGTCCAGTTTTCAAATTGGTCTACATTAAGGTTCAAAGGGTCAAAAATTAAACTTAGTTTGATTTTAACAAAAATTGAATATATGGGGTCCTTTGATATGCTGAATATAAACATGTATTTAGATTTTTGATTTTTGGCCTAGTTTACAAGTTGGTCCAAATTGGGGACCAAAATAAAACTTTGTTTGATTTCAACAAAAATTGAATATATGGGGTTCTTTGATATGCTGAACCTAACCATGTATTTAGATATTTTATGTGTAGGCCCCGCTATCAAATTGGTTCATATTGAGGTCAAAAGGGTCCAAAATTAAATTTTGTTGATTTCATCAAAAATTGAATTCTTTGGATTCTTTGATGTGCTGAATCTAACCATGTATTTAGATTTTGGATTTTGGACCATCATAGGTAAATTAAAAATTATTAAGTTCTTAGACCACATTCATTCTATGTCAGAAACCTATGCTGTGTCAAATATTTAATCACAATCCAAATTCAGAGCTGTATCAAGCTTGAATGTTGTGTCCAAACTTGCCCCAACTGTTCAGGGTTCCACCTCTGCGGTCGTATCAAGCTGCGCCCAGCGGAGCATTTTATTGTAACTTCCAGACATTACTTCTGTGTTAATGATGGATCTCTATGACATTGTATCACAAGGTTCCATATCACAAAGGGAATGCTGGGATTGATTTTGGGGGTTATTTCCTCAAAATTTTAGGAATTAGGGGCCAAAAAAGGGGCAAAAAACAAGCATTTTTATACGACCGCAAACATTTTTGCGGTCGTATATTGGTATGATGTTGGCGTCGTCGTCGTCGTCGTCCGGCGTCGTCCTGCGTCGTCCGAAGACACATTGGTTTTCGCACTCTAACTTTAGTTTAAGTGAATGGATCTCTATGAAATTTGACCATAAGGTTCAATACTACAAAAGGAAGGTTGGGATTGATTTTGGGGGTTATGGTACCAACAGTTAAGGAATTAGGGGCCAAAAATAAGCATTTTTGTAACTTCCAGACATAACTTGTGTTTTAGTTTATGGATCTCTCTGACATTGTACCACAAGGTTTCATATCACAAAGGGAATGCTGGGATTGATTTTGGAGGTAATTGCCTCAAAATATTAGGAATTAGGGGCCAAAAAAGGGGCAAAAAACAAGCATTTTTCTAGCTTCATGACAATAACTTCTGTGAAAGTGTATGGATCTTTCTGAAATTGTACTACAAGGTTCCATATCACAAAGGGAAAGCTGGAATTGAGTTTGGGGGTAATTGCCCGAAACGTTTAGGAATAAAGGGCCAAAAAGGGGCCAAAAATAAGCATTTTTCCTGTTTCCAGACAATAACTTGTGTTCAAGTGTATGGATCTCTCTGAAATTGTACCACAAGGTTCCATATCACAAAGGGAATGCTGGGACTGATTTTTGGGGTATTTGCCTCAAAATTTGAGGAATTAGGGGCCACAAAAGGGGCAAAAAACAAGCATTTTTCTAGTTTCATGACTATAACTTGTGTGTAAGTGTTTGGATATTTCTGAAATTGTACTACAAGGTTCCATATCACAAAGGGAAAGCTGTAATTGAGTTTGGGGGTAATTGCCCGAAACGTTTAGGAATTTGGGGCCAAAAAGGGGCCAAAAAACAAGCATTTATCTAGTTTCCAGACAATAACTTGTGTTCAATTGTATGGATCTCTCTGAAATTGTGCTGAAAGGTACCATACCACAAAGGGAAGGCTGGGATTGAGTTTGGGGGTGATGAATCATAAGGGGGTTCGAAATATTTGGGGGGGGGGGTTCCTTTTTTTTCTTTAAAATTTTCCATTTTAAATTGGTTATTTCTGATTTATATATAAAAGCAAATAATAATGATATGGTTTGAATAGGTAAATTAAAAGTTTTTAAGTTCTTAGACCACATTCATTCTGTGTCAGAAACCTATGCTGTGTCAAATATTTAATCACAATCCAAATTCAGTGCTGTATCAAGCTTGAATGTTGTGTCCATACATGCCCCAACTGTTCAGGGTTCGACCTCTGGGGTCGTATAAAGTTGCGCCCAGCAAAGCATTTTATTTCCTTTATTTTCTTATTTTCTATGCAAATTTTGCAATTTTGGACGACTTGTTGCTTAAAGTATATCAAGGTGACCCAATTTTATTATTATTTTTTTTTTTTTAAAGCATATACAGAAAAATAAAACTTCATTTTGGCAAAGTATAAGAAATGTTGCACCTTAAAACTATATTTGTTTTGCAGTGAAATTCTGTAAGAATGTATGTGATGCATTGCACAAGAGTTTTTTCCCTGTACTTTATATGCCATTGCAATATAAAATCTTCTCCATAATTGCAATGTATGACATAATCACTTCATATCTGCATGTTGCTTCTTAAGATTCTTTCTGAAACTGCATGCATTCTTAAATATACAGATTCAATTTTGAAAATATTTTATTTTAGCTTGTTCTTTTACCAATTCTTATTTATTATATATTTTAGCATGTACCCTTTGTTATTGTGTTGATGTTGCGTACAGAAAGATATTTGAGATACAAAAAAAATCTAGTATGCCTAAATCAATTTACTTAACACCACTTTTGGATGGATTGGTTAATTCTGTATTTTCATTCCAAATAATAGGACTTTTTATGATAAAATCTAGGCAGTTTTTTATGCTAAAGGGTATTCTCCTAGTTTCTGGAATTGATAAAAGTGAGTTCGTATTTCTTTTTGAAAATCATCTGTTTTGTTATGGCAGAGTTCGGGGATTTTCAACTTTTAGGTTTAAATCACAATATCACATTTTATACAATAATTCAAGGATTGTTACATCAATCTTTCTTAAACTTTACACTAAAAAGCAAAGGTAAGCAACCTTTTGATTTTCCCCCTTCTTTTAAACAGGCGTTATGAGACTTAGTTAAACAGATTACTAGCACCTTTTCACATGTCACAAACGAGCCCAGGAAATGAAAGTATTGCCTATTGAAATCTGACAAGAAAGAAATGTTCTAAATGTTAAAAAAGTTAATACCGGTACATGAAATGTTTCAAATTCCAAAAATATTTCTAAAAAATTTGATTATATCCCTCTAGATCTTATAACCAGTCTCCTGACTTGAATATTCTATGAGCAAGGGCTGTGATATGGACAAATGAGAGGAGGGCATGTTTAATAACACTTGGATGGGGAGGATATGCTAGACTTGCAAAATCATCCCTGTTTCATTGTTTATTATAACTGGTTGATTATCTTTATGGAATCAAATCCAAAATAAAAAGAGAAATAAATGTAATTAGTCCCCTACCGATGAAGTCGAAGGGGACTTTAGGTTTGCACTCCGTCTGTCTGTCTGTCTGTTTGTCTGTCTGTCTGTCCATCCGTCAGTCCGGCAAATCGGTTTTCCACACTTTTTTTACTTCATGCTTGAAGATATTGATTTGAAATTTGGTATATAGTTTTATCATGACAAGTTACAGATCAAGTTCGAATTATGTTCCTGTCTGATGATTTTGTGCAGAGTTTATTATGGTCCTTGGAGTTAGAAAATTTGCTAAAATCATAAGTTTTCCGCACTTTTTCTTTGTCATGCTTGAAGTTATCAATTTAATGATTGGTATACAGTTTATCATGACAAGTTACAGATCAAGTGATGATTTTGTGCACAGTTATGGTCCTTGGACTTACAAAATTCACTCAAATAATCAGTTTTCCACACTTTTTTTAGTCATGCTTGAATATACTGACTTGATATTTGTTATGAAGTTTACATCATGACAAGTTGTAGATAAAGTAAGCATTTTGTTCCAGTACAATGAATTCTTAACCGGTAGGGGACTATGTATTGCCATGCAATACTCCCAGAATGCTTGTTTTGTGAAGGTTGTTATTTTCCAAAACAAAAAAAGAAAACCTTTTATAAATGTACAGTATCATATTATTATTTTGTATGTTTTTTTTCTGATTAATTTTACAATTTATTTTGCTCATAGTATCTTTTGCTCAATATGCTGTTCTTTATCAAAAAGCCTCAATGTAAAGCCTAATCCTGTGTTTAATCAAATAAATAAATAAATGAGTGTAAATGTATTGTTAAAAATACACTTACCGGTATTTGCTTATATATAATGTGTTGTATAGCAGTTTTTAGATTTGCAAGTAATTGTTTGTGTTGTATAGTAGTTTTTATACGACCGGTCCTATATTGGATATGACATTGGCGTCCTCGTCGTCGTCGTCCGAAGACACATTAGTTTTCGCACTCTAACTTTAGTTTAAGTGAATGGATCTCTATAAAATTTTACCATAAGGTTCAATACCACAAAAGGAAGGTTGGGATTGATTTTGGGGGTTATGGTACTAACAGTTAAGGAATTAGGGGCCAAAAAGGGGCCAAAAATAAGCATTTTTGTAACTTCCAGACAAAAATTGTGTGTTAATGTATGGATCTCTCTGACATTGTACCACAAGGTTCCATATCACAAAGGGAATGCTGGCATTGATTTTGGGGGTAATTGCTTCAAAATTTTCGGAATTAGGGGCAAAAAAAGGGGCAAAAAAAAGCATTTTTCTAGTTTCATGACAATAACTTGTGTGTAAGTGTATGGAGCTTTATGAAATTGTACTACAAGGTTCCATATCACAAAGGGAAAGTTGGGTTTGAGTTTGGGGGTAATTGCCTTAAACGTGTAGGAATTTGGGGCCAAAAAGGGGCCAAAAAACAAGCATTTTTCTAGTTTCCAGACAATTACTTGTGTTCAAGTGTATGGATCTCTCTGGCATTGTACTGAAAGGTACCATACCACAAACGGAAGGCTGGGATTGAGTTTGGGGATGATGAATCATAAGGGGGTTCAAAAAATGGGGAGGGGGGGTTCCTTTTTTTTCTTAAAAATTTTTCATTTTAAATTGGTTATTTCTGATTTATATATAAAAGCAAATAATAATGATATGGTTTGAATAGGTAAATTAAAATTTTTTAAGTTCATAGAACACATTCATCATTCATTCTGTGTCAGAAAACTATGCTGTGTCAAATATTTAATCACAATCCAAATTCAGTGCTGTGTCAAGCTTGAATGTTGTGTCCATACTTGCCCCAACTGTTCAGGGTTCGACTTCTGCGATCGTATCAAGCTGCGCCTAGCGAAGCATTTTATTAGATTTGCAATTAATTGTTTTACTATTTTATATTGTTAGCTATTGTATTTCTATAACACTTTTATCAAATTTCTACTTATGCTATATTTCTACATTTGCTCACAACCAAATATTTACTTATGCCATATTTCTACATTTGCTCACAATAAAATAATTACTTGTGTCATATTTCTACGTTTGCTTATAACAATTAGATAATTACTTATGCTGTATTTCTACATTTGCTCACAATCAAATCTCTACTTATGCTATATATATCTACATTTGCTCACAATCAAATATCTACTTATGCTATATATCTACATTTGCTCACAATCAAATATCTACTTATGCCATATTTCTACATTTGCTCACAATCAAATATCTACTTATGCTATATTTCTACATTTGCTTACAATCAAATATTTACTTATTCTATATTTCTACATTTGCTCACTATCAAATATCTACTTATGCTATACTTCTACATTTGCTCACAATCAAATATCTACTTATGCTATATTTCTACATTTGCTCACAATCAAATATCTGCTTATGCTATATTTCCACATTTGCTCACGATCAAATATTTACTTATGCTATATTTCTACATTTGCTCACAATCAAATATCTACTTATGCTATATTTCTACATTTACTCACAACCAAATATTTACTTATGCTAAGTTTCTACATTGCTTTCTTAGAACCAAAGTACATTTTGGCAACACATTATCAATTACAGTCTTTGTACTTTATAGCCTATTTATGATAAAAATGATACTCTAATAGTTCAATTAGTCATAAACAACATCTTTAACAGAATTGATGTGATAATGCTTTAAAGTAGTGAGGAAGATCTCATTTTGATTTTTAGGTCAATAGGGTAAAGGATCTAGGTCACAGCAGCTATTAATTTACTGAAATTCAGGCAAAATTTTGGTTTCCTGTTTAAATCTTTTAAATTCTATATACATCATTCACTATTCTGCTTTGATAATGCCTCATGGAATAATGATTTGGGGGGGTCAAGGTCACAGCAGTTATTGATTTACTGATATTTTTAGCAAATTGTTCACATATTTGAATGCTATTTTTAGCTCATCGTTCCAAAGGAACAGTGAGCTTTTGCCATCACTTCCCGTCCTTCATCGTCTGTCGTCATCCGTCTGGTGTAAACTATTTCAAACATCTCCTCTAAAACAACTGAACCAATTCCAACCAAACTTAAGCTGAATGATGCTTAGGGTATTTAGAATAAAGTTTTTGTTTTATTTACTGTTTCTTCAAATAACATGGCCGCCATGGCTAAAAATAAAACATGGGGGTAAAATGCAGTTTTTGGCTTATATCTCAAAAACCAAAGCATTTAGAGCAAATCTGACACGGGGTTAAAGTGTTCATTAGATAAAGTTCTATCAGCCCTGAAATTTTCAGTTGAATCTGATAACCCATTGTTGGGTTGCTTGTTGGGTAATTTTACGGAAATTTTGCAGTTTTTATACGACCGCAAAAACATTTTTGCGATCGTATATTGGTATGACGTTGGCGTCGTCGTCGTCCGAAGACACACTGGTTTTCGCACTCTAACTTTAGTTTAAGTGAATGGATCTCTATGAAATTTTAACATAAGGTTCAATACCACAAAATGAAGGTTGGGATTGATTTTGGTGGTTATGGTACCAACAGTTAAGGAATTAGGGGCCAAAAAGGGACCAAAAATAAGCATTTTTGTAACTTCCAGACATAACTTGTGTGTTAGTGTATGGATCTCTCTGACATTGTACCACAAGGTTCCATATCACAAAGGGAATGCTGGGATTGATTTATGGGGTAATTGCCTCAAAATTTTAGGAATTAGGGGCCATAAAAGGGGCAAAAAACAAGCATTTTTATATGGACAAATACTTTAATACAAAACATAATTTAAAGCAGTGTAAGGGAGATAAATCAAATGCATCATTTGAATTACCTCCCTTACACTGCTTTTAAACTATTTATAAAGTAATGGTTAATGAACAATTAAGACAATTTAAAACAGTGTAAGGGAGGTAATCCACATATAACACTTTGATTACTTCCCTTACACTGCTTTTAAATTATGTTTAAAGAAATGCATATTTATAAAGGAAGACCAGTAAAAATATCTGCATTTTACAAAAAAATCCATATGAAAGATTTGACACCGTATTTTAAATTCTATTATAAAATAAATTAAGTTAGCACTATGGTAAATTTAAATGGGTAATTATGGTTGCAAATTCCATTGGAAATTTGAATTGAGATTATGACCATATCTTGAGGGAAAGATTTGAGGGGGGGGAAGGGGGGGGGGGGGGGGGGTAAAAAGAAATTGTGGGGGGGTCAATTTTTTCTCATTTCAGATTTCAGAAATTAAAAAGAATTATTCTTCAAATATTATTTTTTTCTTCAAATTTCAAATATTTTGGGTCCAGTTTTCAAATTGGTCTACATTAAGGTCCAAAGAGTCCAAAATTAAACTTAGTTTGATTTTAACAAAAAATTAATATATGGGGTTCTTTGATATGCTGAATCTATACATGTGTTTAGATTTTTGATTATGGGTCCAGTTTTCAAGTTGGTCCAAGTTGGGGTCCAAAATTAAACTTTGTTTGATTTCAACAAAAATTGAATATATGGGGTTCTTTGATATGCTGAATCTAACCATGTATTTTGATTTTTGGGCCCCGTTATCAAATTGGTCCACATTGAGGTCAAAAGGTTCAAAATTAAACTTTGTTTGATTTCATCAAAAATTGAATTCTTTGGATTCTTTGATATGCCGAATCTAACCATGTATTTAGATTTTGGATATTGGACCATAATAGGTAAATTAAAAAAATTTAAGTTCTTAGACCACATTCATTCTGTGTCAGAAACCTATGCTGTGTCAAATATTTAATCACAATCCAAATTCAGAGCTGTATCAAGCTTGAATGTTGTGTCCATACTTGCCCCAACTGTTCAGGGTTCGACCTCTGCGGTCGTATCAAGCTGCGCCCAGCGGAGCATTTTATTGGTTATTATCTTGAATATTATTAATGATAAAGATAAACTGCGAACAGCAAAAATGTTCAGCAAGGTAAGATCTACAAATAAGTTCATATGATCAAAATTGTCAATTGACCCCTTAAGGAGTTATTGCCCTTTAAGGACAATTTTATACAATTTGTTTATCATGTTTTCTAACTTTAAAAAATCTTCTCTGAAACTACTGAACCAATTCCAACCAAACTTAAGCTGAATGATTCTAAGGGAATCTAGAATAAAGTATGTGTTTTATTTTCTGTTTCGTAAAAAAACATGGCCGCCATGGCTAAAAATAGAACGTAGGGGTAAAATGCAATTTTTGGCTTATATCTCAAAAACCAAAGCATTTAGAGCTATGTTTATTAGGCCAAGCTCTGTCAACCCTGAAATTTTCAGATGAATTTAACAACCCATTGTTGGATAGCTGCCACTTAATTGGTAATTTTAAGGAAATTTTGCAGATTTTGGTTATTATCTCGAATATTAGTAATGATAAAGATAAACTGTAAACAGCAAAAATGTTCACCAAAGTAAGATCTACAAATAAGTTCAATGACCGAAATTGTCAATTGTCCCCTTAAGGAGTTATTGCCCTTTAAAATCAATTTTTCACAATTTGTTCATTTAGTTTGCTTACTTTAAAAAATCTTCTCCTTGGAAACTGCTGAATCAATTTCAGTCAAACTTGGGCTGAATGAGTTTCAGAGTATCTAGTATAAATTTTGTATTTTATTTTCTTGTACGTCAAGAAACATAGCCACTATGGCTAAAATGAAACATAGGGGTAAAATGCATTTCTGTGATTTTGAAGAAAATATGACAGATACAAAGAACATTTCAATGGAAGTTTTAAGCCATTTATTAATATATATTGAAAAGCAAAAATAATCATTGATGAAAGATTTAAGCAAAAAAATACAGGTGAGCGATTCAGGTTCTTGAGAACCTCTTGCTTATATGAGTAACAATAAGCGTACATATTCATTTTTTATATGCATATGCTCATGCAATTTAGTAAAGTTTGTTTAATGCTCACTTTAGTTGGGAACTTAAATGAATTATAAGTTTCTATTATTCGCATTTTATAATAGATTATTGTATTTGATCATAATATTATTGATATGACTTCTTTATGCGCTTTTCAAGAAATAAAACCATGAAGAAACTTCACTGTTTTATTCATTTCTGTTTCAGGCCTTTGCTCATCCCCCTTCGAGACCACAAGGAGTGCTATAGGTTAAGTCCTAGTTTAGCAGTAAAGCTACAAATGTCAAGAAAGTCAATTCTGATAGTTCTTTTCCAATGATCAGTAAAATTATGTGTTCTTTTTATGCTAAGTCATGCATTGTGCCTTGTATTTCTTGACGTCACATTAGCAAACTCAGAGAATAGCAAGAAATTTGCCTTATTGAAATTGAGCAACGAAGAACTAAGATCAAACAAACCACACGTTATGAAATGTAAAAGCTTTATCCAAGATAAAATATTCAACGGATGTTTCCTTTGACGTCCTCCATCAAGTGGTCTAGTTTATGTAGACCGAATAATCTGTCTCTTGTGGGGTTATATTTGTCATTTTATATTTCTTTAATATCATTTTGATTTTTTTCTTGAATAATATTGTTACATTTGCAGTTGTCAAATTGTTTGGAACTTGTTTTAGGTATAATGATCTTTCAAATTATATATTTCAGATAAGGTAATATTTCCTCCGCTCTAAATATTATATTATGAAGGATATTTTGTCTTGGCCACTAGCTTTATTGGCGTTAATTGGTTAATTCAGTAACTTTGTTATTTCATTTTTATACGCCTGTTTATGGGATGTATTATGGTATATTTTTTGTATACGTCCGTCTGTTCGTTGTCAAAGTTGTTAATATCTATTGACATAAGCTCCATTTCGATTTTTATAAATTTTAAATTTCACTTTTCTGAGTTATGGGAATTTATTTAACAGCTCTTAATTCTTAATAATAGAATTGAGAGTGAAAATGAGGAATGTGTCAAAGAGACAACAACCCGACCGAAGAGCAGAAAACAGCCCAAGGCCACCAATGGGTCTTCAACACAGCAAGAAAATTCTGCACCCGGATGTGGGGTTCAGCTGGCCCTAAAAGAAGAATGTGTACTAGTTCATGTTGTTGTCTTCAGTCTTAATTTATTTACTTGATCCTATATTTTATTTGAAGGCATGCAGGTTGTCGGTATTCCTAAGGGAACTAACTGTGCACCTCTCCTGGTCACCTTTTCTTATGAGTCAGATTTCCATCGACACTTGAGGATCACCTGATATCAACGCCAGTTTTTGGTGGGGTTCGTGTTGCTCAGTCTTTAGTTTTTTATGTTGTGTTTTGTGTACTTTTGTTTGTCTCTTTTTCTTTTTAGCTCACCTGACCTGAAAGGTCAAGTGAGCTTTTCTCATCACTTTGCGTCCGTCGTCCGTCGTCCTGCGTCCGGCGTCCGCCGTCCGTCGTCCGTAAACTTTTACAAAAATCTTCTCCTCTGAAACTACTGGGCCAAATTTGACCAAACTTGGCCACAATCATCATTGGGGTATCTAGTTTGAAAAATGTGTCCGATGACCCCGCCAACCAACCAAGATGGCCGCCATGGCTAAAAATAGAACATAGGGGTAAAATGTAGATTTTGGCTTATATCTCTGAAACCAAAGCATTTAGAGCAAATCTGACATAGGGGTAAAACTGTTTATCAGGTCAAGATCTATCTGCCCTGAAATTTACAGATGAATCGGACAACCTGTTGTTGGGTTGCTGCCCCTGAATTGGTAATTTTAAGGAAATTTTGCCGTTTTTGGTTATTATCTTGAATATTATTATAGATAGAGATAAACTGTAAACAGCAATAATGTTCAGCAAAGTATGATCTACAAATAAGTCAACTTGACCAAAATGGTCAGTTGACCCCTTAAGGAGTTATTGCCCTTTATAGTCAATTTTTTACAATTTTCATAAATTTTGTAAATTTTTGTAAATTTTTACAAAATATTTTCCACTGTAACTACTGGGCCAAGTTCATTATAGATAGAGATAATAGTAAGGAGCAAGAATGTTCAGTAAAGTAAGATCTACAAACACATCACCATCACCAAAACACAATTTTGTCATGAATCCATCTGTGTCCATTGTTTAATATGCACATAGACCAAGGTGAGCGACACAGGCTCTTTAGAGCCTCTAGTTCTTTTTTACCAATGGCGTTTTCAGCTTTATTTCGACATATGAATTTGAATGTTCCTCTGGTATCTTTCGCCTCACTTTTTCCTAATTGTCTGTCACTTCTTCTTCTTCTTTCGCAGTTCCCTTCTGTCTAGGAGCACTCTGATGAGACCGATAAATTATATTAAAAATATCTACATAAAAAACACATTTAATCATTTGTAAAATATGAATGAACATTATACTCTCCCATAATATCCAGTGTATTAACAGCAAGTCGTGAATTTAAATACTTCATTAGCAATATCAAAACTTTAGTTTAGTAATGTATAATAATTCACAATGTTACTTTTTAAAATCTAAAAATATGTATTTGATTGGCTTGAGTAGCATTGTTGTCTTAGAGGCTATTTTATGAATTTGCCTCCTTGGCGCTATTTTGCCGGCTCCTGCAAAATAGCGCTCTTACTCTATATAGGGTTTTGCTATTTTAACCGTCTTTTTAATCAGACTATGTCAAATAAAATTTTTATTGAAATTATTTATACACAAATCGGATATGATGACAAAAACCTGAATACAATCTTCTTTCAAGATGAAGCTATATATGTTGTCAACTTTCGAACAGTTTCCCGAAGTTATTGTTGCTGATGCGACATACAAGACAAACAATCTACGAGTGCCCCTTTATTTCATAATTGCAGTAGATGGTAATGGACAGCGTGAAATCGTTGCATTGTTACGATCAAGATTTGTTGTCATCCGTTATAGAACTGTTTAAAAAAACATAATTCTTAATGGGAAAATGTTAAATGTTAAAGTTATATTAACTGATAAAGATATGTCCGAACGGAAAGTATTGGGAAAGGTCATGCTTGATGGTAATCTCCAGTTATGCCTTTTTCATTTGCTGCGCAATTTCAGAAGAGAGATAACACCTGAAAACTTGTTATCACCCCTGGGGAAAAAATTAGAGCCTTAGAAATTATACAGAAAATATCTTACTCAAGATCGGAAGAAGAATATAAAACTTTTTATGAAAAATTGACCTCTGAACTTCCCGGTCCGTAGTCTCCTATTTCAACAGAAACCGGCATATTTTTATATGGATTTGCATGTTTTGGCTAATGTGTATTATATTTTTTTTTAATATCAATTTTTATATTTATGCTTTGTAAAAGTGTTCTGAAAAATACATACTTTTTAGAGACTTCTTATTAGGTAAAGAATATCAATTTAAATATGCACGCTTTGTATAAATGTTTTAAAAGAAGACATATTTGTTGATAGAGATATTCTTATTAAAGTGTACATTGTATTTTTCTATATTTTTTTCTATTCTTAATTCATATACTGAAAATCTTAAGTTAGACCGGCAAAATAGCAAAACTTTATATAGATCGTTATTTTGCCGGAGCCAAGGAGGCTATTTTGCTGGAGCCGGTAAAATAGCCCATAAGAGCCTTTAAAATAGCTGAGTGTTTGTTTAAAATGCCAAGAGTTAAAATTAAAGTACAAGTTCGTTCGGCTTAAGTACTATTATTATAAAAAGTAAGTGTCCGTAAAGAATGCTATTTTTAAAATCTAAAAGTATGAGTATATGATGTTAATGTAGTATTATTAGGTCTTTCCACTTTTCTGTGGAAAGACCTATTGTATTTGTTCTGAATATTATTAGGTCTTTCCACTTTTCTGTGGAAAGACCTATTGTATTTGTTCTGATTACTAGGTCTTTCCACTTTTCTGTGGAAAGACCTATTGTATTTGTTCTGATTATTATTATTATTATTATTATTATTTTTTTATTTTTTTTTTCTTCCGCCTAATTTTGTTCTTGCGATAAATATTTGTTTCGCAATATGTCGCTTAGATATTTCTCATATTGTATCGTATAGTTTATGCGCTTTTAAATTTCACCCTGCTAAGACGAACAATTTTCTTTGTAAGAGTTATCTCCCTATTCACTGTTTATCAAGTGTGTGCATCTCCTTCGTAACAAAAGAAGATATCGACAAAATTCTTTTCTAAATTTTTGGCTAATTTGAAACGAAGCGATTCGATGAAATTTTATAGGAGTTATCTACCTTTACCAAAAAAATTTGTCGGTATGTTTTTTTATAACCGTATAACCCTGGAATGTTTTTATTTGAGGCCCCTAGGTCCTAACTTAGAAAATGAAGTCAAGGTCAAAGGTCAAGGTCAAGTTCTAAATTTTGACTTTTCCTTGTTTTTGCATTTTCTCAAACACTTTTAAAGATATATATAAAAGAACAGGTGCAAAATGTTTGCTTTATTGTAATGAAGATATGTTACATTTGGTTTGAAACAATCTAATGGCATCTTATAGGAGTTAGTGCCCCTGAAATGTCTAATTATAAGGTTAATTGATTATTACTTCATCTTGGTTCATTATAAAGCCATATGACCTTTTACAAAAGGTTTGGTGACATATGACCTTGAAAAATGTCAACCGGAAGTGACCTTGAGAAAACCGGAAGTAGCCTTTTTTGCACTTTTTTCATGGAAAAGTACTCAGAATTCATATATTTTGTAATATAAATACATAAACTTATCACCAAAGACCAGAAGTGACTTTCGATAAACCGGAAGTGGCCAATTATCTTCTGTTTTACATGCAAAAGTATATAGAAACTATATATTTTTGGAATCAGTGTAAACGAAGCTATCAAATGAGACAGGAAGTGACGTTTTATTCACCGGAAGTAGCACATTATCCCCCTTATTTCACTCAAAAGTATATAGAAACAATTCATTTATCGCATCAGTTTGAAGAAACTTATGATTGGATACCAATTTTAACTTTGAGTAAACCGGAACTTGCTTCTTTTCAATAACTTTGAAAATTTATGTGGAAAGACCTTCAATTGTTATCTGAACAATTGGTTTTTAATTAGGTCTTTCCACTTTTCTGTGGAAAGACCTATTGGTTTTTTTCTGATTATCTTTTTTTTTTCTTCCGCCTAATTTTGTTCTTGCGATAAATATTTGTTTTGCAATATGTCGCTTAGATATTTGGTATATGATATCGAACAGTTTATGCGCCTTTGAAATTTACCCTGCGTAACCAAATAATTTTCTTTGTAGGAGTTATCTCCCCGAACACTGTTTTCCTTGTGCACGCATCCCCTCCATAACCGTAAAAGAAAGCAACAAATTTATTTTACAAAATTGCTCGTTATATCCTCAGGATGTTTTGTCCAATTTTGAACGAAGCGATACATAAACTCCATATGAGAATTATTCCCCTTCTGTATTTGACATAAGTGATATATAAATGTATAGCATGAATGGTAAGTGATAGAGACCTAAGGTATATTGATTTGAGTTCCTTGGTTCATTTAAATGAAATTGAGGCCAAGGTCAAAGGTCAAGGTCATATTCTAAATTTTGACTTTTCCTTGTTATTTGATCTCCTCTGTCACTTTTAAAATTACAAATTAAAGAACTAGTGCAAAATGTTTGCTTAATTGTAATTAAGATATGATACATTTGGTCTGAAATAATCCAATGATATCTTATAGGAGTTATTGTCCCTGAAATGATTCAATTTAAGGTTAATTGATTATTACTTTAACTTGGTACATGATAAGGCCATAGGGTCTTTTGCAAACTGTTGGTTGACATATGACCTTGAAAAAAGTAAACCGGAAGTGACCTTGAGTGAACCGGAAGTAGTCATTTTTGCGCTTATTTCATGTAAAAGTACATAGAAACCATATATTTTTTAATGGTCATACATTAATCTATCATTTGAGACCGGAAGTGACATTTCATCAACCGGAAGTAGCATATTATCTCTCTTATTACAGGCATAAGTATATATAAACTATATATTTTTGGAATCAGTGTAAATAAATCTATCATATGAGATCGGAAGTGACATTTTCTAAACCGGAAGTAGCCAATTATCTCCCTTTTTACAGGCAAAAGTATATATAAACCATATATTTTTGGAATCAGTGTAAATAAAGCTATCATATGAGACCGGAAGTGACATTTTCTAAACCGGAAGTTGACAATTATCTCCCTTATTTCAGGCAAAAGTCTATAGAAACCATATGTTTATTGAATCAGTATGAAGAAACCTATGATTGGACGCCAATAGTAGCTTTGAGTAAACCAGAATTAGCTTCTCATCAATTATTTAGAAAATTGATGTGGAAAGACCTTCAATTGTTCTTTGAACAATTGGTTTTTAATTATTTTTACTTTTTTTCCGCCAAATTTTGTTCTTGCGATAAATGTTTGTTTCGCAATATGTTGCTTAGATATTTCTCATATTGTATCGTATAGTTTATGCGCTTTTAAATTTCACCCTGCTAAGCCGAACCATTTTCTTTGCAAGAGTTATCTCCCTATTCACTGTTTATCATCTGTGTGCATCTCCTTCGAAACAAAAAAAGATATCGACAAAATTCTTTTTTTAAATTGTTTGTTACATCCTCAGGAATTTTTGCCTAATTGGATCGAAGCGATCCAGTGAGATCTTAAAGGAGTTATCTGCCTTTACCTAATTAATTTGTCGTTATGTTTTTGTAACACGTAAACCGTAAGCCGTATAAAAAAAATTTGACCAAAATGTTAGTCGCGACATGATATAACTGGAAAGTTTTTGTCAAAATGGTACACGTCATATTTTTAAGGGTTCCATGCCACTGAAATAGTAAAATGAACAAAATGAACTAATTATAGCCTCAAACTTTGCAGCTATCATGATGTATACATGCATCTTATCTTAATTTATCAACCAAGGTCCACTATCCTCCACTTTCCCCCCCCCCCTTTTTTTTTTGAGGAATCCCATTTCGCCTTGAAGTTGAGTCCTGTACATTTTACTGTAAAAAATGCAATCCTTCTGATGTACAAACTTCTTAAATAGAAATTCATTCCTGCAAAGATCGGCTCCAATTCATGTTCCCGTTAGACGCGGTCCGCTTTGATTGAGAAATAAAATTCAATGACGTAGAAAAATCGTAAATATTGCTGAAATCCTACAATCAAATTTTTTAATCATGCATTAAAATACAAATCTGTGCTCCCGTAAACATGTGTACGTAAGATGCATGCATGATCCGTCATCAATGACCTGTAAATAATAAAACCAATAGTGATCATGTTTGTCCGATCAGTACACATGTGCTCTGTTCAATGGTCTCCCCTGAAAAGAAATTAATATTCCAGACATATATATTCGAGGGTCACGTGACTTCACAACACCATCTTGCGCGCGGACCTAAATTTAGAATAAAACATTCCATATCCAAATAAGGAAAATAAAACTTCCAAGATAAAATTTACTCCGTTTTCCTAGAAATTCAATCAAAATGCATACAAAACAAATAGATGAAAAATGGAAGTCCGAGGTAACATAGAAACTAGAGAAAATGTATAAACGAATGATGCTAGGATCAATTTTTATGAGGACATCTCAGGCGTCCGTTTGGCTGTGCGAGATGTATAAGTACGCAGTCACGTTCGGTCAGAATATAGGCGTTATTTAAGTTAGCTGCGTCGCACAGAGAAAGTGCCATGCAATCAATCAATTAATCAATTAATCAATCAATCAATCAATCGACCGACCGACCAACCAACCAACCAACCAAAAAACCAATTAATCATGTTTCGGAGGGGAAAGACCGTTTAACAATTGTTTTTAAAACAATTGATTTTTATTTTTAATTGATATTATAATGTTCATATAGAATACTACTTTAATTTATGATCTAAGATATAAGATATGAGGTGGCAATAGTCCCTTGATTCATTTCAATTGTTCTGAGAACTTCTTTGTCATTTGGTAGAATGTTCATTTCAACAAAACTTTGACAGTTTACCAATAGTTCTGTTACAGCCACTTTGTTATTGAAACAGTTAGTCCACACTTTACTTCCAATTTTACTAATCACATATTCTTTAATTTGTTGAAAATGAGATTTCCGAATGTTTCTTTATGCTGGGCAGATTGTTGGAAGGTGTTGAAGGTCTTCGTATTCAAGTTTACATACAGGTCAAGTAGGGTCTACCTCTGCTTGGTTGAACTTGTCTTTTAAGGTTTGAAGCATATTATGTTCCAGTTAGCATGCGTACTTTTGTTGTAGCTTTTCTGACAACTTTACGGAGTCAGGTTAATTATTTTCATATAACCATATATTGCCTGTTTGTGTGAGCTTGCTGTTTATGTTTTCTTTCAGCCAGTCGTACCGATTTAAGATAGTATTACCACTAATACACCAACATTGCCAATTCACTGATAAAATCCCTATTTATTTTGGGCTTTTTTAAATAAATGTTATTGTAAAAGACATACCGACTTCGAATGTACAACTAAAACACAATATCAATCGGGATAAACAGTAAAATCTTTCAAATCTTCGGTCCTATTCAGATTCACATCTCTACTCTTCAATCACTCATCCACGTCCCAACCAACGAATTAATTAATTGTCCTTTGTTTAAACACTTCATGTGCAGGTGTGTCTAGAGGTGCGATTCGGACGCAAGCAATTTTTACAGCGTTTCATTTTGTTTACCCTTGTATTTATATTTTACTTAATATGTACTTTATCCCGATAGTGTATACTGTATGCACTATCAACTTCAAAAACGTGTTTGTTGGCATCTTTGTCAATTTCACTATCAACTACAGCAACATTTTTTTGTTGGCGTCTTTGTTAAGAGTTATTTGTATGTTTGTTTTATTTATTTAGTAAATTGTGTTGTATTGCTGTGATGTATGCTTACACAGTTTTTGGCTGCTGGATCTCAATAATTGTCACGTTCCCCTTTTACGTATATTGTATGTTTTGGATGCTCACCAAATTTTTGTCAATATACCGGAACTATCAACAACTTCCATACAAGTGGCAGTTTAAGATAGCTATAACATCAGGAATAACCCAACATCTTCTTCAGAAATTGTTTGTACCTAGTCATGAATATGACAAGTTTTTTTGTCATGCGTTATGTTGCTTGATAAAGTCTACTGTTTGATTTTGTCAGTTTTTATGGACGCCCCTTTTTTAATTAACCTTGGAGTCATGTAATTTTGTTACCAGTATACTTGTTTTCCTGTAAATACACACTGGAACTGGTTGTTTAGTGATGCGTTGGATGTATTGTCCTCTTTCATTTGTCCAATCTATATTCAGTGTTGATACAACGCTGTTCTTGAGATTTCTTGAGCTGACATATTTTCAAAATTGTTTTGTGATTCCTTGCGTAGTTTACTCGATATTTCTCTTTTTTCTCAATTTCTAATAAGCGTTTTGGATTCTAGGATGGGAGAACAGAATGAATTTTTATCTGTTGTGTATGCTTTTTTTTCATCCTGTTTTGTGCAAAGTTATTTATTTTCAGTTCTTATCAGGCCAAGTTATTTATTATGAAAATCATCATGCCACCCCACCTTCCACACCACGCTCAGAAAACCTAATGATCGTTCCCTTAGACGAAATGACATTTTAAAAAAAGCAAAATTCACCCGCTACTTCGTGGGGTTTGGTTTAAAATGTATTACCTTTATGTGAAAAGAGTTACTCATTTGGAATGCATCAATATTCAATAAGGCTCTCTTCATACAATGTTAACTTTAATAACAACACATAATCAATATATCAATACACAATGTTAAATAATATATATACACGACTATACATGACAAAAACAATGGCAAACTAATAGGTTGAAAGTTTATATATATTAAACATTCTCACTGTTAAAAATATTATGACTTGCATATTTAAATGCAGAAACATTTTTTTGTTGTTGTTTTTTTTTTACCTCACAGAATAGGGAATTCCACACTTTTGTACCACTTTTTTGTAGAAGTCTGTATTTGGCTTAAGAACAATGAAATAAATGAATAATTTGATTATACAAATTCTAGTTTTTATGAAACTTTGCAGTTTGTAGGCAAAATAATATTTGACAAGTATGTCAGTACTAGTTTTTTTTTAATTTGTGCGTTAATAATGACTTGTTGTGCAGGAATAACTCCAGATTTCTGAAATAATTGAATACATAGATGGTTTTCTAATAGCATATTCGTTTAAAATAGTTCTAGCTGCCATTTTTGCAATTTAGTAAACAGTTACTTAAAATTTTGCTATAGTTTCCACATATTGAACAACTGTAAATTAAATGTAGAAGAATATAATAATGCATTGCACAATGAAATGTCGGATTATGGTTAAACAAAAATTATTGAACTTCGAGGAAAATTCAAAACGGAAAGTCCCTAATCAAATGGCAAAATCAAAAGCTCAAACACATCAGACGAATGAAAAACAACTGTCATATTCCTGACTTTTGGTTCTTTTCCAAACGTCAATGAAGAAATCAACTACTTTTTTGATACCGTAATAAAAACGATCAGACCAAGACCACGAACCAAATTCAAAATATTATCTTTCGTTGAGGACTTCGGACATGTAATAGGCAATACTTTATCTTGTGCTCGTTTGTTGTTTGTTATTTGTAACTAAAAAAAATCTCTCTTATATTTTTACAAGCGGAATTCAAAGAGCGCATTCGAAGATATTTGTAGATAAAATTTTCTATGTACAATTACATTTCCTCAACTACATCTGTCCCGAGGTTTTGGATCCTTTCATAGCTGTTAGAATACTAATGGCAATCGAAACCATTCTATGTATCCCATTCTCCTTTCCGCTTTGTTTTACTGACTCGTTCAGGTGGCAACAGTCAATATCTTGATCAGAAGTACTTTAAAGGTACATGTGATCGTTCACTATATCAGTTTGTTCTTTCACTAAAGTTTCGTACACATTAACTGACGCACACTCGTCATAAACGTGTGTTCTGTCGTCCAAGTTTTCTTCACAAGAAATTTGGTCGTATGTCTTGGGAATACATTCGTCGTAATTGTGGGAGCTGGTCTGCCAATTTCCAGATAATGGTTGGTAAGGACTGGACGTATCAATAGTTATAAGTAAATGTGCATTATGTGAAGTGTGCTCAATAATTTCAGGCAAATCCACTGAACTTTGGGTAACTGTTCGGTTAAAAACATTTCCCGAATGCTCATTGTTTGAAAGCCTTTCAAATGTAGTTGGATTACGTTGAGAACGCGGGCTGCTTTCGGTGCTTTCGTAATTGTTTTCATTTGAGTTTCTTCCGTTTGGAGATTCCCTATCTACATCTATTCGTGAATTCGAATGCTTTATTTTGATAGCATCTACATATCTGCTTTGTGCTTGGAAAATTACAAATGCTACAATCCCAACGAAAATGATTATTCCAGAGGTAGTAGCAGCAATTATGTATATTTGTAGACTAGCAAAACCTATAAAGAATAGCAAAATATTATTTGTTTATATTTCGTAAAGCGTAAGGTGAAAGCCTTTAACTCTTCCGATTATAGATACTACAAATAAGTTCTAAGAAATCATGAAAATGGCTCATTGTTGTTTGCATAATGTATAGTGGCAAATATGTCATGTATATTCAGAACGAGTATGGAATGTACTTGCTTTTTATATTGTCGCTATAAAATATGTAACCGAATATTTCGCACAAATCCAATCTATATATTTTCATATCTTCTTTATAATATACTCTATTCTTCTCATTTTCAAAATTGTCCTGAAAGAGCTTGACATAGTCTTCTCATTATTTATACAATTCGAATGAAACATAATTAATCCATGATTCCCCTTAACTGTATGATATTTAGTTGGTCAAGAAGACATTGTAATATAAAGAATTTTCTTTGATATAATATGCAAATGTCAATAGAAGTATTGCTTTTATTCGGGATTCTTGGATGAAGCTGTAAAAGTCTGTTTTAGATATATATACATGGGAACATTAGTTTTTTGATTTTTTTTAGTCCATAAATGATGTAGATGTGTTAACATGACTATGATTGCAATCTGATTAAAAACAACCCACGTTTTAATGCCTTGTAAACGAAGCGAGAGCACACGATCTGCGTTTTTATCTGAGTGACAAAGGTTACATATTCATTAGCTTAGAAGACATTTAATGTTTATACACTGTATTTGACTTTTAAAACTTTTAGTCTCCTGCGTTCTCATTAAATGTTATTCCAGGAACACGTGTCAGGAGCACAGAATCGGTATCATACATAACATTTTCTACATTTCAGTATATTATAAACTTTGAAATAGTCAGTACCCGTAGACGTTTCATCACTGATCATTATATCTGATACCACATCTACATTTACAGTCCTCTCAGATGACACTTTCATCGGCTTCTCCTCGCCACTGTTGGTTGTTTCTGTTTTGATTAGTTCAGTGGTCCATTTGTATTCTGAAAATGTTGTAGGTTAAATGAATTAAATGAAATGATATATCTTTGCAAATTAGTATGCATATCGACATAAAAAAGTTAACGCATTAGAATAAATGATATGGTTGGTGTCAATTTACTTTATACTTTTCAGAAACATATATTATCATTTAATAGGAAGTGTTGAGGACTAAACATTTATTAAAAAAAAACACTTTACTTTGACTATCTGAAAATCTGATATATGTAATACGAAGCATACATTAAAAAAAGAAGTTGATATGACTGTCTGGTTTATACAATCAATACATTAACCATGTTAACTGAGAATGATAACCACCATGCAGACATTCTGTATCATAAATTATAAATTAGCATTTTTTTCCGAAGTTAAATATGTTACCTGTCTCAAATCAGGAGCCTGAATTTCAGTAGTTGTCGTTTTTTGCTGTATATATTATATTTGTTTTTCGTTTTTTTTTTTGTTGCTTTGTACATAGATCGTTAGTTTTCTCGTTTGAATTGTTTTATTTTACATTTGTCATTTCGGGACTTTTAATAGCTGACTCTGAGGTATAGGTTTTGGTCATTGTTGAAGGCCGTGCGATGACCTATAGTTGTTAATTTCTACGCTATTTTGTCTCTGGTGGACAGTTGTCTCATTGGCAATCATATCACATCTTGTTATTCTTATATATATATATATATATATATATATATATATATATATATATATATAGAAATTTCAAGGTGAACCACTGAAGGTAAGTCACTAATATTAGGTACTATGCAGTCGTATTACCATCATTCAGTACATCTGACTTGAAAGATTATTAAGTCAAGCCCCTCATCTATGTCCACTGAATTTTATAAATAGTTCCTATGTCAAAGAGTGTGCTCTTTATATGTTTCGGAGTGACGTCTATTTTCCCTGAGATAGTATTTGTTTAGGGGCAATCTGAAGTCCGCCTCCGGGTGCGGGATTTTCTCACTGTGTTGAATACCCATTGGTTGCCTTGGACTGTTTTCTGCTCTTTGGTCGGGTTGTTGTTGTCTCTTTGACACATTCCCCATTTTAATTCTCAATTGTATGCTTGGATAGTTTAACGTACTAAAATTTGCACTTCTCATTTTCATGGAGATTATTTGGCCTCGCCCGCTAAGTCATTATATCTTGACTTTGATGTTTACGGCATATTTAACATGTCAAAGTTTTTAACTTGTTACTTGTATTGGGCCAGTCAGTTTAAAGGGAACCACGTATGGTTAGTGAAAGATATGTGGTATGCAGTTGCATTAGCATAGACACATCTCATGTCCACGATGACGATTCAGCCGCGCATGTTGTATCGACACGGTCAAATTATCCCCGAAAGGTTTTAGCTTAAATGCTAAGCAGAATTACAAAACCAACCTGAACGACTCGCGGCTGATATATTCAAGTATAGAAGTCGTAATAATCTATTCATTTATACGTCCGTACATTTGTCTTTTACTTCTTATGAATTGTTTCGTTGCGTATTTACCCTCTGAATTTAAGCTCTGATTTCCCTGTTTACGTATATTTGTATGTATTTCTACCTGATAAATTTATATGTACCTTTTACAGCCAACCTGACGTAGTTATACAAGGTTTCATTAACCGTGTCAACAGTACAACAATATAACCCCGCATCTTGGAAACTACTGTTTGAAATTTCTAAATCATATTTTTCTCCACCTTCTTCGCCTATAATTCGAAGTCTTTCATGGAATGGTAATTTATTATTTATTCTCCAGCCATCTGTATATGTTATGCCTATTCCTGTAGATGTATCCCTGTTTCCATTCAGATTAAGCCATTGAATTATTCTGTTTCCCAGTATATTCCGGCATGGTAGGTAAACAGAATCGCCAACTATACATCTGATTTCAGGATATTGATCAGAAAATACTGCTGAAAAAAGAAAGCAACGGATGCTTATAAAAAGCCACATATACACTAAATGTACATTTTTATATATATATATATATATATATATATTCTAGGCACTTTATATAAATATATATATTATATAAACAAGTCTAAATTGAAAACAACGTTCTAATCTATTATATATATATACATTATACTAATGTAGTAGCCATGTAAATATGATACAATATTGTACAATGTTGTACATTCATTTATAGAATATCAATCTAAACTTAACTAGTCTTCCTGTGATCTTTCTATTTAAATACCTTTAACCAAACATGCATATAATGAGATAAAAACGAAGACATCCATTCAATCCAATGTCCATTAGTGTATATAATGATTACTTATTGTTATATTTTGAATACATTGGAAATTAAGGAAACAATGTTATTCATAGCTATGTATTTCCCGTTTCCGTAATCAATTGAACTTGGGGAAAAAAACGAAAGCAAAACAATGAATGATGATTGTTATTGAATACATTGTACTTCCGTCGTTGTCACGTATTTTAAAATTAATAGTATTTTTAGTATGTTTTGGTAAGAGGAAATATTGATGAAAATCTAGCAAAATTGATGGTTTCGATTGTATTTCCGTTTAGTTAATTTAACACATACACTGTATAGAGATATTGTCTTTGGTATGGCAATAAATGATATTTAATTGAATGCAGATACAGTTTTGATTTTTAAATTTCACTGGTTATTGAATTCAACACTTTTGGACCACTGAAAGAAAAACTTGATTTGTATAATTCTGTATTTGATAAAAGGAACAATAAAATTATTTGATGATGAAAGTCGAGTATTGTATGATTGTTTACTATTTGTAGGCACAATGAGATTTGGTATATATTTTGGTGCCAGTTTGTGTTTTGATTTATGCATTATTAATGACATGTAGGAAATAATGTTTAATTATTCATTTTACTGTGCGTATTGCTGTGTGTTTGTTTATTCTACATTGGTTAGAGGTATAGGAGGAGGGTTGAGATCGCACAAAACATGTTTAACCCCACCGCATTTTTACGCCTGTCCCAAGTCAGGAAATTCCGGCCTCTGTTAGTCTTTATGGTTTTTTTTTTAAATTTCGGTTCATTTATATGTTTCGGAGTTTAGTGTAACGTCTATTTTCTCTGTACACATTTTTGTTTATGTACCAGCTGAGGCACGCATGCGGATGCGGGATTTTCTCGCTGTACGTGTTAAAGACCCATAGGTGGCCTTGGATTTTTTTCTGCTCTTTGGTCGGGTTGTTCACACATTGCCCGTTTCCAATCGTAATTTTATTTTTTACAGAGCCGCGTGTAGACAGTAGCGTGCCTCTTCGTGCTTAAGGTTTATGCTCTGATAATATACAAGATAGTTGAGTATGTGTCCGAGCGAGAACTTTTCAATGGTCATTACTTTAGGAATATTTATCTTAAACTCATATTTCACTGTTCATTCCCATTCTTCTTTTAAGTCAGACGTCAGGCGCTACTCTGATATACCCTGTCTTTTGTTTTTGTACTCTGGTTTTTTAGTTTATACATTTTGTCGGTACTTTCTGACGGATAGCGGTTTTACCGGATTCAATTCCTGTGTGTTGGTTAATATTCTAGACGCCAGTCTTTGCTCCTTTCAATTACAAATACGGATAACAAAATGAAATTCAGATTATGGAAACATACTAAATACCAAATTCGTTCCAAGGTTATCTACACGTCTCAATCTTCAAAATCGCTTACATCCCGTCATTGTGTTATTGTTCTATGGTAAAAATTTTGAATTCTTGTCTTTCATTTTTGCTAATGTGCTTTGTCTATATGCCTTTTTGTGTTTCTTTTTTTTACATATTTGTTTGTTTTTAAGTGATTAAGATTATAACACAATGTTGACTGCTGTACCCTTATTTTTGACATGTTTACCTATTATGTCTGTTTGTTTTGTTCACACACCGTTGTCAATATAATGGAATTTTATGCGACTGTCATACAAGTGAGAGATTTAGCTAGCTACAAAACTAGGTTTAATCCACCATTTTCTACATAAGAAAATGCCTGTACCAAGTCAGGAGTATGACAGTTGTTATCCATTCGTTTGATGTGTTTGAGCTTTTGATTTTGCCATTTGATTCGGGACTTTCCGTTTTGAATTTTCCTCGGAGTTTGGTATTTTTGTTATAATTTTAATTTTTATTCAAATATACTACAATCGCTAACATATTTAATTAAGATATAATGCAAGGGGGCTTGAATTTATTGTGATTTTATTATTGAGGGGTTTAAATACCCCATAAATTTGAAAGTATCATACATAAACACTTCAAGAAGCACAATCATATATTTAACAGTTCAACCTTTAGAAATAGTAAATAAGCAGTCGGGGGAATCTCATTCAAAAATTGTACGATCACGGAAAATAGTTGAATTAAATTGGATAAAAACATTATAGACAGTCTATCCTATCAGTCTAAATGATAATATTTAAAATATAATTCTAAAACTGTTTGGATATAGTTTCTGAAACTGTTTTGAAAAAAAACGTCCCCATGGGCGTTGAATAAATCGCAATCAGAGAAAATTCGTACCAACAATACAAATATTTCGGACCTAACTTCTGTTTGAAAAACAACGGCAGGCATCATCTATTAACCAATCTCTGTTCTTTACCTTAATAGATCTATTCCTCGTATCAAACATAACCTAAAAGTACTCGCCAAAGAATTTGTTTTTGTCCCGACTTTTAAGGGTGCCAATAATATGATTATTATTTTACGTACATATTACGTTGAGGTTCTGCAAAAATAATTCAACAATTCACCATCATTATAACTGACTCCCATTTTCGGAAACAGACATAAACTTTTAGCTACTTCTTTATAGGCAACACCGAATAACATGAAAGTTCAAACTATGTACTATCTTCCGAAGCTGCACAAAACACCTTACAAATATAGATTTATTTCGTCTTAAAGTCATTGTTCCCCTACACTACAAACCAGTAAAAGTCTGAGATGGCCTATATCTGTACTCGACTGTACTGATTTTTACTCGACCAGTCTGAACTGGTCTGAAATTTACTTGATAATACTCGACTGTAGTCTAAACCATACTTAACAGTTTGAACTTGTACTCGACCAGTACTTAACCATTTTATACGCGTCTGAACCGTGCTCGACCTAGTCTGGAACCGTGCTCGACCTAGTCTGAACCATGCTCGACCTAGTCTGAACCATACTCGACCTAGTCTGAACCATACTCGACCAAGTCTTAACCAACCTAGACCTATTTTTTGTATCTATCTATTGTATTTCATCAATTTAGGAACTGTTTTTAACAACAGCTATTTCCCCTGGCTAGAAATTTGAACAACAATTTGAAATTAAAAATGTATTCAATATAGCATTAAAACCAAAATTTCACAATGAACATAATATAACTTCATCACCATATTCATCAACACTTATATACATACATATATATCACCTTTAAAATTAAAATAAAACAAGCTGATCAAATAATCTCAAAACTGAATTGTGACTAATATTTTCAATGTTATTCAAAATTTTTTGAATGTTTCAGATATATTTTATGGTTACTACTGGACAATTTTCACCATTAACTTAAGCCTCGTATAGATTTATGGTGTCAGTCGAGTTAAGTTAATAATGCAGTGAACATTTTTTTTTATTAAAATATATATAAAATAGCATATAAAGTAACTTAATAAATTTTAAAAATGACACTTTTGTTTTGTTAAACCAAGAATTTAATATAATCATGATAATAGAACTTCCATAGTAATTATTCCTGTGATAACTATTAAAAAAGGAAATGTGTTCCAAAGTTACAGTAAAAATTTATTTCAATTAAATTTATATAATTTTTGTCAAAATTAAAGACATGGCATACAAGAAGCACTTTGATAAGGTTTAATTGCCTCAGTACATGTGTGTTTTACAGGTAAAAAGAAAGCCCTATTTTTCTTAAACTCGTGTATTACTTATCTAGTGAATTAAAAAAAGGCCTTGCGATTTAAGTTTCACAAGATGTTGCAAATTTGAATGAATGTTAATCATGTTAATTAGAATTTAATACTCTCTGACCATGTTGTGATCTTTTTAATGAGTTTGCCCCAAGCAGGAGGTATTACTTTATACTTCACCACTAATCAGAAGAAAAATTTTATTAATTTCTTTAATTTTTATCCCTTTTTGATATATATTGTATATAATATATCCCAAATTATAATAATAGATGTATTTCTAAAATAAGGTTAAACAATTTCAGTGATTTTGTTGGCTGTTGTTACCTCATTAAAAAGATAATTATATAACTATTGTACATTTTTTATATGTAACCATGAAACCTATGTAGTTTTTATTTAGGAATTAAGGAAAATTAATTTAAAAAAAAACACATGCCAAACAAGAAGCACCTTAATAAGGTTTAATTACCCTCAGTATAGGTGTGGTTTTTAGGTAAAAGAAAATCTTTTTTTAACAAAACTCTAAAATTTTAAAATGAATATAATTAAATTATTATATAAGATAATTTGATTTAACTATCTCTATTCCATAAATCTGAGAATCATGTAAGAATGTAAAAATCTGTTTTTATAATATATCTTTATTTTATTGTGTCTGTTGTCATGTCAGTTAAAAAGAAATTTATTTTAACAGTTTGGTCCAGTATGGTTCAGACTGGTCGAGTATTGTTCAGACCTTTGGTCGAGTATGGTTTAGACTGAAAAAAAAAAGTTCGAGTACAGGTCGAGAATGGGTTAAGACTGTTTCAGACTGGTCGAGTAATAGTTCAGACTATTTTCAATGGCAAAGATAAGGGTCAAGTACAAATCAGTACAGTCGAGTATGGTTAAGACTGGGGTCGAGTACTGTCGAGTAAAATTCAGACCAATTCAGACTGGTCGAGTAAAAATCAGTACAGTCGAGTACAGATATAGGCCATTTCAGACTTTTACTGGTTTGTAGTGCTACTAAATTATCGGAATTCCAATAGGGACTAACTGTGCACCACTTATTGCGGACCTGTTTCTGTATTGTTATGAGTTACAATTTATGACTAAAATAAATAAAGACCCATCGAAACAACATCTGTTACAAAAATTTAATAACACTTTTAAATATTTGGATGATATATTGGCTCTCAATAATGACGACCTCAGTATGTATACTATATATATATATATATATATATAAAGAGATTTATCCGGCTGAACTGACTTTAAATAAAACTAATACTAACAATGAACACTGCCCTTTTCTGGATCTTGATATATATGTATCTTTAACAAGAAGCTTAATACCAAAACTAATGATAAAAGAGATGATTTTTCATTTCCTATTGTTAATTATATATTATAGATACAATGCATACGCGTTGATTCTTGAAAAAGAAACCATGAGCCTGGAAAGCGAATGGTTTGTTTTTCATGAATCAACGCTTATGCATTGCATCTATAACTTAAATTATTGTGTTGATGTCTTTTACAAATTAAAGCCTTTACGTAATTAGAAGGTTATTGTAAGTGAGTTTAAATTACCACTTTATCATGTTCAACGATGTGTTATTAAATCTAAGTTACCAATTAATTGTTTAGAGAAATACAAATATAACATAACACATCTGTCTTTAATTTACCAAGTATCTGAATATTGTCCGTAATTTACAAAATAAGACATATTCGGATTTTTTTTTAAGTACATGTATATATGATAAGTATGTTACCGAAATTTCTAGCAAGTAGCCTAATTCTAGGCACATCATTATTTACTCGCATAGTAATTTGCCAATAAACATTTGGAAAATTATGTAGTAAAACAGATGAAATCATACTATATTAATTAAACAAAAAAACGGAAAAACTAAAGAATAGGGCTTCAAAGAGAATATAGGGATTCGAACCTAAACCGACAAGTCTCTACCTTAACTTGACTCTTTTAACTCATTGATCTTAAGCATGCTAACCTCGCGTCTACCAACTTATACTATACGATTCCCTATTATGTATGTACAAAGATACAAGCCATATTTGTCCCTTGCACCGACTTATATCACATGTTCATTTATATATATATATATATATAATACACATCTAAATTGCAACCCATTGGTAGCCGAGATGTATCGTCGATGTATTGATGTCAGTCACACATAGTTGATTTCAAGGAGTTCGATTCCCAGTGAAGGCATATGAAATTACAAAAATGAAAAGTAAGTTTTTAAATTAATTTCATTAGTGAACAGAAATCATTGAATGAGCCAATTCAAACTTAATGAAATTAGGCACACAAAGGAAACAATTGAACATCATTTGGTGAATCCATTTCAGCGACAGATTTAGGAAGCGTTGATTTTAGAAAAAGAATCCACGGTAAATGAATAGCCTGACGTCACGACAATGGTTTAACAATGTTTTGACAGCGACGTTCCCTTGTTACCATCTCATGGTGTTTATATATCTCAACTTGTTCGATTCGCTCGCGTATTTAACAAAGTATTGATTTAAACGAAAGAAAATCTCTGTATTACTAAAAATTATCACACTAGCGTTTTCGATATCACAAACTAGTCAAAACATGTACTAAATGTTATCATCGGTACAAGGAAATTATTCGTAAATATAAATCAACATACAGACATCTTATACGTTTAGGGATTTCACATTCAATCTTTTATGGTAATATCCTTTACAAAGCACAAAAATGTCGACATTCACCTCAAAAGCCAACCAAATCTTTAAACAGACTTATTCAGAAGGGATATAGTTACGATACTGTTGTCAGGTCATTAAAGATGGCATATCCTGGTATTAATATTGATTCACTCATAGGTTCTTTGCATTGGAAATAAACAAATGTATTCTAAAACCAGTTGTTGACATGATACGGGTTATGTTCTTCTCATATATTTTATGATGGTATGATACTAAACACCTAACGGGAGGGATTGTGCTTAATTTTCATATGATGAAGACATAATCTTTCAATCAGTTTAAATGATGTCTGGAGCTGGCATGTCAGTAACTGTTAGTAGTCCTTTGATAATTTAAATATCATTGTCATTTTGCTTAGTTTATTTTGTTACCTATTCTGACATCGGACTCGGGCTTCTTTTAAACTGAGTTTGACGCATTCCCCATTTCCATTCTCAATTTTATGTCTATTCTCCTTACTAGTACACTTGGTACAAACAAAAAGCTGGTAATAAATTGTTCAAATAAGGCCTTTGTAAATGGTGGAATTAATTACTTTTTGGGTGTCAAAAATTCGTTGGAGGGACTTGATAAATTGCTTGCTCATATTGGTGATTTCGAATCTGTTCAACGTTTTGCTTTTTCTACCCTGTATACCACTTTGCCTTATAATCTCATTAAGAAAAAATCACAAATCAAATTATTTGGCATTAAAAAAATCAGAATGCCAATATATATATGATCAAACTCTTTTATATCATTTTTCAGTAGCAACAAATAAAAGAAATAATTTCAATTAGACCTGCTATGATACGATAACTGCACTTCAATTTTTACTTTATAAAATTTTTGTTTGCTATGTAGATTCCGTATATCGTCAAGTTATCGGAATTATAATCATGGGGACTTACTCTGCACCACTTATAGCGCACCTGTTTCTGTATTTGAACGAGTTACAAATTATGACTAAAATCAACAAAGACCCACCGAAACAACATCCGATACAAAAATTTAATAACACTTTTAGATATTTGGATGATATATTAGCTCTCAATAATGACAACTTTATTATGTACACTAAATAGTTTTATCCTGCTGAACTGACTTTAAATAAAGCGTATACTAACAATGAACACTGCCCTGTCCTAGATCTTGATATCTATATCTTTAACGGGAAACTTAATACCAAAATTAAGGATAAAAGAGATATTTTTTTTTCACTTCCTATTGTTTATTATTCAATTTAAATGGTGATGTTCCCTTGTCACAATCTTATGGTGTTTATATATATAAACTTGATAGATTCTCTCGTATAATGTAAGAACGTATATTTGAGTTTAACGAAAGAAATCTCTTTATTACTGAAAAATTATTACACCAAGGTTTTTGATATTACAAATTGACAAAACATTTACTAAATTTTATCTCTGGAGGTCCACGACCAACTTCGAACAGACTAAAAACATTCGTAGTGAAGTTGTAGCAAAAACTGGTCGTAGTAGAAGCGAGGGAGGTTGTAGTTAGGACGTAGTGAGATCGAGATAGGCGTAGAAGCATCGTATTGGAAATCGTGGTGCAATCGGGAACCCAATGTTGATATAAAAACGGTAATTAAGTTCTACCAGTAGTTCAACCATGGACACACATGGGCAAAACCTACTTCTGCAGTCTTTAATTCAGCTGCACTGTATCGATTAAACTGATCAGGCTACACTTTTGGTAATAAGAAAAAGGAGAAGATATAGTAGACAGCGTTGATTCTGTTGGGTGCGTCCTTGACTTTCTGTTGAAAGAAGACTCGAGCTTGGTCTTTACGACAGACTTTTGAAAGAATTAAGGATGGAGAATCAACAGTCATTCATTAATTTTAAGGAAGTCTCCAGACATTTTTGTGAACATTTGAACAGAATTTCCTCGAATTCAGAAGATAGACACCCGATTCAGAAAGGCACTATATTCCGGTCTGAAAGTTGCTATTAGCTTAAGGCGACAGGTATCCAACCCTTCTGTACGACTTCAGAATACTTTTATTCGTGAGATTTGCCAGGCAATTGTTCATGAATATAAAGATGAAGTCATGTCCTGTCCAACAGAACCAAATGAATGGCGAGCTATTGCCAAAGAATTTCAGAGAAGATGAAACGTGCCACAAGCACACTCAATGGAAAGTGTGTTGCCATTAGAAGCCGGGGATTAAAGCTGAGCCTTGTTTCATAACTAAAAACTAAAAACAAATTATAAGTGCTCCTTGCCTTGGTGGATGCAGACTTCAAATTTTAATGGATAGATGTATGAGGATATGGTTCCTTGTCGAACGCCCAGATCTGCAACGCGCCAGAATTAGAGAACTGTGTTTGAAAGATAAGACTATTGGATTTCCAGATTCAGGTCCCTTACAGATCTAATGCCGACCTGAACATGCCATGGGATATACTCAACTCATTTGGTATTCAAGAGCATGCAGTTGCTTCCCAGAAATTTTCAAACGTCACCAGTGTTTGAGCAGAAAGTTGATGAAATTAGGTTATGTCAAAGAACGTCTCGCCATTTTTCTCAAAAAATTCATCGGAAGATATCAAGATCTTGTTGATAAATATTCCGTATCAACTTCACAAATAATACATGATGGTCTTGATGTATAAATTCTATGTACTGACGTTGTTTATCATCTTAATAACGTGTTATAGTGTTCTTTTACTTGTCTTTGTAAATTATTAACTTTCATTGTTTAGTCCATATGTTGTAATATTATATTGACGTGGCTCGGTACTTATGCATCCCGCCAATGTGTTGTTGTGCTGTGGTCATATTTGTATTCTCGTCTTTCATTTTTGCTTATGTGCTTTGTCTACATGCCATTTCGTTTTTCTTTGTTGACATATTTTTTTGTTTTATAGTAATTAAGATGATAACACAATCTTGATTAATGTACCCCTATATTGTTTTACATTTTTACCTTGTATTATGTCTGGTTGGTTTTTTTTCACAAATTGTTTTCAATATAATGGATTTCTATGCGACTGTCATACAAATGATAAAGTGGTTTAGCTAGCTATGAAATCAGGTTTTTCCACCATTCTCTCGTGACATAAGGAAATGCCTATACCAAGTCAGGATTATGACAGTTTGTTTCCATGTGTTTGATGTGTTTGTGCTTTTGATAATTGCCATTTGATAAGGGACTTGACATTTCTTGGATAGAGCAGGTGCGAATTTTTTTAAATTTGCGTTTTCTGTCTTAGATAAATTCACTACGATATAACTGTTTTCTCGGAGCAATTTTTGCTATATGTCTGTTTTGTTTTACTAACGTCATTCTGTCGGACTGTTCAATATGACTGGCCAAGTGAGCTTTTCTCATCACTAGGCGTCCGTCGTCGTCGTCGTTCGTTAACTTTTAAAAAGTCTTCTCCTCTGAAGCTACAGGGTCAAATGTAATCAAACTTGGCCACAATCATCATTGGGGCATCTAGTTGCCAACATCGTTGGGCTAAATTTGAGACGAGTTATATATATATTGTACAAAACATATTGGTTAATACAATTTGGATAAAATGTAATGTGTAATTTAATTAATTACTTTAGTAAAGTCATAATAATTTAATTAATTACATTTCAAAAACTGTGAAATGGTAAGCAGTGTAATTGATCATTTTTGCAATGTAATGTGTAATTTAATTAATTACATTCCTATGTAATTGACCCCAAGTCTGACAGACACTAAATAGACTAAACGATCAGCAATATAAAGATAAATTAATTCTGTTCTCGTCTATAATGATGGAGAGAGTCTTTTGAAGTTTCAAAGTTATAAATACGATCTTGTGGTCACTATATTGATAGAGTATATGCTTTAGATCTCTTATTTTATGCTTTAAGGCTTCAGATATACATATTTTGTCTATTCTAGTTTTAGCACCTCTATTACCTATAAAAGTATAACTTATTTTTAGGATATTTATATCTATAGTTATCCAATATATTTAACATGCTACACAATTCTTTATATAACAAAATTATATTGTTATCAAGTACTACATTTGGGTTTTTTGTATCAATCTGTTGATCTATACAATTAAAATCTCCTAACATAATATTTCTTTGCGATTCTACGTTTACACTTGCACAGTATTCTATCATTTCTCTATAAAACATTCCTTGTTGTTCTGTGGATTTTGTAGGACTATAAATGTTAATTAGATTTAGTACTTTGTCATCAGTTTTAAAACTAGTATGTACCAATCTACCATTCAAAATATGGTTGTTAAAGTAATGGTTTGTACATTCAATATCTTTTTTAACCAATGTAACCACGCCTTTTGTATGCAACTCTCCTTGAGAAAAATATATTTTAAAGTCTGTATTAATCTCTAAATCGTTAATAACATTTTGCTTGATATAAACACATTCCTGCAATTTCACAATCTCCATAATCTTTAATAATACCATCTATTTTTGTTTCAAAACTCCTTCTAATATTCACACTTATAATTTTCAAAATACTTAACATTAGTAGTGTGCTATAAAGAAATGTTATTTTAGCATGCATCATTTTGAAATGTGAGTTGTAGGTGTTTGTACCTTTGTTTTCTTTTGTAAATGATCTTGCTTTTTGCCTTCTAAATGGGAAAATGGTTATTGGAAAATGAATGATAGTTTATTGGACAAAGAACTTTATATCGAATACATAGATAACTTCTGGATAAATTGGAAACAAAGGAAGAGTAACTAATATATAATAGGTTGGTGGGAAATTGGAAAGAAAAAAATCAAAGAAATGACAGTACGTTTCTCCAAAATATTAGTAGCTCGTGAAAGAAAAGAACTTTCAGATACAAATATACAACTTGAGAATGAAGAAAATAAAACTCAGCCTGATCAAGTCACTATTAATTACTTAAGTGAAATCATGATTGATTTAGAAAATAGGGAAAAAACGGGTACAATAATACGATCAAGAAAAAATTAGTACGAAGACGACATAGATAACATTGACTTTTTTTTAAAAGGAAGAGAAAAAAAGAGGAGATAAGCGAGAAGTAGAAAGTGTATAAGACAAAAACGGGAAGTCATGCACATCTAAAAGTGAGGTGATTAAAGTAGTGACAGACTTTAATTCCGATGTATATAAGTCACAAAACATTGATAGACAATCAATGACTGATTATTTAGAAGACCTTGAACTAAATAAACTAACAGACGAAGATAAAACAAACTTTGATACATTTATAACACAAGAAGAATAGATATAAGAAGATGTGGTATGAGTGCCAAGGAGACAACTCTCCATCCAAGTGACAATTCATAAAAGTAAACCATTATAGGTCAAAGTACGGTCTTCAACACGGAGCTTTGGCTCACACCGCACAGCAAGCTATAAAGGGCCCCAAAAATTACAAGTGTAAAACCATTCAAACGGTAAAACCAACGGTCTAAACTATATAAAAAACGAGAAACGAGAAACACTTATGAACCACATCAACAAATGACTGACAACTACTGAACATCAGATTCCTGACTTAGGACAGGTGCAAACAATTGCAGCGGGTTTAACGTTTTAATGGTACCAAACCTTCACCCTTATCTGAAACAATAGTGTAACATCACAACATAGAAAGACACACTATAAAATATCAATTGAAATGGCTTAACTTAAATTATTAAAAGAATTCAAAATAATAAATCTCCCGGAGTTGATGGAATTGGACAGTCTTTTTATACCAAATTCTGGAATATAATAGGGGAAGACCTGGTTGAAGTATTGAATAACGTGTACTTGAACGGAGAATTGACGGAATCAATGAAGACAGGACTAATATCATTAATTTATAAAAATAAGGGTAATAGAAAAGACCTGAAACAATGGAGACCGATAAGTCTGTTATGTGTCGATTACAAAATTCTTACCAAATTCTTAAGCAAAAACTTATCAAAAGTAATAAACAAACTGTTAGATACATATATTTGCTATTTGGACTTCTATTTATAAGCATTTATTTTTATGTGTATTTAACGCTTCTGTCTGTTTTGTCATGATCGTATATTTTTGTAATCTATATCTAGTATATATTAATCATATATGTACCTATATGCGGTAAAACATTTGGTTAATAAAGAATTGTAATTGAAAGAATCAAACAGGTGCAGGACCAGAAAAATTTATTTCAGACAATCTTTTGTCAATAGAAAGCATTTTGGAGTATATGGACTCAAATGACATTAGTGGTATATTAATTATAGCTTTTGACCAAGAAAAGGCTTTCGGTCGTGTTGAGCACGAATTTATTATACAAGTGTTAAAAGCGATGAATTTTCCGTCAAATTTTATAAGATGGATTGAGATAATTTAAACCGACATAACAAGTAAGGTTATTATAAATGGAGCACTTAGCGACAAGATCGTAATTCCAAGGTCCATAAGACAAGGATGTCCAATTAGTATGAGTATATATGCTCTTATAATAGAAACATTAGCTTGCAAAATTCGTACAAACAATAATAAAACAAAACAGAAATTGAAAAAATTGAAAATCCTAATACAACAAACTTTGACAATATAAACAAATTAATTAAAGACGAAATCAAAGTCCTTGGAATATGGTATGGAAAAACGCAGTGGAAATTAACTTAAAAGAAATATAATGGACTCGTAAACCAGATTAACAAATGGAAAAAAAAAGAAAACTTCGATATGAACATAAAGTTTTAATTTTCAACACTTATGTGCTTAGCAAATTCTTATATACTGCAAGGGTATATCCACCTAGTGAATATTATATAAAGAAAATAAATAAAGTAATTTATGATTTTTTTTCTGGGACAATATTGAGGTATTAAACAGAACAACAATTATCAAACAATATAAAGATGGAGGGCAACAAGTACCAGATATCAAAATGAAAAGTGAAGCATTACTATTATACAGAGTATCGCAAGTTTTTACTGGGAATAAATCTGTATGGACATCATTATTTATATACTTTATAGGAATCACCACAAGAGCCATACTCCCAAAGTTAGCAGACAATATGTATAGACACTCTGTGGTCACTATAGGGCAATATGATAGATTGAAATTCATATATCTAAAATATAAAAGTAATGTTATACTTAATAACAAAAGTTTTGAAGAAATTTATTTACAGCTGTTGGAACTAAACAATATTAAAACAAGATTGAAATACAATACCCGAATGTAAAATTCCAACATATATGGAATAACTTACAAAGGGTGAACAATCTGTATATAAGAGATTTTATTTTTTTAAGTTGTACATATGATATTACCAACAGGAGAGTGGCTCTCAAGGAGACATTTTTACAGGCAAACATATTTATAAATGTTGTTATTGTAATAAACATATGGAGACGTTAGAACATTTATTTACAGAATGTGTGATTTTGACATATTCAGAAATTTAGTTTGTAGTATTATACAAAATGAGAAAAATTGTCATAATTTTAGTATGAATACAAATACATGTATACTGTTTGATATAGAATGATATAGACTTGATTCCATATATTTATGGGTATGTACATAGCATTTGGACTTGTAGATATATGCCAAAAGAACACTTATTACAAATACTATAAAGATAAACTTTTATACAAACATTTAAATAATATTGTACAGTAGTTTATTTCTCTCAAAATAAAATTTAAATAACAAAGCACAATGATGAGAAAGTTGACATAAAACCATCAACATCGACCCTAATATAGGTGATCAAAGTGGTGTTAAAATGTGGTTTTTTTTTCCTTAAGATTTTTATTACATTTAAGTTGTAATCTTTTTTTGACTCTAGCTTTAGACTTCCTTCTTAACATATGTAATCACAACTAAACTGAACTCAAAACTTTTATAACTCGCTCGGGAGAGTGTCCTTTGTTGAATATGCATATAGACCAAGGTGAGCGACACAGGCTCTTTAGAGCCTCTAGTTTATTTAGCTGCCAGTAAAGACAATCAGTTTCTGAGTGTTGTTGGAAAGTTTGTTAAAGTCAATATGAGTTCGCTCTATTTATTTTTCATGAAGCTATATTAGTATACTATAAACCAATGGTTTTATTACAATCTTATTGTATTATGATTGTTTATTTAAATTCTATGTATCTATGCTAACCAATATATTTTTTTTCTTATAAATGTATGCTCTGTAATATTAACATGCCCTTTGTGTGCCTTAATTGGTAACAAAAATGTTCTTGTTCATTTCAGAAAACACAAATCTTATTGAACAAAATGTATGTTTGAAGAAGCGAAAAAGAAATTGCAATAGACTTAAAAATAGACCTGTATGTTTCAATGTCTGTTCTGATCTTTAGTGTTACCTTCATGAAGATAAAATTAACAACTGTTTAAAAGGCTTTGAAATGCACACAAATGTTAACAGGTTTGTTCATTTGCATGAAATAAATATGGCTAAAATATCGTTCCGAAACATGAACATTGCACTGATACTTTTATTGGAATATATTGGGGTAACAAGTCATATTCTGATCGTAAGCTTTCATGTCGACGTCTGCCGGTAGATAGCGCAGCATTATAATCACACATGTATTACCTGTTGTCTTAGGTCATCCTGACACTCCAACATTTGCGCCAGAAACATACCCACGGCCAGGAACTTCAATAAGTTAATTAAGAACTTTAAAATTGTCACCAAATACCGTTCTACGTTTAGGGGGTAAAGACAATCAGCATGTGGTAATCGTTTATTTGCATTTTCTACATTTACACGTGATCATCGTAAAGGTGCTTTTTGTTTGGATGCAGCCAGTTACAACTGCGACCAATAGAGATCATTACTTTGTGTCTCCGAAATTCTATCTCAATCCGCCAAGGGTGGAGAGGAGGGGAATGGATCGTAACCCTGGGCTAGCGAAGATGCTCCCATATTGAAATCTCATCATGCAGAAGTTCACCTAATGTGTTCCTTTCCTAGCTATCCAATATCAAAGAAGTGGAATATATTTTATCATAATCCTTTGGTAATCAATGCAAATAGTGTCTCCTCCATGACAGTCTTGAACATTAAAACTAAATATTAAATAAACAACACTGCTAATGTTTAGTGTTTGGTTCAGGTTGGCTGTCATTGTGCAATACAGTTTAATATAGAATACTATGGAAAAAAACAGAGAACACTTTTTGTCAGAAAACACTGTCAAACATCCAAACATACTATCCACACTGATCTGTGTCCAAACTTGTTATGCAGTATAAAATAACAAGTTCACCCTTGGTTTAAAGCAAGGGGGGGTTCTTTCTCCTATTTTATTTCTTTCTAATTGAATGATTTTGAAAAAGAATTTATTGCTAATGGTAATTGTGTCTTAGATTTGCAAGATAAAATATTATATTTGTTGATGTATGCTGATGATATGATTTTGATGTCTGAAACAGTTGAAGGTTTACAGGAAAAGTTGAATATTTTGTCAATTTACACAGAAAAATTGGGATTGTCTGTTGATACAAAGAAAACAAAAATTGTTGCATTCCGGATGGATGGAATTGTACGGCCTAATGAGTCATGGGTCTATGACGGTCAAACAGTGGATATTGTAGAACTATTTTGTTATTAAGGTGTATTACTACCATAATATGTAAATTTCTTAATACACAGAAACATTGTGCAGAAGGGGTAGAAAAGCTATGTTCAGTATGAGGAGAACTACTTCATCACTATGTTTAAATATATTTACAATGCTAATAGATATAGGAAGATGTGGTATGAGTGCCAATGAGACAACTCTCCATCCAAGTTACAATTTATAAGTCTGTTTGATACTTATGTTAGTAATATATTAATGTATGGGTGTGAGATATGGGAGTACACAAATCTCCTATGATAGAAAAGGTCCATTTGGCCTACTGTAAAATTTTATTACGTGTCAAAAAAAAATGACTTCAAATGTGATGGTCTACTTTGAATCAGGTAGATTTCCACTGCAGTATGAGTGTAATTTTAGAATACTTAAAATTTTGGTTCAAAATTTTAGTGAGTGACAATTGTATATTAAGGCCTTGTTATAAAGAGCTTATGTTAAATTGTTAAAAATGTTTGAATTGGGCAACATAATATGTAAAAAGATTGTTATATAGACTTGGTATGAATAATTTGTGGGTTAATCAGTGGTTGTTGAATGTAGACAGCTCAAAATTACCTTTAATAAGAAAGCGTTTGTTTGGTCAAGCTAAACAATAGTCACATTTTTTATTAGATTCTTCTGCAAAGTGTAGATTATATAAGTATGTGGTAACAAATTTAATTTTGCAATTTTATTTACAGAAATGCATTCCTGTACTTTTTCGTAAATGTATAACAAGGATTCGTTTGTCTTCACATAACCTTAAATTTGTATTGAAACTAGTTGGAACTGTAAGAAATGAAAGAAGTTGTATTTTTTTGTGGTTTAAGAATAATAGAGGATGCATTTCATTTCATTCTTCAATGTAGCAGTTAAACTGATTTGCGTAAAAAATATATCAAAAAATATTACTGGTCTAGGCCATCAACTTTCGAGTTGACTTACTTTGACTTAATCCACTTCGTCCCATGGGGGACATAGGGCGACCACAGTAGCTTTCCATCTTTTCCTGTCCTTGGCTAGTTTCTTTGCTTCACCCCATGTTTTCCCAATTTTCTGTAGATCAGATGTAAGATCTCTGCGCCAGGTGGATTTTGGTCGCCCTCTTTTACGATGACCCTGAGGATTCCAATCTAACGCCTGTCTAGTTACATTTGTGTTGTTTTTACGTAAAGTGTGTCCAATCCATTTCCATCTGCGTGTTGTTATCGTTCTTTCTATTGGTTCTTGTCTTGTCCTTTTCCACAATTCTTTGTTGCTAATGGTGTTTGGCCACTTGATTCCAATGATGTTTCTTAGACACCTGTTTATGAAAACTTGTAATGTTTTCGTAGATGCAGCTGTTAGTCTCCAAGTTTCTGACCCATAGAGAAGTATAGATTTTACATTTGAGTTGAAGATCCTGATTTTGGTGTTTGTTCTAAGTGCTTTGCTCCGCCAGACTGGTTTAAGGATAGCAAAGGCTTGTTGAGCTTTTCTTTTTCTTGATTGGATGTCTTCATCTGTCCCTCCTGATGTACTGATGACACTTCCAAGATATGTAAACTCTCGGACATCTTCAATTTCAGCATCTCTCACTTTGGTTTTGTTAAGTTGGTTTGCGTTTACCCTCATAGATTTTGTCTTTTTCGAATTGATGTATAGTCCTACTTGTTTTGCCGTTGTTTCAAGGTTGGTTGCTTGGTTTTGTGAGTCTTCAAGGCGATGGGAAAGCTGGCAGATATCGTCTGCAAAGTCAAGGTCTTCGAGGCATGACTGTAATGTCCATTTAATACCTAGAGGAGTGTTGTATGATTTCCGACTCACCCAATCTATAACTATCAGAAAAAGGAGAGGGGAAAGTAAACATCCTTGTCTGACACCGGTTGATACAGGAAATGGATCTGTCAGAGTCTCTGCATGGCTCACTTGACATGTAAAACCGTCATAGAGCTGTTGGATGACGGATATGATTTTTTCAGGTATTCCATAATATCTAAGGATGTTCCACAGTACTTGATGGTCTATACTATCAAAGGCCCTCTCGAAATCTACAAATGTTAGGTATAGGGATGTCTGCCACTCAATGGTTTGCTCAATGATGATTCTTAATGTGGCAATTTGGTCAATACATGATCTCTCTTGTCTGAAACCGGCCTGTTCATCTCTCAGTAACTTATCAACTTCTTTCTTTAACCTCTGTAGGATGATGTGACATAGGACTTTGCTAGGAATGGAAAGCAAAATAATACCTCTCCAGTTGCTACAGATTGAGTTAATAGAATTATATTCTGGTAAAAACAAAAAACTGCTTTGTAACTTAGCAAAATATATACAGTTCTCTCTTAACTTAAGAAACAGTTTATTGTTAAGATATTTTGTAATCATGAAACTTCTGACGTCACCTATTGTTATAATTTATGCATATTGTTAATATTATTTGTAACATGCCATATGTATACACTGTATTGAATAGTGATGAGCCGTAATGCTCAAAGTTAATTTTAATAAATGATTTGAATTTGAACCTTAAATGAATACGGATGATTTTGCAGTGTAAAATAATTATTTTTTTATTATAAAAATATAACAATTAATCACAAGAACTTTAAATAAAAGCTTGATTAAGTGAATTCAATCAATCATGATTTTGATTTAGATAATTAAGCGGTTACAACTGGCGTTACTCTGAGGCGTTACTAATTAAGTTTGGTTCACGATCACCAAACAATTGTTGAATAACAAGCCAATTATAGATTTATGATTTCAATGATTTTAACAAGTCATTATGCTGATTACATAATTATATGTTGCATTCCCTTACTGAAAAAATCAGCCTCCTGCAAATAGATGCTGCAAGTCTGCAGCGAACTTGCTGCAGACTTGCAGCGAACACAGAGTCTGTATTTGCGGCATGTTTGCTGCAAATACGCTGAAGGTCTGCTGCAAACAATTTACCATGCAAATGAGTGTTTGCTGCAGACCTGCTGCAAACATTTATATGCAAATGAGTGTTTGCTGCTGACCTGCAGCAAACATATTTATGCAAATTAATCTTTCACCTGCGTGTTTGCAGCAGACCTGCTGCGTGTTTGCTGCATACTTGCGGCAAACATTTATATTCAAGTTAATGTTTCTCCTGTGTGTTTGCGGCAAACTTGCAGGTACTACATAGTACATTATACAATTAACCAATGTCATGTTGTGTACACATCACATTATCTATATTACACAGCAAATTCTGAAAAAGTTACATACAATAATTCAAATACTTTTTCATTTGCAAAATCATCATAGCATAAGTTAATACCTTTTAAAAATTAATTTAAAGTTTTGTTGTTCACGTATGTGCTCAAATGAATTGCATGCATTAATATCTAAAATACAAAACAGATTTATTTGAAATTTTATTGTGTGCATATATACAGTTAGTTAGAATAATATTGTCACAGAATTCTACTTGACTTAGAACAACATAATATTTTAAAATAAGTTATAATCTCCAAACATACTAGAGAGTACTGTATATTTGTTGCATGTTTGAAAATGTTTTTCAAACATTCATGCAGCTATTTGTGGAGGGGACCCATTTCATAAGTTTACACTTCTATGAAGATTTGTACTTACAAATAATGTCTTTGAAAACTAAACTTTTCCAACCTAAAATGCCTCCCTGAACACTAATATATAACATTTATAACATGACTCAAACGCCATCAACATTTTCATATTTCAAATCTTCATCTTCCAGGAAGTTACCAATAGGCATGCTCATTCATTTTATGTAATTTTTGCAATGCTCTTGCAAGCATATAGAATTGTCAAAGATTCAGTCTGCAATCTAGCTGCGAACATCTCTTAAATTTTAGTTTTTCCTGCAATCTTACTGCAAACATAATTGTTTCTGCAAACTTGCCGCAAGCTTGCAGCAAAAAGCTGCAATGTTTGCAGGAGGTTCGCAGCTAGCTGCAAACATCTGCAAACATTATTCAAAGGGTTCCTGCAAGGTTTTTGTTTGCAGCAAACATGCAGCAAGTCTGCAGCAGATCTGCTGCAAACATTTCAGTTCTGTAAGGGAATTAGTTTGTAAATATCTATTTATCTCTTCTGTGTGTGCGTTATAAAAAAAACTTTATACCTCACCCCACCCCATGATATCCCCAAGTTATCATGGAAAATGAAATCAATACTTATATGCTGATGCTGCTTTACAAACAGTACCAATCATACTCATTTTACAAACAGTACCAATCATACTCATTTAAAATAATTCATCTGAATGTACCCTGGCAATATTAAGCCATGCAGAGACATATAATTATTATATATACATTAATCATCGATACTATTTACGTAAATTACATTTATCCAGGGACTTTTCATACTAAAGTTAGTATAGAAAGTCCCTGATTTATCCTGATTCAAATACGTCACCAAATCCTCCGAAGTTAATATACATAATTCATTATTTTTTTAATGGGGCCGGATCAACTTTGGGCCGGATCGACGTGGGACATCCGACTTGGGGCCGGACAGGCTTGTTGACGGAACGACCTGATACCGATCTTAAGCTACAGCGATAAAAAAACTCAATTGTAGAAAAGCTGCTGATGAATTTGGAATCTCATCTGAACATCTTAAAAATTCTCCGTACTCTGTTACAACGTTTCTCACAAACCTATTTGGAAAAATTCTGAAAGAACGAAAGTCCCTGGCAATCTCAAATCTGGAATTCTTACACCAGTATTGAGAAATGGAAAAGAAGCATCTATTATGGACAATTACAGAGGCATTACAGTGACGCCTATTATCTCCAAGCTCTTTGAAAGTTCCATCCTCCCAGGTCTTTCCAAAATCTTCTTGCTTTCTACTCTCCAATTTGGCTTTACAGAGGGACTCTGCATGCTAATGGCCGCTTTTATCATCAATGAAGCGCGAGCTGAATCCAAACATACAACATTAGATTCATTATTTCTCATGACAGTAGATAGTAAAAAAGCGTTTGATGTAGTAGACCACATTATAATGATGGACAAATTCTATGAAAATATTCCAAATAGCTCATTATGGACAGTTATCAAGGATTTCTATTCGGGACTGACATCAAAAGTCAAATGGAAAGGTATCCTCAGCCACTCTTTTGGCATCAAAGAAGGAGTAAGACAAGGAGGAGTACTGTCACCCTTTCTATATAAAATGTATGTGAATGACCTCCTTGAGGACCTAAAAACACATAATATCGGATTAAAAATTGGAACAACCTACGTAGGCTGCCCAACATGTGCAAACGATATTGCTTTCTTGAGTAGCGACCCGTCAGAACTTCAAACAATGGTATCTACCGCTATCTGGCATTCTAAACAGGACCGGGTAACGCTGCACCCTGAAAAAACTAAAGCTGTCATTCTCAATAAATCCGCAAAAATGGATAGATCAACACTAAGTTGGACATTGGACAACACCACCATATATCCTTCCAAAGAAACAACCCATCTGGGAATCATAAGATCAGAACTAAAAGAAAACGACCTTAATATTGATGCTAGAATGAGCATAGCCAGGAGAACACTTTATTCTCTTATTAAAACCGGAGTACATGGAACTAATGGATTAAACCCGGCAACATCTTATAAAATCTACCAGTGCTATGTTTTACCAAGACTGATTTATGGATTGGAAATTTTACCACTAAACAACTCCCAGATGGACAAATTAAATATATTTCATTTAAAGAACTTGAAAAGCTTCCAATCTCTACCTATCAGGACAGCAAACTGTGCAGTATTATTACTTATCGGAGCATTGCCCCTTGAGGCAGAAATACACAAAAGGCAACTGACATTCCTCCATAATATACTTTCATGCGAAAACAGTACAATTAGGGATCTCTCTGAGCGTCAAATCCTCATGAATATGCAAATCCAATAAGCTTCTTTAACAGGATCCAACCGCTTCTAACAATATATCAACTACCAGAGATAACTGCTCTCCAACAACGCTTGCCCACTAAACTATCGTGGAAATCTACAGTTAAATCATCTATCCGTGAGTTCTGGACACAAAAATTAAAATCTGATATATCACAAAAATCTACCTTAAAACATTTAAGTCAAAACTGCCTAACCTTTGGATCCACTCACCCATCCTGGAGCAGTCTAAATTCAACTATCTCAGATATAAAGAAAGGCACTGTAAAAGCACGACTAATTACTGGAACATATCTCTTACAAAGTCTAAAATATAAATATTCAGGAGGAAAGGAAGCACCTACTTGTAAATGCTGTGGATTGAGCGATGAAGATGAGATTCATTTCTTGCTAGACTGTCCGGCTCTATTTAAACAAAGAAAAGAAGCTTTTCAAGAACTGAAAATGTATACAACATGTACAATAAACATCATTGGGCCACAAACTTGGAAAAACACTTTCTCAAAGAAACAAGATACTGTACAGCTTGTAATCGACTGTAGCCACTTCTGTGCATTATTCAAGAAGCAGGACATTATCAATATCCATAATCTTTCGGCAAGTCTATGCTATAAACTTCATACACATAGAATCAGACTTTTAAAGTAATAACTCAGATATATAGGATACAAGGAGATGATCATAAACTGACATTGTATATAATGTGGCTACTGAACAGTGCTTTGCCAAATTTTTGTATGTATGTATATAGACAGATAAACAGGGAGAGACAGGGTATTCTTCCCGCTTAACTGTATAAAGTATCCTTGTACTAAGATTTTAAGTTTATTCCCGCTTAACTTTTACTGTACAAAAGTATCCTCTTAGATTTTAAACTTAGTCGCATATATAAATTTTAAAATTAATTCCCCATATTTATACGGTTTAAAAGTGTCCTTTTAGATTTTAAATTTATTAGCATAAATAAATTTTAAAAATTGTGTGACACATTTCAATACACATACAGAAAGGCTGTATGTGGTGTTCTAGAATGGAAGGATATCCATGCAATAGAAGAAGAAGAAGCTGACATGAACGGAACAAATTACGAGGAAAAAAGTGATTTAAAATTAAACATATTTATAAAATATTAGGTATTATTGTTGTTAAAATATAATTAAAATGTCTTTAATAACATTACTATCGAATCAAATTATGTTGAAACTGTTTATTTTGGTATATTGGGGTATGTTGGGTTTATTGGGGTAAAAAGTCACACCCCTGTTAATAGACCTTCCCCTTCCTATGTTGCGCATGTCACACAACTATACAGGATAATTCCTATTTTGGAAAACTCGATATTGAACCAGGATCAGGATGACCCAAGACAACAGGTATATACACATTTGGACATGTTGATAGAGATGAACATTTCTTTATCAAAGGTTTTTTCGTGTGTGATAGTCATGATAGTTTTTAGATTTCGTTGAATCGGTTGATTTCGTCAGCCATAAAAATGATTCATGATGATTCATAGTCATATGCATATTGTGAAATCATGAGATTGTGTAATACCCTCCAGGAGTTTAGATCATCAGAGGGTTTTTATCGACATTTCTTTGGTCTGATGTAAATATTGTCATTTTTTGTTGATCATGTCAAGGATTTGTATAGTGAGCCATGTTCATTGATAATTTTCTATGTTTTCTATGTATTGGGTGCGTTTTAGTCCCATGTACATTTACTCCATATCATTTCAGTTTCTATTTTACTGTTGTTTATAATCATGAACTTATTTTTAACTTCCTGCCAGTCCTTCAATGAACTTGAACCTTTACATGTATAGTTCGATCAAGTTTAGGAGGGTGCCCAATGTCCAAAAAGTCCTCTTGTTAACGAGTTTAAGTTAACGGATAACACACGGCTGATTTTTTTGCACATTATAGGAAAATCATTATATTTTACAATCATGATTGTCGTCGTAAGTTCCCGTGGTCACGATTTTCTAAATTTCGTGTTTTTATAGGGTACACCCAGATACCGTATTGTACGGGGAATCTTTAACATGAAAAATAAAATTATTGCGTACTTTGTTGGTAGTTAAAACAGTACCTATAATATAGTTTGTATATTAAATATATCATATAACGAAATCGAAAAGTATTTAAGTGATTTTGATATAAGTATTTCAGCATTTTAGTAAGAGTAAAATTTTACCAGAAATTTACCCTATTTTCATCGAAAGCAAAATTATTACGTGTATCATCACAATATTTTTTACTCTGATCTAAGCAATAAGATATAGTGCATGTGTGTACCAAATTGCATGCGTGAAATAAAAATCGTTTTGAAGAAATTAGCAATTAAAAACACAAATTAAGTCAACATTTTGGTATTCATTAAACACGGATTATCTCGTGTCATTAATCATTTTGTTGCTAACACTATTAGGTCATTAACAAGGACAGAGGTCACTCAAAACATTACTCTTTTTTGATTGTTGTGTGGTTGATTTATTTGTTGTGAATAGCCTGCTAACTTTGTAGATTGTCACTTTGTTCGGCGAAATCTGTTTTGTGTTTGTTTTTTAAAACTTTAAACTTTTTATTGAATAAATATTTTTTTATAATTGTAGTATAAGAATCAAATCGGTCGGTTTTGTTTCACACCCGGAATATGGCAAATCAAAAGTCTTGTATGATGTTTTCGACATAAATCCCTCCGAGGCTCTGTGGGAATGAAAATATACCACCGTTCGTGCAACAAAATAAAAACAGGTACAACAGACAGCAACCAACGACAACCGTTGAATTGCAGGCTCCTTATTTTGGACAGACACATACAGAATTTAGAGGGTTAAACATGTTTGTGATCCTTCAACCCTCCCCTGACCTGGACAATGGTATAACAACACAGCATAAGAAAAATCTGCTGAAAACAGTTTGAATTGGCTTGACTTATCAAATCGGCATGAACCACAAAAACAACTAACATGAAGACAAAAAAACACTAAGTACCGATATAATAGTACTCACTGTTAGGGTAGAACATTTTATATTCTAAAGAAAGGAATGGGGCTGGCGGCGCGGAAATTTATTTTCACTTTTGTACACATTCATATCCTCAACTACAAATGTATCCTGCATTTCATGTTGAAGAGTGTTCATTCTCATCCTTTCTTGTGCAAAGTCAATTATTTCAGTTCATATCAGGCCAAGTAATTCATTTTCAAAATCCTCATTCCCTCCCTGTTTTCGAAATCAAATGGATATTCCCTTACAGAGTTCGCGAAAACTTTTTTTGACCTGTCAGTCATGGGACTGACTAAGCAAGATTATTTGTCAGTCCTACAAAATTTTTGCTGGTCCTACAAAATCTATCAATTTTTCCTGAAATAAAATAAATAACATTTTTAATCAAAATTATCAATTTTATTCTTCACAAGAAAATTTCACAATGAATGACCAGTTCTGGTCTTCAGATTGTTCAAATTCAAAGTTATCTTCTGTTTCCATTTCATCATCATCATCTGAATCATCTTTCTCATCAGTAGTTGTTTGAACAGTAATAATGTTCTCATTAGTAACAGGTTCAAGAAGCAGAGTTTCCTGATCTACAGTAACATCCTCATTTAGTTCATCCTGGACCTGATTCTCATTTTCAGGTTCAGGTTCCTTATCTGCAAGCTCTTGGTCCATGTCAACATTTTCAACATTGTCATTTTCATTAAAAGCAATATTTTCATTATCATCCTGAATAGATTCATTGTCACTGTCCACAGCAATTAAATTATTATTAGCATTCTCTTTCACAGCTGATTTTAGTTTCCTCTGGTACTGTGTTCTCCTTGAACCTTGTCCACATGACTGAAATAAAAACATTTTTATCAGTGTTAGAAAATAAGAACAAAAGCAGTATTCAAAACCCTAGAAAATCAAATTCAACACACAATTTCATGCCAAGCTCAAAACACATTAGGGAATAGGGAATAGTGGATTTACTACTGTAAACTGTTCATAACAATTTTAAATACCTAAAGCTTAAGACTGAGTCAATTTTGTTTTAATACTAATTTTCAAGGACCTTTTATCTCATTTCAGAAGAATCAAATTTTTACAGACTGAAAGAAATTTGAGCGGGATTGTCAATTTATTGGAATATTATTTCAAACCATTTAATATTCAAAATATTTTGTAATAGTAAATTACCATCCATTTGTCAATAGCATCACTTGGGTCAAACTCCTGTACACTAGGGGCCTCAAGTTTAGTCATCATGCAGTCATCGAGACGAGATCCACCCAATCTATGCCTTCTATCAGTCTTTAGAAGCTTCATCTGATTAAATGCAGTTTCATTGTAAACTGATGTAGGGGGCAAACTGTTTAACATGTCCAACAGCAGAAGAACATTGTTAACACCCATAGATGAAAAACTCTCATTCAACTGTACCAAAGATACTTCACTCAAAGCACAGTGTGTAAACCTGAAAAACAAAATATTAATAAATTCAATATTCATTATTGTCAATTGAGCTTTGAATTCTTTTTTTCATTTGAGATTGACTAGAAAAAACCTTTCCGATTCATACTCAAATGTATAATATTAATATATTATACATAACCAAATTAAGATGTACATATATGCAAACAAAAAATCTAGTACTGACATAATCACATGTCATGCAATGGAAAAATAAATGTGATAACAAGAGCAACTACTAGTATATATGTAACAATATATACATTAACACATACTACATACTTGCGGTATACAAGTCGTTGAAGGTGTCTCCATTCTCCTGGTAATTCCTCAATATCAACACCAGTTGACCTCAGAACAGTTCCAAACCTTTTGACTAATTTTTCAATGTGTGTTACACCAAAATCTGAAAACAGTTATTAATAAATTGATTAATTCATTTACTTGTAGAGGCCTCAAAAATATAGCTTTGGAAATGATGCATTTATTTAACATGTTTAATCATGATTTAAATCACATACTGGTTTAAATTGAAATGTCAAATACAATTAGACAAAATATGAATGACATCAGTTGGAAAAAGAGTACTAAAAGACAAAAGCTAGGTAGTAGCAGTAAGCACTGCACTGCAGTGGCAAGCATAGTATTAGTAGTATTATTAATGGAGCACTCAGCAGTGAAGTCAAGATAGAATGCATGGGATGATTGATTTATATGTTTATAAATATATCATATGTGAATACAGAGAAATTATTAGTCTACTAATAGTATAGCCATCACCTATAATATATGATATTATTACCTTCTGTCATATTCTGTAAATAAAAAAAAACACACAATATAAATAAATTATAATTGTTAATTCTTTAAAGTTCCTGTACTACTACTACTGATCAGTGATGACAGATGTATTTCATAATGCTTTTGCTTTGTTATTAATTTAATCATCTAAAAATAAATCCTTGGAAGTTAATATGTAACAATAAACAACATTTATTTTCCCAAAAAGGTTTCAAATAAGAGCTTTTCATATATGAATGTGCATACCTGCTGTAAGCTCCGCAGGCCAGAGTCTCAATGCGCTTATCACTGTTGGCTCCAGATCTTCTTGCAGGACATCACTAAATCTGGTATTTATTGCAGTCAATATGTTGTCTATGAGTTTGGTGTTATCAACGGAAATAAAACCCCTAGATGTCAATGTATACCCCATGAATCTTTTACTCTCGATCACCTCTACCATTTTATCAGATTTCCTTTAAAAAGATGAATTGATATTATACTATATTTACTCTTTCTATGGGATACATGCCACAATTATTGTTTTCAAACATGAACATGCTGCTTTTAAATACAATGTTGAACTCAACTGATTTCATAAAAAATAAAATGTCTTGCTTTGAACTGAAATTGGACAAAAATAAATATAGAAAAGGGAAAACAATCATAAATTACATACTGGCCCTGTAGTTGAGCTAAGGCATCCTTTGTTGACAAGACCATCAGAATAGCTTCCCCTAAGGTGAATTCATCTGCCTGTAGCGTCAGAGAGAGGCGACAAAGAGGATCAAGCACTTCCTAAAAATTAAATAAGTCAAATAAATATGAAAAACAATATTTCTTTTCAGTATTATCATGACTATCAGTCACTGCAATACACTTGTTCATGTTGATTGAAGCAGTTAGTTGTTTCATTTTAAACGTCATTGATCAAAACAGTAATGTTCTCCGTCTTAAATACATGTATACTATAGTATAATTACTTAGAATTGATTATTGCCAAATTTACTTGCTGTTCATTAAAAATCAGAGACAGACATGACATGTTAGTAATAGTTACAAGCTTGAAATAACAAATTACAATGCCATGGTAAATTAAATTCTGCTTACATATAACATCAAGGCAAACACCACAACATTCAGGCTTGCTAAGATTTTCGCCAGTCCCTCTGCTTTTGGATTATTGTGGGATTGGTTCTGCAGATGAGTTATATACCCAGAGTAACTTTTAAAAAGTGACCCTAATGCTGTCTTCATGTGTGGCATCCATCTCGAGCCCCCTACACACTTTGGTAGGCAACCTTGTACCATTAACAACTGGAAAGAATTTGAAATACAGTAAATTTTATTTATAATTATTTGTTTAGTTTTAAATAGTTTGGTACATTAAGTCATTTCTTTTTTTGAATGTTTTTACTTTGTCATAATTTTATTTTATAATTAATATAGACTATAGTATATACAATGTACTTTACCTTTTTGGCAATTTTAACTAGAAAAAGCTAGTGTACATTTATAAAGCTTAATATCATAAAGTCATATGTCAAAAAAAATTGCAACATTGAAATATAATTTGCTTTGTGTAACAAACTGTAAAATATGTTGTCATACCTTGAAAGTTTTCTTTAATCCTTTCCTCTGAAGCGGGCTCCTCTTATAGAAGTAATAAAGTCCTAAGAGCAGGGTAACCAGTTTGTCATATGTGGCATGGTTTTTTTTTATTGCATCCTTAAATGACAGTTCTAGCCTATGAGCAAGGCAGTGAATCCCTATAATGTTCGGGTAATCATTCTTTAGCTGAGTTATCAGGCCATTTCTTACCCCTGTCATGTTTGACGCCCCATCAGAGCCAAAGCCCACACATTTATTCATTTCACTAAAAATGTTTTTTGAATGCAACTGTTCAATAACAAAACTGTATAGGTCATTAGACGAAGTGCTTTCAGGTTCACCCATGGTTACAAATTTATGCTCAACTTTCCCTTTGTTACAATAGCGTAGAAAGATTGATTCTTGTTCTACAGATGAATCATCAGTACTTCCGTCCATAGTCAATGAAAAAAACTTAATATTTTGCACTATTTTAACTAGCTTCTCTCTTGTCACATTAGCTATGGATTGAAGGAAAACTACAGCAGCTTTATCATTGTTATAAGTGTCACCCGTATCTAGGCCTTTACTTTTGTCCAATTCATTTAGCCATATATAATCTGAGAAAGGGCGGTTGTGTTTCACTATTGCATGTGTTTCTAAATTTCAATTCTAGTTGCTTTCTTCTATGTTGATTTAAAGACAGTAAGGAATTGTATGCTGGGGTCTTTTTAGGTTGTAATGATGCACGTTGTTTTGCCATAGAGTCTTGATGGCTTTTAGACTTTTCATGGTCTAAGATAGAACTTAATCTAAAATTGGAACACCCTGTGATGAATAAGTTCCGGTTTTTTAAGTGTTCAATACACTTGGAACCGCCTGCGCGTGGGTACTTAATGCATATCAAACAGGTCATGATTTTTTTTTCAGCGTCGTAGTTTAGCCATTCCCTTTTCTCCAGCCAACTAGCAGAAAATGAGCGGTCTGGTCTACGTTCCCCCTCATACTGCTTTCTTTTATTTTGTTTTGTTTCATCAGAAGTATCTGGCGCCGATCGTTTGCCAGGGACAGCTCCTTTAACAAATTTGATAGGCCACATGTGTAACTGGTTTGTTTATAATAAAATTAGGGAACCAGTACCGGATATTAGCCCCGATACATCTGATGACCGATGAAAAAAAACGAACTCGAAAATTAACCGCGAATACATCTGATAACCGATGCACTGCAACGGCCGTTTTTGCATCGGTCATCGGGACCGCCGTTAGTGTACAAAATACAGGTCCGAGCCTCATTTTGGCGGTCAGGACCGACAGGACCGACCATTTTCGCGAACTCTGCCCTTACTGAAAACTTATGAAAGGACGTCATCAATAGTCTGAGAACCCGACCGTGCGAGGGCTGTATAGCCAGTCAAGGTCGTTAAAAACTTCTGTCATCATAGTCTGAGAAATGTATGATCATAAACATCATTACTGTAAAAACTAGCTTTTGTTATAAATCAGGCCGTTAGTTTTTTTTCAAATGAATTCTTTCATTTTTTTCATTACTGGCCATTTTATAGCCGACCATACGGTATGAGTTTTTCACATTGTCGAAGGCCGTACGGTTGCCTATAAGTGCTTGCGTCCACATCTCCTAATTTTTATATTATACAACAAGTTTTACATAAAATTAACACTATCTATGTTCCATGTAAATGAGGTAAGGTCAGATGAACTCTGCTACAAAATCATGTATACCTTGTTACCATTCCATACACCAAATATATTTAACCCACTACTATCTGAGACTGTACGGACTTGACCGTGAAATTAGGTCGAGGTCAGGTGAATCATGTCTGACGGTCATGACTTGACCACTGAAACTTAACCTTGTTCTGATCCGTGAAATTATTTCGATGTCAGGTGAATCATGTCTGATGGTCATGTAGACCTTGCAAGGATACCATATATTAGTAACCAAATATAGTTATCCTAGAACTCATGATAATTGAGACCTTCACATGACGAAAAAAGCTATACAGTTTTTTAGCAGTCACTTAACCATGAATATGATGTCAAGGATATGACGGAAACTTCGTAACACAATGGATCTATATACAAAGTATGAATCATCCAGTTCCTCTGCCCTCTGAAATATAAAGCTATACAAACAGTTTACGGTGTTGCCGTCACCATTATCAGATTGTATTCTGTATTCCTCGCATTCTGCTACTTGCGTTGAATGCGATTTAAAAGAAAAAGAATATCTGAAATTAGCTCTCTTACCTAAAGCTAGTCGGTGGGCTTTCAACTTAACAGTAGACAATGAAACGTAATAGCTGCTACTAGCTCGGCAATTTTTTATACGATCGCAAAAAAATTTTGTGGTCGTATATTGGTATGACGTTGGCGTCGTCGTCAGGCGTCGTCGTCCGAATACACATTGGTTTTCGCACTCTAACTTTAGTTTAAGTGAATGGATCTTTTTGAAATTTGACCATAAGGTTAAATACCACAAAAGGAAGGTTGGGATTGATTTTGGGGGTTATGGTACCAACAGTTAAGGAATTAGGGGCCAAAAAGGGGCCAAAAATAAGCATTTACTAGTTTCCAGACAATAACTGTGGAACGGTGTATGGATCTCTCTGAAATTATACTACAAGTTTCCATACCACAAAGGGATGGTTAGGATTTGCTTTGGGGGGTTATGGCTCAAACCGTTTAGGAATTAGGGGCAAAAAAGGGGGAAAAACAAGGTTGTCCTGGTTAATGGACAAATACTTTAGTACAAAACATAATTTAAAGCAGTGTAAGGGAGATAAATCAAATACATCATTGAAATTATCTCCCTTACACTGCTTTTAAATTATGTATAAAGTAATGGTTAATGAACAATAAAGATAATTTAAAACAGTGTAAGGGAGGTAATCCAAATACAACGTTTTGGTTACTTCCCTTACACTGCTTTTAAATTATGTTTAAAGAAATGCATATTTATAAAGGAAGACCAGTAAAAATATCTGCAAATGTTGCATCTTTTTTTTTACAAAAAAATCCATATGAAAGATTTGACACTATATTCTTAATTCTATTATAAAATAGATTAAGTTAGCACTATGGTAAATTTAAATGGGTAATTATGGTTGCCAACTCCATTGGAAATTTGAATTGAGATTTAGACCATATCTTGAGGGAAAGAATTTTTTGGGGGAAAAAAGGGGGGGGGGATAAAAAGAAATTGTGGGGGGTCAATTTTTTCTCATTTCAGATTTCAGAAATTAAAAAGAATTATTCTTCAAATATTTTTTTTTTTTCAAATTTCAAATATTGAAAAATTTCAAGAAGTAATCTTTAATTGCACAGTATGGCGCATTAGATTTGTAAAATCTTTGATCACATTTATTTATTTGTTATGCCGAATCTAACAGTGTATTTAGATTTTTAATTTTGGGTCCAGTTTTCAAATTGGTCTACATTAAGGTCCAAAGGGTCCAAAATTAAACTTTGTTTGATTTTAGCAAAAATTGAATATATGAGGTTCTTTGATATGCTGAATCTAAACATGTATTTAGATTTTTGATTTTTGGCCCAGTTTTCAAGTTGGTCCAAATTGGGGTCCAAAATTAAACTTTGTTTGATTTCAACAAAAATTGAATATATGGGGTTCTTTGATATGCTGAATCTAAACATGTATTTAGATTTTTGATTATGGGCCCAGTTTTCAAGTTGGTCCAAATTGGGGTCCAAAATTAAACTTTGTTTGATTTCATCAAAAATTGAATTATTGGGGTTCTTTGATATGCCAAATCTAACCGTGTTTTTAGATTTTTAATTTAGGTCCCGTTTTTTTTAAATTGGTCTTCATTGAGGTCCAAAGGGTCCAAAATTAAACTTTGTTTGATTTTAGCAAAAATTGAATATATGAGGTTCTTTGATATGCTGAATCTAAACATGTATTTAGATTTTTGATTTTTGGCCCAGTTTTCAAGTTGGTCCAAATTGGGGTCCAAAATTAAACTTTGTTTGATTTCAACAAAAATTGAATATATGGGGTTCTTTGATATGCTGAATCTAACCATGTATTTAGATTTTTTATTTGTGGACCCCGTTATCAAATTGGTTCATATTGAGGTCAAAAGGATCCAAAATTAAACTTTGTTTGATTTCATCTAAAATTGAATTATTAGGGTTCTTTGATATTCCAAATCTAACCGTGTATTTAGATTTTTTATTTTGGGTCCTGTTTTTTAAATTGGTCTACATTAAGGTCCAAAGGGTCCAAAATTAAACTTAGTTTGATTTTAACAAAAATTGAATTCTTGGGGTTCTTTGATATGCTGAATCTAAACATGTGTTTAGATTTTTGATTATGGGCCCAGTTTTCAAGTTGGTCCAAGATAGGGTCCAGTATTTAAACTTTGTTTGATTTCAACAAAAATTGAATATATGGGGTTCTTTGATATGCTGAATCTAAACATGTATTTAGATTTTTGATTATGGGCCCAGTTTTCAAGTTGGTCCAAATTGGGGTCCAAAATTAAATTTGTTTGATTTCATCAAAAATTGAATTATTGGGGTTCTTTGATATGCCAAATCTAACCGAGTTTTTAGATTTTTAATTTGGGTCCCGTTTTTTTTAAATTGGTCTTCATTGAGGTCCAAAGGGTCCAAAATTAACCTTAGTTTGATTTTAACAAAAATTGAATTCTTGGGGTTCTTTGATATGCTGAATCTAAACATGTGTTTAGATTTTTGATTATGGGCCCAGTTTTCAAGTTGGTCCAAGTTGGGGTCCAAAATTAAACTTTTTTTGATTTCAACAAAAATTGAATATATGGGGTTCTTTGATATGCTGAATCTAACCATGAATTTAGATTTTTTATTTGTGGGCCCCCCTATCAAATTGGTTCATATTGAGGTCAAAAGGGTCCAAAATTAAACTTTGTTTGATTTCATCAAAAATTGAATTATTGGGGTTCTTTGATATTCCAAATATAACCGTGTATTTAGATTTTTAATTTTAAGTCCCGTTTTTTAAATTGGTCTACATTAAGGTCCAAAGGGTCCAAAATTAAACATAGTTTGATTTTAGCAAAAATTGAATTCTTGGGGTTCTTTGATATGCTGAATCTAAACATGTGTTTAGATTTTTGATTATGGGCCAAGTTTTCAAGTTTGTCCAAGTTGGGGTCCAAAATTAAACTTTGTTTGATTTTAACAAAAATTGAATATATGGGGTTCTTTGATATGCTGAATCTAACCATGTATTTTGATTTTGGACATTGGACCATAATAGGTAAATTAAAAAAATTCAAGTTCTTAGACCACATTCTTTCTGTGTCAGAAACCTATGGTCCGAGTACACAGTTATTTTCCCCTATCTGTCTATTATAACATAATGATAAATAAAAAAAATCCCACCTGCGCTTTTCTAACAAGATTTGGTGTACATAAAGTTTGGCATTAACCACAAAACATATCAAAAAATTAGAAAACTTCATCGGCTCATTTTCTCTTGGCAACACAAAACACAAGGACACCAGTATGGGTTAAGCCAGAGAGCTTCCGAAAAGAGGAAATTACACCTATGTTTACCCAACCAAATCACTCATTTCTGCTCAAAATATCAAAAAGAAATTTTACAGAAATTATCTTAGATGACTTTACATTCACATAAAAGCAAAAAAAGGGGAAAAAATTCAAAGGAAAGGCAAAAAAAAAAATTAAGAAAAAATATACTGAAATTAAAGGGAACTATATTTGTGGACAACGAAAATTGAGGGAAGATAACTGTGTACCCGGACCTAATAGACCCTTTTTAGTTATCCAAATGAAATAAAATTTTATATTTATTAACTTTAATATATATCAAGACTGCATACCAAATTTCAGACCAATCGGACAATACTTGCACCAGCAATGACATTTCTTAAACACCTACCCTCATACCCAAATTTCAACAGTTTTCCTAGCATGAATTTGTCATTTTCCTAAAGACACCCACTTTATCAAAAGATTCATAACTTTTTTATTAGTGCAAGTTTTTTAAAAAATTAAAGTGATTCTGAAAGGTAAATCATTACCCAAATTTAATCTAAGATAAAAATTCCCAAAATCAGAATGGTTCATGGTGCAATTAAAGTTAATTTTTCATTTTTTGTTGTAAATCAGTGAAATCCCAACTTAGAATACTTTTAAAATTCAATTAAAATTTCAAAACTCATCCCTAAATTGTGAGAATTGCATTAAAAAATTCCAAATTCATTCTAGAATAAACAAAATGAAACTTTATGGGGGTCTTGAATAACCTTTAGGCTAAATTACCTGTATATTCAACACCCCCTTTACATCATCTGCCCAAGGCTAAATATGAATGTAATAAAAAATTTTAAAACGATATAAAATCCTTATTTCTTTGAATATTGAGATGAAATAAAGTGTTTTGGAAAGGTTAAGAAGTGAGGAAATAATTGCAATTGAAAAATTTAATAAATAGTACAGTTTTTTTTTTCATTTGTTTTTTTTCTTAATTTAAAAAAAAATCAACAAAAAAATTCAACAAAAATTCACAAAATCACATTTTCTGAACAAAACAACTTTTAAAATTTGCCTAAATTAATGTTTTTTGAAATCTAAACAAGGAAAACAAAATATTTCCCATTAAAAAGGCCAAACAAAGGCATTTTCTTTGAAGCAGACCAAACCCTTTGAAGTTAAAAATCACTTTCTTTAATCCCACAGCTAAAAATAGATCAAAACAATAAACAAAAATGATTGACAGCATCATTAAGCCAATTAAAAATCAGCATCAAAGTTACACAATGCAAAAAAGTATAAAAACTAACAATTTTGAGGTCTGTCATCAAAGTTTCATTCGACGCTTTACACCGCACCAGAATATTCTATTTATCATCAAAATGTTTCCAAAGGGTTCCCCTCCATTCAACAAGGGCCTTATTGGACTGCAGAGAGGGAGAGTTGCACCTGGTTACAAGTTCAAGCATAACAGTACGCCATGGAATAAAGTCCCTGTCTTACAGCTGTCCACATCACCAGATCCAGAAGAAAACCATGCTCCTGCTGTTGAAATGAATGTTGAACAGAATGCTATCCTTGATGAATCCCCATGCACTTCTTCTACTTCACCTGCAGACAATGACAGCAAAAGGACTCGTTCCCACCTACTGGTTCCATCAGCTGACCTGAAAACAGAAAAAGAGTGGTGTTCAATATCTGGTATGAGGTTCGTCGACCATGAAGAGATGATGAAGATGCTCAACACAGTTATAAATGTCCATACAAAGAAGTTTAGGCACTGTAAAAATCCTGAAATACTAGCACACAGACAGGAAAAATGGGGAGTCTGCTGGAAATATACACTTAGATGCAAGAACTGTACCTACATGAGTCCAGTTATGAAGCTGTATAAGGAGATTGTTACAAATAAACCTGGTACCAACCCTGGAGCACCCAATGTAGCAGTAGCAGCAGCAATACAAGACTGTCCAATGGGGAGTACTAAACTCCAGGAGTTACTTGCCAGAATGGACTGTCCTCCTCCTTCAAGAACCAGCATGCACAGAATGACCCACAATGTTGGAAAAGAACTGGTACAACTTAATAATAGAGATATGGCAGAAAAACTGGAGATTGTAAAGGCAAAAAATCAAGAAAGGGGACTTGCAGAGAATGAAATCAATGTCACAGTCGACGGAAGGTACAACAGTCAGACAATAACTAGTCGAAAGAAACCTGGACTAAATGCTACCCAAGGTTTTGCACTTGCCATGGAGACAACAACAGAAAAGAAATATATTGTGGCATCATTTGCCCAGAATCAGATGTGCTGGAAAGGGGCCTGGTTGAGAGGAAAAGGATTTAAAGTGGAATGTCCCAATGGTCATGAAGACTGCACCGCAAACCTACACAGAACAGCTCCATTGTCAGAGTATGAGATGGGAAAGGAAATTGGTACACAGCTTGCTCTTCAAGACATCCTGGTGAAGAACGCCACAACTGATGGAGACGGACGGGCAGCTAAAGGAATAGACGATGCAACTAGAGCCCTACATCCTATGTGGAAAGTGGAACGACTAGCCGACTATGTACACCTTGGACAGTCACAGTTTCGGGCATCACTGAGAGCTAAGTTCAGTGAATCCATGTTCTATGGGCGTACGAAAGAGATAAGGATGGAAATGAAGAAAGCGTTCAGCCAAGATGTGAAGTGCAGGAGCTCAATGATCATTGGACAGCTAATGGAGAAGCACAACAAAGTAACAGAAGATGTGTGTAAAGACTTACCCAAAGTCCTGGAGGCTACACTCAGATGTTATGATGGTGACTGCTCCATGTGTAAACAGTACTCTGTAGTTTGTACCGGCGATGAGGGTTATAACTGGTGGACTCGGTCCAAGTATCTAGGATGCTACAATATCACTGTCCTGCAAATGGATGAAAAAGACAAATTATTACTACAAGAAATATTGAAGATGAAGCTAAGTGAGCAGGCATTAAACAGCATGAAGTTATATGACACCACCAATAAGAATGAAGGTGTTCATAGAGCCCTCAGTGTCAACTTACCGAAGAATGTTATTCATTCAAGAGGCATGCAAGCAAGATTGGCATCCGGAATACACCGTAACAACAACAAGCCAGGAACATCAGCCAAAATGAAGTGTGAACACCTTGGGATTAATTTGTCGGAGAGCAGTATACAGTTTTTGAGCAAAATGGACAGCGACTACACTTACAAACAAGAATATGAAAAAAAACCTGAAGTTAAACGTAGACGGCTAACTCGGAGTGGTGAAAAAATATTGGAACACAGAGAAGCTAAGCAAAGCCGAAAGAAGTGTGATGTTTACAGAAAAGGACAGTTAGACCCGGTTCCTGCATTGCTAAGCCATAGTACAAACTGTAAAAGGCCACTTCCACCTGCACCTTAGATGACAGCCAGCCAGCCAGCCAACCAACCAACCAACCAACCAACCAGCCAGCCAGCCAGCCAGCCAGCCAGCCAGCCAGCCAGCCAGCAGCACATAATATTAACCAAAGGTCCTTTTAAGGACCAACCATATCTTTCAAAAAGAAGTTTGAAATTGTTGTCTAAATCAATAAAATAATTAAATAAATAAATAGACCTTAAAAGATAAATAATATAAATAATACCAATATTATTGTTTGCCATCTTCAAGTGTACCATGCAAGGTGGCAAAGGGTCTGGGTGCCCAAGACAATGACCACACGAAATGCAGGTTTTTCTACTGTTGTTGAAGCCGTGTGGCTCTAACACAAGATGATCAGCATTTATACATTTTGTGTTGTGGCACAGGTGCGAGACATCAAAATTAGGTAGTTGAAAATTAAGATGCCTTATCATGAACGCAAGTCTGTGCACATGCATTTGTTTCCACCCGCCAGCATTGGGAAGCTTGCAATTTATCACCCCATATTTTCTATTTGGTGTACAAGCCCCAGTCCAAATCAGACAATGTCCATTTTGGCCAGGGGCTGAATTTTCTGACAATTTTCTTGAATATTTTTGTATTATTCCCTCCATTAAACTTTAAAGAACTTTTTTTACATTTGTATGTGTAGTAATTTGCCCCAAAAAGAGAAAAATTATGAACCCCTGTTAGCAAAATAGTTTCAAAAGTGTCAACAAGTAAAAACATTTTAACCAGAAGGCCAAAAATTGGTTTTTTTTTGCAATTTAAAATTTTTTGTTCATATTTTCTATAAATAAACAATAAATTATCTTTAAATTTCAATTTTGAGGCAAATAGAGCAAATCAGGGGGCCACAAAGTCGATTTTTAGATAAAGTGGGTTCTGCCTCTTAGGTCCGAGTACACAGTTATTTTCCCCTATCTGTCTATTATAACATAATGATAAATAAAAAAAATCCCACCTGCGCTTTTCTAACAAGATTTGGTGTACATAAAGTTTGGCATTAACCACAAAACATATCAAAAAATTAGAAAACTTCATCGGCTCATTTTCTCTTGGCAACACAAAACACAAGGACACCAGTATGGGTTAAGCCAGAGAGCTTCCGAAAAGAGGAAATTACACCTATGTTTACCCAACCAAATCACTCATTTCTGCTCAAAATATCAAAAAGAAATTTTACAGAAATTATCTTAGATGACTTTACATTCACATAAAAGCAAAAAAAGGGGAAAAAATTCAAAGGAAAGGCAAAAAAAAAAATTAAGAAAAAATATACTGAAATTAAAGGGAACTATATTTGTGGACAACGAAAATTGAGGGAAGATAACTGTGTACCCGGACCTAATAGACCCTTTTTAGTTATCCAAATGAAATAAAATTTTATATTTATTAACTTTAATATATATCAAGACTGCATACCAAATTTCAGACCAATCGGACAATACTTGCACCAGCAATGACATTTCTTAAACACCTACCCTCATACCCAAATTTCAACAGTTTTCCTAGCATGAATTTGTCATTTTCCTAAAGACACCCACTTTATCAAAAGATTCATAACTTTTTTATTAGTGCAAGTTTTTTAAAAAATTAAAGTGATTCTGAAAGGTAAATCATTACCCAAATTTAATCTAAGATAAAAATTCCCAAAATCAGAATGGTTCATGGTGCAATTAAAGTTAATTTTTCATTTTTTGTTGTAAATCAGTGAAATCCCAACTTAGAATACTTTTAAAATTCAATTAAAATTTCAAAACTCATCCCTAAATTGTGAGAATTGCATTAAAAAATTCCAAATTCATTCTAGAATAAACAAAATGAAACTTTATGGGGGTCTTGAATAACCTTTAGGCTAAATTACCTGTATATTCAACACCCCCTTTACATCATCTGCCCAAGGCTAAATATGAATGTAATAAAAAATTTTAAAACGATATAAAATCCTTATTTCTTTGAATATTGAGATGAAATAAAGTGTTTTGGAAAGGTTAAGAAGTGAGGAAATAATTGCAATTGAAAAATTTAATAAATAGTACAGTTTTTTTTTCATTTGTTTTTTTTCTTAATTTAAAAAAAAATCAACAAAAAAATTCAACAAAAATTCACAAAATCACATTTTCTGAACAAAACAACTTTTAAAATTTGCCTAAATTAATGTTTTTTGAAATCTAAACAAGGAAAACAAAATATTTCCCATTAAAAAGGCCAAACAAAGGCATTTTCTTTGAAGCAGACCAAACCCTTTGAAGTTAAAAATCACTTTCTTTAATCCCACAGCTAAAAATAGATCAAAACAATAAACAAAAATGATTGACAGCATCATTAAGCCAATTAAAAATCAGCATCAAAGTTACACAATGCAAAAAGTATAAAAACTAACAATTTTGAGGTCTGTCATCAAAGTTTCATTCGACGCTTTACACCGCACCAGAATATTCTATTTATCATCAAAATGTTTCCAAAGGGTTCCCCTCCATTCAACAAGGGCCTTATTGGACTGCAGAGAGGGAGAGTTGCACCTGGTTACAAGTTCAAGCATAACAGTACGCCATGGAATAAAGTCCCTGTCTTACAGCTGTCCACATCACCAGATCCAGAAGAAAACCATGCTCCTGCTGTTGAAATGAATGTTGAACAGAATGCTATCCTTGATGAATCCCCATGCACTTCTTCTACTTCACCTGCAGACAATGACAGCAAAAGGACTCGTTCCCACCTACTGGTTCCATCAGCTGACCTGAAAACAGAAAAAGAGTGGTGTTCAATATCTGGTATGAGGTTCGTCGACCATGAAGAGATGATGAAGATGCTCAACACAGTTATAAATGTCCATACAAAGAAGTTTAGGCACTGTAAAAATCCTGAAATACTAGCACACAGACAGGAAAAATGGGGAGTCTGCTGGAAATATACACTTAGATGCAAGAACTGTACCTACATGAGTCCAGTTATGAAGCTGTATAAGGAGATTGTTACAAATAAACCTGGTACCAACCCTGGAGCACCCAATGTAGCAGTAGCAGCAGCAATACAAGACTGTCCAATGGGGAGTACTAAACTCCAGGAGTTACTTGCCAGAATGGACTGTCCTCCTCCTTCAAGAACCAGCATGCACAGAATGACCCACAATGTTGGAAAAGAACTGGTACAACTTAATAATAGAGATATGGCAGAAAAACTGGAGATTGTAAAGGCAAAAAATCAAGAAAGGGGACTTGCAGAGAATGAAATCAATGTCACAGTCGACGGAAGGTACAACAGTCAGACAATAACTAGTCGAAAGAAACCTGGACTAAATGCTACCCAAGGTTTTGCACTTGCCATGGAGACAACAACAGAAAAGAAATATATTGTGGCATCATTTGCCCAGAATCAGATGTGCTGGAAAGGGGCCTGGTTGAGAGGAAAAGGATTTAAAGTGGAATGTCCCAATGGTCATGAAGACTGCACCGCAAACCTACACAGAACAGCTCCATTGTCAGAGTATGAGATGGGAAAGGAAATTGGTACACAGCTTGCTCTTCAAGACATCCTGGTGAAGAACGCCACAACTGATGGAGACGGACGGGCAGCTAAAGGAATAGACGATGCAACTAGAGCCCTACATCCTATGTGGAAAGTGGAACGACTAGCCGACTATGTACACCTTGGACAGTCACAGTTTCGGGCATCACTGAGAGCTAAGTTCAGTGAATCCATGTTCTATGGGCGTACGAAAGAGATAAGGATGGAAATGAAGAAAGCGTTCAGCCAAGATGTGAAGTGCAGGAGCTCAATGATCATTGGACAGCTAATGGAGAAGCACAACAAAGTAACAGAAGATGTGTGTAAAGACTTACCCAAAGTCCTGGAGGCTACACTCAGATGTTATGATGGTGACTGCTCCATGTGTAAACAGTACTCTGTAGTTTGTACCGGCGATGAGGGTTATAACTGGTGGACTCGGTCCAAGTATCTAGGATGCTACAATATCACTGTCCTGCAAATGGATGAAAAAGACAAATTATTACTACAAGAAATATTGAAGATGAAGCTAAGTGAGCAGGCATTAAACAGCATGAAGTTATATGACACCACCAATAAGAATGAAGGTGTTCATAGAGCCCTCAGTGTCAACTTACCGAAGAATGTTATTCATTCAAGAGGCATGCAAGCAAGATTGGCATCCGGAATACACCGTAACAACAACAAGCCAGGAACATCAGCCAAAATGAAGTGTGAACACCTTGGGATTAATTTGTCGGAGAGCAGTATACAGTTTTTGAGCAAAATGGACAGCGACTACACTTACAAACAAGAATATGAAAAAAAACCTGAAGTTAAACGTAGACGGCTAACTCGGAGTGGTGAAAAAATATTGGAACACAGAGAAGCTAAGCAAAGCCGAAAGAAGTGTGATGTTTACAGAAAAGGACAGTTAGACCCGGTTCCTGCATTGCTAAGCCATAGTACAAACTGTAAAAGGCCACTTCCACCTGCACCTTAGATGACAGCCAGCCAGCCAGCCAACCAACCAACCAACCAACCAACCAGCCAGCCAGCCAGCCAGCCAGCCAGCCAGCCAGCCAGCAGCACATAATATTAACCAAAGGTCCTTTTAAGGACCAACCATATCTTTCAAAAAGAAGTTTGAAATTGTTGTCTAAATCAATAAAATAATTAAATAAATAAATAGACCTTAAAAGATAAATAATATAAATAATACCAATATTATTGTTTGCCATCTTCAAGTGTACCATGCAAGGTGGCAAAGGGTCTGGGTGCCCAAGACAATGACCACACGAAATGCAGGTTTTTCTACTGTTGTTGAAGCCGTGTGGCTCTAACACAAGATGATCAGCATTTATACATTTTGTGTTGTGGCACAGGTGCGAGACATCAAAATTAGGTAGTTGAAAATTAAGATGCCTTATCATGAACGCAAGTCTGTGCACATGCATTTGTTTCCACCCGCCAGCATTGGGAAGCTTGCAATTTATCACCCCATATTTTCTATTTGGTGTACAAGCCCCAGTCCAAATCAGACAATGTCCATTTTGGCCAGGGGCTGAATTTTCTGACAATTTTCTTGAATATTTTTGTATTATTCCCTCCATTAAACTTTAAAGAACTTTTTTTACATTTGTATGTGTAGTAATTTGCCCCAAAAAGAGAAAAATTATGAACCCCTGTTAGCAAAATAGTTTCAAAAGTGTCAACAAGTAAAAACATTTTAACCAGAAGGCCAAAAATTGGTTTTTTTTGCAATTTAAAATTTTTTGTTCATATTTTCTATAAATAAACAATAAATTATCTTTAAATTTCAATTTTGAGGCAAATAGAGCAAATCAGGGGGCCACAAAGTCGATTTTTAGATAAAGTGGGTTCTGCCTCTTAGGTCCGAGTACACAGTTATTTTCCCCTATCTGTCTATTATAACATAATGATAAATAAAAAAAATCCCACCTGCGCTTTTCTAACAAGATTTGGTGTACATAAAGTTTGGCATTAACCACAAAACATATCAAAAAATTAGAAAACTTCATCGGCTCATTTTCTCTTGGCAACACAAAACACAAGGACACCAGTATGGGTTAAGCCAGAGAGCTTCCGAAAAGAGGAAATTACACCTATGTTTACCCAACCAAATCACTCATTTCTGCTCAAAATATCAAAAAGAAATTTTACAGAAATTATCTTAGATGACTTTACATTCACATAAAAGCAAAAAAAGGGGAAAAAATTCAAAGGAAAGGCAAAAAAAAAAATTAAGAAAAAATATACTGAAATTAAAGGGAACTATATTTGTGGACAACGAAAATTGAGGGAAGATAACTGTGTACCCGGACCTAATAGACCCTTTTTAGTTATCCAAATGAAATAAAATTTTATATTTATTAACTTTAATATATATCAAGACTGCATACCAAATTTCAGACCAATCGGACAATACTTGCACCAGCAATGACATTTCTTAAACACCTACCCTCATACCCAAATTTCAACAGTTTTCCTAGCATGAATTTGTCATTTTCCTAAAGACACCCACTTTATCAAAAGATTCATAACTTTTTTATTAGTGCAAGTTTTTTAAAAAATTAAAGTGATTCTGAAAGGTAAATCATTACCCAAATTTAATCTAAGATAAAAATTCCCAAAATCAGAATGGTTCATGGTGCAATTAAAGTTAATTTTTCATTTTTTGTTGTAAATCAGTGAAATCCCAACTTAGAATACTTTTAAAATTCAATTAAAATTTCAAAACTCATCCCTAAATTGTGAGAATTGCATTAAAAAATTCCAAATTCATTCTAGAATAAACAAAATGAAACTTTATGGGGGTCTTGAATAACCTTTAGGCTAAATTACCTGTATATTCAACACCCCCTTTACATCATCTGCCCAAGGCTAAATATGAATGTAATAAAAAATTTTAAAACGATATAAAATCCTTATTTCTTTGAATATTGAGATGAAATAAAGTGTTTTGGAAAGGTTAAGAAGTGAGGAAATAATTGCAATTGAAAAATTTAATAAATAGTACAGTTTTTTTTTCATTTGTTTTTTTTCTTAATTTAAAAAAAAATCAACAAAAAAATTCAACAAAAATTCACAAAATCACATTTTCTGAACAAAACAACTTTTAAAATTTGCCTAAATTAATGTTTTTTGAAATCTAAACAAGGAAAACAAAATATTTCCCATTAAAAAGGCCAAACAAAGGCATTTTCTTTGAAGCAGACCAAACCCTTTGAAGTTAAAAATCACTTTCTTTAATCCCACAGCTAAAAATAGATCAAAACAATAAACAAAAATGATTGACAGCATCATTAAGCCAATTAAAAATCAGCATCAAAGTTACACAATGCAAAAAGTATAAAAACTAACAATTTTGAGGTCTGTCATCAAAGTTTCATTCGACGCTTTACACCGCACCAGAATATTCTATTTATCATCAAAATGTTTCCAAAGGGTTCCCCTCCATTCAACAAGGGCCTTATTGGACTGCAGAGAGGGAGAGTTGCACCTGGTTACAAGTTCAAGCATAACAGTACGCCATGGAATAAAGTCCCTGTCTTACAGCTGTCCACATCACCAGATCCAGAAGAAAACCATGCTCCTGCTGTTGAAATGAATGTTGAACAGAATGCTATCCTTGATGAATCCCCATGCACTTCTTCTACTTCACCTGCAGACAATGACAGCAAAAGGACTCGTTCCCACCTACTGGTTCCATCAGCTGACCTGAAAACAGAAAAAGAGTGGTGTTCAATATCTGGTATGAGGTTCGTCGACCATGAAGAGATGATGAAGATGCTCAACACAGTTATAAATGTCCATACAAAGAAGTTTAGGCACTGTAAAAATCCTGAAATACTAGCACACAGACAGGAAAAATGGGGAGTCTGCTGGAAATATACACTTAGATGCAAGAACTGTACCTACATGAGTCCAGTTATGAAGCTGTATAAGGAGATTGTTACAAATAAACCTGGTACCAACCCTGGAGCACCCAATGTAGCAGTAGCAGCAGCAATACAAGACTGTCCAATGGGGAGTACTAAACTCCAGGAGTTACTTGCCAGAATGGACTGTCCTCCTCCTTCAAGAACCAGCATGCACAGAATGACCCACAATGTTGGAAAAGAACTGGTACAACTTAATAATAGAGATATGGCAGAAAAACTGGAGATTGTAAAGGCAAAAAATCAAGAAAGGGGACTTGCAGAGAATGAAATCAATGTCACAGTCGACGGAAGGTACAACAGTCAGACAATAACTAGTCGAAAGAAACCTGGACTAAATGCTACCCAAGGTTTTGCACTTGCCATGGAGACAACAACAGAAAAGAAATATATTGTGGCATCATTTGCCCAGAATCAGATGTGCTGGAAAGGGGCCTGGTTGAGAGGAAAAGGATTTAAAGTGGAATGTCCCAATGGTCATGAAGACTGCACCGCAAACCTACACAGAACAGCTCCATTGTCAGAGTATGAGATGGGAAAGGAAATTGGTACACAGCTTGCTCTTCAAGACATCCTGGTGAAGAACGCCACAACTGATGGAGACGGACGGGCAGCTAAAGGAATAGACGATGCAACTAGAGCCCTACATCCTATGTGGAAAGTGGAACGACTAGCCGACTATGTACACCTTGGACAGTCACAGTTTCGGGCATCACTGAGAGCTAAGTTCAGTGAATCCATGTTCTATGGGCGTACGAAAGAGATAAGGATGGAAATGAAGAAAGCGTTCAGCCAAGATGTGAAGTGCAGGAGCTCAATGATCATTGGACAGCTAATGGAGAAGCACAACAAAGTAACAGAAGATGTGTGTAAAGACTTACCCAAAGTCCTGGAGGCTACACTCAGATGTTATGATGGTGACTGCTCCATGTGTAAACAGTACTCTGTAGTTTGTACCGGCGATGAGGGTTATAACTGGTGGACTCGGTCCAAGTATCTAGGATGCTACAATATCACTGTCCTGCAAATGGATGAAAAAGACAAATTATTACTACAAGAAATATTGAAGATGAAGCTAAGTGAGCAGGCATTAAACAGCATGAAGTTATATGACACCACCAATAAGAATGAAGGTGTTCATAGAGCCCTCAGTGTCAACTTACCGAAGAATGTTATTCATTCAAGAGGCATGCAAGCAAGATTGGCATCCGGAATACACCGTAACAACAACAAGCCAGGAACATCAGCCAAAATGAAGTGTGAACACCTTGGGATTAATTTGTCGGAGAGCAGTATACAGTTTTTGAGCAAAATGGACAGCGACTACACTTACAAACAAGAATATGAAAAAAAACCTGAAGTTAAACGTAGACGGCTAACTCGGAGTGGTGAAAAAATATTGGAACACAGAGAAGCTAAGCAAAGCCGAAAGAAGTGTGATGTTTACAGAAAAGGACAGTTAGACCCGGTTCCTGCATTGCTAAGCCATAGTACAAACTGTAAAAGGCCACTTCCACCTGCACCTTAGATGACAGCCAGCCAGCCAGCCAACCAACCAACCAACCAACCAACCAGCCAGCCAGCCAGCCAGCCAGCCAGCCAGCCAGCCAGCAGCACATAATATTAACCAAAGGTCCTTTTAAGGACCAACCATATCTTTCAAAAAGAAGTTTGAAATTGTTGTCTAAATCAATAAAATAATTAAATAAATAAATAGACCTTAAAAGATAAATAATATAAATAATACCAATATTATTGTTTGCCATCTTCAAGTGTACCATGCAAGGTGGCAAAGGGTCTGGGTGCCCAAGACAATGACCACACGAAATGCAGGTTTTTCTACTGTTGTTGAAGCCGTGTGGCTCTAACACAAGATGATCAGCATTTATACATTTTGTGTTGTGGCACAGGTGCGAGACATCAAAATTAGGTAGTTGAAAATTAAGATGCCTTATCATGAACGCAAGTCTGTGCACATGCATTTGTTTCCACCCGCCAGCATTGGGAAGCTTGCAATTTATCACCCCATATTTTCTATTTGGTGTACAAGCCCCAGTCCAAATCAGACAATGTCCATTTTGGCCAGGGGCTGAATTTTCTGACAATTTTCTTGAATATTTTTGTATTATTCCCTCCATTAAACTTTAAAGAACTTTTTTTACATTTGTATGTGTAGTAATTTGCCCCAAAAAGAGAAAAATTATGAACCCCTGTTAGCAAAATAGTTTCAAAAGTGTCAACAAGTAAAAACATTTTAACCAGAAGGCCAAAAATTGGTTTTTTTTGCAATTTAAAATTTTTTGTTCATATTTTCTATAAATAAACAATAAATTATCTTTAAATTTCAATTTTGAGGCAAATAGAGCAAATCAGGGGGCCACAAAGTCGATTTTTAGATAAAGTGGGTTCTGCCTCTTAGGTCCGAGTACACAGTTATTTTCCCCTATCTGTCTATTATAACATAATGATAAATAAAAAAAATCCCACCTGCGCTTTTCTAACAAGATTTGGTGTACATAAAGTTTGGCATTAACCACAAAACATATCAAAAAATTAGAAAACTTCATCGGCTCATTTTCTCTTGGCAACACAAAACACAAGGACACCAGTATGGGTTAAGCCAGAGAGCTTCCGAAAAGAGGAAATTACACCTATGTTTACCCAACCAAATCACTCATTTCTGCTCAAAATATCAAAAAGAAATTTTACAGAAATTATCTTAGATGACTTTACATTCACATAAAAGCAAAAAAAGGGGAAAAAATTCAAAGGAAAGGCAAAAAAAAAAATTAAGAAAAAATATACTGAAATTAAAGGGAACTATATTTGTGGACAACGAAAATTGAGGGAAGATAACTGTGTACCCGGACCCTATGCTGTGTCAAATATTTAATAACAATCCAAATTCAGAGCTGTATCAAGCTTGAATGTTGTGTCCATACTTGCCCCAACTGTTCAGGGTTCGACCTCTGCGGTCGTATCAAGCTGCGCCCCAGCGAAGCATTTTATTCTATGTTGTTTCGCTCTTATTAAAATTCTGATCTTTATTAACTAGCATGCTCTTATATATAAGCTCAAATGAGGATAACGAAATCAGAGATCTATATTTTAATTAGATTGATGTTGTTTACAAGTGTTTGTAAAATACATCGATGCTGTACAAAACGTTCTTTTTGTAGATAATCTTTAACTTCATGTCAATTGTAGGCCAATTTATGTTCGATAAGTCATGTACATTACACTTGATATAAGTGTGTACGATGGAGTGATGAGCCTGCTGTTTCTAATTCTCATTTTGTTTTCATAACTTGTAACAGAAACCCTCCCCCTTTTTCACCGTTTGCAGTTTGTTTTTTTTATTTCTGTAAAGGAAATATATACTCAGACCTGCTAATTCAATCAATTCTGCGTTAATATTCATCAGTTTTGGAACTAAGTACTATTTGATGTGCTTCCACGTTCATCAAAAGAGAATTGGATATTTACCCAGAAAATCATGACGAACACCTTCTATCAAAAGACGGAAAAAATAACAATTTTAGGGGGTAACTTATAAATGTTAATATCTAAAAAACATCTCTAAAGATCACTTAAATCGAACTTTATGTAAAAATTCCGATTTTGGAACTTTTAAAAGGTCAAGGTCACTGTTATTTAACAGCTCAATGAAAATTGTAAATGTGCACCTTTAAGTACAAATGTCAATCTCGAACCATATTTGGCAATAAAATTATCAAATTATTCCTAAATATAGAAACTATAGTTATAATCCTTTGAATTATTTGAATTTATTTTGTTATAAACACAAATATGTAGGGGTGGCCAGCTGTCTAAACGTGACTCTACGTTTTCCTTGAAATTTTAGATTTGACCTTTGACCCAAATTTAAGAAAATCGTGACCACTGTAGACAACGACGACATCAATTTTTCGACGAGGCTTGTTCACCTCTTTCCAATGATATAAAATATAGCCGTGTGTTATTCCGTTAACCCAAATCGATTAAATTTGTTGACTGGGCACCCTACTAGTTACAACTCATGTATTTGCAGTTTGAACAGACGAGAATTCTTGAAAATCAATGAATTCATTTAATTTCTCATTTGTTGCGGACCTTACATTTGTACATGTATATTGATTCTGTTAAATTTATTCATAACTTAACTATGATAAAAAATCAACATACAGATATTGTATGGAGACTTACTATTCTTGAAGACTGTATGATTTCCTCTAACTGTCAACATGGTCAATGCTCTTGTGTTAGTTGGGTCAGTTTCATATACTAGAAGAAAGGACAAAGACAAGCTGCGAAAATAAATAATTGTTTTGACCTTCTCTTTGGGGTTATCTTAAACAGCTATTACAAGTATCATAAAGATGTGTTGGGCTACTCAAATTACGATCACAGGAAAAATAACAACATAATTACGATAATTTTCGGCAACTGCCAAATGTAAACGACTATCAAAGTTTATTTTCCAGCTTGAGAGAGGTCCTCAATATGACATACTCAGAAGGAATCGTGATATCTTTGCGAATTAAAACAAAATATTGATCAAAGATGCTAAAACAAACTAAACCTAACAACAAACAAGTCAGAAATGATTATTTAGATTACATATAAATCTTAAAAATAAAAATGGATCTTCACAAGGAATAAATGGTAATCAATCATATCATCTTGCATATCTATCTATGCTACTTATAACCATAGCAAATGACATAAACCTAAATCCAGGCCCAGACACAACAGTATTTCTATGCGGAACCTGTGACGAACCTGTTACATGGGAAGACAAAGGTATCATGTGTGATACCTGTAACCAGTGGTACCATACCACCTGCCAGTCAGTCAGCTCTCGAACATACAACATCTTAGTAGAGGACAGTGCAATAGCTTGGGACTGCCTTATCTGTGACTGTCCTAATTACAGTTCAGTGTGCTTTGACATAGTATTATCCACCTCAAATTCATTTAGTATTCTATCTGATACATCTCTCCAGAGTCCACTCCCATCTGACTGTATCAAACCTATCCACGCATCAACACCAGACAGAAAGAAGCAGGATAAAAGACCAAAAAGCGTACCAATCAAGATGCTTACAGTAAATTTTCAGTCCATCAAATCAAAGCAAGGATTAGTTAAGAACTTGGTTGAAAGCACTAAACCAGATATTGTCCTAGGAACAGAAACCTGGATAGATTCTTCTGTAAAAGATAACCAGATTTTTCCACCAAATTACAACATCTACAGAAATGACCGCAACATGAAAGGAGGCGGGGTGCTAATAGCAATAAATCATGACCATCTAAGCACACCTGTACCCGAGTTACAAACAAATTGCGAGATTGTTTGGGCTAAAATCAGCTTAGCTGGTAGTAAAGACCTGTATCTTGCATCCTACTATAACCCCAAAACATCAAATGAAGAAAGCATTGAAGAACTTGGGCGAAGTCTTGAAAGAGTAAATGCTACAAAAAATGCCTTCATAGTAGTTGGTGGCGACTTCAATCTCCCAGGCTGGAACTGGATAACAAGAACCCTGAAACCAGAATCAACATGTCAGAAAAACCACTACAAATTTGGCGACATTCTTGACGACAATGGACTTGTTCAACTAGTGGAGGAACCAACAAGAGGCCCTAACACGCTGGACCTAGTGATTACAAACAATCCAACACGCTTCACACGCACAAAAGTGATACCTGGGGTTTCAGACCACGACATCGTCTTCAGCGAAATAGACACCAAGCCCTTATCTAGGAAACAAAAACCTCGGAACATCCCCTTATACAGAAAGGCAAACTGGGAAACCATCAAAGAGGAAATGATCCAAACACATGAAAAGATCAGAAACCTAGCTTCAAATGGAAGCTCAGCAGAGGAACTCTGGTTATTGTTCAAAACCAAGCTCAACCAAAGTGTAACAAACCATATCCCGCACAAGATAACAAAACAGAAAGATAGCCTCCCTTGGCTCACACCAAATGTACGTAAATTGATACGCCGCCGTGACAGACTATACAAAAGAAAGAAAAAGTCAGCGGATCCTCATATTACATCAAAATTCAAAGAAGTAAAGCAAAAAATACAGAAAGAACTACGTCGTGCATATTGGAAATACATCGAAAATATAGTAACACCTAAAGCAATATGAAACGATTCTGGACATATATTAAACATATGAAGACTGATAGCAGCGGCGTGGCACCACTACGTAGTGATGGAGTACTACACTCCCATCCTGTAGACCAAGCAACCATCCTGAATAAACAGTTTCAATCTGCATTCTCTTCAAAGGAAATATATAGTCCAGATGAATTCAAATCTCGTTGTAATATGCCAGGTCAATACACTTCTGCTGAAGATCTAATCATCACAGAAAATGGAGTACTGAAACTTCTATCAAAAATAAATCCAAATAAAGCATCAGGACCAGACAATCTAAAACCAAGAATACTCAAAGAACTTGCAATCGAGATAGCCCCAATTCTAACTATCATCTTTACAACATCACTAAAAACTGGGAAAGTACCATCTGACTGGAAGAACGCCAACGTAAGCCCAGTCTTCAAGAAAGGAGAGAGATACAAGGCAGAGAATTATCGACCAATATCTCTGACATGCATCTGCTGTAAACTCATGGAACACATAATAACTAGTCATATTATGAAACATGCAGATCTCCACAACATTCTATATCCATTACAGCACGGATTTCGTAGCAAAAGATCATGCGAAACCCAGTTGATTGAATTTGTGGATGACATCACTAACAACATGAGCGCAGGAAAGCAAACAGATGTACTCATTATGGACTTTTCGAAAGCCTTTGATAAGGTCAGTCACAGTCTCCTGATACATAAACTAGAACACTATGGTATACAAGGAAATGTCAACAAGTGGATCGCTAGCTTTCTGTCTAATCGAACCCAAGCAGTAGTCGTGGATGGAGAAAGCTCATCTCATATTGATGTAGAGTCAGGAGTACCCCAAGGCTAACGACATGCCCGATGGAATTAAATCTACAGTCCGACTATTTGCAGATGATACAATAGCTTACCTTACGATATCATCAGACAAAGATTCGCATGACTTACAACTAGATCTGGACAAACTTGGAATATGGGAATCAAAATGGAAAATGTCATTCCACCCTGACAAATGCAATGTACTCACCATCAGCAGGAAAAACAACACAATTGCAACTTCATACAGCCTACATGGTCATATTCTTGAGTCAGTCAGCAGTGCAAAATACCTAGGCTGCACATTTACATCCGAACTCAGATGGAATGATCACGTAAATAACATATGTAATAAGGCAAATCGAACAATTGGTTTCCTTAAAAGAAATTTAAATATAGGATCAACTACAGTGAAGGAGAATGCCTACAAAACATTGGTACGTCCAATTGTAGAATATGCCAGTCCAGTATGGGATCCATACCTTAAGATAGAGACTGACAGACTTGAGATGGTACAAAGAAGAGGAGCTCGCTACGTATCTAACAAACATCATAACCACTCCAGCGTTAACATGATGCTACAACATCTCAAATGGACATCCCTGGAACAAAGAAGGAAAGAAGCGAGACTCACAATGCTCTACAAAATAGAAAACAACAAAGTGGCCATGTCAAAGGAAGGTCGTCTAATACCACCAAAAAGACTGACACGAAACATGCATGATAAATCCTTCCAAGTACCATCAGCATCCTGTGATTACCGCAAACACTCATTCTTCCCAAGAACCATCCGGGATTGGAACGCTCTTCCTCCTGGGGTCGTATCACAGAGTTCGCGAAAATGGTCGGTCCTGTCGGTCCTGACCGCCAAAATGAGGCTCGGACCTGTATTTTGTACACTAACGGCGGTCCCGATGACCGATGCAAAAACGGCCGTTGCAGTGCATCGGTTATCAGATGTATTCGCGGTTAATTTTCGAGTTCGTTTTTTTTCATCGGTCATCAGATGTATCGGGGCTAATATCCGGTACTGGTTCCCTAATTTTATTATAAACAAACCAGTTACACATGTGGCCTATCAAATTTGTTAAAGGAGCTGTCCCTGGCAAACGATCGGCGCCAGATACTTCTGATGAAACAAAACAAAATAAAAGAAAGCAGTATGAGGGGGAACGTAGACCAGACCGCTCATTTTCTGCTAGTTGGCTGGAGAAAAGGGAATGGCTAAACTACGACGCTGAAAAAAAAATCATGACCTGTTTGATATGCATTAAGTACCCACGCGCAGGCGGTTCCAAGTGTATTGAACACTTAAAAAACCGGAACTTATTCATCACAGGGTGTTCCAATTTTAGATTAAGTTCTATCTTAGACCATGAAAAGTCTAAAAGCCATCAAGACTCTATGGCAAAACAACGTGCATCATTACAACCTAAAAAGACCCCAGCATACAATTCCTTACTGTCTTTAAATCAACATAGAAGAAAGCAACTAGAATTGAAATTTAGAAACACATGCAATAGTGAAACACAACCGCCCTTTCTCAGATTATATATGGCTAAATGAATTGGACAAAAGTAAAGGCCTAGATACGGGTGACACTTATAACAATGATAAAGCTGCTGTAGTTTTCCTTCAATCCATAGCTAATGTGACAAGAGAGAAGCTAGTTAAAATAGTGCAAAATATTAAGTTTTTTTCATTGACTATGGACGGAAGTACTGATGATTCATCTGTAGAACAAGAATCAATCTTTCTACGCTATTGTAACAAAGGGAAAGTTGAGCATAAATTTGTAACCATGGGTGAACCTGAAAGCACTTCGTCTAATGACCTATACAGTTTTGTTATTGAACAGTTGCATTCAAAAAACATTTTTAGTGAAATGAATAAATGTGTGGGCTTTGGCTCTGATGGGGCGTCAAACATGACAGGGGTAAGAAATGGCCTGATAACTCAGCTAAAGAATGATTACCCGAACATTATAGGGATTCACTGCCTTGCTCATAGGCTAGAACTGTCATTTAAGGATGCAATAAAAAAAAACCATGCCACATATGACAAACTGGTTACCCTGCTCTTAGGACTTTATTACTTCTATAAGAGGAGCCCGCTTCAGAGGAAAGGATTAAAGAAAACTTTCAAGGTATGACAACATATTTTACAGTTTGTTACACAAAGCAAATTATATTTCAATGTTGCAATTTTTTTTGACATATGACTTTATGATATTAAGCTTTATAAATGTACACTAGCTTTTTCTAGTTAAAATTGCCAAAAAGGTAAAGTACATTGTATATACTATAGTCTATATTAATTATAAAATAAAATTATGACAAAGTAAAAACATTCAAAAAAAGAAATGACTTAATGTACCAAACTATTTAAAACTAAACAAATAATTATAAATAAAATTTACTGTATTTCAAATTCTTTCCAGTTGTTAATGGTACAAGGTTGCCTACCAAAGTGTGTAGGGGGCTCGAGATGGATGCCACACATGAAGACAGCATTAGGGTCACTTTTTAAAAGTTACTCTGGGTATATAACTCATCTGCAGAACCAATCCCACAATAATCCAAAAGCAGAGGGACTGGCGAAAATCTTAGCAAGCCTGAATGTTGTGGTGTTTGCCTTGATGTTATATGTAAGCAGAATTTAATTTACCATGGCATTGTAATTTGTTATTTCAAGCTTGTAACTATTACTAACATGTCATGTCTGTCTCTGATTTTTAATGAACAGCAAGTAAATTTGGCAATAATCAATTCTAAGTAATTATACTATAGTATACATGTATTTAAGACGGAGAACATTACTGTTTTGATCAATGACGTTTAAAATGAAACAACTAACTGCTTCAATCAACATGAACAAGTGTATTGCAGTGACTGATAGTCATGATAATACTGAAAAGAAATATTGTTTTTCATATTTATTTGACTTATTTAATTTTTAGGAAGTGCTTGATCCTCTTTGTCGCCTCTCTCTGACGCTACAGGCAGATGAATTCACCTTAGGGGAAGCTATTCTGATGGTCTTGTCAACAAAGGATGCCTTAGCTCAACTACAGGGCCAGTATGTAATTTATGATTGTTTTCCCTTTTCTATATTTATTTTTGTCCAATTTCAGTTCAAAGCAAGACATTTTATTTTTTATGAAATCAGTTGAGTTCAACATTGTATTTAAAAGCAGCATGTTCATGTTTGAAAACAATAATTGTGGCATGTATCCCATAGAAAGAGTAAATATAGTATAATATCAATTCATCTTTTTAAAGGAAATCTGATAAAATGGTAGAGGTGATCGAGAGTAAAAGATTCATGGGGTATACATTGACATCTAGGGGTTTTATTTCCGTTGATAACACCAAACTCATAGACAACATATTGACTGCAATAAATACCAGATTTAGTGATGTCCTGCAAGAAGATCTGGAGCCAACAGTGATAAGCGCATTGAGACTCTGGCCTGCGGAGCTTACAGCAGGTATGCACATTCATATATGAAAAGCTCTTATTTGAAACCTTTTTGGGAAAATAAATGTTGTTTATTGTTACATATTAACTTCCAAGGATTTATTTTTAGATGATTAAATTAATAACAAAGCAAAAGCATTATGAAATACATCTGTCATCACTGATCAGTAGTAGTAGTACAGGAACTTTAAAGAATTAACAATTATAATTTATTTATATTGTGTGTTTTTTTTTATTTACAGAATATGACAGAAGGTAATAATATCATATATTATAGGTGATGGCTATACTATTAGTAGACTAATAATTTCTCTGTATTCACATATGATATATTTATAAACATATAAATCAATCATCCCATGCATTCTATCTTGACTTCACTGCTGAGTGCTCCATTAATAATACTACTAATACTATGCTTGCCACTGCAGTGCAGTGCTTACTGCTACTACCTAGCTTTTGTCTTTTAGTACTCTTTTTCCAACTGATGTCATTCATATTTTGTCTAATTGTATTTGACATTTCAATTTAAACCAGTATGTGATTTAAATCATGATTAAACATGTTAAATAAATGCATCATTTCCAAAGCTATATTTTTGAGGCCTCTACAAGTAAATGAATTAATCAATTTATTAATAACTGTTTTCAGATTTTGGTGTAACACACATTGAAAAATTAGTCAAAAGGTTTGGAACTGTTCTGAGGTCAACTGGTGTTGATATTGAGGAATTACCAGGAGAATGGAGACACCTTCAACGACTTGTATACCGCAAGTATGTAGTATGTGTTAATGTATATATTGTTACATATATACTAGTAGTTGCTCTTGTTATCACATTTATTTTTCCATTGCATGACATGTGATTATGTCAGTACTAGATTTTTTGTTTGCATATATGTACATCTTAATTTGGTTATGTATAATATATTAATATTATACATTTGAGTATGAATCGGAAAGGTTTTTTCTAGTCAATCTCAAATGAAAAAAAGAATTCAAAGCTCAATTGACAATAATGAATATTGAATTTATTAATATTTTGTTTTTCAGGTTTACACACTGTGCTTTGAGTGAAGTATCTTTGGTACAGTTGAATGAGAGTTTTTCATCTATGGGTGTTAACAATGTTCTTCTGCTGTTGGACATGTTAAACAGTTTGCCCCCTACATCAGTTTACAATGAAACTGCATTTAATCAGATGAAGCTTCTAAAGACTGATAGAAGGCATAGATTGGGTGGATCTCGTCTCGATGACTGCATGATGACTAAACTTGAGGCCCCTAGTGTACAGGAGTTTGACCCAAGTGATGCTATTGACAAATGGATGGTAATTTACTATTACAAAATATTTTGAATATTAAATGGTTTGAAATAATATTCCAATAAATTGACAATCCCGCTCAAATTTCTTTCAGTCTGTAAAAATTTGATTCTTCTGAAATGAGATAAAAGGTCCTTGAAAATTAGTATTAAAACAAAATTGACTCAGTCTTAAGCTTTAGGTATTTAAAATTGTTATGAACAGTTTACAGTAGTAAATCCACTATTCCCTATTCCCTAATGTGTTTTGAGCTTGGCATGAAATTGTGTGTTGAATTTGATTTTCTAGGGTTTTGAATACTGCTTTTGTTCTTATTTTCTAACACTGATAAAAATGTTTTTATTTCAGTCATGTGGACAAGGTTCAAGGAGAACACAGTACCAGAGGAAACTAAAATCAGCTGTGAAAGAGAATGCTAATAATAATTTAATTGCTGTGGACAGTGACAATGAATCTATTCAGGATGATAATGAAAATATTGCTTTTAATGAAAATGACAATGTTGAAAATGTTGACATGGACCAAGAGCTTGCAGATAAGGAACCTGAACCTGAAAATGAGAATCAGGTCCAGGATGAACTAAATGAGGATGTTACTGTAGATCAGGAAACTCTGCTTCTTGAACCTGTTACTAATGAGAACATTATTACTGTTCAAACAACTACTGATGAGAAAGATGATTCAGATGATGATGATGAAATGGAAACAGAAGATAACTTTGAATTTGAACAATCTGAAGACCAGAACTGGTCATTCATTGTGAAATTTTCTTGTGAAGAATAAAATTGATAATTTTGATTAAAAATGTTATTTATTTTATTTCAGGAAAAATTGATAGATTTTGTAGGACCAGCAAAAATTTTGTAGGACTGACAAATAATCTTGCTTAGTCAGTCCCATGACTGACAGGTCAAAAAAAGTTTTCGCGAACTCTGGTATCAGCACCGTCAGTCGAGGCCTTTAAAGCCTCGATGACAAAGCTGAATTAAATTTTAAAATTTTGGGGGGAGGGGGGTGGTCTTATATGCGCACCAAACCATGGCAGTATAATCAGTTTGTTGATTGTGGCCATTATCTGGCAGAAGCAGAAATCTTGCAATACACGCTGTTCGACCGGATATTTACTAACAGGCGCGTATAAATTTATAGTGGCGAGTAAGCAACATCTCACGATACACGAGAAGTGTTGATATACCGCGAGATTCCAATCCTTCTCACTATATACAAATCCTTGGTCATGTTTATGTTCAATCTGAACAGACTAAAGCATATAAACATGCTGAAGTAAACATTGTCATTTTATGCGTTTTTCTTCAGTATTCCATCTGAATGACATATCAATGTGTTAACATTTGATGTCTATCTTGGTGCATTACATTTGCACACAAAAATCATTACGTTTGCGTGCAGCTTTTTATTACAGTTCGCGCATTCTTTTACAGGTAAACTCATCTAAATACAGGTAGAATATATTTTTTTTACTATAATATATTTTTCTAACTATTTACAAGTCCGTCCCTTGTTTACCAACGAGGTGAAGGAAAAGGGATTTCAAGCAGGATAAGTTCGTTTTTTTATGCACAAGCACCAAGTTCTGGAAATATATACCGATCATATTATCGTATAGTCAGTCAAAATTGCTCCATCAGATACTCAGTGTTTCTTTCTTTCTCACTTCTACGAACAACTGCTGGTGTCTCAGGCCGCTCAATTTGATGTATGTGGTAGTTTTGAACTTTTAAAATAATGTCAAGATACACAAAATACATGGACAATCACTTAAGATATATTTTTTAAGAATTAATCTGATAAATATTTAAGTTGAAATTATAAATATGTTCAAAATTAATAACTATTGATGTATTTATTATAAATTATCTTTATAGTTACCTGTGTTACCTGTAAAATAAATGCGCTCAAATGTAAACAAAACCTGCGACACTGCGTGCAAACGTAAAAAATTTTAATCCCCCAAATGCACGCAAATGTAATGCGTCCGTCTATCTAGTTGATTGGGCCTTAATTTTTGCAGGAATTTAATGATTAACTCTGTTCAGGACTCTGGAACAGCATGAACAGGTTGGGCACAAGTCAGGAAGTTAATAATTAATTGAAAAGAAAACTAATCAAAACAACAGTCATAGATTGTTGAGAAAACTTCAAACAATTAACTTATGTATTCTTTCTGCTCATGTCTGCTTGATTATTTTTATCGATGTACAAAAAAAAAGTAATGAATGATAAAATCCAAACCAAATTTTTTTCAAATAATTAAACATAGAAAGATCATTTATACATTTTTAAAATTATTTATATATATACAGTTTGAAACTTACTAGTATTACTGTATAAATGAAGTTTGGAATTTACTGTTCATTATTAGACATTTTGTAGATAATTAAGTGTCCATTAATCATATATATTCTTACCTCTACCCCCTTCAATTTGATAATGTGCTTTTATCTTGTAAACGGTTGAGATCCCTACTCCTAAACCATATATATTCTTGTATGGGACAATAAAACAAATCAAATGAAATATTGGGATAGTCCTCGGGTTCACAGCTACCCTCCTTTTTTTGAAAACTTGTAAATGTGCAAGCTCCCCACCCTGAAACCATATATATACTTGTATGTTACAAATCAAATGAAATAAAAGGTGAGTCCCCTGGGGTCACCCCCAGCGTGTCTGTTTGAGAACTTGTAAACGGTCGAGATCCCCACCCCTAATATATATATAATTTTGTATGGGACAATAAAAGAAATCAAATGAAATTTAACGGAAGCCCACCCCATTCTTTTTGAGAAATTGTAAACAGTTGAGATCCCCACCCCTACACCATATTTATTCTTGTATTTGACAATAAAACAAATCAAATGAAATAAAAGTCGAGTCCCCTGGGGTCACCCAACCTTTTTCCTGTTTAAGAACTTGTAAACGGATCCCTCACCCCTAAACCATATATATTCTTGTATGGGACAATAAAACAAATCAAATGTAATATAGGGGAAGTTCATTGGGGTAACCCCCACCCCCTTATTTTTGATAGCTTGTAAACGGTCAAGATTCCCACCCAGAAACCACAGTCAGGGGACTTATTGAAATAAGTGCACTTATTTAAGTAGCAAATTCGAAGTTTTGTCACAAATTGTGATTTTGTAGTTTTACCAAAATTTTAAACACATAGGTTTAGATAATATCTTTTCATTAGTAAAATTGAAAAAAAAACTTTTTGCTTCTTTTAAGCAGCAAGGTTTATGCCTTTGATGCAATCATTTAGCTGCAAATTCTATTTTAGTTGAAAAAATGCTATAAAAATGGCTTGACATAATGAACTGATACTTTCTTAACAGATTTTTCCCAGCAGTGGGAGTATTTTTCCTGTAAAATTCAAGGTTTCATCTTATAGATTATGCTATAAAATTCTACTGTTCGCCATCAAAATTTCACTGTTCGGGGGGTGTTGAAATTAGTGGGGGTTATTAAAATAATGATACTTAAAGAAGTGATTTTTTGGAAGGAAATTGAGGTATGATACTTAAACAAGTGATTTTTATGTCATTATCCTAGATTTAGTACAAGGTCATCACCTGACATGACCCGGTCATCCTATCAACACAGATGTTGGTTCTGATAATTTTAGCAACATAATTAGTCCCTGGATCATTAGTATTCTATATTTAAAGCTACAATAAAATTAAATCACTTAGTCTAGTGATTATTTGTACTACTTAAATAGGTGATTATTTAAGAAAGACAACTCTTACTTCCAACCTTTATGGACATAATGCTACTTGAATCAGTGATTTAGAAAATCACTCATTTAAGTAAGTCCCCTGACTGAACCATATATATTCTTGTATGGGACAATTTATCAAATCAAATGAAATATAGATGAAGTCCACAGGGGGGGTAAATCCCAACACTTTCTTTTTGAAAACTTGTAAACGGTTGAGATCCCCACCCTTAAACCATGTATACTCTTGTATGGGACAATATAACAAATCAAATGAAATTTAACGGAAGTCCACAGTGGTAAACCCCACCCCCTTCTTTTTGAAAACTTGTAAACGGTTGAGATCCCCACCCCTAAACCATATATATTCTTGTATGGGACAATAAAACAAATCAAATGAAATTTAACGGAAGTCCACAGTGGTAAACCCCACCCCCTTCTTTTTGAAAACTTGTAAACGGTTGAGATCCCCACCCCTAAACCATATATATTCTTGTATGGGACAATAAAACAAATCAATTGAAATTTAGGGGAAGTACCCTGGGGTAACCTCCACCCCTTTTTTTTGAAAACTTGTAAACAGTCAAGATTTCTTGATTTTTTTTTTCCTTTTTTTTTTCTTTTAAAATTTTCCATTTTAAGTATGTTATTTCTGATTTATATTTTAAAGCAAATAATAATGATATGGTAGGAGATACACACCAAACAGGATGTGTAAATTATTATATAATAAGTATTGTGCAATAGCAAGAAATTTTCAATTGCACAGTATTGCACAATAGCAAGAAATCTTCAATTGCACAGTATTGCGCAATAGCAAGAAATCTTCAATTGCACAGTATTGCGCAATAGCAAGAAATATCCAATAGCACAATATTGCGCAATAGCAAGTAATTGTCAATTCTACAGTATTGCGCAATAGCAAGAAATATTTAATTGCACAGTATTGTGCAAAAGAAGATACTTCATATAAATTGCTTATTTCTTGACCAATTTCAATGGGGTTTTATTCTTGAATTCTTGGGGTTCTTTAATATGCTGAATCTAACCGTGTATTTAGTTTTTGGATTTTGGGCCCCGTTTTTAAATTGGTCCACATTGAGGTCCAAAGGGTCCAAAATTAAACTTTGTTTGATTTCATCAAAAATTGAATTATTGGGGTTCTTTGATATACCGAATCTAACCGTGTATTTAGATTCTTAATTTTTGGTTCCGTTTTCAAATTGGTCTACATTAAGGTCCAAAGGGTCCAAAATTAAACTAAGTTTGATTTTAACAAAAATTGAATTCTTAGGGTTCTTTGATATGCTGAATCTAAACATGTATTTAGATTTTTGATTATGGGCCCAGTTTTCAAGTTGGTCCAAATCGGGGTCCAAAATTAAACTTTGTTTGATTTCAACAAAAATTGAATATATGGGGTTCTTTGATATGCTGAATCTAACCATGTATTTAGATTTTTGATTTTTGGGCCCTGTTATCAACTTTGTCCACATTGAGGTCAATAGGGTCCAAAATTAAACTTTGTTTGATTTCATCAAAAATTGAATTCTTGGGGTTCTTTGATATGCTGAATCTAACCATGTATTTAGATTTTGGATATTGGACCAAAATAGGTGAATGTCCAATTTAAAATTTTTAAGTTCTTAGACCACATTCATTCTGTGTCAGAAACCTATGCTGTGTCAAATATTTAATCACAATCCAAATGCAAAGCTGTATCAAGCTTGAATGTTGTGTCCATACTTGCCCCAACTGTTCAGGGTTCGACCTCTGCGGTCGTATCAAGCTGCGCCCTGCGGAGCATTTTATTATAAATTGGTCCACATTGAGGTCCAAAGGGTCCAAAATTAAACTTTGTTCGATTCCATCAAAAATTGAATTATTGGGGTTCTTTGATATGCCAAATCTAACCGTGTATTTAGATTCTTAATTTTTGGTTCCGTTTTCAAATTGGTCTTCATTTAAAGGTCCAAAGGGTCCAAAATTAAACTAAGTTTGATTTTAACAAAAATTGAATTCTTAGGGTTCTTTGATATGCTGAATCTAAACATGTATTTAGATTTTTGATTATGGGCCCAGTTTTCAAGTTGGTCCAAATCGGGGTCCAAAATTAAACTTTGTTTGATTTCAACAAAAATTGAATATATGGGGTTCTTTGATATGCTGAATCTAACCATGTATTTAGATTTTTGATTTTTGGGCCCCGTTATCAACTTTGTCCACATTGAGGTCAAAAGGGTCCAAAATTAAACTTTGTTTGATTTCATCAAAAATTGAATTCTTGGGGTTCTTTGATATGCTGAATGTAACCATGTATTTAGATTTTGGATATTGGACCATAATAGGTGAATGTCCAATTTAAAATTTTTAAGTTCTTAGACCACATTCATTCTGTGTCAGTAACCTATGCTGTGTCAAATATTTAATCACAATCCAAATTCAGAGCTGTATCAAGCTTGAATGTTGTGTCCATACTTGCCCCAACTGTTCAGGGTTCGACCTCTGCGGTCGTATCAAGCTGCGCCCTGCGGAGCATTTTATTATTTTATTGAAAACACTCTTACATTGTCTTATGAATTTTAAATATTTACATTTTTCTGATGAAAATACTAGACTCATCATGCTTATGAAAACATTCTAGTCAAGAAGCATATATATACATCATGTACATGATATATATCGGTGAATATATTTCTTTATAACAATTCTAGTCATTCCTTGTTTATAAGTGTTCCAGTTTTTAATATTACCATATTTTTATACGACCACAAAAAAATTTTGCGGTTCTATATTGGTATGACGTTGTCGTCGTCGTCCGAAGACAAATTGGTTTACGCACTCTAACTTTAGTTTAAGTGAATGGATCTCTATGAAATTTTACCATAAGGTTCAATGCCACAAAAGGAAGGTTGGGATTGATTTTGGGGGTTATGGTACCAACAGTTAAGGAATTAGGGGCCAGAAAGGGGTCAAAAATAAGCATTTTTGTAACTTCCAGACATAACTTGTGTGTTAGTGTATGGATCTCTCTGACATTGTACCACAAGGTTCCATATCACAAAGGGAATGCTGGGATTGATTTTGGGGGTAATTGCCTCAAAATTTTAGGAATTAGGGGCCAAAAAAGGATAAAAAAACAAGCATTTTTCTAGTTTCATGACAATAACTTGTGTGTAAGTGTATGGATCTTTCTGAAATTGTACTACAAGGTTCCATATCACAAAGGGAAAGCTGGAATTGAGTTTGGGGGTCATTGCCCAAAACGTTTAGGAATATAAGGGGCCAAAAATAAGCATTTTTCTAGTTTCCAGACAATAACTCATGTTCAAGTGTATGGATCTCTCTGAAATTGTACTGCAAGGTACCATACCACAAAGGGAAGGCTGGGATTGATTTTGGGGGTAATTGCCTCAAAATTTTAGGAATTAGGGGCAAAAAAGGGGCAAAAAACAAGCAGTTTTCTAGTTTCAGGACAATAACCAGTGATCTGGAAAGATTTTTATACGACCGCAAAAAAATTTTTGTGGTCGTATATTGGTATGACGTTGGCGTTGGTGTTGGCGTCGTCGTTGTCCGGCGTCGTCCTGCGTCGTCTGAAGACACATTGGTTTTCGCACTCTAACTTTAGTTTAAGTGAATGGATCTCTATGAAATTTTACCACAAGGTTCAATACCACAAAAGGAAGGTTGGGATTGATTTTGGGGGTTATGGTACCAACAGTAAAGGAATTAGGGGCCAAAAAGGGGCCAAAAATAAGCATTTTTGTAACTTCCAGACATAACTTGTGTTTAAGTGTATTGATCTCTCTGACATTGTACCACAAGGTTCCATATCACAATAGGAATGCTGGGATTGATTTTGGGGGTAATTGCCTCAAAATTTTAGGAATTAGGGGCCTAAAAAGGGGCAAAAAACAAGCATTTTTCTAGTTTCCAGACAATAACTTGTGTGTAAGTGTATGGATCTTTCTGAAATTGTACTACAAGGTTCCACATCACACAGGGAAGGCTGGGATTGATGATGGGGGTAACTGCCTCAACATTTTAGGAATTAGGGGCCAAAAAGGGGCAAAAAACAAGCATTTTTCTAGTTTCAGAACAATAACTTGTGTGTAAGTCTATGGATCTTTCTGAAATTGTTCTACAAGGTTCCATATCACAAAGGGAAAGCTGGGTTTGAGTTTGGGGGAAATTGCCCTAAATGTTTTGGAATTTGGGGCCAAAAAGGGGCCAAAAATAAGCATTTTTCTAGTTTCCAGACAATAACTTGTGTTCAAGTGTATGGATCTCTCTGAAATTGTACTGCAAGGTACCATACCACAAAGGGAAGGTTGGGATTGAGTTTGGGGGTGATGAATCATAAGTGGGTTCAAAAAATTTCGGGGGGGGTTCTTTTTTTTTTTTTTTTCCTTTTTTTTTTTTTTAAATTTTCCATTTTAAGTTGGTTATTTCTGATTTATATTTAAAAGCAAATAATAATGATATGGTAGGAGATACACACCAAACAGGATGTGTAAATTATTATATAATAAGTATTGTGCAATAGCAAGAAATTTTCAATTGCACAGTATTGCACAATAGCAAGAAATCTTCAATTGCACAGTATTGCGCAATAGCAAGAAATCTTCAATTGAACAGTATTGCGCAATAGCAAGAAATATCCAATAGCACGATATTGCGCAATAGCAAGAAATTGTCAATTGTACAGTATTGCGCAATAGCAAGAAATATTTAATTGCACAGTATTGTACTACAAGGTTCCATATCACAAAGGGAAAGCTGGGTTTGAGTTTGGGGGTAATTGCCCTAAACGTTTAGGAATTTGGGGCCAAAAAGGGGCCAAAAATAAGCATTTTTCTAGTTTCCAGACAATAACTTGTGTTCAAGGGTATGGATCTCTCTGAAATTGTACTCCAAAGTACCATACCACAAAGGGAAGGCTGGGATTGAGTTTGGGAGTGATGAATCATAAGGGGGATCAAAAAATTTGGGAGGGGGGTTTCCTTTTTTTTCTTTTTTTCCTTTTTTTTTCATTTAAAATTTTCCATTTTAAGTTGGTTATTTCTTATTTATATTTAAAAGCAAATAATAATGATATGGTAGGAGGTACACACCAAACAGGATGTGTAAATTATTATATAATAAGTACTAAGTGCAATAGCAAGATTTTTTCAATTGCACAGTATTGGGCAATAGCAAGAAATATCCAATAGCACAATATTGCGCAATAGCAAGAAATTGTCAATTGTACAGTATTGCGCAATAGCAAGAAATATAATTGCACAGTATTGTGCAAAAGAAGATACTTCGTATAAATTGCTTATTTCTTGACCAATTTCAATGGGGTTTTATTCTTGAATTCTTGGGGTTCTTTAATATGCTGAATCTAACCGTGTATTTAGTTTTTTGATTTTGGGCCCCGTTTTTAAATTGGTCCACATTGAGGTCCAAAGGGTCCAAAATTAAACTTTGTTTGATTTTTCATCAAAAATTGAATTATTGGGGTTCTTTATTATGCCGAATCTAACCGTGTATTTAGATTCTTAATTTTTGGTTCCGTTTTCAAATTGGTCTACATTAAGGTCCAAAGGGTCCAAAATTAAACTTAGTTTGATTTTAACAAAAATTGAATTCTTAGGGTTCTTTGATATGCTGAATCTAAACATGTATTTAGATTTTTGATTATGGGCCCAGTTTTCAAGTTGGTCCAAATCGGGGTCCAAAATTAAACTTTGTTTGATTTCAACAAAAATTGAATATATGGGGTTCTTTGATATGCTGAATCTAACCATGTATTTTGATTTTTGGGCCCTGTTATCAACTTTGTCCACATTGAGGTCAAAAGGGTCCAAAATTAAACTTTGTTTGATTTCATCAAAAATTGAATTCTTGGGGTTCTTTGATATGCTGAATGTAACCATGTATTTAGATTTTGGATATTGGACCATAATAGGTGAATGTCCAATTTAAAATTTTTAAGTTCTTAGACCACATTCATTCTGTGTCAGAAACCTATGCTGTGTCAAATAGTTAATCACAATCCAAATGCAAAGCTGTATCAAGCTTGAATGTTGTGTCCATACTTGCCCCAACTGTTCAGGGTTCGACCTCTGCGGTCGTATCAAGCTGCGCCCTGCGGAGCATTTTATTTCTCTATGGGCCCAGGGCCCCCAAAAATAAATTCAATGGGCCATTTTTAGAATTAATGGGCCATGCTGTCAAATGAGTGGGCCATTCGTTTACAATAAAAAAAAAGTGTATATTTCACTGTACTTACAAGTATGATTCTAATTAATATCATGGAAATTGTTCCTGTGATTTTGTAATTTCAATTTCAATGAATATACAATAACTTCTTCCAAACCGGGCAATATTTACGATAACCTTTATTTACAATGTTAAAACTGGTACTGTTCCCTTGTTCATGTTCATGTTTTTTTTTACATTAAATTTGGGTCTTCGTCAATACCATACTTATTCCAGACGTTCCGTATAAGAGGACGTTTCTGGCATTTCCTCTGCACTTGTATTATTATTACTTCATCACGATGACAAGAATAACAGTAGAGAGCAAAGTTGATTGATAAGACACAACAACAATTCGCTGAAGGCATGTTTAAATGTCAGAACGAGCCAAAGACCAAAAAAATTGACAAGGACAGTTAAGCCCCTTTTATGGAGACAAATACTATGCTATTCATAAAAAGGCTTTTGGATTTTTCAATCGAAAAAATAGCAAGCTTACTTAAAAGATTATAATTAGAGAAGAATTCTCGCCTGTACTAGCCAATTTTCACAAATTTAAAGTTGTTTATAAAAAAATATATCATGAATGATGGTTATTACGTTTTTTGGGTAATCAGTCATACCGCATGTTGCTATTATTACCATAGGAAAACACCCGAGACATCCCAAAAATATATAGGTGCTCCTATCATTGGAGTAAACACTACACAGTTGTGAACTCACACATGGCGGAACGAAATACGATCGGAAATCCATTTGACGATATCTCAACGTTTCAAAACGAAATGAAAAATATCATGCGCCCTGGGGGCGCTTACATTTGTCACTCTATGCGCCATTTCTGATCGATAAGCGCAATTGGCGCAAGGCGCACGTCCTTCCCGATCACTGAATAACTTGTGTGTAAGTGTATGGATCTTTATGAAATTGTACTACAAGGTTCCATATCACAAAGGGAAAGCTGGGTTTGAGTTTGGGGGTAATTGCCCTAAACATTTAGGAATTTGGGGCCAAAAAGGGGCCAAAAAACAAGCATTTTTCTAGTTTCCAGACAATAACTTGTGTTCAAGTGTATGGATCTCTCTGAAATTGTTCTGCAAGGTACCATACCACAAAGGGAAGGCTGGGATTGAGTTTGGGGGTGATGAATCATAAGGGGGTTCAAAAAATTTGGGGGGAGTGATTTTTTTCCCCTTTTTTTCCTTTTTTTCAGTAAAATTTTCCATTTAAAATTTGTTATTTCTGATTTATATATAAAAGCAAATAATAATGATATGGTTTGAATAGGTAAATTAAAAAAATTATAAGTTCTTAGACCACATTCATTCTGTGTCAGAAACCTATGCTGTGTCAAATATTTAATCACAATCCAAATTCAGTGTGTATCAAGCTTGAATGTTGTGTCAATACTTGCCCCAACTGTTCAGGGTTCGACCTCTGCGGTCGTATCAAGCTGCGCCCAGCGGAGCATTTTATTATGTCATGAATTGGATAATGACGCTATGCTATAGTTTCAGTTTTGGTTAAAAAGTTTTTTTGATCTAAAAATGTCTGTTCATTTCATGTTGGTTTTCAGTGTTTGTTGTTTTAAAATGTATTTTCTTCACAAGAAACTTGGTTTGTGAAACTGCTTGTTTAACTTTAAAACTTTTTTTTGGCCGACAAAAAATAAAATATTTTTCCTACCTACCGACCCTTCAGTCTGAAGGTACAGTCGAAAAACTGCAAACAAACAAATTTTTAAGGTTGGTGTGATTTATGCAGGTTCAAACTGACTATAATATACCACATTTTTTTTACATAATACTATATGTAGTAACAATAGTTTTACATTTCATTTGTATATTTCTTTTTTCCAGGTTTTTACTAGAACAACACTTGTAAGGGAATTCTGAATGCTGTAGAATTATATCAAAATGGTGTGGGAAATTCATGTTAATAGAGACAATATTTCTCCTGCTATGGTTCGGGAACTGCGAGAATACTATGGCAAAAGTTTTTTACAACCAAACTACAAACCAGCAGCATTACCTGTTTCTGATACAATTGGTCATGTTGATCCTGAACATGAGGAAATGTGGAACTTCAAATTAGGTGACTTTTTCATGGAAACAATAAATCTTTATATCATGTTGAATTCAATATATAAAAATTCAAAGACAACAATTTGAAAATAAATACCAGATCATTTGAGGGTGAATGAAATTCTTAATACTACATTTTGTAAATTGCAAGATAAAAAAACAAATATATTTATACTTTGCAGCAATTGATTTTGTGATGGTATAGGGAATTAAAATACATTTTGTAGAAACAGCCAGTATTATAAATGTAATGAATTTTCAAATCTGATGAGTTTGTAGTCATGAATGTGAAAAAAAGAGAATCTACAAGAGGTGTGGCCTGCACTTTACCTGTTTCAATGTTATATCAAGAATGTGTAGGCATGCACATTTCATAATCAAGAATTAATGGGAACACATACTGTATCATTACAACTCGTCCAATGAGACAGTAACTAAGAACTGATAGCACATACAAACAAAAACATCTGCTAATCTTTACAATTCCAAAACTTGCATTGCATTTCTAATGCCATTTTTTACAGGTGGTTCAACCCCATTGGAGAAGATTGTAGTCCCAGAAAAGACGGGCATTATTTGTGATAAAGTAGTGGAGAATTTATCAGGTAAGAATTTAAGATATTTAGTAAAATATATATGTCAATATTTCTGTTTCCTACCCAGAGGGAAAATTACTTCTACATATCTGCATATCAGTCACAATTTTTATTTTTGAAGGAAGTGAACAGAAAGCAAAAATTGTCCTAGTTAAGTCTCCCAAACGAAGTTTGGGAAGACTTATTGTTTTTGCTCAGTTCTTCTTCTTCTTCTTCTTCTTCTTCCTCTTCAGCCGCTTTTAAATTTGAACTTGTCCGCACCCGTTCTCCAAAACCACTTGTCAGATTAACTTAGGGTTTCACAATATGTTAGACTAACATGTCTAGTGGTGCAATCAGGGTTTTGTTTGTGCAATGGGGTTTATAAAGGGGTACTTTGAGGGGCAAAAAGAAAAGAGGGTTTTACTATAGAACCCTATGGGATTTTATTTTTTAAAATTTTCAAATAATTATAAATTGAAAACCGTTTGTGATAGACACAATCTGTTTAATTGAAAATGTTCTAAATGATGAAGCCCATTAAATGAAATACAGGGTTAGTCCCCAGGGGCCACCCCCAACCCCTGCCATTTAAGAAAGTTCTAATACCTTGTAAGTGGTCAAGATCCCCACCCCTAAACCATATATATTTTGGTTTGTTATGCTAAGATGGTTTGAATGATATACAGGGTTAGTCCCCAGGGGTCATCCCGACCCCCTGCCATTTGAGAAAGTTCTAATATCTTGTAAATGGTCGAGATCCCCACCCCTAAACCATATATATTCTGGTTTGTCATGATAAATCACATCAAATATAATACAGGGTTAGTCCCCAGGGGTCACCCCCACCCCCTGCCATTTAAGAACGTTCTAATATCTTGTAAGTGGTCAAGATCCCGTCCCCTAAACCATATATATTCTGGTTTGTCATGCTAAGATGGTTTAAATGATATACAGGGTTAGTCCCCAGGGGTCATCCCGACCCCCTGCCATTTGAGAAAGTTCTAATATCTTGTAAATGGTTGAGATCCCCACCCCTAAACCATATATATTCTGGTTTGTCGTGATAAAGCACATCAAATGAAATACAGGGTTAGTCCCCAGGGGTCACCCCCACCCCCTGCCATTTAAGAAAGTTCTAATATCTAAGTGGTCAAGATCCCCACCCCTAAACCATATATATTCTGGTTTGTCATGCGAAGATGGTTTGAATGATATACAGGGTTAGTCCCCAGGGGTCATCCCGACCCCCTGCCATTTGAGAAAGTTCTAATATCTTGTAAATGGTTGAGATCCCCACTCCTAAACCATATATATTCCTGTTCGTCATGTAATGAACATTTGAATGACGTATAGGGTCAGTCCCCAGGGGTTCCTCCCCACCCCCAATGTTCTTGTATCTTGTAAATGGTCGAGATCCCCACCCCTAAACCATATATATTCTGGTTTGTCATGCCAAGATGATTTGAATGATATACAAGGTTAGTCCCCAGGCATCACTAATGCATATTACTTTACTGGACCAAACCAATTTTCACTGGACGTTGCCCAATGTCAGGCGACCCTGGGAATTACGAATTATGGGAGCTTCGTTTGGGAGACTTCGTAACAGCATCCTGTTACAATCACTTCTTGTTTAAAATTGCCTGAAGAGAGATACAGCCTCAGATTTAGCATTATTGCATTGTTCTGAGCAATGGAAATCTACAAACAAAAATACAATTTAAATCAAGCTAATGAAGAAGCACTGTATGCCATTAGGTACCATAAGGGCTACAATATAACAGCTAAAATGAACTGAGGTCAACTTTGCATGAGGGCATTGCAGAAATACTGAAAAACTGACAATTATAAAGCCTCATTTAAAGATCTTGACATTAATATTGAAATTAAAACATGCTTTACCCAAAAAGTTATTTCTTATAATAAGAAATATGTTTATACTGTTGTCAGGTCATTAGGGATTGCATATTTATTTGGTATTAATATTGATTTACTCATAGGGTCTTTGCATCGGAAATAAACACATTTATTCTTAAACCAGTTGTTGGCATGATGCATGTTATGTTTTTATACGACCGCAAAAAAAATTTTGTGGTCGTATATTGGTATGACGTTGGCGTCGTCGTCGTCGTCGTCCGGCGTCGTCGTCGTCCTGCGTCGTCGTCCGAATACACATTGGTTTTCGCACTCTAAGTTTAGTTTAAGTGAATGGATCTTTTTGAAATTTTACCATAAGGTTAAATACCACAAAAGGAAGGTTGGGATTGATTTTGGGGGTTATGGTACCAACAGTTAAGGAATTAGGGGCCAAAAAGGGGCCAAAAATAAGCATTTTCTAGTTTCCAGACAATAACTGTGGAACAGTGTATGGATCTCTCTGAAATTATACTACAAGTTTCCATACCACAAAGGGATGGTTAGGATTTGCTTTGGAGGGTTATGGCTCAAACCGTTTAGGAATTAGGGGCAAAAAAGGGGGAAAAACAAGGTTGTCCTGGTTAATGGACAAATACTTTAGTACAAAACATAATTTAAAGCAGTGTAAGGGAGATAAATCAAATACATCATTGAAATTATCTCCCTTACACTGCTTTTAAATTATGTATAAAGTAATGGTTAATGAACAATAAAGATAATTTAAAACAGTGTAAGGGAGGTAATCCAAATACAACATTTTGGTTACTTCCCTTACACTGCTTTTAAATTATGTTTAAAGAAATGCATATTTATAAAGGAAGACCAGTAAAAATATCTGCAAATGTTGCATCATTTTATTTTACAAAAAAATCCATATGAAAGATTTGACACTATATTTTTAATTCTATTATAAAATAGATTAAGTTAGCACTATGGTAAAATTAAATGGGTAATTATGGTTGCCAACTCCATTGGAAATTTGAATTGAGATTATGACCATATCTTGAGGGAAAGAATTTTTTGGGGGAAAAAAGGGGGGGGGGGATAAAAAGAAATTGTGGGGGGTCAATTTTTTCTCATTTCAGATTTCAGAAATTAAAAAGAATTATTTTTCAAATATTATTTTTTTTTCAAATTTCAAATATTGAAAAATTTCAAGAAGTAATCTTTAATTGCACAGTATGGCGCATTAGATTTGTAAAATCTTTGATCACATTTATTTATTTGTTATGCCGAATCTAACAGTGTATTTAGATTTTTAATTTTGGGTCCAGTTTTCAAAATAGTCTACATTAAGGTCCAAATTGGGGTCCAAAATTAAACTTTGTTTGATTACAACAAAAATTGAATATATGGGGTTCTTTGATATGCTGGATCTAACCATGTGTTTAGATTTTTTATTTGTGGACCCCGTTATCAAATTGGTTCATATTAAGGTCAAAAGGGTCCAAAATTAAACTTTGTTTGATTTCATCTAAAATTGAATTATTGGGGCTCTTTGATATTCCAAATCTAACCGTGTATTTAGATTTTTAATTTTGGGTCCTGTTTTTTAAATTGGTCTACATTAAGGTCCAAAGGGTCCAAAATTAAACTTAGTTTGATTTTAACAAAAATTGAATTCTTGGGGTTCTTTGATATGCTGAATCTAAACATGTGTTTAGATTTTTAATTATGGGCCCAGTTTTCAAGTTGGTCCAAGATAGGGTCTAGTATTTAAACTTTGTTTGATTTCAACAAAAATTGAATATATGGGGTTCTTTGATATGCTGAGTCTAACCATGTATTTAGATTTTTTATTTGTAGGCCCCGCTATCAAATTGGTTCATATTGAGGTCAAAAGGGTCCAAAATTAAACTTTGTTTGATTTCATCAAAAATTGAATTATTGGGGTTCTTTGATATGCCAAATCTAACGGTGTTTTTAGATGTTTAATTTGGGTCCCGTTTTTTAAATTGGTCTTCATTGAGGTCCAAAGGGTCCAAAATTAAACTTAGTTTGATTTTAACAAAAATTGAATTCTTGGGGTTCTTTGATATGCTGAATCTAAACATTTGTTAAGATTTTTGATTATGGGCCCAGTTTTCAAGTTGGTCCAAGTTGGGGTCCAAAATTAAACTTTTTTTGATTTCAACAAAAATTGAATATATGGGGTTCTTTGATATGCTGAATCTAACCATGAATTTAGATTTTTTATTTGTGGGCCCCGCTTTCAAATTGGTTCATATTGAGGTCAAAAGGGTCCAAAATTAAACTTTGTTTGATTTCATCAAAAATTGAATTATTGGGGTTCTTTGATATTCCAAATCTAACCGTGTATTTAGATTTTTAATTTTAAGTCCCGTTTTTTAAATTGGTCTACATTAAGGTCCAAAGGGTCCAAAATTAAACTTAGTTTGATTTTAGCAAAAATTGATTTCTTGGGGTTCTTTGATATGCTGAATCTAAACATATGTTTAGATTTTTGATTATGGGCCCAGTTTTCAAGTTTGTCCAAGTTGGGGTCCAAAATTAAACTTTGTTTGATTTTAACAAAAATTGAATATATGGGGTTCTTTGATATGCTGAATCTAACCATGTTTTTTGATTTTGGACATTGGACCATAATAGGTAAATTAAAAAAATTCAAGTTCTTAGACCACATTCTTTCTGTGTCAGAAACCTATGCTGTGTCAAATATTTAATAACAATCCAAATTCAGAGCTGTATCAAGCTTGAATGTTGTGTCCATACTTGCCCCAACTGTTCAGGGTTCGACCTCTGCGGTCGTATCAAGCTGCGCCCCAGCGAAGCATTTTATTCTCATATATTTTATGATGGTATGATACTAAACCCCTAATGGGAGGGATTGTACTTGATTTTCATATGATGAAGACATAATCTTTCAATCAGTTTAATTGAGGTCTGGAGCTGGTATGTCAGTAACTGCTAGTAGTCCTTTGTTAATTTATGTATCATTATCATTTTGCCTAGTTTCTTTTGTTACCTATTCTAACATCGGACTAGGACTTCTTTTAAACTGAGTTTTACTGTGCATATTGCTATATGTTTCTTTATTCTACATTAGCTAGAGGTATAGGGGGAGGGTTGAGATCTCACAAAACATGATATACCCGCCGCATTTTTGCGCCTGTCCCAAGTCATGATCAGGAGCCTCTGGCCTTTGTTAGTCTTGTATGTTTTTTAATTTTAGTTCATTTATGTGTTTTGGAGTTTAGTGTGACGTCCATTTTCACTGAACTAGTACACACTTTTATTTAGGGGCCAGCTGAGGACCACCTCCGGGTGCAGGATTTTCTTGCTGCGTTGAAGACCCATTGGTGGCATTCGGCTGTTGTCTGCTCTTTGGTCGGGTTGTTGTCTCTTTGACATATTCCCCATTTCCATTCTCAATTTTATTATGATCATGAAATGATTTTTAAAGGTTAGACTGATCCTCAAATATTATTTTGCCAAACAGTTGTGTAATTATGACAATTTCAGACCATTTAGGCAATCACAATATGCTTATAACATCATACATCATGTGTACATACATCACAACTATAATATCCAGAATATATCATTCTATTCATTATTTATCAATTAAATTAACATAATTTTAAAAGGACTGAGGAATTTTACTATTTTTATGTCCTCGCTGTAGAGAAGGGAGCATTAATTTATACCCTTGTCTGTCTTTTATGTCTGTCAATATGTCGTCTGTATGTCCCAAAATTCGTTTCTGCTCTCTAACTTTAGTTTGCCTCATCCTTTGAAAGGAGGAAGTATGATCGATAAGGCCATCATTTGGCTCCTGAAATTGCAAGAAAAGTAAAATTATGCAAGACTTACAAAATTATGTTAATTTAATTGACAAATAAACAGGGTAATATAATCTGAAAGCCTAAGTGCAAAAGGGTAACCTATAATGTCATGATGGTGTGAAATTGACATATTTGCCTAAAATTGTCCATTTTACACATAGTTTTGAAACTAAATAGATATTAGCTTTTAATACCCAAAAATATATATTATACACACATAAAGAACTGTGTAAAATATATTTTAGCAAAATATCTTTTTGGATATTTTTTCCTCTTATGATTAATGAAAAGATTTCAAAATGAGACTATTTATGCTGTTTTTGCAGTTTTGCCTTAAATTCAAGAAGTTTGAAGCCTTAATGCAATTAATTAAGGCAAATTAAAATCTTTAAAATACTGATATATGTCAGACTAATGTTTTATGAACACCTGTTGGAGGTTATTTGGTAGATTTATAAATCTTTTTGATTTCCCAATTCATAGAGCCAAAACAGAGGTCTTATCATACCTTCTCTTTTGGTGTTAAAACATAAAAATACATGTCAATATACATGAAACAATGTTTGGATTGGTCAGGTTTTTACCTAGACTCAAAACATAGGCATTCTAGCTTTAAAGTTCTAAAAGGAATACCTTTAAGATGGAATTGATTAATAGTCATCGTAATTAAAAATACAAAAGGACTATTCAAACAACTTTAATTTCCTCCTTTACCCAGGGGTTCAAATAAGCGGTGGTCCGAGGTCCCTGACCTTTCATTTACTGGTTCTGACCTTCCCACTGGTAGTTAGTTACACCCGAAACTGACCCCAAGTTTGAAAACCAAATTGTTATCTGACACAAAGTTAGACCAGTGTGTTCTAAAGCGGCCATTGAAACCAAAACAATTTAAAAGGTACAAAGTGTTCTTTAACACTGAGTATAGTGTTGGGAATAAGGGGCAGCCTTTTTCTGACTGAATTTAATTATGAAATTCAGAAAATAATGAAGGTAATGTAGTAAGATATGATAAGTGCTTTGGAATGGTAGGCATTGTCGTTTTTTGTTTGTTTTTTTTTGGGGTAAATTGGACCTTCAAAGAATAAAGGAGGACCTTTAAGTAGTTTTGGTTGAAGATCCTTGACCTTCCATTGCCTCAAGTAAATTTGAACTCCTGTTTACCATTTATAGAGAAATGAATATCATAAGGCATACATTTTTTACAGCGAATGACCTTGAGAGGTAAAAAGTGAACATATACTTTGAATCTTTTTTTCAGATATAAGACCTCCACCTGTACCCAGGCCAAATACATCCTATGTGAAGATTGCACAAGTAAGTTATTTCTTTTATTGTCTTGTCAATGTCTTCTTCCAATTTCATTCTGTAAGTCCATGAAGTCACAGACTTGATGCTTAAGTCCAAATTGAACTTAAAATTGTATGCCATCAAATTTGATTTAGATCTTTAAATTACTGACTTTTTCAATACAGAACAGATTTTTCATTCGTGCAGTTTTTATTATCTTGAAAATGCTTTCGAAAGTATGCTACTCTTACAAGGAGAGCTCATTATACATCTGTTGAGTTTTATTGTATAAATTTAATTTATGTTCGTATAAGTCTGGTGAACTAGAACATAAATGAAAAAACATAGCTGATTGCACTAAAAGTAAAAAAAATGCATATCAAAATCACATATCTTTACCAGGTGACAATTCAGGCCCTTTTTTAAGGAGCTTCTTGTAAGTTTTAATTTTGTTCTAGTTTAAAGAAATATAACCCATGTTTTCATTAATTTGCTTTTCAAAAATGCTTTCAGCAGTTCTTATGAAACTTTGGTGAATTGTTTATATATCTATTGATGTAAGCTCCATTTATAATTTTATAAACTTTTCATTTATCATTTCTGAGTTATGGGGTTTTATTCATTAAAAAAGGGGGGGGGGGGGATTTTCCAGTTTTCGGACAATAACTCAAAAATGCTGTTGGCAATTCTCATGAAACTTTGGTGAATTATTTATATCTATTGATGTAAGCTCCCTTTACATTTTCATAAATTTCTAATATGACATTGAGAATTAATTGAACTTTATTTGTTTATAGTCTGACAACAGATTTACTAAGTATTGCGCAACGGCACAGTGTATTGCACAACAGCAAGAAATCTTTAATTGAATATAAATTCAATTCATATAACCAATTTCAAGTTCTTTGACTACATTTATTCAGAAACCTTTAATGTCAAATATTTAATTACAATCCAAATTCAGACCTGTATCAAGCTTGAATATTGTGTCCATTTTTGCCCCAACTGTTCAGGGTTGGACCTCTGCGGGCGTATCCAGCTGCGCTCAGCGAAGCAGTTTATTGCCTATTATCGTGAAAACTATGATAGATAGAGAGAAACATTTGATGACGATTTTTACCAATTGTTTGCATTTTTGCATTATTTATAAAAAATATAATAGATAGATAGATAGAAACTTAGATAAGCAAAAATGATCAGCAAGACAAGATCTACAATTAAGACAATTTGGAGGAAATTGTCCAACGACTCCTTATTGGAGTTATTACCATTTCTTTATGTTTTGTCTTATATAATAAAAATTGTAATAGATAAATAGACACCTTAAATCACAAAAACAATCAGCAAGGCAATATCTACTAAATAACAAGTCAAATTTAGTTGATATAGTTAGTAGACTGTCACTCTTTTTAGGAGTGATTGCCCTAAAATGAGGATTTTTTTTTTGTGTTTGAGCTAAAACTAACGGAGATTTAATATGCAGGTGAGGTTTACTATTTACCTGTACAATTAGAGCAAATGAAATATGGTTTGTGTTTAAATGAAAGAATTTTTGGCACAAATGAAATATTGTTTGTGGTGTAAAAAGAAGAATATTTGCCACTGATAAAAAGCCCATAGATAAATGAACTTATCGAAATTTATTTTTTTCAGGTTATTGGCCATTCACATTCAGTTGTATATAAAATTGAAATGTCATCTTTTCTACATAGTAAAATATAATGCTAAATGAATAACAATATGAAGCAAACAATTCATGTACATAGGTTTATGTTTTTCAGACCCTGTCTGTTCTGACAACTTCACTGTTGCTGGTTCATCAAAAACCAGTATTACAGTCATGTGGGATTCAGGTATAGACAGAGGGCATCACATGATCACTATTTTGCAGTATCGTGTGGATGAGTCATCTGATTGGATGTCAGCTTACAATACAACAGAACATTTCAACCAGAAAGTTAATGTTTCCATTCCTGATTTAAAGCTGGGAACATCTTATCATCTTAGATTATTGACTTTGGAAGGAAATGGAAGCAGGTTGATTTGTGAAAGTAATCTTCTGACTGAAAAAACCAAGCCTGACGAGCAAAGTAACTATCTGTCTGTTAAATCTTTTTGTTTTTCATATATGTACATTGTATTGGTTGGTTTCCCAGATACTATAAGCAAAAGGCTTAATTTAAATATTTTTTCGGTCATATATTGGTATGATGTTGGCGTCGTCTTCGTCGTCGTCGTCCAAAGACACATTGGTTTTCGCACAATAACTTTAGTTTAGGTGAATGGATCCCTATGAAATTTTACCTTAAGGTTCAATACCACAAAAGGAAGGTGGGGATAGATTTTTATACGACCGCAAAAAAATTTTTGTGGTCGTATATTGGAATGACGTTGGCGTCGTCGTCGTCCGAAGACACATTGGTTTTCACACTCTTACTTTAGTTTAAGTGAATGGATCTCTATGAAATTTTACCACAAGGTTCAATACCACAAAAGGAAGGTTGGGATTGATTTTGGGGGTTATGGTACCAACAGTAAAGGAATTAGGGGCCAAAAATAGGCCAAAAATAAGCATTTTTGTAACTTCCAGACATAACTTGTGTGTTAGTGTATGGATCTCTCTGACATTGTACCACAAGGTTCCATATCACAAAAGGAATGCTGGGATTGATTTTGGGGGTAATTGCCTCAAAATTTTAGGAATTAGGGGCCAAAAAAGGGGGAAAAAACAAGCATTTTTCTAGTTTCATGACAATAACTTGTGTGTTAGTGTATGGATCTTTCTGAAATTGTACTACAAGGTTCCATATCACAAAGGGAAAGCTGGAATTGAGTTTGGGGGTAATTGCCGAAACGTTTAGGAATTGGAAGACAAAAAGGGGCCAAAAATAAGCATTTTTATACGACCGCAAAAATTAAAAATTTTTTGGTCGTATATTGGTATGACGTTGGCGTCGTCGTCGTCGTCGTCGTCGTCCGAAGACACATTGGTTTTCGCACTCTAACTTTAGTTTAAGTGAATGGATCTCCATGAAATTTTACCATAAGGTTCAATACCACGAAAGGAAGGTTGGAATTGATTTTGGGGGTTATGGTACCAACAGTTAAGGCATTAGGGGCCAAAAATAAGCATTTTTGTAACTTCCAGACAATAACTTGTGTGTAAGTGTATGGATCTCTCTGACATTGTACCACAAGGTTCCATATCACAAAGGGAAGGCTGTAATTGATTTTGGGGGTAATTGCCTCAAAATTGTAGGAATTATGGGCCAAAAAAGGGGCAAAAAACAAGCATTTTTCTAGTTTCATGACAATAACTTGTGTGTAAGTGTTTGGATATTTCTGAAATTGTACTACAAGGTTCCATATCACAAAGGGAAAGCTGGAATTGAGTTTGGGGGTAATTGCCTGAAACGTTAAGGAATTGGGGGCCAAAAAGGGGCCAAAAATAAGCATTTTTCTAGTTTCCAGACAATAACTTGTGTTCAAGTGTATGGATCTCTCTGAAATTGTACTGCAAGGTACCATACCACAAAGGGAAGGCTGGGATTGAGTTTGGGGGTGATGAATCATAAGGGGGTTCAAAGAATTGGGGGGGGGGGGGGGGTTTTCTTTCTTTTTTTCCTTTTTTAGCTCACCTGACCTGAAAGGTCAAGTGAGCTTTTCTCATCACTTTGCGTCCGTCGTCCGTCGTCCTGCGTCCGTCGTCCGTAAACTTTTACAAAAATCTTCTCCTCTGAAACTACTGGGCCAAATTTGACCAAACTTGGCCACAATCATCATTAGAACATAGGGGTAAAATGTAGATTTTGGCTTATATCTCTGAAACCAAAGCATTTAGAGCAAATCTGACATGGGGTAAAATTGTTTATTAGGTCAAGATCTATCTGCCCTGAAATTTTCAGATGAATCGGACAACCTGTTGTTGGGTTGCTGCCCCTGAATTGGTAATTTTAAGGAAATTTTGCCGTTTTTGGTTATCATCTTGAATATTATTATAGATAGAGATAAACTGTAAACAGCAATAATGTTCAGCAAAGTAAGATCTACAAATAAGTCAACTTGACCAAAATGGTCAGTTGACCCCTTAAGGAGTTATTGCCCTTTATAGTCAATTTTTAACCATTTTTCGTAAATTTTTGTAATCTTTTACAAAAATCTTCTCCTCTGAAACTACTAAGACAAATTTAACCAAACTTGTCCACAATCATCATTAGGGTATCTTGTTTAAAAAATGTGTCCGATGACCCCGCCCGTGAACCAAGACGGCCGACATGGCTAACAAATAGTACATAGGGTAAAATGCAGTTTTTGGCTCATATCTCTGAAACCAAAGCATTCAGAGCAAATCTGATGGTATAAAATTGTTCATTAGGTCAAGATCTATCTGCCCTGAAATTTTCTTACCAATCAGGCAACCTGTTGTTGGGTTGCTGCCCCTGAATTGGTAATTTTAAGGAAATTTTGCCGTTTTTGGTTATTATCTTGAATATTATTATAGATTGAGATAAACTGTAAACAACAATAATGTTCAGCAAAGTAAGATCTACAAATAAGTAAACTTGACCAAAATGGTCAGTTGACCCCTTAAGGAGTTATTGCCCTTTATAGTCAATTTTTAACCATTTTTCGTAAATTTTTGTAATTTTTTACAAAAATCTTCTCCTCTGAAACTACTAAGACAAATTTAACCAAACTTGTCCACAATCATCATTAGGGTATCTAGTTTAAATAATGTGTCCGATGACCCCGCCCGTGAACCAAGATGGCCGACATGGCTAACAAATAGTACATAGGGTAAAATGCAGTTTTTGGCTCATATCTCTGAAACCAAAGCATTCAGAGCAAATCTGATGGTATAAAATTGTTCATTAGGTCAAGATCTATCTGCCCTGAAATTTTCTTACCAATCAGGCAACCTGTTGTTGGGTTGCTGCCCCTGAATTGGTAATTTTAAGGAAATTTTGCCGTTTTTGGTTATTATCTTGAATATTATTATAGATTGAGATAAACTGTAAACAACAATAATGTTCAGCAAAGTAAGATCTACAAATAAGTAAACTTGACCAAAATTGTCATTTGACCCCTTAAGGAGTTATTGCCCTTTATAGTCAATTTTTAACCATTTTTCGTAAATTTTTGTAATTTTTTACAAAAATCATCTCCTCTGAAACTACTAAGACAAATTTAACCAAACTTGTCCACAATCATCATTAGGGTATCTAGTTTAAATAATGTGTCCGATGACCCCGCCAGCGAACCAAGATGGCCGACATGGCTAAAAAATAGTACATAGGGTAAAATGCAGTTTTTGGCTCATATCTCTGAAACCAAAGCATTTAGAGCAAATCTGACTATGGGTAAAATTGTTCATTAGGTCAAGATCTATCTGCCCTGAAATTTTCAGACCAATCAGGCAACACATTGTTGGGTTGCTGCCCCTGAATTGGTAATTTTAAGAAAATTTTGCAGCTTTTGGTTATTATCTTGAATATTATTATAGATAGAGATAAACTGTAAACAGCAATAATGTACAGCAAAGTTAGATCTACAAATAAGGCAACATGACCAAAATTGTCAATTGACCCCTTAAGGAGTTATTGCCCTTTATAGTCAATTTTTTACAATTTTCATAAATTTTGTAAATTTTTGTAAATTTTAACAAAGTATTTTCCACTGTACATGTATCTACCGGGCCAAGTTCATTATAGATAGAGATAATAGTAAGGAGCAAGAATGTTCAGTAAAGTAAGATCTACAAACACATCACCATCACCAAAACACAATTTTGTCATGAATCCATCTGTGTCCTTTGTTTAATATGCACATAGACCAAGGTGAGCGACACAGGCTCTTTAGAGCCTCTAGTTTTTTCTTTTAAAATTTTCCATTTTAAGTTGGTTATTTCTGATTTATATTTAAAAGCAAATTATAATGATATGGTAGGAGATACACACCAAACAGGATGTGTAAATTATTATATAATAAGTATTGTGCAATAGCAAGAAATTTTCAATTGCACAGTATTGCACAATAGCAAGAAATCTTCAATTGCACAGTATTGCGCAATAGCAAGAAATCTTCAATTGCACAGTATTGCGCAATAGCAAGAAATATTCAATAGCACAATATTGCGCAATAGCAAGAAATTGTCAATTGTACAGTATTGCGCAATAGCAAGAAATATTCAATTGCACAGTATTGTGCAAAAGAAGATACTTCGTATAAATTGCTTATTTCTTGATCAATTTCAATGGGGTTTTATTCTTGAATTCTTGGGGTCTTTAATATGCTGAATCTAACCGTATATTAAGTTTTTTGATTTTAGGCCCCGTTTTTAAATTGGTCCACATTGAGGTCCAGAGGGTCCAAAATTTAACTTTGTTTGATTTCATCAAAAATTGAATTATTGGGGTTCTTTGATATGCGGAATCTAACCGTGTATTTAGATTCTTAATTTTTGGTTCCGTTTTCAAATTGGTCTACATTAAGGTCCAAAGGGTCCAAAATTAAACTTAGTTTGATTTTAACAAAAATTGAATTCTTAGGGTTCTTTGATATGCTGAATCTAAACATGTATTTAGATTTTTGATTATGGGCCCAGTTTTCAAGTTGGTCCAAGTTGGGGTCCAAAATTAAACTTTGTTTGATTTCAACAAAAATTGAATATATGGGGTTCTTTGATATGCTGAATCTAACCATGTATTTAGATTTTTGATTTTTGGGCCCCATTATCAACTTTGTCCACATTGAGGTCAAAAGGGTCCAAAATTAAACTTTGTTTGATTTCATCAAAAATTGAATTCTTGGGGTTCTTTGATATGCTGAATCTAACCATGTATTTAGATTTTGGATATTGGACCATAATAGTTGAATGTCCAATTTAAAATTTTTAAGTTCTTAGACCACATTCATTCTGTGTCAGAAACCTATGCTGTGTCAAATATTTAATCACAATCCAAATTCAGAGCTGTATCAAGCTTGAATGTTGTGTCCATACTTGCCCCAACTGTTCAGGGTTCGACCTCTGCGGTCGTATCAAGCTGCGCCCTGCGGAGCATTTTATTGGAGTTATAGTACCAACAGTTCAGGAATTAGGGGCCAAAAATAAGCATTTTTGTAACTTCAAGACAAAAACTTGTGTGTTAGTGTATGGATTTCTCTGACATTGTACCACTAGGTTCTACATTACAAAGGGAATGCTGGGATTTATTTTGGGGGTAATTGCCTCAAAATTTTAGGAATTAGGGGCAAAAAACAAGCATTTTTCTAGTTTCATGACTTGTGTGTAAATGTATGGATTTTTCTAAAATTATACTACACACAAAGGGAAAGCTGAAATTGAGTTTGGGGGTAATTGCCCAAAAAGTTTAGGAATAAGGGGTCAAAAAGGGGCCAAAAATAAGCATTTTTCTAGTTTCCAGACAATAACTTGTGTTCAAGTGTATGGATCTCTCTGAAATTGTACTGCAAGGTACCATACGACAAAGGGAAGGCTGGGATTGATTTTGCGAGTAATTGCCTCAAAGTTTTAGGAATTAGGGGCCAAAAAGGGGAAAAAAACAAGCATTTTTCTAGTTTCAGGACAATAACTTGTGTGTAAGTGTATGGATCTTTATGAAATTGTACTACAAGGTTCCATATCACAAAGGGAAAGCTGGAATTGAGTTTGGGGGTAATTTCCCAAAAAGTTTAGGAAAAAGGGGCCAAAAAGGGGAAAAAAATAAGCATTTTTCTAGTTTCCAGACAATAACTTGTGTTCAAGTGTATGGATCTCTCTGAAATTGTACTGCAAGATACCATACCACAAAGGGAAGGCTGGGATTAATTTTGGGGGTAATTCCCTCAAAATTTTAGTAATTAGGGGCTATAAAAGGGCAAAAAAACAAGCATTTTTCTAGTTTTATGACAATAACTTGTGTGTAAGTGTATGGATCTTTATGAAATTGTACTGCAAGGTTCCATATCACAAAGGGAAAGCAGGGTTAGAGTTTGGGGGTAATTGCCCTAAACGTTTAGGAATTAGGGGCCAAAAAGGGACCAAAAAACAAGCATTTTTCTAGTTTCCAGACAATAACTTGTGTTCAACTGAATGGATCTCTCTAAAATTGTACTGCAAGGTACCATACCACAAAGGGAAAGCTGGGATTGAGTGTGGGGGTGATGAATCATAAGGGGGTTCAAAAAATTTGGGGGGGATTTTTTTTTCCTTTTTTTTCTTTAAAATTTTCCATTTTAAATTAGTTATTTCTGATTAATATATAAAAGCAAATAATAATGATATGGTTTGAATAGCATACATGTGAACCTCCTGACAGGAGTACAATAATCCTGTTTTCAGGAGTCTCCTCCCGACCTCCCGTTGAAGAGGAAATATGCCCAACATATCATCTCAGGCATCTGGTGTAACTCACATTACCTGAAGTTATATTTTACCTGTAAATCAATTAACATGCATAATTATATGGCTTCACTTGTCAGCTTGGGTGTCAAACATACTGGTAATCAACGATTTTTTACCTCAGGCTAACTGCCGTTGTGTAACAAAAACTGTGTATTTATTGGGTTACTTCCCTTGATTTATCCTGTTTTAAGTTACTTTCCTTTTAATAATGAAAATTTTTAAAAGAATATAAATAAAATATAAATTGAACAAATAATCATAAAAGGATGGTAAATAAATGATTTTAAATGTCTTAGGACAAGTAAAAAAATAATAATTTGAAAATTATTTGAGGATTCTATACTTCCTTTCAAGGCTTAAATTGAAATTTATATAATAACTATGACCCCTGTTAAACAGTTAGAATGATTTTCTGAGTATGCAAACAAAAACTATTTGCAGATAGTTAAACAAATGTTCTGGTTGCAATGATTGTTTTATAGAATATGAAGTAAAAAATTCAAAGAACATACTGAAAAAAAAAAAGGTTAGATTGAACATGTAGAATATAAAGATGGAGAAACTTTATAAGTACTAGGGTACTATAAACATAATAAATTGGATGGAAAGTTGAAGAAAACACACTTTAAAAGACCATTTTTACAGCACACTGTTACATTTATGACAAAATTTATGTCGATTAAAAACCTCCTGATCTGAGTCCTAATCTCCTGACCAAAATTTCCCAATCTCCTGATCTGAGTTTCACAGTCCATCACATGTATGAATAGGTAAATTAAAAAATTATAAGTTCTTAGACCACTTTCATTCTGTGTCAGAAACCTATGCTGTGTCAAATATTTAATTACAATCCAAATTCAGTGCTGTATCAAGCTTGAATGTTGTGTCCATACTTGCCCCAACTGTTCAGGGTTCGACCTCTGCGGTCGTATCAAGCTGCGCCAAAGGCGGAGCATTTTATTGAAACCTGTGAGTCCGTGGGACGCGTCTTCGTTATATCCCCTGATAAAACACATCGTTTTGCCTAGAAGATTCATGATCGTCGACATTGTTTCACTGTTTTGACAGGAAACTAAACTGGAAGTCGATGTTGAAAAATGAAGTAATGCGTAGATAAATTTTTTTGTTGACTGATAACTATTTTTATAATTAAACGTATTTCATCCTAAAATATAATAATTCTGTTCAAACTGATTAATAAATATGTAATAGTTACCGATTTTTTAAAATTTTACAAGTATTTGAAAAGCTTGAATATTTCCACGTGTTGAACATCACGTACTTATCGATTGAAACAAAAGAAAGTAAAAAATTTTGATAACTTGAAATGAAATGATATAGTGTTCCCTAACTGTTGCTTCTATTCATAAAATAGATCGTAGAACAGTGTAGATTAAATACTTTACGGATAAGAATAATTTTACTGGTCTTCAAATGAACTCGTACTGTGCATGTTGAACATCGCGATCGTAAACAAAGGTGAAAAATGTTTTGAAATTGAAACAAATCCAATTAAAAAATGATTTACGGTTACGGTGTTCACTTTAGATTTGCTTATTTTTATCAAAGATTATAAAAATTATCATGATGCGAACATCAAGTGATTATTAACTCAATGATTAAATATAATTAAAATTGATTAATAATAATAATTAATATGAACTGTGACTGACAAGTCTGTGTTCATGCAATCCCAATTTCTTATAAATACTGGCTTGTCCAAAAAAATGATATCAGTATCACAATGTCAGAGTCAGTCAAAGTTAAAGTCCTTCAATAGGGAACCTGATGACATTGAATCATCTGAACCAAGTAAAAGACCAAGAGTCAATAACCCACTACACCAAGAATTTATAGACATAGAAAGATCTTCAGAACAACTTCAGTAAGAACACCAACTAAACCAAACAAAGAGAGGAAATGGCAGTCTATATAGGTTGTAATGAACAATAACTTAAGAGATCATAACTTTTATTGATATAATAAAAACTACCTATCCAACACGCGTCATTTTAGTTTTATTTCATCATATTAAGACACAAAAAATTACATGCATCCTGGACTCATCAAAATCTATTGAGACTCACCATTTCTAAAAGTAATAAGTAATAAAGTTCCAAAGAAAGTATTTAAAGACACATTAGTGTTAGATCCAAGACGAAATAGGACTGGATGACCCGCAAATTTGATATAATTTATATTTCCAATCTTCAGCAAAGGGAAGTAATTAGATCAAAAGGGCCAAAGTCACGTGTTACACATCATATGAATGAAGTATGTAGGATTGTAGCCATATGATACAGTACTGTTGTTAAGGAAGATGAGTTAGGATCTCTTTCAAAACACAAATGAACTCAATTGTTTTCCTTTTTTCTTTAAAGTATATGTGTCCTTGGAAGATTCAAACAGTATGAGAATTGATGTAAAACCAGACAAAAATGAAATGGGCACATCAAAATGGACAACCACAAATACAGATGGAAACATTGATATAGTTGCCTTCAATGGAAAAGTCAGATCAAAGTTTCGAAGAAACGTCTATCTTGAAAATGAGACTAGCATCCGTATATCAAATCTAAGTTTTGAGGAATGGAATAGTTATTGGACTTTTCAAAAGGGAACTGGTTTTCCTGTAGTAACCAAAAAACTTGCAGAATATGTTGGTGAGAATTTTTTTATAATTATTTAGTCAACAATATTTATCAGTACCTGCTAAATTACTGAAAGATTTTATGATAAAATTGTCTAGTGTTTCTGAACCTCCCATAGATGTCTATCCTATGTAATCATGCATGTAAAGAATTTTGAATTCAAACTTGCAACGTATTACTTGAAAAAAATGAAAACAACATGTTATAAATTCAATTTGTCTGAAGATGTGGTATGAGTACCATGAGACAACTCTCCATCCAAGTCACAATTTGTAAAAAGTAAACCTTTACAGGTCAAAGTATTATAGTCAACACAGAGCCTTGTAAAGGGCCCCAAAAATGTCTTATTTTAGAAACCGTTATAAATAGAGAAAATCTGACGGGCCAAAAATGTTAAAATGTTAAGCTCTACAAATTGTCCATATATTTCAAAACTGGTAGACAACTTCTTATAGGAGTTATTGCCCTGAAATGACAAATTTTACCATTTTTTTCTCATTTTTATACGTCCGTTTATGGGACGTATTATGGTATACCTCTGTCCGTCTGTCCGTCTATCTGTCCGTCTGTCCCTCCGTCGTCAACATGTCGGACATTAACTCAAAAACTATTTAACCAATTTGCATAGAACTTTGGTGAATTGTTTATATCTATTGACGTGAGCTCCCTTTCATTTTTTATAAATTTTAGATTTTACGTTTACGAGTTATGGGGTTTTATTCATTAAAAAAAGGGGGATTTTCCAGTTTTCGGACAATAACTCAAGAATGCTTTCACCAACTTGCAAGAAATTGTGGTGAATTGTTTATATCTATTGACATGAGCTCCCTGTAGATTTTTATAAATTTTAGATTTTATGTTTTCGAGTTGTGAGGTTTTATTCATTAAAAAAAGGGTGATTTTCCAGTTTTCGGACAATAACTCGAGAATGCTTTCCCCAACTTGCAAGAAATTGTGGTGAATTGTTTATATCTATTGACATGAGCTCCCTTTCGATTTTTATATATTTTAGATTTGACGTTTCCGAGTTACAGGGTTTTATTCATAAAAAAAAGGGTGATTTTCCAGTTTTCGGACAAAAAATCAAAAATGCTTTCAGCAGTTCTTATGAAACTTTGGTGAATTGTTTATATATCTATTGATGTAAGCTCCATTTATAATTTTATAAACTTTTCATTTATCATTTCTGAGTTATGGGGTTTTATTCATTAAAAAAGGGGGGGGGGATTTTCCAGTTTTCGGACAATAACTCAAAAATGCTGTCGGCAATTCTCATGAAACTTTGGTGAATTATTTATATCTATTGATGTAAGCTCCCTTTACATTTTCATAAATTTCTAATATGACATTGAGAATTAATTGAACTTTATTTGTTTATAGTCTGACAACAGATTTACTAAGTATTGCGCAACGGCACAGTGTATTGCACAACAGCAAGAAATCTTTAATTGAATATAAATTCAATTCATATAACCAATTTCAAGTTCTTTGACTACATTTATTCAGAAACCTTTAATGTCAAATATTTAATTACAATCCAAATTCAGACCTGTATCAAGCTTGAATATTGTGTCCATTTTTGCCCCAACTGTTCAGGGTTGGACCTCTGCGGGCGTATTCCAGCTGCGCTCAGCGAAGCAGTTTATTGCCTATTATCGTGAAAACTATGATAGATAGAGAGAAACATTTGATGACGATTTTTACCAATTGTTTGCATTTTTGCCTTATTTATAAAAAATATAATAGATAGATAGATAGAAACTTAGATAAGCAAAAATGATCAGCAAGACAAGATCTACAATTAAGACAATTTGGAGGAAATTGTCCAACGACTCCTTATTGGAGTTATTACCATTTCTTTATGTTTTGTCTTATATGATAAAAATTGTAATAGATAAATAGACACCTTAAATCACAAAAACAATCAGCAAGGCAATATCTACTAAATAACAAGTCAAATTTAGTTGATATAGTTAGTAGACTGTCACTCTTTTTAGGAGTGATTGCCCTAAAATGAGGATTTTTTTTTTGTGTTTGAGCTAAAACTAACGGAGATTTAATATGCAGGTGAGGTTTACTATTTACCTGTACAATTAGAGCAAATGAAATATGGTTTGTGTTTAAATGAAAGAATTTTTGGCACAAATGAAATATTGTTTGTGGTGTAAAAAGAAGAATATTTGCCACTGATAAAAAGCCCATAGATAAATGAACTTATCGAAATTTACTTTTTTCAGGTTATTGGCCATTCACATTCAGTTGTATATAAAATTGAAATGTCATCTTTTCTACATAGTAAAATATAATGCTAAATGAATAACAATATGAAGCAAACAATTCATGTACATAGGTTTATGTTTTTCAGACCCTGTCTGTTCTGACAACTTCACTGTTGCTGGTTCATCAAAAACCAGTATTACAGTCATGTGGGATTCAGGTATAGACAGAGGGCATCACATGATCACTATTTTGCAGTATCGTGTGGATGAGTCATCTGATTGGATGTCAGCTTACAATACAACAGAACATTTCAACCAGAAAGTTAATGTTTCCATTCCTGATTTAAAGCTGGGAACATCTTATCATCTTAGATTATTGACTTTGGAAGGAAATGGAAGCAGGTTGATTTGTGAAAGTAATCTTCTGACTGAAAAAACCAAGCCTGACGAGCAAAGTAACTATCTGTCTGTTAAATCTTTTTGTTTTTCATATATGTACATTGTATTGGTTGGTTTCTCAGATACTATAAGCAAAAGGCTTAATTTAAATATTTTTTCGGTCATATATTGGTATGATGTTGGCGTCGTCTTCGTCGTCGTCGTCCAAAGACACATTGGTTTTCGCACAATAACTTTAGTTTAAGTGAATCGATCCCTATGAAATTTTACCTTAAGGTTCAATACCACAAAAGGAAGGTGGGGATAGATTTTTATACGACCGCAAAAAAATTTTTGTGGTCGTATATTGGAATGACGTTGGCGTCGTCGTCGTCCGAAGACACATTGGTTTTCACACTCTTACTTTAGTTTAAGTGAATGGATCTCTATGAAATTTTACCACAAGGTTCAATACCACAAAAGGAAGGTTGGGATTGATTTTGGGGGTTATGGTACCAACAGTAAAGGAATTAGGGGCCAAAAAGGGGCCAAAAATAAGCATTTTTGTAACTTCCAGACATAACTTGTGTGTTAGTGTATGGATCTCTCTGACATTGTACCACAAGGTTCCATATCACAAAAGGAATGCTGGGATTGATTTTGGGGGTAATTGCCTCAAAATTTTAGGAATTAGGGGCCAAAAAAGGGGGAAAAAACAAGCATTTTTCTAGTTTCATGACAATAACTTGTGTGTTAGTGTATGGATCTTTCTGAAATTGTACTACAAGGTTCCATATCACAAAGGGAAAGCTGGAATTGAGTTTGGGGGTAATTGCCGAAACGTTTAGGAATTGGAAGACAAAAAGGGGCCAAAAATAAGCATTTTTATACGACCGCAAAAATTAAACATTTTTTGGTCGTATATTGGTATGACGTTGGCGTCGTCGTCGTCGTCGTCGTCCGAAGACACATTGGTTTTCGCACTCTAACTTTAGTTTAAGTGAATGGATCTCCATGAAATTTTACCATAAGGTTCAATACCACGAAAGGAAGGTTGGAATTGATTTTGGGGGTTATGGTACCAACAGTTAAGGAATTAGGGGCCAAAAATAAGCATTTTTGTAACTTCCAGACAATAACTTGTGTGTAAGTGTATGGATCTCTCTGACATTGTACCACAAGGTTCCATATCACAAAGGGAAGGCTGTAATTGATTTTGGGGGTAATTACCTCAAAATTGTAGGAATTATGGGCCAAAAAAGGGGCAAAAAACAAGCATTTTTCTAGTTTCATGACAATAACTTGTGTGTAAGTGTTTGGATATTTCTGAAATTGTACTACAAGGTTCCATATCACAAAGGGAAAGCTGGAATTGAGTTTGGGGGTAATTGCCTGAAACGTTAAGGAATTGGGGGCCAAAAAGGGGCCAAAAATAAGCATTTTTCTAGTTTCCAGACAATAACTTGTGTTCAAGTGTATGGATCTCTCTGAAATTGTACTGCAAGGTACCATACCACAAAGGGAAGGCTGGGATTGAGTTTGGGGGTGATGAATCATAAGGGGGTTCAAAGAATTGGGGGGGGGGGGGGGGGGGTTTTCTTTCTTTTTTTCCTTTTTTAGCTCACCTGACCTGAAAGGTCAAGTGAGCTTTTCTCATCACTTTGCGTCCGTCGTCCGTCGTCCTGCGTCCGTCGTCCGTAAACTTTTACAAAAATCTTCTCCTCTGAAACTACTGGGCCAAATTTGACCAAACTTGGCCACAATCATCATTAGAACATAGGGGTAAAATGTAGATTTTGGCTTATATCTCTGAAACCAAAGCATTTAGAGCAAATCTGACATGGGGTAAAATTGTTTATTAGGTCAAGATCTATCTGCCCTGAAATTTTCAGATGAATCGGACAACCTGTTGTTGGGTTGCTGCCCCTGAATTGGTAATTTTAAGGAAATTTTGCCGTTTTTGGTTATCATCTTGAATATTATTATAGATAGAGATAAACTGTAAACAGCAATAATGTTCAGCAAAGTAAGATCTACAAATAAGTCAACTTGACCAAAATGGTCAGTTGACCCCTTAAGGAGTTATTGCCCTTTATAGTCAATTTTTAACCATTTTTCGTAAATTTTTGTAATCTTTTACAAAAATCTTCTCCTCTGAAACTACTAAGACAAATTTAACCAAACTTGTCCACAATCATCATTAGGGTATCTTGTTTAAAAAATGTGTCCGATGACCCCGCCCGTGAACCAAGTAGCCGACATGGCTAACAAATAGTACATAGGGTAAAATGCAGTTTTTGGCTCATATCTCTGAAACCAAAGCATTCAGAGCAAATCTGATGGTATAAAATTGTTCATTAGGTCAAGATCTATCTGCCCTGAAATTTTCTTACCAATCAGGCAACCTGTTGTTGGGTTGCTGCCCCTGAATTGGTAATTTTAAGGAAATTTTGCCGTTTTTGGTTATTATCTTGAATATTATTATAGATTGAGATAAACTGTAAACAACAATAATGTTCAGCAAAGTAAGATCTACAAATAAGTAAACTTGACCAAAATTGTCAGTTGACCCCTTAAGGAGTTATTGCCCTTTATAGTCAATTTTTAACCATTTTTCGTAAATTTTTGTAATTTTTTACAAAAATCTTCTCCTCTGAAACTACTAAGACAAATTTAACCAAACTTGTCCAAAATCATCATTAGGGTATCTAGTTTAAATAATGTGTCCGATGACCCCGCCAGCGAACCAAGATGGCCGACATGGCTAAAAAATAGTACATAGGGTAAAATGCAGTTTTTGGCTCATATCTCTGAAACCAAAGCATTTAGAGCAAATCTGACATGAGGGTAAAATTGTTCATTAGGTCAAGATCTATCTGCCCTGAAATTTTCAGACCAATCAGGCAACAAATTGTTGGGTTGCTGCCCCTGAATTGGTAATTTTAAGAAAATTTTGCAGCTTTTGGTTATTATCTTGAATATTATTATAGATAGAGATAAACTGTAAACAGCAATAATGTACAGCAAAGTTAGATCTACAAATAAGGCAACATGACCAAAATTGTCAATTGACCCCTTAAGGAGTTATTGCCCTTTATAGTCAATTTTTTACAATTTTCATAAATTTTGTAAATTTTTGTAAATTTTAACAAAGTATTTTCCACTGTACATGTATCTACCGGGCCAAGTTCATTATAGATAGAGATAATAGTAAGGAGCAAGAATGTTCAGTAAAGTAAGATCTACAAACACATCACCATCACCAAAACACAATTTTGTCATGAATCCATCTGTGTCCTTTGTTTAATATGCACATAGACCAAGGTGAGCGACACAGGCTCTTTAGAGCCTCTAGTTTTTTCTTTTAAAATTTTCCATTTTAAGTTGGTTATTTCTGATTTATATTTAAAAGCAAATTATAATGATATGGTAGGAGATACACACCAAACAGGATGTGTAAATTATTATATAATAAGTATTGTGCAATAGCAAGAAATTTTCAATTGCACAGTATTGCACAATAGCAAGAAATCTTCAATTGCACAGTATTGCGCAATAGCAAGAAATCTTCAATTGCACAGTATTGCGCAATAGCAAGAAATATTCAATAGCACAATATTGCGCAATAGCAAGAAATTGTCAATTGTACAGTATTGCGCAATAGCAAGAAATATTCAATTGCACAGTATTGTGCAAAAGAAGATACTTCGTATAAATTGCTTATTTCTTGATCAATTTCAATGGGGTTTTATTCTTGAATTCTTGGGGTCTTTAATATGCTGAATCTAACCGTATATTAAGTTTTTTGATTTTAGGCCCCGTTTTTAAATTGGTCCACATTGAGGTCCAAAGGGTCCAAAATTTAACTTTGTTTGATTTCATCAAAAATTGAATTATTGGGGTTCTTTGATATGCGGAATCTAACCGTGTATTTAGATTCTTAATTTTTGGTTCCGTTTTCAAATTGGTCTACATTAAGGTCCAAAGGGTCCAAAATTAAACTTAGTTTGATTTTAACAAAAATTGAATTCTTAGGGTTCTTTGATATGCTGAATCAACATGTATTTAGATTTTTGATTATGGGCCCAGTTTTCAAGTTGGTCCAAGTTGGGGTCCAAAATTAAACTTTGTTTGATTTCAACAAAAATTGAATATATGGGGTTCTTTGATATGCTGAATCTAACCATGTATTTAGATTTTTGATTTTTGGGCCCCATTATCAACTTTGTCCACATTGAGGTCAAAAGGGTCCAAAATTAAACTTTGTTTGATTTCATCAAAAATTGAATTCTTGGGGTTCTTTGATATGCTGAATCTAACCATGTATTTAGATTTTGGATATTGGACCATAATAGTTGAATGTCCAATTTAAAATTTTTAAGTTCTTAGACCACATTCATTCTGTGTCAGAAACCTATGCTGTGTCAAATATTTAATCACAATCCAAATTCAGAGCTGTATCAAGCTTGAATGTTGTGTCCATACTTGCCCCAACTGTTCAGGGTTCGACCTCTGCGGTCGTATCAAGCTGCGCCCTGCGGAGCATTTTATTGGGGTTATAGTACCAACAGTTAAGGAATTAGGGGCCAAAAATAAGCATTTTTGTAACTTCAAGACAAAAACTTGTGTGTTAGTGTATGGATTTCTCTGACATTGTACCACTAGGTTCTACATTACAAAGGGAATGCTGGGATTTATTTTGGGGGTAATTGCCTCAAAATTTTAGGAATTAGGGGCAAAAAACAAGCATTTTTCTAGTTTCATGACTTGTGTGTAAATGTATGGATTTTTCTAAAATTATACTACACACAAAGGGAAAGCTGAAATTGAGTTTGGGGGTAATTGCCCAAAAAGTTTAGGAATAAGGGGTCAAAAAGGGGCCAAAATAAGCATTTTTCTAGTTTCCAGACAATAACTTGTGTTCAAGTGTATGGATCTCTCTGAAATTGTACTGCAAGGTACCATACGACAAAGGGAAGGCTGGGATTGATTTTGCGAGTAATTGTCTCAAAGTTTTAGGAATTAGGGGCCAAAAAGGGGAAAAAAACAAGCATTTTTCTAGTTTCAGGACAATAACTTGTGTGTAAGAGTATGGATCTTTATGAAATTGTACTGCAAGGTTCCATATCACAAAGGGAAAGCTGGAATTGAGTTTGGGGGTAATTTCCCAAAAAGTTTAGGAAAAAGGGGCCAAAAAGGGGAAAAAAATAAGCATTTTTCTAGTTTCCAGACAATAACTTGTGTTCAAGTGTATGGATCTCTCTGAAATTGTACTGCAAGATACCATACCACAAAGGGAAGGCTGGGATTAATTTTGGGGGTAATTCCCTCAAAATTTTAGTAATTAGGGGCTATAAAAGGGCAAAAAAACAAGCATTTTTCTAGTTTCATGACAATAACTTGTGTGTAAGTGTATGGATCTTTATGAAATTGTACTGCAAGGTTCCATATCACAAAGGGAAAGCAGGGTTAGAGTTTGGGGGTAATTGCCCTAAACGTTTAGGAATTAGGGGCCAAAAAGGGACCAAAAAACAATCATTTTTCTAGTTTCCAGACAATAACTTGTGTTCAAGTGAATGGATCTCTCTAAAATTGTACTGCAAGGTACCATACCACAAAGGGAAAGCTGGGATTGAGTGTGGGGGTGATGAATCATAAGGGGGTTCAAAGAATTTGGGGGGGATTTTTTTTTCCTTTTTTTTCTTTAAAATTTTCCATTTTAAATTGGTTATTTCTGATTAATATATAAAAGCAAATAATAATGATATGGTTTGAATAGCATACATGTGAACCTCCTGACAGGAGTACAATAATCCTGTTTTCAGGAGTCTCCTCCCGACCTCCCGTTGAAGAGGAAATATGCCCAACATATCATCTCAGGCATCTGGTGTAACTCACATTACCTGAAGTTATATTTTACCTGTAAATCAATTAACATGCATAATTATATGGCTTCACTTGTCAGCTTGGGTGTCAAACATACTGGTAATCAACGATTTTTTACCTCAGGCTAACTGCCGTTGTGTAACAAAAACTGTGTATTTATTGGGTTACTTCCCTTGATTTATCCTGTTTTAAGTTACTTTCCTTTTAATAATGAAAATTTTTAAAATATAAATTGAACAAATAATCATAAAAGGATGGTAAATAAATGATTTTAAATGTCTTAGGACAAATAAAAAAATAATAATTTGAAAATTATTTGAGGATTCTATACTTCCTTTCAAGGCTTAAATTGAAATTTATATAATAACTATGACCCCTGTTAAACAGTTAGAATGATTTTCTGAGTATGCAAACAAAAGCTATTTGCAGATAGTTAAACAAATGTTCTGGTTGCAATGATTGTTTTATAGAATATGAAGTAAAAAATTCAAAGAACATACTGAAAAAAAAAGGTTAGATTGAACATGTAGAATATAAAGATGGAGAAACTTTATAAGTACAAGGGTACTATAAACATAATAAATTGGATGGAAAGTTGAAGAAAACACACTTTAAAAGACCATTTTTACAGCACACTGTTACATTTACGACAAAATTTATGTCGATTAAAAACCTCCTGATCTGAGTCCTAATCTCCTGACCAAAATTTCCCAATCTCCTGATCTGAGTTTCACAGTCCATCACATGTATGAATAGGTAAATTAAAAAATTATAAGTTCTTAGACCACTTTCATTCTGTGTCAGAAACCTATGCTGTGTCAAATATTTAATTACAATCCAAATTCAGTGCTGTATCAAGCTTGAATGTTGTGTCCATACTTGCCCCAACTGTTCAGGGTTCGACCTCTGCGGTCGTATCAAGCTGCGCCAAAGGCGGAGCATTTTATTGAAACCTGTGAGTCCGTGGGACGCGTCCTCGTTATATCCCCTGATAAAACACATCGTTTTGCCTAGAAGATTCATGATCGTCGACAATGTTTCACTGTTTTGACAGGAAACTAAACTGGAAGTCGATGTTGAAAAATGAAGTAATGCGTAGATAAATTTTTTTGTTGACTGATAACTATTTTTATAATTAAACGTATTTCATCCTAAAATATAATAATTCTGTTCAAACTGATTAATAAATATGTAATAGTTACCGATTTTTTAAAATTTTACAAGTATTTGAAAAGCTTGAATATTTCCACGTGTTGAACATCACGTACTTATCGATTGAAACAAAAGAAAGTAAAAAATTTTGATAACTTGAAATTAAATGATATAGTGTTCCCTAACTGTTGCTTCTATTCATAAAATAGATCGTAGAACAGTGTAGATTAAATACTTTACGGATAAGAATAATTTTACTGGTCTTCAAATGAACTCGTACTGTGCATGTTGAACATCGCGATCGTAAACAAAGGTGAAAAATGTTTTGAAATTGAAACAAATCCAATTAAAAAATGATTTACGGTTACGGTGTTCACTTTAGATTTGCTTATTTTTATCAAAGATTATAAAAATTATCATGATGCGAACATCAAGTGATTATTAACTCAATGATTAAATATAATTAAAATTGATTAATAATAATAATTAATATGAACTGTGACTGACAAGTCTGTGTTCATGCAATCCCAATTTCTTATAAATACTGGCTTGTCCAAAAAAATGATATCAGTATCACAATGTCAGAGTCAGTCAAAGTTAAAGTCCTTCAAAAGGGAACCTGATGACATTGAATCATCTGAACCAAGTAAAAGACCAAGAGTCAATAACCCACTACACCAAGAATTTATAGACATAGAAAGATCTTCAGAACAACTTCAGTAAGAACACCAACTAAACCAAACAAAGAGAGGAAATGGCAGTCTATATAGGTTGTAATGAACAATAACTTAAGAGATCATAACTTTTATTGATATAATAAAAACTACCTATCCAACACGCGTCATTTTAGTTTTATTTCATCATATTAAGACACAAAAAATTACATGCATCCTGGACTCATCAAAATCTATTGAGACTCACCATTTCTAAAAGTAATAAGTAATAAAGTTCCAAAGAAAGTATTTAAAGACACATTAGTGTGAGATCCAAGACGAAATAGGACTGGATGACCCGCAAATTTGATATAATTTATATTTCCAATCTTCAGCAAAGGGAAGTAATTAGATCAAAAGGGCCAAAGTCACGTGTTACACATCATATGAATGAAGTATGTAGGATTGTAGCCATATGATACAGTACTGTTGTTAAGGAAGATGAGTTAGGATCTCTTTAAAAACACAAATGAACTCAATTGTTTTCCTTTTTTCTTTAAAGTATAGGTGTCCTTGGAAGATTCAAACAGTATGAGAATTGATGTAAAACCAGACAAAAATGAAATGGGCACATCAAAATGGACAACCACAAATACAGATGGAAACATTGATATAGTTGCCTTCAATGGAAAAGTCAGATCAAAGTTTCGAAGAAACGTCTATCTTGAAAATGAGACTAGCATCCGTATATCAAATCTAAGTTTTGAGGAATGGAATAGTTATTGGACTTTTCAAAAGGGAACTGGTTTTCCTGTAGTAACAAAAAAACTTGCAGAATATGTTGGTGAGAATTTTTTTATAATTATTTAGTCAACAATATTTATCAGTACCTGCTAAATTACTGAAAGATTTTATGATAAAATTGTCTAGTGTTTCTGAACCTCCCATAGATGTCTATCCTATGTAATCATGCATGTAAAGAATTTTGAATTCAAATTTGCAACGTATTACTTGAAAAAAATGAAAACAACATGTTATAAATTCAATTTGTCTGAAGATGTTTTATGAGTACCATGAGACAACTCTCCATCCAAGTCACAATTTGTAAAAAGTAAACCTTTACAGGTCAAAGTATTATAGTCAACACAGAGCCTTGTAAAGGGCCCCAAAAATGTCTTATTTTAGAAACCGTTATAAATAGAGAAAATCTGACGGGCCAAAAATGTTAAAATGTTAAGCTCTACAAATTGTCCATATATTTCAAAACTGGTAGACAACTTCTTATAGGAGTTATTGCCCTGAAATGACAAATTTTACCATTTTTTTCTCATTTTTATACGTCCGTTTACGGGACGTATTATGGTATACCGTTGTCCGTCTGTCCGTCTATCTGTCCGTCTGTCCCTCCGTCGTCAACATGTCGGACATTAACTCAAAAACTATTTAACCAATTTGCATAGAACTTTGGTGAATTGTTTATATCTATTGACGTGAGCTCCCTTTCATTTTTTATAAATTTTAGATTTTACGTTTACGAGTTATGGGGTTTTATTCATTAAAAAAAGGGGGATTTTCCAGTTTTCGGACAATAACTCAAGAATGCTTTCACCAACTTGCAAGAAATTGTGGTGAATTGTTTATATCTATTGACATGAGCTCCCTGTAGATTTTTATAAATTTTAGATTTTATGTTTTCGAGTTGTGAGGTTTTATTCATTAAAAAAAGGGTGATTTTCCAGTTTTCGGACAATAACTCGAGAATGCTTTCCCCAACTTGCAAGAAATTGTGGTGAATTGTTTATATCTATTGACATGAGCTCCCTTTCGATTTTTATATATTTTAGATTTGACATTTCCGAGTTACAGGGTTTTATTCATAAAAAAAAGGGTGATTTTCCAGTTTTCGGACAAAAAATCAAAAATGCTTTCAGCAGTTCTTATGAAACTTTGGTGAATTGTTTATATATCTATTGATGTAAGCTCCATTTATAATTTATAAACTTTTCATTTATCATTTCTGAGTTATGGGGTTTTATTCATTAAAAAAGGGGGGGGGGGGGGATTTTCCAGTTTTCGGACAATAACTCAAAAATGCTGTCGGCAATTCTCATGAAACTTTGGTGAATTATTTATATCTATTGATGTAAGCTCCCTTTACATTTTCATAAATTTCTAATATGACATTGAGAATTAATTGAACTTTATTTGTTTATAGTCTGACAACAGATTTACTAAGTATTGCGCAACGGCACAGTGTATTGCACAACAGCAAGAAATCTTTAATTGAATATAAATTCAATTCATATAACCAATTTCAAGTTCTTTGACTACATTTATTCAGAAACCTTTAATGTCAAATATTTAATTACAATCCAAATTCAGACCTGTATCAAGCTTGAATATTGTGTCCATTTTTGCCCCAACTGTTCAGGGTTGGACCTCTGCGGGCGTATCCAGCTGCGCTCAGCGAAGCAGTTTATTGCCTATTATCGTGAAAACTATGATAGATAGAGAGAAACATTTGATGACGATTTTTACCAATTGTTTGCATTTTTGCATTATTTATAAAAAATATAATAGATAGATAGATAGAAACTTAGATAAGCAAAAATGATCAGCAAGACAAGATCTACAATTAAGACAATTTGGAGGAAATTGTCCAACGACTCCTTATTGGAGTTATTACCATTTCTTTATGTTTTGTCTTATATAATAAAAATTGTAATAGATAAATAGACACCTTAAATCACAAAAACAATCAGCAAGGCAATATCTACTAAATAACAAGTCAAATTTAGTTGATATAGTTAGTAGACTGTCACTCTTTTTAGGAGTGATTGCCCTAAAATGAGGATTTTTTTTTTGTGTTTGAGCTAAAACTAACGGAGATTTAATATGCAGGTGAGGTTTACTATTTACCTGTACAATTAGAGCAAATGAAATATGGTTTGTGTTTAAATGAAAGAATTTTTGGCACAAATGAAATATTGTTTGTGGTGTAAAAAGAAGAATATTTGCCACTGATAAAAAGCCCATAGATAAATGAACTTATCGAAATTTATTTTTTTCAGGTTATTGGCCATTCACATTCAGTTGTATATAAAATTGAAATGTCATCTTTTCTACATAGTAAAATATAATGCTAAATGAATAACAATATGAAGCAAACAATTCATGTACATAGGTTTATGTTTTTCAGACCCTGTCTGTTCTGACAACTTCACTGTTGCTGGTTCATCAAAAACCAGTATTACAGTCATGTGGGATTCAGGTATAGACAGAGGGCATCACATGATCACTATTTTGCAGTATCGTGTGGATGAGTCATCTGATTGGATGTCAGCTTACAATACAACAGAACATTTCAACCAGAAAGTTAATGTTTCCATTCCTGATTTAAAGCTGGGAACATCTTATCATCTTAGATTATTGACTTTGGAAGGAAATGGAAGCAGGTTGATTTGTGAAAGTAATCTTCTGACTGAAAAAACCAAGCCTGACGAGCAAAGTAACTATCTGTCTGTTAAATCTTTTTGTTTTTCATATATGTACATTGTATTGGTTGGTTTCTCAGATACTATAAGCAAAAGGCTTAATTTAAATATTTTTTCGGTCATATATTGGTATGATGTTGGCGTCGTCTTCGTCGTCGTCGTCCAAAGACACATTGGTTTTCGCACAATAACTTTAGTTTAAGTGAATGGATCCCTATGAAATTTTACCTTAAGGTTCAATACCACAAAAGTAAGGTGGGGATAGATTTTTGGGGTTATAGTACCAACAGTTAAGGAATTAGGGGCCAAAAATAAGCATTTTTGTAACTTCAAGACAATAACTTGTGTGTTAGTGTATGGATTTCTCTGACATTGTACCACAAGGTTCTACATTACAAAGGGAATGCTGGGATTTATTTTGGGGGTAATTGCCTCAAAATTTTAGGAATTAGGGGCCAAAAAAAGAGGCAAAAAACAAGCATTTTTCTAGTTTCATGACTTGTGTGTAAATGTATGGATTTTTCTAAAATTGTACTACACACAAAGGGAAAGCTGACATTGAGTTTGGGGGTAATTGCCCAAAAAGTTTAGGAATAAGGGGTCAAAAAGGGGCCAAAAATAAGCATTTTTCTAGTTTCCAGACAATTACTTGTGTTCAAGTGTATGGATCTCTCTGAAATTGTACTGCAAGGTACCATACGACAAAGGGAAGGCTGGGATTGATTTTGGGAGTAATTGCCTCAAAGTTTTAGGAATTAGGGGCCAAAAAGGGGCAAAAAACAAGCATTTTTCTAGTTTCAGGACAATAACTTGTGTGTAAGTGTATGGATCCTTATGAAATTGTACTACAAGGTTCCATATCACAAAGGGAAAGCTGGAATTGAGTTTGGGGGTAATTGCCCTAAACGTTTAGATATTTGGGGCCAAAAAGGGGCAAAAAAATAAGCATTTTTCTAGTTTTCAGACAATAACTTGTGTTCAAGTGTATGGATCTCTCTGAAATTGTACTGCAAGGTACCATACCACAAAGGAAAGGCTGGGATTGGGGGTGATGAATCAGAAGGGGGTTCAAAAAATTGGGGGGTGGGATTTTTTTTACTGTTTTAAGTTTTTTATGATGTATTTAAATAGGTAATTATGGTTGCAAACTCCATTGGAAATTTGAATTGAGATTATGACCATATCTTGAGGGAAAGAATTATTTTTGGAAAAGGGGGGGGGGAGGTGAAAAAAAATTTAGGGGGGAAGGGGGGAAGGGGGTAAAAAAGAAGTTGTGGGGGCAATTTTTTTCATTTTTGTAACTTCCAGACGTAACTTGTGTGTTAGTGTATGGATCTCTCTGACATTGTACCACAAGGTTCCATATCACACAGGGAATGCTGGGATTAATTTTGGGGGTAATTGCCTCAAAATATTAGGAATTAGGGGCCAAAAAAGGGGCAAAAAACAAGCATTTTTTTAGTTTCATGACAATAACTTGTGTGTAAGTGTATGGATCTATCTGAAATTGTACTACAAGGTTCCATATCACAAAGGGAAAGCTGGAATTGAGTTTGGGGGTAATTGCCCTAAACGTTTAGGAATAAGGGGCCAAAAAGGGGCCAAAAATAAGCATTTTTCTAGTTTCCAGACAATAACTTGTGTTCAAGTGTATGGATCTCTCTGAAATTGTACCACAAGGTTCCATATCACACAGGGAATGCTGGGATTGATTTTGGGGGTAATTGCCCAAAATGTTTAGGAATAAGGGGCCAAAAATAAGCATTTTTCTAGTTTCCAGACAATAACTTGTGTTCAAGTGTATGGATCTCTCTGAAATTGTACTGCAAGGTACCATACCACAAAGGGAAGGCTGGGATTGAGTTTGGGGGTGATGATTCATAAGGGGGTTCAAAAAATTTGGGGGGGGGGGGGATTTTTTTTTTTGTCCTTTTTTTTTTCTTTTAAAATTTTCCATTTTAAGTTGGTTATTTCTGTTTTATATTTAAAAGCAAATAATAACGATATGGTAGGAGATACACACCAAACAGGATGTGTAAATTATTATAAAATAAGTATTGTGCAATAGCAAGAAATTTTCAATTGCACAGTATTGCACAATAGCAAGAAATCTTCAATTGCACAGTATTGCGCAATAGCAAGAAATCTTCAATTGCACAGTATTGTGCAATAGCAAGAAATATCCAATAGCACAATATTGCGCAATAGCAAGAAATTGTCAATTGTACAGTATTGCGCAATAGCAAGGAATATTCAATTGCACAGTATTGTACAAAAGAAGATACTTCGTATAAATTGCTTATTTCTTGACCAATTTCAATGGGGTTTTATTCTTGAATTCTTGGGGTTCTTTATTATGCTGATTCTAACCGTGTATTAAGTTTTTGGATTTTGGGCCCCGTTTTTAAATTGGTCCACATTGAAGTCCAAAGGGTCCAAAATTAAACTTTGTTTGATTTCATCAAAAATTGAATTATTGGGGTTCTTTGATATGCGGAATCTAACCGTGTATTTATATTCTTAATTTTTGTTCTGTTTTCAAATTGGTCTACATTAAGGTCCAAAGGGTCCAAAATTAAACTTTGTTTGTTTTTAACAAAAATTGAATTCTTAGGATTCTTTGATATGCTGAATCTAAACATGTATTTAGATTTTTGATTATGGGCCCAGTTTTCAAGTTGGTCCAAGTTGGGGTCCAAAATTAAACTTTGTTTGATTTCAACAAAAAATGAATATATGGGGTTCTTTGATATGCTGAATCTAACCATGTATTTAGATTTTTGATTTTTGGGCCCCATTATCAACTTTGTCCACATTGAGGTCAAAAGGGTCCAAAATTAAACTTTGTTTGATTTCATCAAAAATTGAATTCTTGGGGTTCTTTGATATGCTGAATCTAACCATGTATTTAGATTTTGGATATTGGACCATAATAGTTGAATGTCCAATTTAAAATTTTTAAGTTCTTAGACCACATTCATTCTGTGTCAGAAACCTATGCTGTGTCAAATATTTAATCACAATCCAAATTCAGAGCTGTATCAAGCTTGAATGTTGTGTCCATACTTGCCCCAACTGTTCAGGGTTCGACCTCTGCGGTCGTATCAAGCTGCGCCCTGCGGAGCATTTTATTACTGGTTCATTGAACAATGTCAAGTTTTTCAATAGGGCCACTATATTTGGTAATGGAATGACGTGTGTGGTGAACATGTCTGTCTTGCAGGCCTGGTTCATCTGATCTTAACCTCTTTTTCATGGTTCATTTGACAAGGTTAAGTTTCATGATAAACTCTAGATCTGTTTCTTAGATAGTGCAAGCTAGCAATCATTCATCTATATTTGGTGTATGGAATGATAACATGGTGTACATGTTGTCTGGCAGTGTTTATCTGACCTTGACCTTATTTTTATGCTTAATTGTTGTTTTCCCTTAACGGAGTTAAAAAGCAAGACATAGGTTTGCTGTTTTCGGCGTCAGCCACATCAGCAGGTACGGTGTTAACAATGTATTAGTTTGTGATAAGGTCAGTTTATGGGGAACCACTAGTGATAGGTCAATGATATTTGGTATGCAGTTGTCTTAGCATTGTCACATCTCATTTGCATGAAGATTATTTGCCCCCGCCCTCTCAGTCATGGTCTATTGACTTTGAAACTTTTGCTTAGTTTACATGTATTAGTTTGTGATTAGGTCAGTTTATTGGAAGCCTCTAGTGGTAGGTCAATGATATTTGGTATGCATATGTATTAGCATTGGCACGTCTCATTTCCATGGAGATTGTTTGGCCCTGTACCTTGGAATTCAGTCTTCACTCATTGACTGAATATTTTGCATAACTTACAGGTAAAAGTACTGCTATTTTTATTTCAACATTTGCATTTTACTTTTAAAATAACAAAAAAAAGGCAAGACATATCTCTATGTCAACAATTTATTCAGTGTTTAGTTTTTGGAATTAGGCTTGTATTCTTAGATGCTATATGCAAAAGGCTAAATACATTTGTGTATTGTATTTATATGATTGTATGGTGTAAATGTCTGTCTTATGGGGTTCTCCTGGCTTTGACCTCATTTACATGGTGATTGAAGTAGTTAAGTTTATGTGATTCTAATATAGATTAAAACAATCAGATGTCAGAAATTCAACATAAATTTCATCATGAAAAGTAAACCAGGTGAGACATTTCAGTGTGTGCATGTTCCGTGTTGAGAAGAACAAACGTACTTAATGACATTTATTTACCAAAACAATTTTTCATCAAACAATTTACCATAATTATACCTGTAGAAGAATGCGATGTTTAGAGCTGTGAAATTCACTTTTCTGCAGGTGATATCATGAATATGCCGATTTGTTCAAAATCAAAGTCATATAAAAAACTATGAAAATAAAATCAAAATGGAATAAACTCTGTTGTAACTTGTTGTTAATCATACGTTTTTAAACACACTTTCACCTCTTATGTGCCGTCAGAGATCTCCATGTAGTTAGTCCTTAGGGGAGATTTTGAAAAGAAACTGGTTCTTCCTTAATCTAATTAATAATAAAATTGAGAATGGAAATGGGGAAAATGGAAACTGTTTGTTTATTAAATCTATGCTGTTTTTCAGCAACTTTGTTTAGTAATAGTTCATGTATATAATGGTAATTTGTAATTCCTAATCAATTTTTAGAAAATCTTCACAACTTTTAAGATTCCTGAATATTTAGAGTAAGTGCATGTATGTGGAGAATGTGAATTCTTGAGTTCTGCTTTGCTTACAGTTTATAGGCTGGATTTGGAGTAATGCATGCAAAAATGTTCACATAGATATATACCTTTAAATTAATGAATGTATGGTGTTGAGTTTTGCATTAGGTCAATAACTAGACTATTATAGATGAATTATGTTATTGAAGTAAATATGTCTTAGATACATGTAGTAAGGAATGTGCATGCATAACATACCCCTTTTATATCTGTGTTTTTATGCAACATTCACTAACACTGATTGAAGCAACTAAGACTTGAAGAAGAATGACATTTTATTTATGAAAACATCTTGCAATTGGAATAGTTATTTTTAAAAGTGGTTCATACAGAAATGATTTAATCTTCAAAAAATTATTCCAATCATATGTCTTAAAATTTCTTATTGTTTTTATATTTAATTATATAATCAAATCTGAAATTAGTGTAAAACTAGTGAGGAGATTAATGTAGATTGAGACTGCGTCATTTCTGAACTTTTATTTTTATGCTTCATTGTACTTTCAGCAAGGAAGAAGTCTTACGATATAAAGTTGATAGTAGTAGCTGTGGTTGGTTCCCTTATTCTTTTCTTTGGAATGCTGATCTTTTGTGGATATCAAAGACTTCACAGTAAGTAAAAGTTACTAATTAGAACAGGCTCCTCATTTGATAAATTATGCTTTTATGCCTGGCAATCTATTGCAAGTTTAGAATTTTTACCTCTGTCCTTGAAAGGACCATTTCTGTTTAAAAAGTTTGTCAAAAGTCCAATCAAGATCCTGTAATTTTGGTTAGAAGATCAAAAATTAAAAAACAAAATTATTTGATCACACAAAGTTTCATGTTGAAGTGCGTGTAAACGTGTGATCGCAATTAAATTCAAAATACATGCCTGAGGCTTAACATGAAAAATAAAAATTTGTAACCAGTATTAAACTTTAATATATATTTAATAGGTCAACGATATTGGTATGCAGTTATATTAGTATTGGCACATCTCATTCTCATGTAATGGAGATTATTTGGCCTCGACCACTCAGTCATGGTCTTTTGATTTTTGCTTACTTAAAATGTATTAGTTTGTGATTAGGTCGTCGTCATCATCAGCGTCGTCCGAAGACAGATGGTTTCCATATGATAACTTAAGTATAAGTAAATAGAAATCAATAAAATTTTACCATAAGGTTTATAACCACTAAAGGAAGGTTGGGATTGATTTTGGGGGTTATGGTCCCAACTGTTTAGGAATTAGGGGCAAAAAAAGGGGCCCAAATAAGCATTTTTGTAGTTTCCAGAAAATAACTTGTTAAAGTGTATGAATCTCTCTGAAATTATAAGTTTCCATACAACAAAGGGATGGTTAGGATTGACTATGGGGGGTTAGGGCTCAAACCATTTAGGAATTAGAGGCAAAAAAAGGGGGGAAAACAAGTTTTTTTCTGGTTAAAGGACAATTAAGACAATTTAAAGCAGTCTAAGGGAGGTAATCCAATCCCAATTTAAAACAACAATGTTCAATACCTCCCTTACACTGCTTGTAAATTATGTATTAAGAAATGATGATTGTCTTGAGGTGATTAGCTGTCAATTTTTTTTTAAAAGTTACTATTTATTAATATTAATTTAATCCATGACTATGTATGTCATTTTATATTCTAAGACTTGTATGATGTATTTCAAAGGGTAATTATGGTTGCAAATTTTATTAAAATTTGAATTGAGATTATGACTATATCTTGATGGAATGATATTTTTTTGGAATAAGGGAAAGGGGGAGGTGAAACTAAATTGTGGGGGGGGGGGGGGTGTAGGTAAATAAGAATTTGTGGGGGGACTATTTTTTCTCATATCAGATTTCAGAAATTAAAAAGAAAATTTCTTCAAATAAATTTTTTTGGGGGGTTAATATTCAACAGGATAGTGTATTGCACAAAAGCCAAAAAATGGGGTCAATTTTATTTAGGGGGGGAGGGGGTCAATTGGCAACAGCATAGTGTATTGCACAAAAGCAAAAAATTTACTATAAATTCAAACTTTCCAGGGTTGGACATCTGCGGTCATATCCAGCTGCGCTCAGCGAATCAATTTATTTTAGCTTAATTTGACAAAATTGAACCATGCAAGCTGCTCAAAGTGAATTAGTATTTCACTATTTCACTTTCATTAATGATTGAACAAAAAAAAACATATTTTAAATTTTTTTATATATCTCGTAGCTAGTGCCCCTTTAAATACTATTTAACAGTTTAACTTTTATTTGGACAGCAGGGTCAACAGTTTAAATAAGTTAAAATTATATATACCTGTCAGGATCTGTCGGGCAAACTCCAATATATTTATATATATATATATGTGAAGCAATATAACATGTGAATTTTTGTTTCTACTAAATCTATCTCATAATGTTAACAGAACATGTATTATTTTTTAGAACTTGCTCAGATAAAAAAAGAACAGATTGTCTATTAAGATAGAAGTATTAAAGATCTAGAGATATCAAAGTTCAATTTAAGTTAATTGATATAAGTGAAATTGTATCATACATAGATAGAATTTGCATGTACAGTTGAAAACAATGTTTGTGTAATTCTAAAGGATCAGAAATATCAGCAATGTATATGTTTTTAAGTTATTGATATTTATGCTTGGACAACCTAAGTGCTTTGAAATTAATTTTGTTTTATTTTTTTATTTTCAGAGAAGGATGGTAAAAAGAAGACAGTATCGCAAAAAGATAACATTGAATTAAAAGATGTGCAAAAGCAGAATGAACCAATAACAAAAGTTTGATATTGAGATCCTTTAATGACTTAACTCTATTACTGTATTTAGTAACTTATTTTTATGGATGTTTGTTGACATATGATTCAATAATGTGCTTACATCACATATATACAAGTGTTATGGATCAGGAATCATAACAGATATCAGCATAACGCTGAAATAAGATTATAAAACACATTTTTAACAGGAAGAGTTAGTCTTTTATTTGCTCACCTGGCCTAAAAGACCATGTGAGCTATTGACATCATTGACTTTTGTCATCATAACTTTTTCAAAGATCTTATCTGAAACTATACTGAACCAAATTCAACCAAACTTGGAATGAATGATCTTTATGGTATCTTGTATGAACTTTTTATTTAACCGCAAATTTTTTGTGGTCGTATAATGTTATGACTTTGTCAGTGTTGATGGCGTTGTGGTCATCTTCTGAAGACATTTGGTTTCCAGACAATAGCTTTAGTATGAGTCTATGGATCTCTATGAAATTGTATTTGACCATAATAAGTAAATGTTTAATTTCCTAAGTTTTAGTTCTAAGAGCACATTTATTTTGTGTTAGAAACCTATGCTGTGTCAAATATTCAATGACAATCCAAATTCAGAGCTTTATCAAGTTTGAATGTTGTGTCAATACATGCCCCAACTGTTCAGGGTTTGACCTCTGAGGTCATATCAAACTGAACCCTGCAGATTATTTTATTGCTAATATTGGTTTATATCTCAATAACTAAAGCACTTTAATATAGCATAATGACATGGGTTAGATATAATCAGCCGGTGAAGATCCATGCATATTAAAGTAGAAAATTTTCTGACTTCATTAAGGGAGACATAGGGATAGTGATCCTGCAGCATTGGCGGCAGTTACTAATTACTTAAAAGCTTAATATTTCAGAAGGGAGAAGTACTTGATGCTTCATACCTTCTATATAGATGCCTTCTGTTATGAAGTTTCTATGTGTCATATGTCCATTGTCCTTGACCTAAATGTTTGTATCAGTGACTACTTGAAATGAATTTCATGATCAAGTCCATACTTCAGATACTGTAAGCAATAAGTCTACTATATTTGATGTCTAATGATTAATAGGTCCAACTGGCAGTTGTCATCTGACCTTGCCCTCATTTTCAAGGTTTAGTTTTTCTAGTTTAGTCTATTTCTCAGATATTGTAAGCAAAAGGTCAATTCTATTTGGTGTATGGAATGATTATAGGGTACTGTTCATGTCTGTATGGCAGGGTTCATATGACCTTGATCTCATTTTTAAGGTTCATTGGTCAATGTTAAGATTTTGTTGTTTGATCTGTTTCTCTCTATTAGCGATAGAACTTCTGTATTTGGTGTATGGAATGGTTGTCAGGTGCACATGTCTGTCTGGCACAGTTTATTTGACCTCAGTTTCATAGAACATTGATAAGATTAATTTTATGTGATACTTGTAGTAAACCTTCACCATGTTCACATTACAGGATTTCAACATGAAATTAATGATAAGTAAAAAAGGTGAGACATTTCAACATGTGCATTTTTTTGAACAATTTAATATTTTGAAAGATTATTTTTTATTTGATTTTTTATTGATTCTTTTAAAGTACAGTATATCGTTGCATAAAAACTAATAACATATTTGTTTATACATAAGATGTACTGTTTGATTGTTGTTAAAAACCAGGTTTAGAAAGAAAAAAACAATATACATAAATGCTGTATTTATTGCCTTATTTATTTTCACTGATGGTTTTGGGAAGCAAATCATCAGTATGCAGTATTTAATACATACTTTCTTAATTCTGTCATCATTTTAACTATATTATGTCAAATGTACAATCTCACTGATTTATAGACAGGCAAATCATGCTTTCCTGGCAATGCTGTTTATTTGTCTTCATACAGTTTTACATTTTAGATTATACTTTATATTAAATGGTTAAATACTGTGTAAACGAAGTCAAATACACTATAAAGAAATAGAAAATAACTTGGATGCTAACCTTCACCATTTTTCATCATAAAAATAAAGCAAGTATTTTTTTTAAAGTCATGGCTCTTCTTTGCTGTAATTTCTTTCAATTTTGTACAAGTACATAAATTCATTGTGTTAGAAATATATTTTATGGTTGTTTCGTTATTTTTGCTTTTTTTACTGTGGGCTTTCAAGCAAGTGATAAATTAATTTGCTTTTGATATTTGAATTTATAATTTGGAAAGATTTATTTACATTTTGCTGTAAGTTTTATTCCTGTATATTGTAAATAGCTATTGACCATTATTATTAGATTTTTCATCCATCAGCTTTTTGTATCTCATGCAATTAAAAAAAAATGACAAAAAAAAATGATTTCTCTAAATTTCAGTAGTCTTGTTTTTGTTTGGGGAAAAGATGGAGTTCTAGCCATCTTATGACCTATACTAGCAATCCAATCTCAAGGGATGGGGGATATATCTTAATGTATAAAGGTAAACACAGACTACCCCTGGTACATGGGTAGCAAGCCATTTCGTACCTTAACCATTTCGTAACTCTGCCATTTTGTACCCAAAATTTCCATTTCGTACCCAACATATACCTTTTCGTAAACGTACCCACGATAAAAACCATTTCGTTCCCTATTGGTCAAATTCATCTATCAATTCGTACCTCATGGACTATATACATGTTAACCATTTTGTATCATATATTTATAGAAGTTCTAATTACTTTCAAGATTTCAAACATTTTTAGATGATTTTTTTTAATATAACATAAATGAATTGCATCCAGCCGTAGAAATTTTAGAAAAGCCATGAATAAAAATGTTTGCGTAAGAATTTCCACCTAATGTAACCAATCAAAGAACTTGCTACTGCTTTTTCAATTCGAGAAATTAAAAAAATATGATAGATACATTTAGGTTCAACTACACCCTATGATAATCAATTGAATATATCCCAATATTTAGGCACACGTCGCAATTTCAAATGACACGTGTATTCAATAAACATTTTATATCTAATTAGGTAGAATTCTACCTTTTTAAAACAATATGACTCAATCTCGAGACGCCAGTATGAGGCGTGTCTTTAGTTACAAGTTTACAAAGTAACAAAATCAATGGTATCGGCAGAAATGTGAACTGTAACTAAAGCGCTAGCTAATTTTATTTTTTTTTTTTTTTTCAGTAGTCAGGCTTTTACAATCCCTATACATCACCACCTGACTATGGTGTTAAGGGGTTTGATATAGGAAACAAAAAAATAATTAATAATTGACTACATTTTTTTTCTACTGTGAATATATATTATATGAATATCAACATTATAATAAACAGGGAAAAAGAAAACAATCACACACACACACATACACCCACTCTTGCACTTGCGTTAACATAACATATATCAACTTGTGTATTGCAAAGAAAAATGTTATCTTTGTAAAGATCTGCTCTTTATAAACTGTAAGTTTCATTTTTTACTTTATATGATTTGAATCAAAAGTAATTGTTACTAATCAGTAAAAATGTAATCTACTGGGGCCCAGAATTTTTGAAAAAAAGGTGTGGTACCATTTTTCTTTGCTATATAATGTTCATTTTCCTGATATTTTCTTATTTTTGCTAAAAGCCCTATAATACTTGGCTTCTTTTCATACAATTTACATTTGTATATATAGTTCTTTGCAATGATAATCATCAAATTCAACAGTAAACTCTCATTTTGAAGGCCAAGAAAAATGTGTTTCTTAGATAATGTAAAGTTCACAAAATATTGTTTCAATTTTTGTGAAAAAGATTGCCATATAAAATGTGTTATTGGACATTCATAGAATAAATGCTCCATGGTTTCATCAGAAACCTTACAAAAAGTACAAAGCTTTGAATCTTTAAGTTTAACTTTATACAAGAAAGTATTAGTTGCAATTATTCTATGTAAAAATTTGTACTGAAAAGTTCTTAAATAAGTGTCTTTACATGATTTTCTTAAAATAATATAATATTCTGACCAATCTGCAATTTCAATACCTAGTAATTTCTCCCATTGTAAGAACTTTTCTGTTGGCAGTTGCACATTTCTGTCAACAAGATCTTTGTATACAAACTTGGCCTTTTTGTTGCACAATAATCTTTCCAAAAAATTATCAATACAGTTAAAAGTTTCAAAATTTACATGAGCAATGTTTTCTTTAATATGTTCTCTCATATACTTTGGAATGTTTGCAATGAGACCATAATACTTTAAGAAATTATTTGTTTGAAGTCTTGGTCCTATCTGATCAAAATTACAAAAATTCTTAGTCTCTACGTTAACAAGGTCAAACAAAGACTGCACTCCCCTTCTCTGCCACTGAATAAAGTACGGAAAATCTACTAGAGATGCGAAATTTAAAATATCTAATGACAAAATATCTCGAACAGAAATATTGGTAGTAGGCCTTGCTACATGAAAGCTTAAAAATGTATCCTTCCAAAAAAGATTACTAAGACTATCGGAGATTTCTCTGAGTTTCTCCTTTTTAAAATGCAATACTCTTTCTCCACCATACTGTTCAAGGCTTTTCAATAACAATGATTGCCAACTACCAGATAAATTGGATGAAAACCTCTTTATCCAACCAATCTTAAGGTATATATTAAAATAATGTATATAAATCATATTTTAACCTCCTTGTGGAATATCTTCGATTAAAGTACTTCGTTTAATTCGATAAGGTTTTCCACTCCATATGAATTGAAAGAATAAAGTATTCAATTCATTTAATTTTGACTCTGGCAAGTTGGGTAGTGCAGTCAACAGGTGAATTAATTTTGCTTTTTTTACTGTGGGCTTTCAAGCAAGTGATAAATAAATTTGCTTTCGATATTTGAATTTATAATTTGGAAAGATTTATTTACATTTTGCTGTAAGTTTTATTCCTGTATATTGTAAATAGCTATTGACCATTATTATTAGATTTTTCATCCATCAGCTTTTTGTATCTCATGCAATTAAAAAAAAATGATTTCTCTAAATTTCAGTAGTCTTGTTTTTGTTTGGGGAAAAGATGGAGTTCTAGCCATCTTATGACCTATACTAGCAATCCAATCTCAAGGGATGGGGGATATATCTTAATGTATAAAGGTATACACAGACTACCCCTGGTACATGGGTAGCAAGCCATTTCGTACCTTAACCATTTCGTAACTCTGCCATTTTGTACCCAAAATTACCATTTCTTACCCAACATATACCTTTTCGTAGACGTACCCACGATAAAAACCATTTCGTTCCCTATGGGTCAAATTCATCTATCAATTCGTACCTCATGGACTATATACATGTTAACCATTTTGTATCATATATTTATAGAAGTTCTAATTATTTTCAAGATTTGAAACATTTTGAGATGATTTTTTTTAATATAACATAAATGAATTGCATCCAGCCGTAGAAATTTTAGAAAAGCCATGAATAAAAATGTTTGCATAAGAATTTCAACCTTATGTTACCAATCAAAGAACTTGCTACAGCTTATCCAATTCGAGAAATTAAAAAAATATGATATATACATCTAGGTTCAACTACACTCTATGATAATCAATTGAATATATCCCAATATTTAGGCAAACGTCGCAATTTCAAATGACACGTGTATTCAAAAACATTTTATATCCAATTAGGTAGAATTCTACCTTTTTAAAACAATATGACTCAATCTCGAGACGCCAGTACGAGGCGTGTCTTTAGTTACAAGTTTACAAAGTAACAAAATCAATGGTATCGGCAGAAATGTGAACTGTTACTAAAGCGCTAGCTAATTTTTATACGACCGCAAACAAATTTTTGTGGTCGTATATTGGTATGACGTTGGCATCGTCGTCGTCGTCGTCCGGCGTCGTCGTCTTCGTCCGAAGACACATTGGTTTTCGCACTCTAACTTTAGTTTAAGTGAATGGATCTCTATGAAATTTTACCATAAGGTTCAATACCACAAAAAGGAAGGTTGGGATTGATTTTGGGGGTTATGGTACCAACAGTTAAGGAATAAGGGGCCCAAAAGGGTCCAAAAATAAGCATTTTTGTAACTTCCAGACATAACTTGTTCGTTAGTGTATGGATCTCTCTGACATTGTACCATAAGGTTCCATATCACAAAGGGAATGCTGGGATTGATTTTCGGGGTAATTGCCTCAAAATTTTAGGAATTGGGGCCAAAAAAGGGGAAAAAAACAAGCATTTTTCTAGTTTCATGACAATAACTTGTGTGTAAGTGTATGGATCTTTCTGAAATTGTACCACAAGGTTCCATATCACAAAGGGAAAGCTGGAATTGAGTTTGGGGGTAATTGCCCGAAACGTTTAGGAATTAGGGGCAAAAAAAAATAAGCATTTTTCTAGTTTCCAGACAATAACTTGTGTTCAAGTGTATGGATCTCTCTGAAATTGTACTGCAAGGTACCATATCACAAAGGGAAGGCTGGGATTGATTTTGGGGGTAATTGCCTCAAAATTTTAGGAATAAGGGGCCAAAAAGGGGCAAAAAACCAGCATTTTTCTAATTTCAGGACAATTACTTGTGTGTAAGTGTATGGATCTTTATGAAATTGTACTACAAGGTTCCATATCACAAAGGGAAAGCTTGGTTTGAGTTTGGAGGTAATTGCCCGAAACGTTTAGGAATTTGGGGCCAAAAGGGGCCTAAAAACAAGCATTTTTCTAGTTTCCAGACAATAACTTGTGTTCAAGTGTATGGATCTCTCTGAAATTGTACTGCAAGGTACCATACCACAAAGGGAATGCTGGGATTGAGTTTGGGGGTGATGAATCATAAGGGGGTTCAAAAATTTGGGGGAGGGATTTTTTTTCCTTTTTATACGACCGCAAAAAAATTTTGTGGTCGTATATTGGTATGACGTTGGCGTCGTCGTCGTCGTCGTCGTCTGGCGTCGTCTGGCGTCGTCTGGCGTCGTCCGGCGTCGTCCGGCGTCGTCCGAAGACACATTGGTTTTCGCACTCTAACTTTAGTTTAAGTGAATGGATCTCTATGAAATTTTACCACAAGGTTCAATACCATTTGGGGATTATGGTACCAACAGTAAAGGAATTAGGGGCCAAAAAGGGGCCAAAAAATAAGCATTTTTGTAACTTCCAGACATAACTTCTGTGTTAGTGTATGGATCTCTCTGATATTGTACCACAAGGTTCCATATCACAAAAGGAATGCTGGGATTGATTTTGGGGGTAACTGCCTCAAAATTTTAGGAATAAGGGGCCAAAAAAGGGGCAAAAAACAAGCATTTTTCTAGTTTCATGACAATAACTTGTGTGTAAGTGTATGCATCTTTCTGAAATTGTACTACAAGGTTCCATATCACAAAGAGAAAGCTGGAATTGAGTTTGGGGGTAATTGCCGAAACGTTTAGGAATTGGGGGCCAAAAAGGGGCCAAAAAACACATTTTTCTAGTTTCCAGACAATAACTTGTGTTCAAGTGTATGGATCTCTCTGAAATTGTACTGCAAGGAACCATACCACAAAGGGAAGGCTGGGATTGTTGATGGGGGTAACTGCCTCAAAATTTTAGGAATTAGGGGCCAAAAAGGGGCAAAAAACAAGCATTTTTCTAGTTTCAGGACAATAACTTGTGTGTAAGTGTATGGATCTTTCTGAAATTGTACTACAAGGTTCCATATCACAAAGGGAAAGCTGGGTTTGAGTTTGGGGGTAATTGCCCTAAACGTTTAGGAATTTGGGGCCAAAAAGGGGCCAAAAAACACATTTTTCTAGTTTCCAGACAATAACTTGTGTTCAAGTGTATGGATCTCTCTGAAATTGTACTGCAAGGTACCATACCACAAAGGGAAGGCTGGGATTGAGTTTGGGGGTGATGAATCATAAGGGGGTTCAAAAAATTTGGGGGGGGGATTTTTTTTTTTCCTTTTTTTTCTTTTTTTCCTTTTTTTCCTTTTTTTTCTTTTTTTCCTTTTTTTTTTTTTAAATTTTCCATTTTAATTTGTTTATTTCTGATTTATATTTAAAAGCAAATAATAATGATATGGTAGGAGATACACACCAAACAGGATGTGTAAATTATTATATAATAAGTATTGTGCAATAGCAAGAAATTTTCAATTGCACAGTATTGCACAATAGCAAGAAATCTTCAATTGCACAGTATTGCGCAATAGCAAGAAATCTTCAATTGCACAGTATTGCGCAATAGCAAGAAATATGCAATAGCACAATATTGCACAATATCAAGAAATTGTCAATTGTACAGTATTGCGCAATAGCAAGAAATATTTAATTGCACAGTATTGTGCAAAAGAAGATACTTCGTATAAATTGCTTATTTCTTGACCAATTTCAATGGGGTTTTATTCTTGAATTCTTGGGGTTCTTTAATATGCTGAATCTAACCGTGTATTTAGTTTTTGGATTTTGGGCCCCGTTTTTAAATTGGTCCACATTGATGTCCAAAGGGTCCAAAATTAAACTTTGTTTGATTTCATCAAAAATTGAATTATTGGGGTTCTTTGATATGCCGAATCTAACCGTGTATTTAGATTCTTAATTTTTGGTTCCGTTTTCAAATTGGTCTACATTAAGGTCCAAAGGGTCCAAAATTAAACTTAGTTTGATTTTAACAAAAATTGAATTCTTAGGGTTCTTTTATATGCTGAATCTAAACATGTATTTATATTTTTGATTATGGGCCCAGTTTTCAAGTTGGTCCAAATCGGGGTCCAAAATTAAACTTTGTTTGATTTCAACAAAAATTGAATATATGGGGTTCTTTGATATGCTGAATCTAACCATGTATTTAGATTTTTGTTTTTGTGGCCCTGTTATCAACTTTGTCCACATTGAGGTCAAAAGGGTCCAAAATTAAACTTTGTTTGATTTCATCAAAAATTGAATTCTTGGGGTTCTTTGATATGCTGAATCTATCCATGTATTTAGATTTTGGATATTGGACCATAATAGGTGAATGTACAATTTAAAATTTTTAAGTTCTTAGACCACATTCATTCTGTGTCAGAAACCTATGCTGTGTCAAATATTTAATCACAATCCAAATGCATAGCTGTATCAAGCTTGAATGTTGTGTCCATACTTGCCCCAACTGTTCAGGGTTCGACCTCTGCGGTCGTATCAAGCTGCGCCCTGCGGAACATTTTATTTTCCTTTTTTTTTCGTTAAAATTTTCCATTTTAAATTGGTTATTTCCGATTTATATATAAAAGCAAATAATAATGATATGGTTTGAATAGGTAAATTAAACAATTTTAAGTCCTTCGACCACATTCATTCTGTGTCAGAAACCTATGCTGTGTCAAATATTTAATCACAATCCAAATTCAGTGCTGTATCAAGCTTGAATGTTGTGTCCATACTTGCCCCAACTGTTCAGAGTTCGACCTTTGCGGTCGTATCAAGCTGCGCCCAGTGGAGCATTTTTTTTTTTTATTTGTTTTTCAGTAGTCAGGCTTTTTACAATCCCTGTACATCACCACCTGAATATGGTGTTAAGGGGTTTGATATAGGAAACAAAAAAATTAATAATTGACTACATTTTTTTTCTACTGTGAATATATATTATATGAATATCAACATTATAATAAAAAGGGGAAAAGAAAACAATCACACACACATACACCCACTCTTGCACTTGCGTTAATATAACATATATCAACTTGTGTATTGCAAAGAAAAATGTTATCTTTGTAAAGATCTGCTCTTTATAAACTGTAAGTTTCATTTTTTACTTTATATGATTTGAATCAAAAGTAATTGTTACTAATCAGTAAAAATGTAATCTACTGGGACCCAGAATTTTTGAAAAAAAGTTGTGGTACTATTTTCTTTGCTATATAATTTCATTTTCCTGATATTTTCTTATTTTTGCTAAAAGCCCTTTAATACTTGGCTTCTTTTCATACAATTTACATTTGTATATATAGTTTTTTGCAATGATAATCATCAAATTTAACAGTAAACTCTCATTTTGAAGGCCAAGAAAAATGTGTTTCTTAGATAATGTAAAGTTCACAAAATAGTGTTTCAATTTTTGTGAAAAAGATTGCCATATAAAATGTGTTATTGGACATTCATAGAATAAATGCTCCATGGTTTCATCAGAAACCTTACAAAAAGTACAAAGCTTTGAATCTTTAAGTTTAACTTTATACAAGAAATTATTAGTTGCAATTATTCTATGTAAAATTTGTACTGAAAACTTCTTAAATAAGTGTCTACATGATTTTCTTAAAATAAAACAATATTCTGACCAATCTGCAATTTCAATACCTAGTAATTTCTCTCATTGTAAGAACTTTTCTGTTGGCAGTTGCACATTTCTGTCATCAAGATCTTTGTATACAAACTTGGCCTTTTTCTTGCACAATAATCTTTCCAAAAAATTATCAATACAGTTAAAAGTTTCAAAATTTACATGAGCAATGTTTTCTTTAATATGTTCTCTCATATACTTTGGAATGTTTGCAATGAGACCATAATACTTTAAGAAATTATTTGTTTGAAGTCTTGGTCCTATCTGATCAAAATTACAAAAATTCTTAGTCTCTACGTTAACAAAGTCAAACAAAGACTGCACTCCCCTTCTCTGCCACTGAATAAAGTACGGAAAATCTACTAGAGATGCGAAATTTAAAATATCTAATGACAAAATATCTTGAACAGAAATATTGGTAGTAGGCCTTGCTACATGAAAGCTAAAAATGTATCCTTCCAAAAAGGATTGTTAAGACTATCAGAGATTTCTCTGAGTTTCTCCTTTTCAAAATGCAATACTGTTTCTCCACCATACTGTTCAAGGCTTTTCAATAACAATGATTGCCAACTACCAGATAAATTGGATGAAAACCTCTTTATCCAACCAATCTTAAGGTATATATTAAAATAATGTATATTAATCATATTTAAACCTCCTTGTGGAATATCTCCGATTAAAGTACTTCGTTTAATTCGATCAGGTTTTCCACTCCATATGAATTGAAAGAATAAAGTATTCAATTCATTTAATTTTGACTCTGGCAAGTTGGGTAGTGCAGTCAACAGGTGAATTAATTTTGGAAGTGCCAAAGTCTTGATAACAGTAATGTTTCCCATAAGGGTTCATTTTCTATGATGCCAACTCTTAAGAATGCCTGACACCTCCTTTATCTTTTTGGAGAAGTTAATTTCTGACATACTGTCAAGATCTAAAGAGAATTCAAGTCCCAAAAGTTTAAAATTTGAATAGCACCACTGAAGTTTTAAATCAGGGCAGAGAATCAGATCTGAATTTTTTTTGTTCCCAACCCACACAGCTTTAGTTTTAGAAGAATTAATTTTTAACCCAGATAATGTTTGGAAAGAGTCAAAACAATTCAAAGTCTCCCTCAATGATGTTTCAGTTCCATCTAAAACAAGGAAAGTGTCATCAGCATATTGGCTCAAAAGGGATTCATTTTCATGAACAAAAAGTTCCCTTTATTTTGGGGTTTGACCTTATTTTCATAGAAAGTAACTAAACACCTATAATAAAAAGGTTAGGGGAGAGGGGTATCCTTGTCTATAACTTCTCTCCAAATTAAAGAAGCTTGAAAGATGACCATAATTTATAACACAACTTGATGCTTTCAAATAAAATACTTCAAACCATCTGCATATAGATGGTCCAAAATTGAAACTCTTCAATGCTTTTTTCAATAAAAAGACCATTCGATAGAGTCAAAAGCCTTTTCAAAATCTACTAGTAGTAAAAGACCAGTTTTGTTATGTTTTTCTAAATAGTGCATCAAATCATACAATAGACGCGTATTCTCACCCATAAATCTGTCCTTTATAAAGCCTTTCTGACAGTCACTGATAATATGGTAAAACAGGTTTTATTCTATTAGCAATGACAGCAGAAGCAATCTTCGTGTCAGTATTCATAAGGCTAATTGGGCGCCAATTAGCTAAATGACGTCTATCTTTATCTTCCTTTGGAATGCATGTAATGACACTTTGATACTGAAATTTTGAAAATTCCCCCTTTTCATAGCCAAAATATAATGATCTAAAAAGAAAAGGTCCAATATCTCTCCAAAAGACTTTGTATACAAACTTGGACTTTTTGTTGCACAATTATAATCTTTCCAAAAAATTATCAATACAGTTAAAAGTTTCAAAATTTACATGAGCAATGTTTTCTTTAATATGTTCTCTCATATACTTTGGAATGTTTGCAATGAGACCATAGTACTTTAAGAAATTATTTGTTTGAAGTCTTGGTCCTATCTGATCAAAATTACAAAAATTCTTAGTCTCTACGTTAACAAGGTCAAACAAAGACTGCACTCCCCTTCTCTGCCACTGAATAAAGTACGGAAAATCTACTAGAGATGCGAAATTTAAAATATCTAATGACAAAATATCTCGAACAGAAATATTGGTAGTAGGCCTTGCTACATGAAAGCTAAATATATATCCTTCCAAAAAGGATTACTAAGACTATCAGAGATTTCTCTGAGTTTCTCCTTTTTAAAATGCAATACTCTTTCTCCACCATACTGTTCAAGGCTTTTCAATAACAATGATTGCCAACTACCAGATAAATTGAATGAAAACCTCTTTATCCAACCAATCTTAAGGTATATATTAAAATAATGTATATTAATCATATTTAAACCTCCTTGTGGAATATCTCCGATTAAAGTACTTCGTTTAATTCGATAAGGTTTTCCACTCCATATGAATTGAAAGAATAAAGTATTCAATTCATTTAATTTTGACTCTGGCAAGTTGGGTAGTGCAGTCAACAGGTGAATTATTTTTGCTTTTTTTACTGTGGGCTTTCAAGCAAGTGATAAATTAATTTGCTTTCGATATTTGAATTTATAATTTGGAAAGATTTATTTACATTTTGCTGTAAGTTTTATTCCTGTATATTATAAATAGCTATTGACCATTATTATTAGATTTTTCATCCATCAGCTTTTTGTATCTCAAGCAATTAAAAAAAATCGATTTCTCTAAATTTCATTGTCTTGTTTTGGTTTGGGGAAAAGATGGAGTTCTAGCCATCTTATGACCTATACTAGCAATCCAATCTCAAGGGATGGGGGATATATCTTAATGTATAAAGGTATACACAGACTACCCCTGGTACATGGGTAGCAAGCCATTTCGTACCTTAACCATTTCGTAACTCTGCCATTTTGTACCCAAAATTACCATTTCGTACCCAACATTTACCTTTTTGTAGACGAACCCACGATAAAAACCATTTCTTTCCCTATGGGTCAAATTCATCTATCATTTCGTACCTCATGGACTATATACATGTTAACCATTTTTAAAACATTTTGAGATGATTTTTTTTAATATAACATAAATGAACTGCATCCAGCCGTAGAAATTTTAGAAAAGCCATGAATAAAAATGTTTGCATAAGAATTTCCACCTTATGTTACCAATTTAAGAACTTGCTACGGCTTTTTCAATTCGAAAATTAAAAAAATATGATATATACATTTAGGTTCAACTACACCCTATGATAATCAATTGAATATATCCCAATATTTAGGCACACGTCGCAATTTCAAATGACACGTGTATTCAATAAACATTTTATATCTAATTAGGTAGAATTCTTCCTTTTTAAAACAATATGACTCAATCTCGAGAAGCCAGTACGAGGCGTGTCTTTAGTTACAAGTTTACAAAGTAACAAAATCAATGGTATCGGCAGAAATGTGAACTGTTACTAAAGCGCTAGCTAACTTTTTTTTTTATTTGTTTTTCAGTGGTCAGGCTTTTACAATCCCTGTACATCACCACCTGAGTATGGTGTTAAGGGGTTTGATATAGGAAACAAAAAAATTAATAATTGACTACATTTTTGTTTCTACTGTGAATATATATTATATGAATATCAACATTATAATAAAAAGGGGAAAAGAAAACAATCACACACACATACACCCACTCTTGCACTTGCGTTAACATAACATATATCAACTTGTGTATTGCAAAGAAAAATGTTATCTTTGTAAAGATCTGCTCTTTATAAACTGTAAGTTTCATTTTTTACTTTATATGATTTGAATCAAAAGTAATTGTTACTAATCAGTAAAAATGTAATCTACTGGGGCCCAGAATTTTTGAAAAAAAAAGGTGTGGTACCATTTTTCTTTGCTATATAATGTTCATTTTCCTGATATTTTCTAATATTTGCTAAAAGTCCTATAATACTTGGCTTCTTTTCATACAATTTACATTTGTATATATAGTTCTTTGCAATGATAATCATCAAATTTAACAGTAAACTCTCATTTTGGAGGCCAAGAAAAATGTGTTTCTTAGATAATGTAAAGTTCACAAAATAGTGTTTCAATTTTTGTGAAAAAGATTGCCATATAAAATGTGTTATTGGACATTCATAGAATAAATGCTCCATGGTTTCATCAGAAACCTTACAAAAAGTACAAAGCTTCGAATCTTTAAGTTTAAATTTATACAAGAAAGTATTAGTTGCAATTATTCTATGTAAAAATTTGTACTGAAAAGTTCTTAAATAAGTGTCTACATGATTTTCTTAAAATAAAACAATATTCTGACCAATCTGCAATTTCAATACCTAGTAATTTCTCTCATTGTAAGAACTTTTCTGTTGGCAGTTGCACATTTCTGTCAACAAGATCTTTGTATACAAACTTGGACTTTTTGTTGCACAATTATAATCTTTCCAAAAAATTATCAATACAGTTAAAAGTTTCAAAATTTACATGAGCAATGTTTTCTTTAATATGTTCTCTCATATACTTTGGAATGTTTGCAATGAGACCATAATACTTTAAGAAATTATTTGTTTGAAGTCTTGGTCCTATCTGATCAAAATTACAAAAATTCTTAGTCTCTACGTTAACAAGGTCAAACAAAGACTGCACTCCCCTTCTCTGCCACTGAATAAAGTACGGAAAATCTACTAGAGATGCGAAATTTAAAATATCTAATGACAAAATATCTCGAACAGAAATATTGGTAGTAGGCCTTGCTACATGAAAGCTAAAAAATATATCCTTCCAAAAAGGATTACTAAGACTATCAGAGATTTCTCTGAGTTTCTCCTTTTTAAAATGCAATACTCTTTCTCCACCATACTGTTCAAGGCTTTTCAATAACAATGATTGCCAACTACCAGATAAATTGAATGAAAACCTCTTTATCCAACCAATCTTAAGGTATATATTAAAATAATGTATATTAATCATATTTAAACCTCCTTGTGGAATATCTCCGATTAAAGTACTTCGTTTAATTCGATAAGGTTTTCCACTCCATATGAATTGAAAGAATAAAGTATTCAATTCATTTAATTTTGACTCTGGCAAGTTGGGTAGTGCAGTCAACAGGTGAATTATTTTTGCTTTTTTTACTGTGGGCTTTCAAGCAAGTGATAAATTAATTTGCTTTCGATATTTGAATTTATAATTTGGAAAGATTTATTTACATTTTGCTGTAAGTTTTATTCCTGTATATTATAAATAGCTATTGACCATTATTATTAGATTTTTCATCCATCAGCTTTTTGTAAACTCAAGCAATTCAAAAAAATCGATTTCTCTAAATTTCATTGTCTTGTTTTGGTTTGGGGAAAAGATGGAGTTCTAGCCATCTTATGACCTATACTAGCAATCCAATCTAAAGGGATGGGGGATATATCTTAATGTATAAAGGTATACACAGACTACCCCTGGTACATGGGTAGCAAGCCATTTCGTACCTTAACCATTTCGTAACTCTGCCATTTTGTACCCAAAATTACCATTTCGTACCCAACATTTACCTTTTTGTAGACGTACCCACGATAAAAACCATTTCTTTCCCTATGGGTCAAATTCATCTATCATTTCGTACCTCATGGACTATATACATGTTAACCATTTTTAAAACATTTTGAGATGATTTTTTTTAATATAACATAAATGAACTGCATCCAGCCGTAGAAATTTTAGAAAAGCCATGAATAAAAATGTTTGCATAAGAATTTCCACCTTATGTTACCAATTTAAGAACTTGCTACGGCTTTTTCAATTCGAAAATTAAAAAAATATGATATATACATTTAGGTTCAACTACACCCTATGATAATCAATTGAATATATCCCAATATTAAGGCACACGTCGCAATTTCAAATGACACGTGTATTCAATAAACATTTTATATCTAATTAGGTAGAATTCTTCCTTTTTAAAACAATATGACTCAATCTCGAGAAGCCAGTACGAGGCGTGTCTTTAGTTACAAGTTTACAAAGTAACAAAATCAATGGTATCGGCAGAAATGTGAACTGTTACTAAAGCGCTAGCTAACTTTTTTTTTATTTGTTTTTCAGTAGTCAGGCTTTTACAATCCCTGTACATCACCACCTGAGTATGGTGTTAAGGGGTTTGATATAGGAAACAAAAAAATTAATAATTGACTACATTTTTGTTTCTACTGTGAATATATATTATATGAATATCAACATTATAATAAAAAGGGGAAAAGAAAACAATCACACACACATACACCCACTCTTGCACTTGCGTTAACATAACATATATCAACTTGTGTATTGCAAAGAAAAATGTTATCTTTGTAAAGATCTGCTCTTTATAAACTGTAAGTTTCATTTTTTACTTTATATGATTTGAATCAAAAGTAATTGTTACTAATCAGTAAAAATGTAATCTACTGGGGCCCAGAATTTTTGAAAAAAAAGGTGTGGTACCATTTTTCTTCGCTATATAATGTTCATTTTCCTGATATTTTCTAATATTTGCTAAAAGTCCTATAATACTTGGCTTCTTTTCATACAATTTACATTTGTATATATAGTTCTTTGCAATGATAATCATCAAATTTAACAGTAAACTCTCATTTTGGAGGCCAAGAAAAATGTGTTTCTTAGATAATGTAAAGTTCACAAAATAGTGTTTCAATTTTTGTGAAAAAGATTGCCATATAAAATGTGTTATTGGACATTCATAGAATAAATGCTCCATGGTTTCATCAGAAACCTTACAAAAAGTACAAAGCTTCGAATCTTTAAGTTTAACTTTATACAAGAAAGTATTAGTTGCAATTATTCTATGTAAAAATTTGTACTGAAAAGTTCTTAAATAAGTGTCTACATGATTTTCTTAAAATAAAACAATATTCTGACCAATCTGCAATGTCAATACCTAGTAATTTCTCTCATTGTAAGAACTTTTCTGTTGGCAGTTGCACATTTCTGTCAACAAGATCTTTGTATACAAACTTGGACTTTTTGTTGCACAATTATAATCTTTCCAAAAAATTATCAATACAGTTAAAAGTTTCAAAATTTACATGAGCAATGTTTTCTTTAATATGTTCTCTCATATACTTTGGAATGTTTGCAATGAGACCATAATACTTTAAGAAATTATTTGTTTGAAGTCTTGGTCCTATCTGATCAAAATTACAAAAATTCTTAGTCTCTACGTTAACAAGTTCAAACAAAGACTGCACTCCCCTTCTCTGCCACTGAATAAAGTACGGAAAATATACTAGAGATGCGAAATTTAAAATATCTAATGACAAAATATCTCGAACAGAAATATTGGTAGTAGGCCTTGCTACATGAAAGCTAAAAAATATATCCTTCCAAAAAGGATTGTTAAGACTATCAGAGATTTCTCTGAGTTTCTCCTTTTTAAAATGCAATACTCTTTCTCCACCATACTGTTCAAGGCTTTTCAATAACAATGATTGCCAACTACCAGATAAATTGGATGAAAACCTCTTTATCCAACCAATCTTAAGGTATATATTAAAATAATGTATATTAATCATATTTAAACCTCCTTGTGGAATATCTCCGATTAAAGTACTTCGTTTAATTCGATCAGGTTTTCCACTCCATATGAATTGAAAGAATAAAGTATTCAATTCATTTAATTTTGACTCTGGCAAGTTGGGTAGTGCAGTCAACAGGTGAATTAATTTTGGAAGTGCCAAAGTCTTGATAACAGTAATGTTTCCCATAAGGGTTCATTTTCTATGATGCCAACTCTTAAGAATGCCTGACACCTCCTTTATCTTTTTGGAGAAGTTAATTTCTGACATACTGTCAAGATCTAAAGAGAATTCAAGTCCCAAAAGTTTAAAATTTGAATAGCACCACTGAAGTTTTAAATCAGGGCAGAGAATCAGATCTGAATTTTTTTTGTTCCCAACCCACACAGCTTTAGTTTTAGAAGAATTAATTTTTAACCCAGATAATGTTTGGAAAGAGTCAAAACAATTCAAAGTCTCCCTCAATGATGTTTCAGTTCCATCTAAAACAAGGAAAGTGTCATCAGCATATTGGCTCAAAAGGGATTCATTTTCATGAACAAAAAGTTCCGTTTATTTTGGGGTTTGACCTTATTTTCATAGAAAGTAACTAAACACCTATAATAAAAAGGTTAGGGGAGAAGGGTATCCTTGTCTACAACTTCTCTTCAAATTAAAGAAGCTTGAAAGATGACCATAATTTATAACACAACTTGATGCTTTCAGATAAAATACTTCAAACCATCTGCATATAGATGGTCCAAAATTGAAACTCTTCAATGCTTTTTTCAATAAAAAGACCATTCGATAGAGTCAAAAGCCTTTTCAAAATCTACTAGTAGTAAAAGACCAGTTTTGTTATGTTTTTCTAAATAGTGCATCAAATCATACAATAGACGCGTATTCTCACCCATAAATCTGTCCTTTATAAAGCCTTTCTGACAGTCACTGATAATAGATGGTAAAACAGTTTTTATTCTATTAGCAATGACAGCAGAAGCAATCTTCGTGTCAGTATTCATAAGGCTAATTGGGCGCCAATTAGCTAAATGACGTCTATCTTTATCTTCTTTTGGAATACATGTAATGACACTTTGATACTGAAATTTTGAAAATTCCCCCTTTTCATAGCCAAAATATAATGATCTAAAAAGAAAAGGTCCAATATCTCTCCAAAAGACTTTGTAAAATTCTACAGTATACCCATCTGAGCCTAGACTCTTTCCATTTGACATAGATTTTAGTGATTCTGCACATTCGTTAAAAGAAATATTACCCTCACACAAATCCTTCTGTTCTTCTGTGAGTTTAACATTGTGCTTGAAAAAGGATTCATCATCACATTCCAGATTTTTACTTGGGTATAATGTTTTAAAAAAAAAATCATTTCTTCTTGTAAAACTAGATTGATCTCTTGTATGTTTCCCTTTTTCGTCTATGAGCTCAGTTATCGTTTTTTGTCTCGCCTTGACGGAGTCAAAAAGCGAGACATAGGTATCCTGTTTCCGGCGTCGGCGACGGCGGCGACGGCGACGGCGATGGCGTCAACAATGTATTAGTTTGTGATTAGGTCTAGTTCATGGTGAACCACTAGTGGTAGGTCAATGATATTTGGTATGCAGTTGTATTAGCATTGGCACATCTCATTACCTTGGAGATTATTTGGCCCCACCCCCTCAGTCAAGGTCTATTGACTTTGAAACTTTTCATAGTTTACATGTATTAGTTTGTGATTAGGTCAATTTATGGGGAACCACTAGTGGTAGGTCAATGATATTTGGTATGCAGTCGTATAAGCATTGGCACATCTCATTACCATGGATATTATTTGGCCCCGCCCCCTCAGTCAAGGTCTATTGACTTTGAAACTTTTCATAGTTTACATGTATTAGTTTGTGATAAGGTCAATTTATGGGGAACCACTAGTGGTAGGTCAATAATATTTGGTATGCAGTTGTATAAGCATTGGCATATCTAATTTCCATGGAGATGATTTGGCCCCACCCCCTTAGTCATGGTCTATAGACTTTGAAAATTTTGCTAAGTTAACATGTATTAGTTTGTGGTTAGGTCAGTTCAAGGGGAATCATTAGTGGTAGGCCAATGTTAATTGGTGTTCAGTTGTATAAGCATTAGCACATCTCATTTCTACTGAGAATATTTGGCCCCGCCCCCTCAGTCATGGTCTATTTACTTTGAAACTTTTGCTTAGTTTACATGTATTAGTTTGTGATTAGATCAGTTTAAGATGAACTGCTAATGTTAAGTCAATGATATTTGGTATGCAAATTTATTGCCATTTGCAAGTATCTTTTCCATGGAGATTATATAGCCCAACCCCTGATCATGGTTCATTGACTTTTAAACTTTTACATAGTTTACAAGTTAATGTTTGTGTTTAGGTTTGTTTAAAGGGAACGACTTATAATAAGTCAATGGTATTTGGTATGCAGTTGTATTAGCATTGGCACATCTCATTCCATGGAGATTGTTTAGCCATGTACCTTCAGTCATGGTTCATCGACTTTGAATATTTGCATTACTTACATGTTAAAGTATTGCTATTTTAATTTTAACATTTGCATTATCAAAATTACAAAAAGGCGAGACATATCTCTGTGATAACAGTTTATTTAATAAAATATTTCTTTTCCAATTTACAAAAGAACTCTGAACACTTTTCCCCATTCTCTTGCCAGTTAGCGTGGGATCTTAAAAAAACACCTTCAATTTTTCTTTCCCTTATGTTTTCTAATTCTAACCTTTTCTGGTTTAAAGCTGCATGAATTTGACCATCAGGAGATATGTTCATACGATTTTCCAAATTTTGAATGTGATTTTCAAGTAAAAGTGTTGCAGCTTTTTCCTCTCTCGCTTTTTGAATACTATAACCAAAATACAAAGATCTAATTTTCATTTTTAACAACTCAAAAAATACTTGATCGTTGCACGAGAGTTTAACATTAAGGGATCATCTATGTTGCCTGATTCATAATATTCTAAAATACTCTCATTTAAACATGTTTTAACTTTTTTGATATAGTCTAAATCTCGTAACAGTTGGGAGTTAAATTTCCAATATCCCTTTCCCCGCTTTGCTAAACTGGCAGAAAAGGTGAAAATTATAGCAGAATGATCTGTCGTATACCCAGGAATAATGTTAGTATTTTTCATGAGTGAAAACAGATCCTCTGTGACTAGAAAAAAGTCAAGCCGACTTTGTTTTATGGGTGAGCATTGAGGCCATGTATATTTTCTTTCATTTGGATAACAAGTCCGCCAAGGATCCAATAACTCAAGACTTTCTACTATTTCTTCAACCTTTTTTCGTGAATTTGGGTTTTTATTATGAATAATATTGTAAGTGTCTATGTTTGTATCTTGTACAACATTCCAGTCCCCACATAATAAAAAGCTAGTATTTGAAAATGTTGCCATTTTCTTATATATGTCATTAAAAAATGAAGGTTCATCAGTATTAAATCCATACAAACAAACGAAATCAATACGTTGAGTTGACAAGGATAAATCTAAAATAATATAACGACCATCTATATCAATAATAGAATTATGCACTTCAAAATCTAGACCTTTTTTAAACATAATACTGACACCTGCACTTTTGTTACTATGATGACTGAAGAAACATGTATTTTCCCATTCCTCTTCCCATTTTTAACCGGATTTTCGAAGGAAATATCGGTTATTAAAATGGTGATGTACGGCGGGCGGCTGGGCGGATCTACGGGCGGCTGCCAAACAATGTCAGCACAATAACATGAAAACGCTTTAACAATTTTTTTTCAAATTTAAATATGTTGCTTCCTGGGACTTAATGAAGGTCTAGTTTAATTTTCAAGATATTAGTATATCTCCTTTGTGAGTTATCACCATTTTTAATATCCAAAAGTGGAATTTTTAAATATTTTACTCTTGTTATCTTTTTTATGACTAAGCATAATGTCTTATCTCACAATAAAAATTTAAGTGACAGATTTATTTGAAAATTATCTATTTCCTAAGTGGTAATGATTATAAGCTATATTATTATACATTTTGCAGTTAATTACAGAATAAATTATTAATTAGATCTGGGTTATATCTTAGCATATAATATCATTGGAGTGACAGATTTATTTGAAAATTTTCTGTTTCCTGATAAGATCTGTAGGACTGTAAATATAAAGTTTGAAATTTACTAGTAGGACTGTATAAATGAAATTTGAAATTTACTAGTAGGACTGTATAAATGAAATTTGAAATTTACTGTTCATTATTAGACATTTTGTAGATAATGAAGTCTCCCTAAACCATATATATTCTTACCCCCACCCCCTTTCAATTTGAGAATGTGCTTTTATCTTGTTAACGGTTGAGATCCCCACCCCTAAACCATATATATTCTTGTATGGGACAATAAAACAAATCAAATGAAATTGAGAGGGAGTCCCCGGGTTCACCCCCACCCCCCTACTTCTTGAAAACGTGTAAACAGTCAAGATCCCAACCCTGAAACCATATGTATTCTTGTATGTGACAACAAAACAAATCAAATGAAATAAAAGGCGAGTCCCTGGGGTCGGCCCCACCCCTCCTGTTTCAGAACTTGTAAACGTTCGAGATCCCCACCCCTAAACCATATATATTCTTGTACGGGACAATAACACAAATCAAATGAAATTTAGGGGAAGTCCATGGGGGTTACCCCCACCCCCCTTCTTTTTGAAAACTTGTAAACGGTCAAGATCCCCAACCCGAAACCATATATATTGTTGTATGGGACAATAAAACAAATCTAATGAAATAAAAGGCGAGTCCCCTGGGGTCACCCCACCCCATCCTGTTTAAGAACTTGTAAACTGTCGATATCCCCACCCCTAAACCATATATATTCTTGAACGGGACAATAAAACAAATCAAATGATATATAGGGAAAGTCCATGGGGGTCACCCCATCCCCTTCTTTTTGATAACTTGTAAACAGTCGAGATCCCCACACCTAAACCATATATATTCTTGAATGGGACAATAAAACAAATCAAATGAAATTGAGAGGGAGTCCCCTGGGGTCACCCCACCCCCTTTTTTTTGAAAACTTGTAAACGGTCAAGATCCACACCCTGAAACTATATTTATTCTTGTATGGAACAATAAAACAAATCAAATAGAAAATAAAAGGCGAGTCCCCTGGGGTCACCCCCAACCCCTCCTGTTTGAGAACTTGTAAACGGTGGAGATCCCCACCCCAAAACCATATATATTCTTGTATGGGACAATAACACATCAAATGAAATATAGGGGAAGTCCATGGGGTCACACCCACCCCCTTTCTTTTTGAAAACTTGTAAACGGTCAAGATCCACACCCTGAAACTATATTTATTCTTGTATGGAACAATAAAACAAATCAAATAGAAAATAAAAGGCGAGTCCCCTGGGGTAACCCCCACCCTCTCCTGTTTGAGAACTTGTAAACGTTCGAGATCCCCACCCCTAAACCATATATATTCTTGTACGGGACAATAACACAAATCAAATGAAATTTAGGGGAAGTCCATGGGGGTTACCCCCACCCCCCTTCTTTTTGAAAACTTGTAAACGGTCAAGATCCCCAACCCGAAACCATATATATTGTTGTATGGGACAATAAAACAAATCTAATGAAATAAAAGGCGAGTCCCCTGGGGTCACCCCACCCCATCCTGTTTAAGAACTTGTAAACCGTCGAGATCCCCACCCCTAAACCATATATATTCTTGAACGGGACAATAAAACAAATCAAATTATATATAGGGGAAGTCCATGGGAGTCACCCCATCCCCTTCTTTTTGATAACTTATAAACAGTCGAGATCCCCACACCTAAACCATATATATTCTTGAATGGGACAATAAAACAAATCAAATGAAATTGAGAGGGAGTCCCCTGGGGTCACCCCCACCCCCTTTTTTTTTGAAAACTTGTAAATGGTCAAGATCCACACCCTGAAACTATATTTATTCTTGTATGGAACAAGAAAACAAATCAAATAGAAAATAAAAGGCGAGTCCCCTGGGGTCACCCCCACCCCCTCCTGTTTGAGAACTTGTAAACGGTGGAGATCCCCAACCCAAAACCATATATATTCTTGTATGGGACAATAACACAAATCAAATGAAATTTAGGGGAAGTCCATGGGGGTTACCCCCACCCCCCTTCTTTTTGAAAACTTGTAAACGGTCAAGATCCCCAACCCGAAACCATATATATTGTTGTATGGGACAATCAAACAAATCAAATGAAATACAAGGCGAGTCCCCTGGGGTCACCCCCACCCCCTCCTGTTTAAGAACTAGTAAACGGTCGAGATCCCCACCCCAAAACCATACATATTCTTGTATGGGACAATTACACATCAAATGAAATATAGGGGAAGTCCATGGGGTCACACCCACCCCCTTTCTTTTTGAAAACTTGTAAACGGTCAAGATCCACACCCTGAAACTATATTTATTCTTGTATGGAACAATAAAACAAATCAAATAAAAAATAAAAGGCGAGTCCCCTGGGGTCACCTCCACCCCCTCCTGTTTGAGAACTTGTAAACGGTCGAGATCCCCACCCCAAAACCATATATATTCTTGTATGCGATAAAACAAATCAAATGAAATATAGGGGGTCCATGGGGGTCACTCCCGTCCCCTTCTTTTTGATAACTTGTAAAACGGTCTAGATCCCCACCCCTAAATCATATATATTCTTGAATGGGACAATAAAACAAATCAAATGAAATTAAGGGGAAATCCCCTGGGGGTAACCCCCACCCTCTTCTTTTTGAAAACTTGTAAACGGTCAAGATCCCAATGCGGAAACCATATATATTCTTGTATGGGACCATAAAACAAATCAAATGAAATATAAGGCGAGTCGTCTGGGGTCACCCCCACCGCCTCCTGTTTAAAAACTTGTAAACGGTCAAGATCCCTACCCCTAAACCATATATATTCTTGTACAGGACAAAAAAAAACAAATCATATGAAATAAAGGGAGAGTCCCCTGGGGATCACCCCCTTTTGAGAACTTGTAAACGGTCGAGATCTCCACCCCTAAACCATATAAATTCCTGTTCGTAATTTCAAGAAGATTTGAATGACATATAGGGTCAATCCATAGGCGTCACTAATGCATATCATAAACCAATTTGTACTGGACATTGCTCAATGTCAAGTGACAATGGGAATGGCGAATTATTGGAGCTTTGTTTGGGACACTTCGTAACAGCATTCTGTTACAATTATTTCTTGTTACTGATAAGTTTTATAGATTTTGAAATGACATTGTATCAATGATAAATAAAATTTTGGATTTTTTTCTTCTTTTCTTTGGTAAATTGTTTGTAGAATTTTGTGGCAAGTTTGTTTGTTATTCTGTAAAAACTAATTTCCTGAATGCTATATATATATTTTTTTTTGATGAAGTAAACTCCTTTAAAAACTAAGCTTATATTGTCTATTAATAAACATATATTTAGATGTCTGATTTTGGGCCCAGTTTTCAAGTTGGTCCAAATTAAGGTCCAAAATTAAACTGTGTTTGATTTCAACATAAATTGAATATATATAGGGTTCTTTGAAATGCTTAATCTAAACCTGTATTTCTTTTCATCATTAAGAAGACAATACAACATTGAGGTCCAAAGGGTCATAAATTACACTTTTGATTAACTTCATCAAAAAATGAATTATTTGGTTCTTTGCTATGCTGATTCTAGCAATGTTTGAGTATTAAATCATATCTAATTTTAGAGAACTTAGTCATCACTGGTTGTTGTTATTATATTATTGATTATAATTTGAAAAATTGCATCATATCTTATTCTAGAGAACTATTTATCCAGTTTGAGTTATTTTCCATTGCACAGAAAATATTATAGATAAAATTAACCTGTGTTTCATTTCAACATAAATTAAATATATATAGGGTTCTTTCAAATGCTGAATCTAAACCTGTATTTAAATTTAGATTTTTGGGCCCAGTTTTCAAGTTGGTCCAAACCAGGGTCCAAAATTAAACTTTGTTTGATTCAACAAAAATATTATTTATGGGGTTTTTTGAAATGCTGAATCTAACCATGTATTGAGAGATTTTGGATTGTGGACTCCTTTATCAAATTGGTACACATTGAGGTCCAAAGGGTCTTAAATTAAACTTTTGTCTGATTTCATCAAAAATTGAATTCTTGGGGTACTTTGATATGCTGATTCTAATATGTACTTAGTTTTTTTATATGGGACCATAATAGGTATTTAAATGTCCAATTTCAAGTATTTCAGTTCTTAAACCACATTCATTTTGTTTCACAAACCTATGCTGTGTCAAATATTCAATCACAATCCAAATTCAGAGCTGTTTTAAGCTTAAATGTAGTGTCCATACTTGCTCAACTGTTAAGGGTTCGACCTCTGCAGGAAAATCCGGTTTGCTGTTACTCTGACAGCCTCTTGTTTTTCAATATCTTTATTACTATGGGTTTCTTGAAAGCAAATAACTGAAACATGTTTGCCCTTCGCCCAATCAAAAACATCTGTTCTCTTATTTGAATTAGAAAAAAGACCCCTTACATTCATAGACAACACTGTTATAATATTATCCATTATCATATAAAACAAAACAACATTTCAAACTTGAGCAGATAAATTCTAACATAAAAACAAATACACTATCATAGTTTATACAATCATACACACATTCAACAATAAGATGACACTTTGGCATAGATACCTGTAAAGTCATTTTTGTACAACAAAATTTCATTTACAGTATGGCTTTTTTATTATTTACAATATGAAAAATAGTTGTATTCTAAAGACAATGAATTAAATTGATATACTAGTATTTAGTAGAGAGATTCATGACATGTAAACAGAATAAAAGATTTTTGTTATCTCCCTTTGATTTGTAAAATATTTTGAAATATCTCCCTTTAATAAATATACAGTTATCTTCAAATTAAGGAGGGTTTCACACAAACAGAATAAAAATAATTATACAAACTAGAGGCTCTCAAGAGCCTGTGTCGCTCACCTGATTCTACTTTGGTTTTGGAAATCATGTAAAAATAGATTAAAATCATAACAGATACCCTAATAATGAGTGAGGCCAAATTTGGTTTAATATTGGTCCTGTAATTTAATAAAAAAATCCTGGTGGCCATCTTGAACAGTAAATCGGCAACAAAGTAGCAACACTTAATCAGCACCTCATAAGAAACATTTATGCCATGTTTTGGTTTCATTCCATTCAGTGCAACTCTAGAAGAAGCATTTGTATGTATTTCCCATAGGGTCTTATGTTAAAGGAAGTCCCCCCATTGGCGGCCATCACGGATGAAGGATCAGCTTCAAAGTAACAAAACTTAGTCAGCACCTCATAAGGAACATTCATGTCATGTTTGGTTTCAATCCATTCAGTATGTGGTTCTCTAAAAGAAGACATTTGTATGTATTGTCCATAGGGTCCTTTGTTAAACATTGTCCCCATCTGGCGGCCATCATGGATAAAGGATCAGCTTCAAAGTAACAACACTTGGTCAGCACCTCAAAAGGAACATGCATGCCATGTTTGGTTTTATTCCATTCAATGGTTCTCTAAAAGAAAACATTTGTACATATTTCTCATGGGTCCTATGTTAAACTAAGTCCTCCGCTAGCGGCCATCTTAGATTATGGATCGGCTTCATAGTAACAACACTTGGTCAGCACCTCCTAAGGAACATTCATGCCATGTTTGGTTTCATTCCATTCAGTGGTTCTCTAAAAGAAGACATTTGTATGTATTTCCCATAGGGTCCTATGTTGAACTAAGTCCCCCGCTGGCTGCCAATTTGGATAATGGATCAGCTTCAAAGTAACAACACTCGGTCAACACCTCATAAGGAACATTCTTGCCATGTTTGGTTTCATTCCATTCAGTGGTTCTCTAAAAGAAGACATTTGTATGTATTTCCCATAGGGTCCCATTTTAAACTAAGTCCCCCGCTGGCGGCCATCTTGGATTATGGATCGGCTTCAAAGTAACAACACTCGGTCATCACCTCATAAGGAACATTCATGCCATGTTTGGTTTCATTCCATTCAGTGGTTCTCTAAAAGAAGACATTTGTATGTATTTCTCATAGGGTCCCATGTTAAACTAAGTCCCCTGCAGGTGGCCATCTTGGATTATGGATCGGCTTCAAAGTAACAACACTCGGTTAGCACCTCATAAGAAACATTCATGCCACGTTTGGTTTCATTCCATTCAGTGGTTCTCTAAAAGAAGACATTTGTATGTATTTCCCATAGGGTCCAATGTTAAACTAAGTCCCCTGCTGGCGGCCATCTTGGATTATGGATCAGCTTCATAGTAACAACATTTGGTCAGCACCTCATAAGGAACATTCATGCCATGTTTGGTTTCATTCCATTCAGTGGTTCTCTAAAAGAAGACATTTGTATGTATTTCCCGTAGGGTCCCATGTTAAACTAAGTCCCCCGCTGGCGGCCATCTTGGATTATGGATCGGCTTCAAAGTAACAACACTCGGTAAGCACCTCATAAGGAACATTCATACCATGTTTGGTTTCATTCCATTCAGTGGTTTTCTAAAAGAAGACATTTGTATGTATTTCCCATAGGGTCCTATGTTAAACTAAGTCCCCTGCTGGCGGCCATCTTGGATGATGGATCCGCTACAAAGTAACAACACTTGATCAGCACCTCATAAGGAACATTCATGCCATGTTTGGTTTCATTCGATTTTGTGGTTCTCAAGAAGTTCAAAATGTAAAAAGTTAACGCCGACGACGGACGACGACGGACGACGACGGACGACGGACGCCAAGTGATGAGAAAAGCTCACTTGGCCCTTCGGGCCAGGTGAGCTAAAAAGTACTTTAAATCAAATATTTAATCAAACTATTCAAATCAAATTCAGAGAGAGTCTTTATAAATAAATAAATGATTATCATGCACAGCCCAGATTGTTTTAATCATATTACTATCTTTCAAATTTTTTACAGTGATGAAACATTAAGCAATGTATCAAATAAAGAAATGAATGTCTAATGACCTTTTTTGTTTTTGTTTTTCAGTTTTTTGTCGAGCCTGCGACTTTTGTCGCAGAAAGCTCGACATAGGGATAGCGATCCGGCGGCGGCGGCGGCGGCGGCGGCGGCGGCGGCGGCGGCGGCGGCGTTAGCTAACTTCTTAAAAGCTTTATATTTTAGAAGATGGAAGACCTGGATGCTTCATACTTTGTATATGGATGCCTCATGTTACGAAGTTTCCGTCAGTCACATGTCCAATGTCCTTGACCTCATTTTCATGGTTCAGTGACTACTTGAAAAAAAAGTTCAGATTTTTTGTAATGTTAAATTCTCTCTTATTATAAGTAATAGGATAACTATATTTGGTATGTGCGTACCTTGCAAGGTCCTCATGCCCGTCAGACAGTTTTCACTTGACCTCGACCTCATTTCATGGATCAGTGAACAAGGTTAAGTTTTGGTGGTCAAGTCCATATCTCAGATACTATAAGCAATAGGTCTAGTATATTCGGTGTATGGAAGGACTGTAAGGTGTACATGTCCAACTGGCAGGTGTCATCTGACCTTGACCTCATTTTCATGGTTCAGTGGTTATAGTTAAGTTTTTGTGTTTTGGTCTGTTTTTCTTATACTGTATGCAATAGGTCTACTATATTTGGTGTATGGAATGATTGTAAAGTGTACATGTCTAGCTGGCAGGTGTCATCTGACCTTGACCTCATTTTCATGGTTCAGTGGTCAAAGTTAAGTTTTTGAGTTTTGGTCTTTCTTTCTAATACTGCATGCAATAGGTCAGCTATATTTGGTGTATGGAATGATTGTAAGGTGTACATGTCTAGCTGGCAGGTGTCATCTTACCTTGACCTCATTTTCATGGTTCAGTGGTCAAAGTTAAGTTTTTGAGTTTTGGTCTTTTTTTCTAATACTATATGCAATAGTTCAACTATATTTGGTGTATGGAAATATTTTATGATCTATATGTCAGTCACGCAGGTTTTATTTGACCTTGACCTCATTTTCAAGGTTCATTGCTCAGTGTTAAGTTTTTGTGTTTTCGTCTGTTTTTCTTAAACTATAAGCAATAGGTCAACTATATTTGTTGTATGGAAGAATTGTTAGCTGTACATGCCTGCCTAGCATGGTTCATCTGACCTTGACCTCATTTTCATGGTTCATTGGTCAATGTTTAGTTTACTTGGTTAATGTTAAGTTTATGTGACAGTTGTAATAAAGCTTTATATTTAGGACTATCAACATAATATCAATGATTAGTAAAGAAGGCGAGACATTTCAGCGTGTGCACTCTTGTGTTCAATATTGTCGAATAAGTCAAATCTAATTCTACTTCCATCCCGTTGCTTGGCAAAGACAATCACATTGCAATTATAAAACTAGACATTTTCAAACTGTTCACCATTTTTTAATCTTGTCATAAGTCCTAGGTTACGCTGTGTAATATCATCATGGAACTTGATGTCATTTTTTAGTCCTCTCTTCTGTCTCATAATTTTAATTTACAGTTCAGTATTGCGTACTTTTACAATGACAGGTTTTATGTGTCCCTCTTTCCCAGGAATTCTGTGTATTGCCTGTACATCATCAGGTTTAATATCTACCTTCAACACTTCGTTCACCATATTGACAAACTCATCTCTCAATACTTCATTAGGCCTTTCTGGGTAATTAGGCATTCTGATGTTATGCTTTCTATGATACTGTTCATTAAAGTTTCCTAGTTTTATAGCTTCAATAGCTCTATTGTTTTTATCACTTACTTGATCCTCTAATCTATCAATAGTTTTATCTTTTGCCCTCACACGTCCTCTCAGGTTTTCATTGTCTATCATCAGAGAATCCATCTGATCTTGTAACTTTCCAGTTGCAATTGTCTCCCTTACTTTTGCTTCAACTTTATCTGACAAATTCTTTTCAAAAGTTAATAATAATTGTTTAACAATGTTGGTAACAATATCTTTTAAGTCTTTTTGTTGAACAAGACAGTTAATTGCACTACTTAAATCTTCTTTAGTAACTGTTACCTGAAGGGCCTTTTTGATTTCACTAAGAGTACTTTGAATACTAGTCATGCTATCAGTACATTCCAAACTTTCATCTGCTACATCTGAATGATTTCGTTTGTTCTGCTTTGGTGGTTTTTCTTGTGAAGATTCTTTAGCTCCAGGCTTTTTAGCTGCCAACATTGTTTGTACAGTTTTAACACCTTTCTGATTACTATCCCCAGACATACTTTTTATATTTGAAACAACAGTTCAAAATACAATATTATTAAATTCCACTGAATTTCAAAATGTTTTTTTCACTAATATAAGTCCATCCAACAAGGAAATTTCAAAGTAACTTGATATCTATATAGTCCATACAATTTGGAATCTAATGATATAACTTTCAATAGAATTCTTCATCAAAATCCAGCTTAAAAATGCCAAATACTGCAGAGCTGATGTTTAACTCCTTTCTATATTGGCGGCCATCTTAATCTCTAAGCGCTAGCTAATACTTAGCTAAAAAAATATCATAAATAAAAAGTTCTACAGATTTAAAAAAAAAATCGTTTATTGACTTTATTCCTATATAATATCTCAGGTGCTTTAATTTTAAATTTAAGGCATTTCTCGTGACCTTAACCGCCTTATAGAAAAAAAATCAATGAGACTGTTTTAACCATAAAATGAAACACATATAAATCTTCCAGGAGGTTCAAAAGTGCACACATACAAATCTTCCTCGAAGTACGAAATGGTAAACGCACAAATCTTCCATGAGGTACGAAAATGGCATACATACAAATCTTCCATGAGGTACGAAATGGTATACATATAAATCTTCCATAAGGTACGAAATAGCGCACATGAATGAGACAGTTTTTACCAAGAAATCAAGAACATATAAGTCTTCCATGAGGTATGAAATGGCATACATATAAATCTTCCATGAGGTACGAAATGGCATACATATAAATCTTCCATGAAATACGAAATGGTATACATATAAATTTACCATGAGGTACAATATGGTACACAAAACAGTAACATGTTAATATTATAGGAGGTACGAAATGGTCAAGGTACCAAATGGTTTTTGCCATGGTACATAATGGGGGTACGAAATGACTATAATTCGGTACATGTATGGGTCACTTTTTAGTTCACCTGGCCCGAAGCTTTTCTCATCACTTGACGTCCGTCGTCCGTCGTCCGTCGTCGTCGTTAACTTTTTACATTTTGAACTTCTTCTAGAGAACCACTGAATGGAATAAACCAAACATGGCATGAATGTTCCTTATGAGGTGCTGAACAAGTGTTGTTACTTTGAAGCCGATCCATAATCCAAGATGGCCGCCAGCGGGGGACTTAGTTTAACATAGGACCCTATGTGAAATATTTACAAATGTCTTCTTTAAGAGAACCACTGAATGGAATGAAACCAAACATGGCATGAATGTTCCTTATGAAGTGCTGACCAATTGTGGATACTTTGAAGCCGATCCATCATCCAAGATGGCCGCCAGCTGGGGACAATGTTTAACAAAGGACCCTATGGACAATACATACAAATGTCTTCTTTTAGAGAACCACTGAATGGATTTAAACCAAACGTGGCATGAATGTTCCTTATGAGGTGCTGACCAAGTGTTATCACTTTCAAGCCGATCCATAATCCAAGATGGCCGCAAGCGGGGACTTAATTTAACATAGGACCCTATGGGAAATACATACAAATGTCTTCTTTTAGGGAACCACTGAATGGAATGAAACCAAACATGGCATGAATGTTCCTTATGCAGTGCTGACCAATTGTTGATACTTTGAAGCCGATCCATCATCCAAGATGGCCGCCAGATGGGGACAATGTTTAACAAAGGACCCTATGGACAATACATACAAATGTCTTCTGTTAGAGAACCACTGAATGGATTGAAACCAAACGTGGCATGAATGTTCCTTATGAGGTGCTGTCTAAGTGTTGTTACTTTGAAGTTGATCCTTTATCCACGATGGCTGCCAGCGAGGGGACTTCCTATAACATAAGACCCTTAACATGGCATAAATGTTTCTTTTGAGGTTCTGATGAAGTGTTGCTACTTTGTTGCCGATTTACTGTTCAAGATGGCCACCAGGATTTTTATTAAATTACTGGGCCAATATTAAACCAAATTTGGCCTCTTTATGAGGGTATCTGTTATGAATTTAATCTATTTTTACATGATTTCCAAAACCAAAGTAGAATCAGGTGAGCGACACATGCTCTTGAGAGCCTCTAGTTTGGAATTTCAAATATATCAATGGGTTGCAATTTCCCAGTGATAATATGATATGGGTAGAAACTTATACGTCAATGGGTCATACATGTTCATCTTCTGTTAAGCTGTCTGTAAAAACTGATCTTCTTAGTGCCCTGCCGACGAAGTTGAAGGTGACTTTAGGTTTGCACTCCGTCTGTCCATTTGTCAGTCCGTCAAATCAGTTTTCTTAGTGCTTGAAGATATTGATTTGATATTTGGTGTATTACTTTAACATGACAAGTAATATTACAGATCAAGTTCGAATTTTGTTCTGGTCTGATGATTTTGTGCAGAGTTATGGTCCTTGGACTTACAACATTCACTCATATAATCAGTTTTACTAAATTTTGTATGCCCCACCTAGGGGCATTTTGTTTTTTGGTCTGTAAGTCCGTCCGTCCGTCCGTCTGTCCCGCTTCAGGTTAAAGTTTTTGGTCAAGGTAGTTTTTGATGAAGTTGAAGTCCAATCAACTTGATACTTAGTACACATGTTCCCTATGATAATATCTTTTTAATTTTAATGCCAAAGTAGAGTTTTGACCCCAATTTCATGGTCTACTGAACATAGAAAATGATAGTGCGAGTGGGGCATCCGTGTACTATGGACACATTCTTGTTGCGTCATGCTTGAAGATATTGAATGGATAATTGTTATTTAGTGTTATCATGACAAGTAACAGATCAAGTTCAAATTTTGTTCTGTTCTGATGATTTTGTGCAGAGTAAAGGTCCTTTGATTTAAAAAAATTCACTTAAATAATCAGTTTTCCACACTTTTTAGCTCACCTTTCCTAAAAGGAATTGTGAGCTTTTGCCATCACTTGGCATCCGTCGTCGTCCTTCCGGTGTAAACTATTTCAAAGATCTTCTCCTCTGAAACTACTGAACCAATTTCAACCAAACTTGAGTTGAATAATCCTTAGGGTATCTAGTATAAAGTTTTTGTTTTATTTTCTGTTTCGTCAAAAAAAAATTTTGGGTTATTGCCCCTAAATTGATAATTTTAATGAAATTTTGCAGTTTTTATACGACCGCAAAAAATTTTTGCGGTCGTATATTGGTATGACGTTGGCGTCGTCGTCGTCCGGCGTCGTCGTCGTCCGGCGTCGTCGTCGTCGAAGACACATTGGTTTGTCGCACAATAACTTTAGTTTAAGTGAATGGATCTCTATGAAATTTTGATACAAGGTTCAATACCACAAAAGGAAGGTTAGGATTGATTTTGGGGGTTATGGTACCAACAATTAGGGATGAGGGGCCAGAAAGAGGCCAAAAAATAAGCATTTTTGTAACTTCCAGACAATAACTTGTGTGTTAGCGTATGGATCTCTCTGACATTGTATCACAAGGTTTCATATCACAAAGGGAATGCTGGGATTGATTTTGGGGGTAATTGCCTCAAAATTTTAGGAATAAGGGGCCAAAAATGGGGCAATTAGTATATATTTTTTACTTGATCCTGTTTGGGGGTCCAGATTGCAAATATCATTTTTATTAGATAATAATCTATTTTTATTAAAGGATATATTCCATTACATTACATTGTGTAGATAAAGTTGTTGACATTGATAGATAAGTTGCAGATATTAGTTTGTGACAAATGAAAGATATACAGTTTGACTATACTAAGTGTTTTTGAGATAACAAACATGTGGTATTATTATCAATCACAGTTATAAATGGAGTGACAGATTTATTTGGAAATTTTATGTTTCCTAAGTGTTTTTATACGTCCGTTTACGGGACGTATTATGGTATACTGTTGACCGCCTGTCCGTCCGTCGTCAACATGTTCGACATTAACTCAAAAACGCTTTAACCAATATGCATGAAACTTTGGTGAATTGTTTATATCTATTGACGTGAGCTCCCTTTCGTTTTTTTTTTTATAAATTTCGGATTTACCGTTTCCGAGTTTTTTTGCAATTTGCAAGAAACTTTTTTTGCAATTTGCAAGAAACTTTGGTCAATTGTTTATTTCTATCGACATGAGGTCCCTTTTGATTTTTATAAATTTTAGACCATACGTTTCCGATTTATGGGGTTTTATTCATTACAAAAAGTGGGATTTTCCAGTTTTCGGACAAGAACTCAAAAATGCCTTCGGAAAGGTGAGCTTTTGCCATCACTTGGCGTCCGTCGTCGTCTGTCGTCGTCCATCGTCGTCCGTCTGGTGTAAACTATTTCAAACATCTTCTCCTCTGAAACTACTGAACCAATTCCAACCAAACTTAAGCTGAATGATTCTAAGGGTATCTAGAATAAAGTTTGTGTTTTATTTTCTGTTTCATAAAAAAACATGGCCGCCATGGCTAAAAATAGAACGTAGAGGTAAAATGCAATTTTTGGCTGATATCTCAAAAACCAAAGCATTTAGAGCAAATCTGATGTGAGGTAAAAATGTTTATTAGGCCAAGCTCTGTCAGCCCTGAAATTTTCAGATGAATCTAACAAACCATTGTTGGATTGCTGCCACTTAATTAGCAATTTAAAGGAAATTTTGCAGTTTTTGGTTATTATCTTGAATATTATTAATGATCAAGATAAACTGTGAACAGCAAAAATATTCAGCAAAGTAAGATCTACAAATAATTCCGTATGACCAAAATTGTCAATTGTCCCCTTAAGGAGTTATTGCCCTTTAAAATCAATTTTTCACAATTTGTTCATTTAGTTTGCTTACTTTAAAAAATCTTCTTTGAAACTGCTGAATCAATTTCAGCCAAACTTGGGCTGAATGAGTTTCAGAGTATCTAGTATAAATTTTGTATTTTATTTTCTTGTACGTCAAGAAACATAGCCACTATGGCTAAAATGAAACATAGGGGTAAAATGCATTTCTTTAATTTTGAAGAAAATATGACAGATACAAAGAACATTTAAATGGCATTTTTAAGCCACTCATTAATATATATTGAAAAGCAAAAATAATCATTGATGAAAGACATAAGCAAAAAATTACAGGTGAGCGATTCAGGCTCTTGAGAGCCTCTTGTTTTATGTCTCTGATACAACTACACTCAACATTGAAAGTTTGGCAAAGGAGAGGCAAACGATACCAAAGGGACAAACTCATAAGTCGACAATAAACTGACAACGCCATGGCAAAAAAAAGACAAATAACAGTAACTGTATACAAAACACAACATATAAAACTAAAGAATGAGCAACACGAACCCCACCAAAAGTCGGGGTGATCTCAGGAGGTCCGGAAGGATTAGCAGATCCTGCTCCATGTTGCTCATGAAAGTCTATGTAAGTACATGTTTTTCTGCCTTAGATATATGGGTGATTGTTAGTTTTTTTCTCACATTTAATTGAAGATGTAATAACATTAACGGTACCAATTAATTTTACTGCACTACTGCACCAGATTCCCATTTTGATAATTTATGTTTCTTTAAGTGATGCTCCAAGCCAAATCTAATATAAACGACGAAGAACTGATAAACCTGGACAAGGAATCAATCTTCTGCATGAGGAAGATACATTATTTACAAGTTCTAAAATTAACATGATAATGTTTCATAATTTTTTCACTTGGTATAACCATTGTTTATTCTGTAAAGGTGTTAATTTGACAACTTCGTGTTTTAAATTGTCTAAAGATATACATGTTCCATAGTATTCTTCTCTTTCACTAAAGGTTCGTATACATTTGAACTTTGTTCAGCTGGTCCACACTCATCATATATATGTGGAACATTATCAACAATTTTATAAGGTAACGTGTTATAGTATCTCTCTGGGATACAATCATCATACTGACGTGGATCATTTTCCAAATCGCCAGTGAGTTGAATATTACTGTCGGACACGGCAACATTCGGTTCACTAGATGTTGAATTACTTGATGGTTCGACATTGTCAAACAGGGATCCACCTGGAGTTCCTTCTATACCTGTAGGTTCTGTTGATGCTAGTGTTAATTGATTATGAAGAGCATCGGAAGCCCCATAATTGCTAGCCGCAATGTTTGACGTATTTTGAAAGTTTTGGTTAATTGATGGATTTTGCACTGGCTCTATTCCCGATGTTGTGGCTGCATGATTGTGTGCTGCTGAAATACTTAGTCTCCGCCTTTGGAGCAGAACAAACATTACGATACCAAGAGAGATAATAATGCAACCAACAATCGCTGCTACAAGATATATCGGCATAGAGAAAAAACCTTAAAATAAAGGAAAAAAAAATGACTTGCAAGATAAGTAAAGACGATTGTATGTTTAACAACCATTTAAAACACATTGGTTCATGCCTTTTTTAGCTTGAACTTCTTACTTGCAGTTTATTCCAATGCAAATAACATACTAAACATATTTAGAAATTCGCGTTAAAACATAAAGATACTGCGAACGCAGAGCTTTCCGGATTACAACTAACACTATGATAGAATTCGTCTGATAATTATGGTGTAACTAGATAGTAGGCAGATCTTATAGATATTCTGATAGTTTTACCTCTGTAAGATTTGTTTTATTTGTATCATGGGTTTTGAGATAGCTGACAATTTCTTGAATTTGACCCTTTTGTATTATGTTTGATATCGGTTGTATCGGTGACCATATTGATTGGTCGCCAACACCTGAACAAATCTGAAAAAAGAAACACTCTAAAGATGATTGTGTATAAAGTTTACAGGGCATTAAGAGATATGAATAGCTCATGCACACTGGCTAATTTGTGCGAACTAGAAATAATATTTTTAGTGTTTATAGTACATACGAAATTTATTAAATATATTCGATTATCAAAAACATACCAGTCAACATATATGTTACCGTTCGTTTCGTTGATGTTTCATCTAATGGGACTATTTGAGGATTGCTCGCCTTGGTCTGTTCAATGTTGCAATTGCTTGAAGTAATGGCCCGTCTAGTTGTGCTCGCTCTTTTGAAATCTACAAAATTTCAACAAATAAGCTAATCAGGGTTTTATATATATCATACAATTTTATACAACATAAAAAAATACATAAAAAGGTGAAAAAAACACTGAGTGTACTACGATGTTAAATTCATAAGGTAAAAACGCAGAACCAACGCAAAGGACTTGACTGCAGGATTACCAAGAATCCATGTACAACTTTAAAATACTTTTTGGACACAAGTGCCGTAAGATATTTCAGTACGAACATTTTGTCTATTTCGACACCATCCTTTCGTTTTTAAACCCTCCCGTAAAAATATTTATTTTGCCTTGTGGGTGTCTAAATCTATTATCGTAATGAAACCCAAAATGTCTCTTAAAAATTTAGAAAAATCGGCTGTTCTGTTAAAGAACTAACAAAATAGTCAAATATTCTATAACAACGCAAAAAACGTTAGAATGATTGATGTTTGCTAGATACACCGCATCAGCGCAAAAAGGCTATATCGCGGCAAGGCTATTTCAAATATTTAAACAAAGGCAGTTGTAAACATCAGACAAAAGGTCTTTCAATACCATTAAACTTTAGTTTAAAGCAAAATTACTTAATAGTTACAAATAATATAACCAATAAGATACCGTGATAGAAATTAAAATCATTTTAAACTAATACAATATGTTTGTATTTTGGACTATATTCCAATTTCTTTTAAAAATGAAACAATTGTTTGAACTGGAATGATATTGAATAAATCAATCCATGGAAGTATTATTTACGTTCTTGATCACTTGATCATCCATATTATTTATATCAAAATGTTTTCTCCGAATATCGGAAAAGTCAAGACATTCAAAAAATTAATACGTTTGTGCTTCCTTGTAAATTATGAAGCTTTATCTCTATATATTATTAATCGAATTTTTTAAGGATTTGTGATTCCTTAAAACTTTATCACATGTACAATACTGTTGTGTTTAGCTTTTCGTAGGTCAAAAACAGCATATTGCACAGGGCATACAGCATGTTACTAAAAATACATTCTAGAAATCCCCGATTTTACATTGTTCATACAATAGTTGTTGATCGATAATATAACAATTGTTGTTTTTGGTTGAGGTCAATACGATGTTATATCGACCTAGAGAAGCATATCGACCTCGGACTTCGTCCTCAGTCCATATGCTTCTCTTACCTCGTATCGATCTCATACACAGGCTATAATTGCATAATATTGTCCATATATCAATTAAAATCGACCAGTTTGCAATCATAATGTATCGAACGGTATATGTTTCCTGTTGCGGTGATTGAAGGTAAGCGGGGATTCGACCCTAACAATTTCACTACGCAGAACGATTATGGTATGTTTTTTTTTTTGTGTGGATGGGCTGAATCTGACTTAGGCTTATCTACTTAAGTTACAATTTCTTATGATAACACCGACGTATCTGTACAGATTTGTATTCCCGACAATCGACATCGACAACGTCCCCGTTGAAGGCTAAGAAAAATGATGAAAATAGTACTTTTTTAATATTTTCGTTTCATCTCGTTGTCAAGTATGACGCCATGATATGAACGGAGTACTTACACCACATTGAATTGTTTTTTTTTATGTGTGTGTGTGTGTCATTTTATGCTAAAATAAATATGGTCGTTTACATCCACGTCATTTGGTCTCAGGTGGATATGTCTCATTGGCAGTCATATCACCTCTCCTTAATTGTATACTAAGGTATGATAAGAATAATAACAAGTTGCTTTCTTTAAAAAAAGAAATGCAATCGTAAACCCGAATGCTTGCTTGGCATTAGATATAAGATGTAATTGTTTAAAAAAAAGATTTATTGTTTTATATCATTTTTGTTATATAAGAATTAGAAACTGACATGCAGTGACTGTTTACTTAAAGTAAATACTGTTCAATGTGGGGTGAAATATTCTTGTTAAAGGAATATTTTTTCTCTCCTCTCTCCCGAAAGACATCATGTTAAGTCACCCACTTGATGTTCCATTCTAAGATGCTGGTTTTTGTTTTTAAATTAGAGTTAGTTTTTAGGCTAAAGTTCAAATGCAAATGTGAAGAAATTTAATCAATTAATGATTATATGTGTTTAAGAAATGCAATACGTGAACCTATAAAATAGCCGTTTTTATTGGAATATGAGATATGTTCATGGTTATTTGAACAATGGCTTAATATTGATAATTATTAAGATCCTTACACCCGTGCTCTGCAAGGTTTTTTTATGCTTAGGGTAGCAAACATTGGCAATTTTAAGTTCTGTGCTTTGTGTATGCTCTTAAAAGTTTTAGATGACAAACCTCTTTTGTTAAAAAAAAAACACTTTTAAAACCTTGAACTCGCTTTGAAGATATTTTCCGGATGTCCCTTTTTATTTTGATGTTTTCTTATATTTTAAATTGTGGGTCATGAAAAAAGGCCTGCAAGTTTAATTGTAAATATATACAATTTGAATCGCACTGTATCCTTTTCACCTTGATGACCGAAACCAATTCATTAAAAAAGATATTTATAGCCCAGACAAAACAGCTTACACCTTGTACTTATAAACAAACAAACAAAATTGAAAACAACAAAAAAACTAACATGGTCAAACCTGAAATTACCACTGATCGGTATACCCATCACCTAAATATGAGTTTGTTTAAAGGTCACATTTATGAACTGTTGTAAGGTGTTCCTTTTTGTCGAGCCTTCGACTTTAGTCGAAAAAGCGAGACAAAGCGATTCTACATTCCGTCGGTGTCGTCGGCGGTGGCGTCCACACATATTCACTCTGTGGTTAAAGTTTTTGAAATTTTAATAACTTTCTTAAACTATTCTGGATTTGTACCAAACTTGGACAGAAGCTTGTTTATGATCATAAGATAGTATCCAGAAGTAAATATTTTAAGAATAAAATTCCATTTTTCCGTATTTTACTTATAAATGGAAATAGTTTTTTCTGCTAGGAAACAATACATTCACTCTGTGGTTAAAGTTTTTAAAATTCTAATAACTTTCTTAAACTATCCTGGATTTGTACCAAACTTGGACAGAAGCTTGTTTATGATCATAAGATAGTATCCAGAAGTAAATTTTGTAAAAATGAAATTCCATTTTTTCCGTATTTTACTTATAAATGGACTTAGTTTTCTGCTTGGATACACTACATTCTCTCCGAGGTTAAATTTTTTTTTTAAATTTTAATAACTTTCTTATACTATACTGTAATTGTACCAAACTTGGACAGAAGCTTGTTTATGATTAAAAGCTAGTATCTAGAAGGAAATTTTTTGTTAAAATTTTGTACCTGTTTATCCGAATTTTACTTATAAATGGACTTAGTTTTTCTTCCAGTTAACATTACATACAGTCTGAAGTTAAATTTTTTAGATTAATAAACTATCCTGGATTTTTCCCAAACTTGGACAGAAGCTTCTTAAAATAAAAAAAAATAGTATTGAGAGGAATATTTTTATTGATGTTTTTCCTCAATTTTGTTGAGCCTGCGATTTACAGCAAAAGTAGGCGAGACTCTGGGTTCCGTGGAACCCTTACGATTTTTTTTTATCTGAACACGATTTTTTCATTAAATATTAAAGGGTGTCTTTTACATGGTAAAATTACACTACTGTATTATGGTATGTATGTAAATTCTTTTAAACCAGGTGTATTCATAAGCACATGTCCCAAGTCCGAAGCATGTTGTTTAGTGTTGTCTTTTTTTGGTGCAGTTCATATTTGCTTTTTGTTTCTGGTTTCAAGTTAAATTAGATCTGTTTGTTTTTTCCTGTTTAAATTGTTTTATAACAGTGTTTTGGGGCCCTCAGTAGGATGCTGTCCAATGTGAGCCAAGCTTTTGTGTTGAAGGCTGAATTATAACCTATAATTGCTAATTTTGACTACACTGTGTTTTGATGGAGAGTTGTCTTCCTACCACATTTAAAAAGATATTCCCTGACATTTGAAAAATCCATTAGAATAATCGAGATATTGAAATTGAACTGAAGTTGCCTAGTAGGTTTCTTACATTGACCCGGCTATCCTTTTTCTCTCTTGCTGGATAGTTTTATACTAGTCATTTGGGGGCAATGTGTAGCCTACTGAACAGTGAGATGGCTCAAAATCTTCTTACACTATTTTACATTTTCGTACTTAATATATTAAAACCGAAAATTCATCATCTGATCGTCTTTATGAAACAATAATTATTTATTTTTATTTTGACGAACATTTTGAAGAGCATTAATTACTACAGGCCGAACATATAGTTAGATAATCTGTTCCCTGACCAAGATAACTATAAATAGAAATTAATTTTCTTATCTCTGCCTGCATCTGTCATCACTCGGTGTCTATTTATTAATAGACATTTGACAAGGAAATAACGTTGTAATATTCAAACAAAGAAAATTGCAATTTTGAAGAAAATAAAAATTATTCAAGGACGTATATCAATTTAGATTACATACGTCCTTGGTCTATCCTAGACGTAAAATTTCAATAAAGTGCAAGAAAGACTTCATTTTAATTTCAGTATTGTCCTTTCGTTAGTCCCACAAGGACGTTGAGGTATGAAAATTATGAAATAGCCTGCTTCGTACATTATGTACATTTTCCCTAGACTCGGAATCTTAAGTGAAATGCTAGTAATACTTCTTTTATAGATTTTAGTTTTAACAAATCTCGTTTCGAATATAAATCGCATTGTTTACGTGAAATCTTATCTCATATCAGTAAACACAGCTGGTTTCAACGTTTGACTCTAATTAGAATAACTACGCGTATATGTAAGGTAAATATTATCAGCTTGTAATTGCGTGCAAGGAAGTATTCAAATGCTTATTAAAGTAGCTTGCGTCATAATAAATTTTGCATCATATGTAACATATCTCTATAGCAACTTTAAGACGCGAATGATTCAACAGGTCAAATAATAAGCTATTGCGCATGTATATGAAAGGTGGCCATAGAAAGAAACATGTATTCCGAATAACATCCGGTGTTCCGAAAGACTACGGACATCGTCCAATATATACAATGTACTGCGTAAACCCTCAGGGGTTTACGCAAAAAATGAAGATATGATGAATTAATTGTTAGTAATTATGTGGACACATTTGATCTACAACGGAATAATCGGTGTAAAATATTGAATGTCGTTGCGTGTACGTAATTGCATGTTAATCGCATGAAATGTAAATAAATTAAATTCAATACAATAACCGTTTCATTTATATAATATTAATGTTCTATTTCTTTTACTGTATTTTATTCCTGCCCCCTTCTATGGTTTTACTAAGAGTTCTTATATCTTTCTGTATTTGCCTTTTATAATGTCCTGGGGACACAGTTATCGTCCTCAAATAGAGTCCCTAGTGCGGACATTGTTTAACTTGCGCACATTTTGTTCATACACCTTCCAAATTTATTTCTTTATATTTTATGCATAAAATAGTAAGTAGGGAGGTGAAATTACACGTATAAACAGTTTGGAGTAATTTATACATGTAGGTAAAGTAGTGATCTGGTCCAGTTTCTAAGGGTCAAAAATAAGTATTTCTAGATCTGAAGCTGTCAAACTCACTCTACATAAAATTTTCCTTATTTTAAATGGCAGTCTATATACTTTCCTATAATTTTGATATAATTTGTCCAAATATTAATACACTACACTGTAAAATATTTTTTGAATAGAGCAGGTGCGATTTTTTAAATTTGCGTTTTCTGTCTTAAATAAAATGCACTATGATATAACTTTTTTCTCGGACCAATGTTTGTTATATGTCTGTTTTGTTTTACTAACACCATTCTTTCGGGCTGTTCAATATAGTTTATATAAGAATTCTTCGACTGCTTTATACGTTGTTTATATATTCCGTTATTGTAATTCTTATTCAATGTTATGACTTTCGGCTTCATTTAATTTTCTCATTACCCTTAATCAATCTATCATGATTTTACGAAATGGCAAGAAAACAATATACACAAATCCTTCAAGGATATTCAAGTGCTCAAAAAACCTCATTCCAAATTCCCTTTCTAAATTTAGCACTCTATATTTAGCAAAATTATTAAATACAGATGCACGTGGATATCCACAAATATTCCCGTGCAATGCCAGAAAATGACTAACCTGCTCTAGGTAATCTTTTGATAATATTGTTAGGAAAACAGTAAACGGGAGAGCTTTTTCGCTTTCCTTTTCCTGTGACATTACATTAAAAACTGAAAGCCTCATTTATCTGGTTACTTGAACAAAGCCAAAGTGTGGTATACAATATATATATGTAGGACAAACAGGACGGGAATTTTTTAAACGAACACAGGAACATCTATACCGCTTCCGAAAACCTAAGAAATTGAAAAGTATAATTTAACAACATTTGGGTCAATATCCCTAATGCGCCTCAAATTGAGGACCACAAAAGTTGTGCGTAAACAAAAAAATCTCTGTGTAGTGATTTCTATTTTTAACAAGTGACTGAGCTTAACCATTTGTGTTGATTTGAAAAGTAGAGGACCATAGAATAAATGTGTAAAAACTATGCAGTTATTAAATGTATGCAAAGCAAAGAACTTATTGTGTGAAAAAAGGGATTTTTTTACCACCAGGAGCCACATCACGAAAGGATTTTCGGGGTGTGCTAATATACGGAAAAATGAATCGCACTTCGTACCCCGAAAATTTAACCACATATGTGAAAATGTCTCAGCTTCGAAATGAGCCATCATGCATATCCAAGTTTACGATATGGACTGTGCTACAGAGGAAAACGTTACCATTACCCCCTATGTAAAATCAATTACGCATATTGCCCCATTTAGGTAAACACAATCACAATATTAAATGTATAAGAATCCAACCACTCGAAACGATCCAGAAACAACAAGCGCAATCGCATAAACAATTTGAAGATTCCCGTAAAATTATCGAACTGTCTTGGATTAAACGACTGCAGACAGCATATCCCCTGGGTCTAAATGACAATATACTGGGACAAGGGAACATATCTAAAACCTCTTCTATGGATATAATGAATATTGTTGATAAAAGACAACGTAATAATATAGGTCTCGTGGCAAACGTATCAATCGAAATCAACGAATTAAACATCGTATAAATTATACACTTGATGATCTCCTATCTATATTTCAAAACAATGGTAAGCTTCAATTATTATGTAAACTGGGTCAAATACCAATTATGAAAAATACATGATATTTTCAAGGAGTTTGACACAATCTCGTTCTTCAGCCCAATCTATGAATATTCGCGTATAATTACAGCTTTTTGCCTCAATAGGCTGTTCCCGCGTATCGATAAACGGGAAGATCATAAACGGCACTTTCTGAAAATTAAATATATTAACAGAGGTATTGATTTCATCAACTTATCGAGTATAGTTAATGACTCTACCATTCAAAACTTTATACCTCCCTATTTTGATAACACAGAACCACCTATTATTTCGTATACATACAAAACAATCAGCAGAAGTTTAGTTTTTAATTATACGTCAGTAACATCAGAAGTCAATGTAGAAATTAATACTCCTCTAACTTGAGACTGTGAATCGTCGAATTTAAGATATGATCCCCATGGCCATCATGTTAATACGAGGGACCTCAATATCGTTCAAGACTCAGAGATTAAAAACTTTTTGAAAAAAGGACCAAAATATCGTCTTCCATCTAAAATAGATTGGAAACAATGTCGTCAGGTCACAAACGACGCTCTTTCATCGTTTTGTAAAAAATGGTGTAAACGGGAAAAATCTGATAAAAAATCTCTTGATTCTTATTTAAATAAATGTATGAATGTTGTGGATATTCGAATATCACATTTTGAAAAAAATTCAGAAATAAATATAAGAGTACATAATACGCCTATTCCTAGATTAAGAAACAAACTTCAGATACTTTCAAAACGTTTTGTGTTTGTACCGGCCGACAAAGCAGCCAACAATGTGGTGGTGGTATGCCGTAAATACTGCACGGCCGTTCCCTACTATGTATGGGTTACCTAAATTACACAAAAAACCAGTAAAATATCGTTTCATCTCGGCCTCTAGTAAGTGTTGTACAACTAATATTTCAGTGCTTTTAACTAGTTCCTTAACTACAGTCTATCAAAGAATTTATCATTAACTTTTGTAATAAAATATATGAAAATAGTAGAATTAACTATTTTTTAGTGTAAAAAATTCTTTGGATGTTTTAGATAAATAACGTGCTTTTGATGGTTCTTTTGATTCTGTTGACAGTTTTGACTTTTCAACTCTTTACCATACACTTCCACGCCATCTTATCAAACAAAAGTAATCCTATTTAATTAAATGGTCGTTTGGTAAATCTGAATGCAAATATATTTGCTGCAGCTCATTTGAAGCCTTCTCTAATGAGAAAGGTAAATATGCTAGATATACTTACTGGAGGTGTGATGGGATGATTGAAGCTGTAGATTTTCTCCTTGATAATATTTATGTACGTTTCGTCGATAAAGTCTATCGACAGTTTGTAGGTATTCCTATGGTCACCAATTGCGACCCTTTAATAGCAGACTTGTTCTTGTACTGTTATGAATCACAGTTTATGACCAAACTCAGTAAAGACCCGTCTAAATGGCATTTAATTGATAAATTCAACAACACTTACCATTATCTTGATGATATTTTTTCGTTAAATAATCAAGAATTTTCTAAATATACAGCCGAAATTTACCCAAAATAAATCAAATATAAACGGTAATAACTGTCCTTTCCTAGATTTAGATATTTCAGTTTTACACGGGAAACTCTACACTAAAATTTACGACAAAAGAGACGATTTTTTGTTCCCTACTGTTAATCTTCCATTTTTGGCACCATATTACGGTGTTTATATATCACAACTCGTTCGCTATGCCCGTGCCTGTTGTGACGTTTCAGATTTCAATGAACATAATCTCTGTATTACTGGTAAATTTATTAGTCAGGAATTTCGTTACCACAAATTACTTAAAACCTTTACTAAATTCTTCCATAGATATAAAGATTTGGTTTTGAAGTTTGGTTGAACCTGTTGAAAACTTATTTCAAATGGGATAGCACATCCTCATTTTTACAGAGATGTTGTTTACCGAGCCCGGAAATTGAGAATCTAACCGGGTAAACTTATCGATCCTTAAAATAAACTTATTTCTAAAGGTTACCAATTCAACACTGTAATTAGATCTTTGAATATTGTTTTTATTGGTATTACTATTGATTTTGTTTTAAAGTAAATTTAAATCAAACTAAATATTACTGTTATATACATATGCACGTTCATGGCTCTACAATCTGTCGACACCTGTATCTTGGCATTGCACAAGGTCATGTTTTTCTCTGACTGTTTATGACGTCTTTACACAAAATCCATTGGATGTTGGATGTGTACTGATTGATAATTTAGTCTTAGATGCATGATTTTTTTATTAGTTGTTATTGGCTTTGAACTAGCTGTCAGTAACTGCAAGTACTCTCAGATCTGTACTTAGTGTCTTTTTGTTGTGGGGATGTATAAGTACCCGTCCACGTCCACTCTGTGTTTTTGTTAGATGTATTTCTATTTGTATCCATCTGATGAGTTAAGCCTTTTTCAACTGATTTCTATAGTTTGTTCTTAAGTTGTACTGTTACACCACTGTCCCAGGTTAGGGGATGGTTGGCGCCTTCAAACTAGTTTAACCCCGCCACATTCCATATGTGCCTGTTCCAAGTCAGGAGCCTGTAATTGAGTGGTTGTCTTTTTTTGCTGTTTCTCATATTTGTTTTTTCGTTTATTGTTTTGCATAGTTTGTTCTTATCTTGTGCCTTTACACCACTGTCCCAGGTAAGGGGGAGGGTTTGGCGCCAACAAACTCGTTTAACCCCGCCACATTCTGTATGTGCCTTTCCCAAGTCAGGAGCCTGTAATTCAGTGGTTGTCGTTTGTTGCTGTGTTACATATTTTTTTTTCGTTCATTATTTTGACATATATATATAAATTAGGCCGTAAGTTTTCTCGTTTGAATTGTTTTACATTTGTCATTTCGGGGCCTTTTATAGCTGACTATGCGGTATGGGCTTTGCTCATTGTTGAATGCCGTACGGTGACTTATAGTTTTTAATTTCTGTGTCATTTGGTCTTTTGTGGAGAGTTGTCGCATTGGCAATCATACCACATCTTCTTTTTTATTTTAGTTGCTGTCGTCGCATCTTATAATCTTTTAAGTTATATTTTGTTTCCTGAACATATTTGTTTGGTTTCTTACTTGCTGAAAAAAGCACACGAGTAGGATAAATGATCATAGATAATTGGTTAACGTTTCTCATGTTTATTAGAAAAATACCTATATTGTCCAAATACTCTTATGGTCCGGCCGGTTGATTACCAAACGAGTACATACACATACGGTCCCGTGCATACCCGTATCGTTGGACCATATGAGTACACGCATATGGTTATGACGATGCGCGATTATGGTCCAAATACTAAATAATATGGTCCGAAATATATATAAGAAAGAAAGAATATAGATAAAAATAAGGGTAGAAATGTCGTATTCTGTTCTATGGTAGAACTGTACAAACTGACTGTACTAAGGTAAATATTTTTAAACTGTTTTAGGGTATAACCGCTTCAGAGTGGGAATGTTTTATAGAGGTGTCAGGAGAACTGTTCTACAGACTGTTACATAGAAGAGTTCTAATACAGACTAAAATAGAGGTTAAAACTGTGAGAGAGAGAGAGAGAGAGAGAAAGAGAGAGAGAGAGAGAGAGAGAGAGAGAGACTTACCGGCTTCTTCTAAATGAATGTAGGAATACAGATTTGTGTTGGCACGTTTGACTATGCAGCAATATAATTCCGAATCTCCAAATGTAACATTTGATATTTCCAAAGTGTATTCTCCAACGATACTCAATGATACTCAATCTGTCGTGGTGAGCCCAATGTTGACTTATATTCCTACCAATAAATACAATTGGATATCTGTCGAAATAACTGTATAGACAGTCAAAGGAGGAAAGGAAGGAGTGATACAAAATTAATAGAACGTAAATGAATATGTGCGTCTACCATCTCGTTCCTCAATCATAGTAAACAAGTACAGAGAGAGAGAGAGAGAGAGAGAGAGAGAGAGAGAGAGAGAGAGAGAGAGAGAGAGAGAGAGACTTACCATCTACTTCTACATTAATGTAGGAATACAGGTTTGCGTTAGCACGTGTAACTATGCAGCAATATAAACCCGAATCTCCAAATGTGACATTTGATATTTCCAAAGTGTATTCTCCAACGATACTCAATCTGTCGTGGTGAGTCAGTTTTTGATTTATCTTCCTATCAATGGCGTATGTCGTTGTGAAGGCATTACCATCTTGAGGATTTTCGTTGACCCGGATCCACTGTACATCATCACTGCCTGACTTGTTTCTGCATTGAAGAAGTATCGTTTCATCTCGCACTACGGTGATGTTTACCCTTGGTTCGTTTATGGAACTTGCAACTGCAAAATGAACATTATACTTAAAAAAACTAAATTAACTTATATAGATAATTTATATAAATTTGTTTGTTCTTTTTCATCAGGAACGCTGAATCCCCAAAATGTGAAAGCCAAAGATGTATAACTGCAATTTTGTTAGCTTTCAAAATAGAGGATCTAAAGAGCCTGTGTCGTTTACCTAGGTCTATGTGCATCTTTAGCAAAGGAGACTCTCCAATATATATAGTGAACTAGAATAGAATTAATGACAAAAGTCTCTGTTTTATTGATCTTGTATTGGCAATCATTTTTCTGTTTACAGTTTCTCTCAATCGTCTTTAGTTTTTGATCTAATCTCCAAAAAGGGTAAAAAAGATCATTTAAGGGCAATTTCAAGATAATAGAAAAAATTTGCACTTTACCCCTATTTCTATTCATAGCCATTTCGTACATTTAGGTTGACAGGCGGGGTCATAGTAAGCATTTTTTAAAACTAGATACCCTAATAGTGTTTGTGGCCAAATTTGGTTTGGCCAAATTTGATTAAATTTGGACAAGAAGTGTCAGAGAAGATTTTTGTAAAAGTTAACGACGACGGAGAACGGACTCCAAGAGATGAGAGAAGCTAATTAGTGGGCCCGGCGAGCTTAAAATGGACAGTTCTGAAATCAGGTTGAACTTCAGTTAAGGATAATTTAAATTTTATATTGGTAGTGGTGTCTACTGCAAAGAAAATTCAATTTAGAATATGGAATCATGGTTGATATAATGTTTCCAACAGAGAGAAAAAGATAAAAATAGAGACCTCCTATCAAGTTCATCTATTATTCTTAATAAAGTTATTGCAATTTCTTTTTATTTCATAATGAAATGCATATAAGAATTTTTTTAATAAATGAATTATTCAATTATTGTTTTTTTTTATGAAAAGTAACAGTAAAGAGAAATCAAAATCTTTTCAACAAGATCTTATATATTATGTTTTCAACTATTTTCAAAATCAGATAGAAATGATTTAGTCTAATCCAGAAAAGCGCTTCGGAGTCGCGAGGAGGGACTTCAATGTTGAGTGACGTACAAGATGACCTCGTTTCTAAAAACGATTGTATGCAACTTTGTCAAAGCTATCATCATGACTATAAGATAAAGACTGATCGAAGATGAAATATATAATTAAAGGATATATTAAAATTCTAACATCAAGTTTTACACTCTAAAACTTTTTGACTAATTTGGTCCGACTTATTTTGCAGTCACCATTATTGTAAAGCTATGGACGCCGATCGTTAAAAAATGGATTTCTGCAAACAAAAAAATATTAAAAAAAATGACGGGAAATTTTTATCGACCCTTTAAAAAGTTAATACGAAAGGGAGAAGGAAGAATTTGTGATTTTCTAAAATTCTTTAAAAACGATTTTTTTAAAGCTGTCTGCTGGAACAACGACATATTTGAAGTGAAGATAGAATAAAGCAACAACAACCTCAGAACGTTACCAAATTTTTTAATCATTTATTTATTTACTTAGTTTGAAACTGTTGGGTTTTTTTTATACAAAAATCAGTAGTTGGAATGTCTAACTAAAGAACTTGGAATTCACAGAAAAACTTGGAATCTCACATATACCCCTTGATCATTCACAAAGTAGGAGATTTTTTTTTAGAAAATCATAAATTCGTCCTTAGGTGTATTCAACTATCGGGTCAATCAGAAGTGGTTTCTTTAATACTAGTATTGAAGATCTGCTGCAAAATCTTCGATCACATTCTTTATAATTTTGCAGTCATATCAAAACTGTTTCTACGCTTTATACTACTATGCCCCATGCCATGCTCAATTGAAAGACTGAATAAACCGGTATTTTTCTACAAAATGGGAATCGTAGATACAAGGTTTTTTTTTAAGTCATGAAAATCTTACTTTCTGAAGAACTGCACTGATTCCAAAAGTAAATACACCAAACAAGATACCATCAAAATGCTTGACAAGTTATTTGTTTCGTTTGTGGTTTGATATTTCAACAGACAGTCGGTATTTTATTGGGTACTTATTGTGCACCCCTACTGACCGACTTAATGTCGTACTCATATGAATCAAAATCCATTCAAAACCTTCATGAAAGAAAAAAATACATCTTACAGACTTCTTTAATTTTTTATTCAGAAACATGTATATTGATAATGTCATGTCACTCAATAACCCACATTTTAGTGAGTGCTTGCATCTCATATATCACCGTTAATTTGAGATTAAGGATACTACCGAGACTAGAAGGTCTGCATCATATATATTGATTTTTACTCGATATTGACACAGAGGGACGACTTAAAACTAGAATATATGACAAATGTGATGATTTGAACTTTCCAAATGTTAACTTCCCATTTCGCAGCAGTAGCATACCCTCTACTTCATTGTATGGTGTTTACATATCTTAATTGATACGTTACGCGTGTGGATGTTCATGCTATACGGACTTCATTTGCAGGAATAAAATAATGTTTCTTACACAAAAACTGCTCAAACAGAGTTGTTCGGAAGAACGATTGTAATCTGTGTTCATAATCATCACAAATTGGTTGACCGAAACGATATATCTGTTTCTCTTATTGACTTGCTTCCGGAGTCTTAGATCTTAAGATACCGGAACAGTCGTCTTATCTGTAATTTTACCGATTGTAACATCTTCACTGAGTTTTGATTCGCATGTCGGGTGGTGTACACTGTGGTGATGCATGGAACAGGAGACACTTACCATGAAGACGCATCATGTCTCGTTCCTTTTTGTTTATTACCTGGATTTGTCTTTTAAATCAATTTAAGAGATTTGAACATCAGTTAAATACTGTTTCCTATATTTTTAGTTTTGATAGAAAAACAATTATGCATTTCGTATGTTTATGAAAAGATTTATCAGTATATTCCAAATATCAAAATATTGTAACGAGGGGCACAATTGATAAATTTTGGTTCAAGCATTTGTATGTTTCGGAGCTTAGTGTTGCGTCCATTTCGCTTAACTAGCATACATTATTGTTTAGGCTCCAGCTGAAACCCGCTTCAGATGCGTGAGTTTCTCGCTAGGTTGAAGACCCATTGGTGGCTTTAGGGTATTTTCTGATCTTTGGTTGGGTTGTTGTCTCTTTGGTCGGGTTGTTGTCTCTTTGACACATTCCCCGTTTCCATTCTGTATTCATTTAGCTATTTTTTAGTTTATCAAAAACACAATCAAAGCTAGTACCGCGAACAAAAAATTATATTCAAGGATTTTACTACTATATAATTATATACCTTAAAATAGCAAATTAAGGATCGATGAGTTTGCATGCCATGATCATGGATCATTTCTAAACTGACGGGCGTTATAAACAACAATACCGTAATTATAAGGATGTGACACACCGTTTTTAACCAGAAAGATTGCCTTACGACTAGGTTTACTGAGTACGAATTTAAATTCAGTCGGATCCATCCAGGATCCTTCTAGTGCACATTTTAATTCAAAATTTAGTGTATCCAGATTTATACTAGGAGGATCCTCGATTGTACTAGAGTGAATAACAAAAAAGCACAATACAAAATAACAATATATTGATTTATTTCATAATGAAATTAATTAGTAATAAAAACTTGTATGAATCAAAATAAAAATTTATTGTGACAATTCACACGAGCTTTTCTAGATTCAGTTCTATCCGCCACTTAAATATTGTTACCGGAAATATCACATATTCAAGTTCTTGAGAAAAAAACACTGACAGTTGCTTTCTATCAGAAACTGTGCAGGAAAATGTAGTACAATTTGTTGTTCATATTGTAGAGCCAGAATTGCTTGCTCAACAAGATACTATATTTTTTTCCAGCAAATATGTAATTACTACTTCACCGTTTCAAAAGACTAATAATGTTTTTTACCATGGAGATTTTGATTGTAATAAAGTATTGATGGTTGCATGCATTAACTAAAGGTTTTATACATATCATTCATATCCTGAATACTATTAGAAATTTTAACGAGTATAAATCAGAATGCTAGTTTCTTCTATTCCAATTCTATTCCAAGGGTCCTGGATTCCAATATGTACTGTAACAGCTATATGCCCTTGGACCATAAAAAAATACATACCTTTGACAATAATATGAAAAAATAACAAAATCCGATAACCCTTCATGGCACTTGCTATATGATTTTACATTTTATTTCCCTATTGTACCATTGTGTGACTGTGTTTGTTAATAGTGAAACTATATATCGATGAAAAGTTAATTGACTATTTCCGAAATGTCTATATATACTAAACAGTATTGGTCATTCAAATAAAATTATTTATTCTATCATTTATTATAACAAATACAAAAAAAAAATGTGGAGTTTAGATTTTAATTACCATGTAAGTAACCAAACCGTAGTTCAAATATATCGAATGCCTAGGGATTGCCACATCGCATGAAAACGTAAGCGAACTTGGATCGTTATGAAAAACGATCCTGTACACAATAATTATATACGACCCAAAAAGTGTACAAACCAATGGAACTTAAAAAGCATTGCCGGTATTTTTAACTGGCTTCCGTTTGCATAAAACCCCTTAAAAGTATCAAGCACCGTTTAACCTCTTATATTGTGAAAATATTTTCACATTACCGACTTTTGACTCCGGATTATGTAATTTTACGACAGGTTACCTTTTCTGTGGTTAGACATCCTGGTACTCAGTCAAGTAAGAGCAACCAAAAGAAGAAAAATCAAACACATAATCCGTGCAATTTGAGGGGAAAGTTTTCTGATCGTGTTAAGAAAATATAAAGCAGTTAATTTTCCCCATAAATTGTATCGATTAAAAGCTTGATTTTCCTTTTTTACGTTGCTCTTACTTGACCGAGTATTAGGATGTCTTACCACATAGTAGGTAACCTGTCGAAAAAATACAAACTCCGGAGTCAAAAGTCCGTAATATGAAAAAAAGGTCTATTGTGCATCACTCATGATATCATCTGAAGACTGTTACACCACTGTCTAATGTTAGGGTAGGGTTGACCACCAAAAACATGTTATAATCAAAAACATGTAATAATCCCCGAGGGTATCACCAGCCCAGTCAGCACTTCGGTGTTGACATGAATATCAATTATTTGGTCATTTTTATAAATTTCCTGTTACAAAACTTTGAATTTTTCGAAAAACTAAGGATTTTCTTATCCCAGGAATAGAGTACCTTGGCCGTATTTGGCACAATGTTTTGGAATTTGGGTCTTCAATGCTCTTCAACTTTGTACTTGTTTGGCTTTATAACTATTTTGATCTGAGCGTCACTGATGGTTCTTATGTAGACGAAACGCGCGTCTGGCGTATTAAATTATAATCCTGGTACCTTTGATAACTATTTACCCCACTGGGTCGATGCCACTGCTGGTGGACGTTTCGTCCCCGAGGGTATCACCAGCCCAGTAGTCAGCACTTCGGTGTTGACATGAATATCAATTATTTGGTCATTTTTATAAATTTCCTGTTACAAAACTTTGAATTTTTCGAAAAACTAAGGATTTTCTTATCCCAGGAATAGATTACCTTAGCCGTATTTGGCACAATGTTTTGGAATTTGGGTCCTCAATGCTCTTCAACTTTGTACTTGTTTGGCTTTATAACTATTTTGATCTGAGCGTCACTGATGAGTCGTAACGTAGACGAAACGCGCGTCTGGCGTATTAAATTATAATCCTGGTACCTTTGATAACTAATTATAATCTCACCACTTTATTTATGTGCCAGTCTCTGGCTGATTGATAGTTCGCTCATTGGCAATCATACCACATCTCCTTATTTCCTGATTTTCATACACAATTTTTATTTATTTATTTTTTATACCCGCGAGAAATATTGCAGGTTGAAAAGAAATATTGGGCACTATTACATGTATATTGAAAGGAGACTTGCATAATTTCATGTTTCTACGGAATGGTGTTGGTCCATGGGTGAGGGGTATTGATGTTGGGGAGGGTGGCTGTGTCATCTCTGATGAGTTGGAGGTTTTACACGTTCGGGATATAGAATTTCTTTTTAATGGAGTTTAAGTTGTTCGATTAATCGAGTTTATTTTAAATTGATATAGTCTTTTTTGCCTACGTTTTCCAAACCACGGTCTCTTTCTTAATTATCGCTTGATCATAATAATGCATATGTTCGTTGAAAACATATTCATAAATACTTTACAATACATTCCGTTGATTTTTAAATTAAGAGTATATAAGCTTAGAAAAGATAACCAGGATTACCAAAAATATTGGATAATACCACAAACCAACACTAAACTCTTCCGAGCCGAAAAAAAAACGTTAAAAAGACAGTCTAGAAATAAAATTGAGAAAGTGAGAAGCCAGTATTGATTTAAAATCGTAAACCTATCGGAAGAAAGAATACTTGATAAGAACATTCAGTTTTACACGGGAAACTCTACACAAACATTTACTACAAAAGGGGCGATTTTTGGTGATGTTGTTTACCGAGTCCGCAAACTTAGATACGATCTGGGTAAACTTATCAATCCTTTAATAAACTTAATATTCTAAAAGGTTACCAATTATACACTGATAACAGATATCTTTGAATATTGTTTTCATCGGTATGAATATTGATTTTGTTATCAATAAATTAAAACCCAACTAAATATTATTAGTTACATGATAGTGTGATAGTGACCTAATACGATATATATGGGGTGACTATCACACTATGTAACGAATTTATCTTACCGACTATCTTAACATGTGGTATTTAGAAAAGTGGCTTATCAAAGTGATCAAGTCTTCAATACCGTTAGTATTAAGAACCTACTTCCATTGGTCTATACAAAAACAAATGCCATCAATAACAACTTGTAAGCTTTAAATGTGTTCTATGAATTTATTTCCATCGTTCATCATCAATTTCACCGTCTGTTGAAACCTTCAAGATTTTTCCTCAACACCGTGTTGTTTTTATAAAGGGACGTAACACCACTACTAACCTAATTTGGAATATACACGGTCTCCACGCGGTTGCTTTTAACCAATCATATTCATAGAAATGTAAAGGAGGTAAGATAATATGTATTATTGATATACACATATGTACATTCATGGCCCCTGCAATCTGTTAATACCTATATTTTGGCATTGTACACGGTCATGTTTTTCTCTGACTGTTAATGACATCTTTACACTAAATCCATTGGAAGTTGGTTACGTACAGATTGATATTATAGGCTAAGATACATGAAAAAAAAACATTGTGTTTTTGTTAGTTGTTTTTATGCAATGTATCAATCTGATGAGTTAAGCCCTTTTCAACTGATTTTTACCGTTTGTACTTCTGTTGCTATATAACACTACTGTCCCAGGTTAGGGGAGGGTTGGTACACTTACAAATATGTTTAACCCCGCCACATTCTGTATGTGCCTGTCCCAAGTCAGGAACCTGTAATTCAGTGGTTGTCGTTTGTTGCTGTATATTATATATGTTTTTCGTTTATTGTTTTGTACATAAATCAGACCGTTAGCTTTCTCGTTTGATTTTTTTAAAAATTGTCATTTCCGGTTCTTTTACAGCTTACTATGCGTTATGGGTTTTGCTCATTGCTGTAGGCCGTACGGTGACCTATAGTTGCCAACCTTCTACGTTATTAGGTCTCTGGTGGAGAGTTGTTTCATTGGCAATCATACCACATCTTCTTATATCTATAATTTTTATATACTACGCCTCTAGCTTTGTTGTTCGGTATAGAGCTATGGTGATCGCTGGACTTTTCCCGTCCGACAATAAAGTCCAACATAAAGGGGCGTTCGTTTGGTATGATGCATATTTGTTCACAGCCACGTCCGTTCGGTTAGAGGACGTTAGTTTCGATGCCTCATGTAGAATGAGTGCCAGGCTTTCTGCAAGTAAAAAAACCTTTGCAAAAACTCTCAATACTATTGCAAGTTAAAATGTCTGCCCTTCCTGTGGAGGTCTCAAATTGCTAGCCTTAATTATATATCGGTCCACCTGCCTTACCATGCTAACAGAACCCAAAAAACATCTTTTGCATTCATCATTAATTTTTTTTTTCTCGTTCTGAATATGCATGAAATATTTGTTGCATGGCAGTTAAAACAAGCAACAAACAATCAATCAATTAATCATTGATTTTGAAAAATGCAAGAACTTTCCCGGATTCAAATGTATAATTTTTCAATGTTATAGTTCTGTTTCGACATTACAATATAAAGGCAGGATGAGAAAAACGTCCAATACTTTTTTCGAGTAAAAATATAGTTTTATATTGAAATCCAAGGTCTGCAGTATCTGTATCCCGTAATTGATGCAAGGTACGTTCATTACACATATTACAGTTAGTTAAATTAAATTATCGTATCTTAACAAAACGTATTAGTTGCTAATAACAAATCAGCTTACCTTAGAGGCAGGAGAACTATTAGCATCCAATATACAAACACCAAATGATTCATCATGTCAATTAATTATATTTCTATTCAGCACTAATATTTTTTCTAAGTTATTATTCCCACATGTGGCCTATGTATCGTTGTCAGGTAAGTTTGGAAACCACTGTCTCACTAGCTCAATCACACAATACGGCATTAAATCCCTGCAATGATATACACATTTACGTCTTCTAGAATAGCTTTTTATTGCCTCTCGCTTTCGCAATAAGTACATTGAAGTACCTAGGGTCTTTTCAAACTCCCCTATGTAACAAATTGGTCCAAAAACGTTTATACTTGTCTTTTCTAAAATGTGCATTCCGTTCATGTTCGGGGTTATTTTCATTTTCCCACCACAACTGTACATGTCTGTTCATTTCATTTGTTATGAATGGCCTGCATAAACAATTGGGACATTCCTCTGAGTTTTCATCTTGTGAAATGAAGGAATCTCCTTCATTTGAATCATTTTCCTCAACACTAGCATTTTCACTAGATATTTCTTATGACAAAACTGATCTTGAATTATTTGCTGTCTCCTCCATTTCATTTTAAATATATGTCACTCTCTTACTCTTTTTCCAATGAACACTCAGTAGTTAGGGTTATCTTGGGACAAGTATTTTATTTCAGAATAAATTGTCAAAGAAATTCTGCTTTTTATCACAATCTATTTTTCTTATAAATTTTCTTTTACATACAACATGTTTATCTTTTCTAAAGAAATACTTAATTATTCAAATATATTATTCAATTAAATTCCATTAAGTAAGCCTCAATTATTATATTACACATAGACATGTCTTGCTTACTATCAGAAATATTTGGCGGGAACATTCCATAGCATCACAGTACACCTGCTGACTTTTAGTGTGGAACGGTCAAGTAGGGGAAAATTAACAACAGTTGGTTAAAGATTTTAAAAATTAAAAAAGAAGATGGCTAAATAAAATGTAAAAGTACTTTTATCTACAATGAACATTAACCCTTCTCAATTTTATTAAAAAAATATGTCTTAATGATTTAGGCAAAATATATAACTATAACATGTATAATGAATTAAATAGAAAAATACAAATTCACCTATTCCATTTCATGGAATATTCCTGGAAGAATTTCTTGGGTCTCATTTCGTGTACCCATTTCATTTGTAAAATTCCTATTCATCGCTTATTCATAAAGAAAAAAAAAGAGAAAATGTCAGAGAATGAGAAGAAAATTCGCAAAAGAACTCCTAGTTTTAGGATTGAACTTTCTGGAAGTGAGAAGAAAAATACAATTTTTGATAAACTAACTCATCGCAATGAACTTACAAAGAAAAGCAACAGGCCAATGGAAAACTTACAAATATGCGAAGCTTTATCTGAAAATGGGTTGACGATGAAGATAAAAATCCTTGGCCAGCAATGTGTCCAAGCACATATATTAGGATCAAGAAGACGGAAGTAAACCATAAACTTGTCTTTGTTGCTGAGGATTCATTTAGCCGTTGCATTCAAGTTTCAGAATGTCATACAAGGCTGCGCAGTCATCATCTGTGTACAAATAGACTTATTCAGAAGCTTAAGGGACATGTAGTTAAAACGAATTTGAAATGCGGAAACCAGGAGACACAACATATTTTTCTTGGTCGTCTTCTCCTTATTTACCAACAAAGGAGTATCTAATAAACAACAGGGTAAACCATGGTATCGTATGCAGTGGTATAGTTCCTTCAGACTACAAACAATTTGTTAGTGATTCGAGAGTAGGCCTGTTAAGTGAGGAAAAGAGAACAAACTTCTTCAATAAACACCAACAACATATATAAGATGAATATAATGAACGCATTGACACTGCTTTATTGGAGGAAATTGCTTCATATCGTACTTCAATAGACATTACGTCTGACGCACGCCATTAGATGGCGGAAAGTTCAAAAGACCCTAGTGTAGTAGAAAATGGAGAAAAATCTCACAGAGTTTTAAGATGTGAGCATTTTACAAAGGCTTTAATATCGTTTCACAGCGTCATGAAAAAGTCGGAAACTTGAGTATTTACCAGCACATGAAGGATAAAGATGTACGAGTCGGTGTTCATTGCCACGACAGGAATTTTTCGATTAAACAAATACATCCGAGAAGAAACTGAAACACTCAACCAAAATGATACGTGGCATTGTGTGAAGGCAATGAAAAATAGCAAGGAAAAAGATTTCATCTGGACCTCAATATTCTAAAGGCAAAACGTGGTCTTTTAGTTGAGGGATAAAGTAGAGCAATACACGTACATTGGTGCATTAGAAATTGTAACCATCAGAATGAAATGATGAAATCATCCTTGTTAAATATTGTAGACCACTACAAAAATACCCACACTGGTTGTGATGAAAGTTCTAGATGCCGGAAAGATAATAATTACGAACCTTCAAAAATTGTGATTTCGGATCCCGTAGCTGAAAAACTACTTGTGAATGCCATCATCGGATCGAATATTTATAAATACGCAAAAGACTACACTCTTGGCAGAGACACTTTTTGTGTGGAAAGTTTTAACAATGTAATAAACCTTTATCAAAATAAGAGAATTTCTTTTGGGGATTTACAGTATGATGCAAGAAATAACTCAGCCGTGTGTCATTGGAACGAAAACGTTGATCGTGAATATACACCAGTGTCCCATGTCAATGATCATATTAGGAGACCACGGAGTAAAAAGGGGAAGAAAAACTACAAAAAAGGCAAAATATAAATTTAGAGATAAAATCTGGTCTCGCTATATTAACAATATATATATAAAAAGAAAAAAAAAATAACAATTAATTAAAAGACTTGAAGTTGAATGTAATTGTACTTGATTTATTCATTATTTTCTTTCATTGAAGTCTAATACTAGTATTCAGAATAATTAGTGGTAAATTTTAAAACTTATTCCTTGTTTATTTCATTGATTGGAATTTTATCAGCGTATAACCTTGTATTATTGCTTCTGATGAAAATGAGTTTGCGTTGTTATTGTCAACAGATGCTCTGTGTGATATTAATAACTTAGCTCTACCGCCCCATTATTACAAATATGCTTAATTGGTTACCACCTGGTAAATTTTTATGCCCCCGCCGTAGCGGTTGGGGCATTTAAAAGTTTTACCCTTGTCCGTCTATACGTGCGTCCCATAATTGGTTTCCTTTCTCTAACTCGAGTTTGCCTCAACCAAATGTTATGAAACTTATACGCAATGCTTATTACCACAAAACACAGATCAAGTTTGAATTTTGGTGGCGTCACTTTAACCGTTCTAGAGTTATGCTCCTTTCTAAATGGAAAAATTGCAAAATTTTTAGTTTCCGTTCTCTAACTTAAGTTTCCCTCAACCAAATGCTATGAAACTTATACACAATGCTTATTACCACAAAACACAGATCAAGTGTGAAATTTGGTGGCGTCACTTTAACTGTTCTAGAGTTATGCCCCTTTATGAATGGAAAAATTGCAAAATCTTTAGTTTCCGTTCTCTAACTTAAGTTTGCCTCGACAAAATGTTATGAAACTTATACACAATGCTTATTACTACAAAACACAGATCAAGTTTGAATTTTAACCGTTCTAAAGTTATGCCCCTTTATAAATGGAAAAATTGCAAAAATTTTATTTACTTCTGAATATCAAGTAATTTTTAAAATTGGAGTTATCTTCCTTTGTCCATGATTATAGTTGAATCAACTACAATCAATGCTTTATACAATGCAATGTTTAATTTTGACTTCCACTGATAACACACAGATCAAGCTGAATTTGGGTAGTGTCACTTTAACCATTATTAAGTTATGCCCTTTATAAATCGAAAGATTGCAAAATTTTTAGTTTCCATTCTGTAACTTAAGTGTGCCCCAATCAAACATTATGAAACCTATACACAATATTCATTACCACAAAACTAAGATCAAGTACAATTTTTTTGTTTCCGTTTTCTAACTTTAGTTTGCCTCAACCAAATTGTTGAAACTTATACACAATGCTTATTACTACATAATACAGATTAAGTACGAAATTCGGTGGCGACACTTTTACCATTCTTGAGTTATGTCCCTTTATAAACATAAAAATTGCTGTATTTTTCGTTTCCGTTCTCTAACTTTAGTTTGTCTCAACCAAATGTTATAAAACTTATACACAACCCTTCTAGAGTTGTGCGTGTTTACAAATAGAAAAATTGCTGAATTTTTAATTTCTGTTCTCTACTTAGGTTAGCCTCAACCAAATGTTATGAGACTTACACACAATGCTTATTACCACTATTTTTTTTTACTGTTCTTCAGTTATGCCTCTTTATAACTATATGATATGCAAGCGGGGGCATCATCTGTGTCCACATGTGGACACTATCCACATTTATATAGCTTAGATCCTTCTCTTCATTAACCTCGTTGATCACAACCTTCATTTCCTGCTATAATTCATGTGACATATCCTCAAAGTCATTAACTGCCTTGCTCATCGCTGTTCTGATTTCACACTTTTTTTTACTTTACTCTCATGATTAGCTCTAAAGTTGTCCAGGAAATCACTAAGTCCTTTTATATTTCTATTCGCTTCGCTGTTCATAATCTTTCTTTATTCTCGTTATGTCCCTATCGATATTGGCGTTCTTATTCTTTATTGAAACGGTTCTTTGGGTTTTTTGTTGTTTTTAATCATTATTTCTGGATAAGGCACACACTACTCAAGCCTTGCCAGTCTTTGTACATGTTGTAAGAATTAGGCAATTTAGAAGAATTTTAAAACATGGCCGAAAAAAAAACCAGCCCACCTAACCATCCTATTATGAAGATATTCTCATCCTGAGTTAGAAATGGTAGGTGTTTTGTTTCTGTGTGTTTGGTAATTCGAGAAATGTCTAGATAACTTTTGGTTAGAATGCACAGGGGGGAGGGTTATCACTTCCAATAAAAAGGTATACACAGACGTGCCGCTGGTATGGGTCCCTTTTTTTAGAAAGTCAAATATATCAATGTGTGCAATTTCACGGAGTTAATATATCAATTGGTAGGAAATTATATGTCAATGGGTCATAAATTCATTTTCTGTGAGATGTCTGTAAAAACTGTGTTCTGATTTTTTTTATCTAATAGTATAAGCATGATGAATGATCCCATGTGTTTATAACGTCTTAATAAGATGTCATGATAGCTGGGAAATATACAAGAAAGGGTTGTGATTTTCCTATGATATATATGAACTAGTAGGGATTTTTTCGTTTATCAAAATATGCATTGAATTATGGTTGTTTTTTCAAATCCTAGCCGGATTTCTGTACCCACATTTGTATGACGAGGATCCCCTCCCCGTGTTAGAATGATAGCAAATTACCAGAATAGGAAAAGGAAACGAATGTTAAATTCGTGCACCATTATACATTCTCAACTCAAATTAATGTAAACTTGAGTGGATTTTTGTTTGTCATGTTTTCACCACTGCCTGATTCTTAGGCAGATAAGCACTTAATTATAGTCAAAATTAATACACTTACCTGGTTCACTTGAGTCAATGTAAACATAATATTAATTGAATAATAATAATATCAAAGATATAATAGCCTTTGCCATAATATATTTGATATTATCAAGGATTTGTATAGTGATACCAAAGACATACAATCTGATGAGGCGCCGTTTTACTATTTATTCCTTATTTTCTGATATCAAAAAATATTTCTTGATATCAAAAAATTGAATTCCTGATATAAAAAATAGATTTTTTGATATCAGAAAATATTTTTTGATCTCAAAAAATATTTCTTGATATCAGGAATTCAAGTTTTTGATATAAAAAATTCCCATTTTTTTATATCAAGAATTCGATTTCTTCATATCAGAAAATTATCTATATTTCTTGATATCAAAAATTCAATTTTTTAATATCAAAAAATCATTTTTTGATATCAAGAAATCCATTTTATGATATCAAAAAATAGGTTTTCTGATAACAAATAATACTGACGATTTTTTGATATCAAGAAATGCATTTTCTGATATCAAAAATTCGAATTTTGAATTGTTGATATCACAAAATAGGAAAAAGATGAATAAAGGCTCCCTGTGTGTCGATAAAAGCATCCGAACTCACTCATGAGCCATAACATTAGGTCTGGTGTTTCGGACGTGTTTTAGGAAAGAATATCTCAGTCAGTCATAAGAAGTTTTGTGTTTTTGTGTTTCATATTTCAATTATTTTAAGGTCAATAATTCTTGGAAGTTCTCGATGTTATAAGCAATTATTGGTTTCCTCTGAAACATATTTGTGCAGCCAGGATTTTATGAAATTAAGCCCCAGTGTTTTGGTAATCTTGTTTTTAGTTTTTTCCCCTGTTGATTATGTTGCGGATTTAGTAAGTTAGTTAGTTCTGTTAAATATAAAAATAAGGAGATGCGGTATGAATGCCAACGAGACAACTATCCAGCAAAGTTCAAATGAAGTGGATGTAAACAATTATAGGTAACCGTACGGCCTTCAACAATGAGAAAACCCCATACCGTATAGTCGGCTATTAAAGGCCCCGACATGAAAAATATGAAACAATTCAATTGAGAAAACTAACTGACTAATTTATAACAAATCAATGTACGAAAAACAAATATGACAGATATGAGCCAACGACAACCACTTAACTACAGGCTTCTGACTTGGGACAGGCACATAAAGAATGTGGGGGGGGGGGGGGGGGGGGGGGGCTAAAATGTCAAGTTGAGCGCTCAACCCTCCCCTTACCTGGGACAGTGGTGTAACAGTACAACATAAGAACAAACTATAAAAATCAGTTGAAATGGGCTTAAATCATTAGATCGATACAAAGAAAAAAACCAGCTAACAAATACACAGACCGGACGTGACAATGTATTTAAACATCCTTAACAACAACAAAAAGACTCAAAGTACAGTTCTGAGAGTACTCGCAGTTACTGACAGCTAGTTCAAAGCTAGTAACAACTAATAAAAGAAAAATGCATGTCTGGTATTTTTAAATACTCCGTCTATTTTGACTTTTTAAGAGACGTCTTTTGAAGACTTCTAGTATTTCTTATGGACCGCGTCTTGTACTCGTACAGTTTCGACAAAATGAAGATTAGTGTACATGTTTTTTTTGCTTCAAATGTTATTAAATAGCAGTTTTCTTGAGACTTTGAAGTCTAAATCATTATAAAACTTGAAGTATACTTGATATAAGTACTTTGTTTTTGTAACAAGGGACACTATGTCATCAATATAATGACCAATATCGTGTAGCGGTACTCCACATTATAAAACAATTTGTCTACCGGGAACATTTTTTGCATATATTTCCTGATGTTTTTGGATGCTTTTATTTACACACAGGGAGCAATCATTTATTTATTTCTAATTTTCTGATATGAAAAAATGGTTTTTTGATATCATGAATTCGAATTTTTGATATCACAAAATCATTTTTTGATATCAGAAAATTTATTTCTTGATATAAAAAAATAAAGAATATTTTCTGATATAAAAAAATTCGAATTTCTGACATCAGAAAAAATCGAGTTAAGATGACCAATGATAATCTGTTTATCGCTATTCCCTATGACGACTTTTCATTGACAACGGCACGTGCGCCCTTAGTTACTAGCGATAATTTTTCAAATCACTCTACTGTGCTGAGAAAGGAAATTATCAGTCAGTAAGATCAAAGGAAAATTTCGTAAAATAGCGATAACAGAAAATATTCTTTATCTTATGATATCAAGAAATCGATTTCCTGATATCAAAATATTGAATTTTTGATATCAGAAAATAAGGAATAAATAGTAAAACGGCGCCTCATACAATCTGAGACTACTGTATAACACATGTGTTATACCATATAGTAGTCTCAGCATATAATACAATTGTATCATATGTCTCTGGTGATACTATACAAATCCCTTTGATAATATGTTGTTGATATTTTGGTGTGTGTGTGTTTCTTTTCCTTTTTATTTTACATGTCTATTGTCTAGATTGCATTGCATTGTATTCATTATTGTTTATAATGATATTGTTTATGTGTTATATATGTTATATGCCCTCCGGGTGCTCTAATTTATCGGTTCTAATTTGGCGAATAAAAATATTCTTTTCTATTCTATTCTATTCATATTGTATGCGTTTTTTCAATTTCGGCAATCAATTTATAGATCATTGAATGTGTTGAATGCTGACTGAAGGTGATACAGTTTTCAACTTTTAGGTCCAGTAGGAATTGACTGCTTTTTAACAAGGTTTTGCCAGTCTATCTAGTTATGACATGTATAAGTAGAACGGATTCACATACAATGTAATATTTCCAGGTCTTTCTGGTCGGTTCGTTTCAACCGATAAAGTAAACTGGTTCTCGGCTGACCATTGAAAGGGGGAGGTACAGAAACCTAAAAAGAGAAGAACGTTTATGTCAACATTGTTCTTTGAATAAAATAGATGATGAAGATCATTTCTTATTTGAATGTACACAAAATGAAAACTTGAGAATTGATTTCTCACAGAAACTTTGTAAATTTGACTGAATGAAATCACAAATGAACAGCATATTAAAATGTTAAAAATCGACCATTTTCACAAATCAAATTCACAAAACAAGCAGTTTAAGACAAAAAACACACTATTAAGAACTGAAATGAATAAAAACCATTCACCCTATATTTTTTCAACATATTTGTTTTTCATCTTATACTTTGTATTAATTGTCCCATTTGAAAAGGGTAAAAATGAGGCCTTTTTGAAATATAATCTTTATTATAAAAAAAAGTTGACAACCAACCAAAATATAATTATTCATACTATCTCTTCATTATATCAGCAACATGTTTGCCCATTTTATAGCATTCAATTGCTCCTTACAAAAAAATATTATATGTTTTCCATGCTTTACCACTAAAGCACTGTGTGTATATGGACTGACCCATATATTAAAAATTCATGGTCATTGAGGAGAGTGGATTCAACAACTGCATGATTTGTAAATAAAGAAATTCATGTCTTGTATTTAATAATTTTTGTTAAGTATAATGTACTGTGTTATTTTGTCAATTTTCATGTATGCCATCAACCCCATAAGGGTATGATTTTGTATTATTTCAATAAACATATAACTGTAAGATAAGATAAGATATTTTTATTCCAATTAAAGGGTCCATGAAGAGCAAAGTAATCTATTACAATGATTTTAATAATTAACACAAATAATTTTGATAATCATATATAAATATGAATAGAATCAACTAAATTTTAAGATCTTTAGCCACAGCCACACCAGAGCCATAAGCATATACATGTAAGTAAAAAAGCAGTAATATTACAGATTATATACAATATTAACAGGCATATATTCTCAATGGGTTACATATAAACACATCTGTACTATATTGATAGTTTTCGGAGTTCAAAAACATTTATAAATATAAATTGCAATAATGTTTAATACCTCTAGGTTTTCTTGAATAAAAAGCCAATTTAACTTGGCACTTGTGTTTCATTTAAATGTTTTTACAAATTTTATCATAGAACTCCTTTCTCGAGAGATTATAAAGGGGACATTGACATATGAAATGTTCATTATTTCAACTTTATCCAACGTGCATTTTTACAGAATCTTTGTGATTTATCTATATAGTTTTTTGCACATATATCCGTCTCTATCATTAGGGGGGTTCACTTATTCTGATCTTTCATAGTGCTTGTTGATCTTTAAATTCTTTTGATTCTGAATATGTTTTTGTACCAAAAACATATTTAATTGAAAACTAGGGCCAAGGGTTCACCTTTTTCTGATATAATAGTATTTTGTCTAAAATCTTTCCAATAGTTCAGAAAACTTAATTTATCCTCAACTATAGTACATAATCGGCCAACACTTACATTTAAGTTTGATAAGTCTAGTTCTTTTATTAAAAATCAATACTAGAAAACCACGAGAAATAAAGTAATATTTTTTTTTACATGTTACTCTTTATTACACATATATGCATCATATAATAAACCATACCATACTTTGTGTTCTTTAACCTATGAGCATATTTTAACATAGCCAATAATTTTGAAAATTATATAGGAAATCTTCCTAATTCAGACATAACAGCAATGTTACTTGCTTTTCTGATAACCCAAAAACATATTTCATAAATTTTGTGTGTGATTTTTCAGATATGTCTTTTGAATTAATCTTTTCTAAAATGTAATCATTCTTCTTCTTCAATGACATGCAACTGAAGTGGTTGAAAAAAATCCCCACTTGTGTTCATAGAGCGTATTCCAGTTTATAACACAGCATGGCCCGAGAACACAGTTGTTTCGTAGTGGATTTCTCTTCTCCTTCTTCCAAATACTGCCCACATTCAACATGATGAATATTCTGGCAATTTGAGCATATCTGTGGCGATATTTGGAGGCATGCAGTTTGTTTCAATCCTTGACGGTGTTTACGAAGAATGACCATTTTCTACAATATTTGGTGGCTGGCTGTAATAATCAAGTATGATGTCCTGTCCGACTGGAGCTTCTTGTTGCTTTCTGTAGGTATTTATTCTTGTCTATGGCTACAAGGTCATATGTTATTTTGTAACACATGATGAGTCGAGCTTCTTTTCTTCTTGTTTGTATGCTTTTCCATCCTTTTTCATTTATCATATTGCTGACACTTGATCTATTTCTATGTCTGCTGGTTACATATCGTGCAGCTCGTCTTTGTATTTTATCGATTTTAAGTGGGTTTTTTTCTGGTACGGGTCCCATACTGTTGTTGTGTATTCCATTTGTGATCGTACTAATATTTAATAGGAATGCTCTTTGGTGGATTTTGAGCTGATGTGGAGGTTTCGATGTAAGAAAAAAGGCTTTGGCGGATTTACCTGTGATGTTGTTTATGTGTTTCCCCCGATCCAGATAATTTGCGATGGTACAGCCCAGGTATTTAGTCGATGTTTCATGCACCAGAGTATGGCCGTGAAGGTTGTAGTCTCACTTGATTGGATTTTTCTATTTTGTGACTGTGAGAAGGCTGCATTTTTCAGGGTTGAACTCCATTTCCCAAAGTATTCCTATTTTGCATGTTTATGTAGGTTTTCTTGGAGTGTATAGCAGTCGCTGTCTGAGGAGAGTACTAATTTACTATGTGTGTTCTGTTTGTGAGAAATTCCTTTATCCATTTGTTTGTTTTACTACTGATGGGTAAAGCGCGAACCAGATGAACAAGAACTGGACACATTGTCTGAATGGATCAAAGCTATTTGATCATGCATTCAGAAGCGCATTCAGATACTACGATATACTATGAGCACACGGGTTTCTAACCCGTTCAAGAACCCGGAGGTTGTGGGTGCTTTATCCTCTTTTCATGACAAATATGCCGATGTTCCAGCAGATAAAGCCTCCAAAAATATTGTTTTCATATGTAAAAACCATTATTTGGAATGTTTCACAAAAGAGCTTGGAATGAACAGAAAAACTGGTAATCCTACATATTCTTTAACATCATTTACAAAGTATGCAATTTTAGATAATCGCAAATCTGTCCTTCTTTCTTTTGGTATTAACATCAAAGAAGACGAAGAACATCTACCTTCATTATACTGGATACCAAAACTTCACAAAACTCCTTATAAAGAACGATACATAGCTGGATCATCAAGATGTTCGACTAAGCATCTTTCTAAAGTGCTGACTACTATTCTTTCTACAGTAAAAGATGGCCTTCAGAAATATTGTGATGAGATATATTTAACCAGAAGTGTCAATCAGATGTGGATTCTTAAAAATTCTAAAGATCTATTGCTAAATCTTAGATTCCAATCGCTGCAATTTTGCAGCAACAATAAGACCTTTGATTTTTCTACGATTTACACTACAATTCCCCATGCTCAATTGAAAGATCGACTTCATCATCTCATTAAACAGAGTCTTTTCTATAAAAATGGGAATCGTAGATATAAATTTCTTGTTTTAGGTTATAATAATTCTTATTTTGTGAAGAACCACACTGAGTCTATCAAAAAAATACACTGCGGATATTATCAAAATGCTGGACTTTTGATCGACAATATATTTGTTGAGTTTGGAGGATTGATATTTCAACAGACAGTCAATATTCCAATGGGTACTAATTGTGCACCCCTACTGGCCGATTTGTTTTTGTACTCGTATGAAGCAGAATTAATTCAGAACCTTCTAAAAGACAAAAAGAAAAAGCACCTTGCCAATTTCTTTAATTTTACTTACTAGTACATATATATTGATGATGTCCTATCACTGAATAAACCATATTTCAGTCAGTACTTGCATCTCATATATCCCAGTGAACTTGAAATTAAGGATACCACTGATACTAGAAGGACTGCTTCATACCGTGATCTTTTCTTCAATATTGACACAGATGGACGACTGCAGACTAAAATCTATGACAAACGGGATGATTTCAACTTCCAAATTATCGATTTCCCATTTCTCAGCAGTAACATACCCTCTGCCCCGTCGTATGGTGTTAACATATCTCAATTGATACGTTATGCTCGTGCATGTTCGCACTATACGGACTTCATATACAGGAGTGTGCTCCTTACGCAGAAACTGCTCCAAAAGAGATATGAGGAGGAAAGATTAAAAATGGCACTCCGTAAATTTTATTGACACCATCACGAATTGGTTGATCTATACGATGTGTCTGTGTCTAAACTAACTAACGACATTTTTACCACGTCTAAGATTGTGGTTTACCATCTACGTCGTCTGGTCCGCTTAGTACCGAACGTGACCTATTCCCGAATATGACTGTTTTGCCGAGTGTGAATTTACATTGCTATACGATGTGTCTCGGTATTTATATATCCAACATTCATGTATTTAGTTATGATGTTTCTTTTGTAAATCCGGTTGGATATTTTGTTATGTCTTATGTTCGCTGTTGGAGACGACGTATTCGGTATTTATATATCCAACATTCATGTATTTAGTTATGATGTTTCTTTTGTAAATCCGGTTGGATATTTTGTTATGTCTTATATTCACTGTTGGAGACGACTTGGCTTCGGTATTTTTGTATCGCGCTGTCTCGCATTTTGTTGTTACTTTCTTATACGTGTGGGTTCGGTGGGTCATTTTGTGCTGAGTTGCTGTCTGTTTATTTCGTTTGTGGTTTAAATTCTGTATTTTCTTTTCGTACATTTCACATATGTCTTATTTGTCAGTATAGTCGAGTTACTCGTGGATCGTCTACATGGTTTTTGTTTTATGTTATTTGTTTTCATGTGTTTTTACTGTTTGGTCTTAGCTGGGTCTTTGGGTCCAGGCAACCTTAGGCAATTGCCTATCATTTGTACCTAGTGTGGACAAAAGCTTTGCCGTAGGGACTTTTTTATGAATTAAAGAAGGGAGGGGTTGGGTCACCCTACCCCAACTTTGGACCTCAATTAAAAAAGTTCCGTAACTTTACCCACCTATGTCTTTGGGTCCAGGCAACCTTAGGCAATTGCCTATCATTTGTACCTAGTGTGGACAAAAGCTTTGCCGTAGGGACTTTTTTATGAATTAAAGAAGGGAGGGGGTTGGGTCACCCTACCCAAACTTTGGACCTCAATTAAAAATGTTCCGTAACTTTACCCACCTGGGTCTTTGGGTCCAGGCAACCTTAGGCAATTGCCTATCATTTGTACCTAGTGTGGACAAAAGCTTTGCCGTAGGGACTTTTTTATGAATTAAAGAAGGGAGGGGGTTGGGTCACCCTACCCCAACTTTGGACCTCAATTAAAAAAGTTCCGTAACTTTACCCACCTGGGTCTTTGGGTCCAGGCAACCTTAGGCAATTGCCTATCATTTGTACCTAGTGTGGACAAAAGCTTTGCCGTAGGGACTTTTTTATGAATTAAAGAAGGGAGGGGGGTTGGGTCATCCTACCCCAACTTTGGACCTCAATTAAAAAAATGTTCCGTAACTTTACCCACCTGGATCTTTAAGTCCAGGCAACCTTAGGCTATTGCCTATCATTTGTACATAGTGTGGACAAAAGCTTTGCCGTAGGGACTTTTTTATGAATTAAAGAAGGGAGGGGGTTGGGTCACCCTACCTCAACTTTGGACCTCAATTAAAAAAGTTCCGTAACTTTACCCACCTGGGTCTTTGGGTCCAGGCAACCTTAGGCAATTGCCTATCATTTGTACCTAGTGTACTACATGATCTTGCCTTATATAACAGTTATTTTATTTCTATTTTCTATATGTATGTAAAAGTTAAGATAAAAAATCAACTACTTCATTTATATGATTTTAAGTTTAAAGCAACTACAATGTATATGCACAGGATTTTTTTGTTTATACACAGTTTTGATTTAGAAGAAAACCGACTTGGTTAGAAAATACAAATAATAACACCATATCAAACACAATTTCATTTTAATATTCTTGTCATGGTTAGAAAATACATAAAATAACATCACTACAAACTCAATCCCAATTTAATATTCTTGTAAATGTCTATAAATAAAACAAATCTATTTTATTTTAAAAAGTTTAGAAATTTACCTGTGATAATATAAACGTTACAACAAATACGTCACTTTTTGTGTCGTTGATCCATTCATGTGACGCGTAGTTGATATTTCGTTTGTGGTGTCCTAGTGTGCTGTCGTAAATTCATGGGAGGTGTCCGTTGTTATTCTGCGGTTTACATGTTGTAATATACTATTATATTATTTATTTATGTATTTCTTTGTGCTGAGTGTTCTTGCGTTTGTTTGTACTGTATTCCTGTCACGTAGTGTTGTCACTTTAGCGGTATTTTTAACATTGCCATATAAGTGGGAGGTTTGCAAGCCATAAAACCAAGTTCAACCCACCATTTTTTTCTTAAAATGTCCTGTACCAAGTCAGGAATATGGCAGTTGTTATCTACAGTCCGTTTCCATGTATATTGGCGTTTGCTTTTGTTGTAGTTCAGTGTTTCTGTTGTTCCGTTGTTTTCCTCTTATAGTTAATGTGTTTCTCCCGGTTTAAGTTTGTTACCCGTATTTTTTTGCTTAATCGAATTATAACTATTGAACAGCGGTATACATGGTATACTACTGTTGCCTTTATTTATGTAGGAGTAGACTGTGGTACACCTTGTCAACAGATTTTGAAAAGTCCAGTATTATAGCAGATTAGCCTATAGTTAGCTGGTATGTATTTCTGACCTTTCTTGTATGCCGGAGTTACATTAGCAGTTCGACAGTCCTCGGGTATCTTTTCCTTTCTCCATTGAAAAATTGAAAATAAATGTGAGGATCCGAGCAATTTCACTGTTCGTTTAGTATCATTGATCACTTTTACCGAGGTGGAAATTAATAAACCTAAAATTTATCATTCTACATCTGCATCTATACTTATTGAAATCCATAACGCAGATACTGCTGTGCAAACGCCAACCTGCGTGCTCAGTATTTACAAGTGCAATTAAAATTGGATAAAAACAGGTGGTTTCTGTTTACAGCTGCAGTCTCCGAAGTTGCTCCTTAAAGCATTCCAGGGATGTAGCTTGGAAGGCTTGGAGAGGCAGGCTGTTCCAGTCGGTGATGGTGCGTGGTATATAGCTGTATGTATCTGTGGAGGTACTGATCTGAGTGAATTTTTCTGGATGGTATTGTCTTGTTGAGGTAGATGGTCTTCTCACGTATGATGGTATGTTGACTGCCGCCTTTCCATGTGTGGCTTTTTCTAGATTTGTGACTAGATTCTAGTGCCTGTCATTCTAGGATTTTCGTGATGTTTGTAACTGTCACTGGTTCTCGACTTTATGTCGATGTCGCAAATCTGGCAGCTCTTCTTTGGACCAATTTTAGGGAGTCAATGTGATGTTTTCGATATAGATTCCATGCTGCAGATGCGTATTCAAGATGTGGGCGCACTAGCGATGTATAGGCCTGCGCTTTGATGACTTATGGACACTTCTAGGTGTTGTGTCTTAGGAATCATAGTACTCGGTTGGATTTTGTGATTACTTTCTTGATGTGTGGATCTTGTGATAATTCGACTCCGAGGTATGGATATTGGTGGACTGTGGATAGTTGTCCTATCATTTCATACTCTTTTATTTTTTTATTTTTCTTTCTTGTTACCCTCAGTGTGTAGCATTTAGCTGGGTGGAATGTCATTTGCCACCTCTCCCCCCATTTACTTAGTAGTCAATTCTGTCAGATCTAGTTGCAGTAGTTTACTGTCCTCAGTACTCTTGATGGATCTATATAGTAGCGAGTCGTCACCAAATAGGCGTAGGGTTGATTGTGATGAAATTGTTTCTCTCATATCGTTGATGTATATTAGGAAACAAAGTGGTCTAAATACTGTACCCCATGGAACTCCTGATCTTACTGGTTTGTTCTCACTGGATTCTCCAACTAGACATAATCTCTGGTGTCGCTGGGTGGGCCATGCCGAAATCCATTGTAAAGTGTTGTATTTTTTATCCCATAGTGTGACATTTTTTTTAGAAGTCTTTGGTGGGGAACGGTATCGAACGCTTTCGAGATATCAAGGATAATCATGTCTATTTGTCCTCGATGGACCAGTTCTCTTGTAACTGTTTCTATGGTGTTAATAAGTTGGGTTTCGCATGATCGGTTACGTCTGAATCCGTGTTGAAAGTCGGATAAGACTTGATGTTCTTCAAGATGTTCCATGATGTGATTTTAGATTATGTGTTCCATGACTTTACAACATATTGTGGTTAAAGATACGGGCCAGTAATTTACTGCTTGACTTCTGTCCCCCGTTTTGTAGATGGCTGTGTCAATCTTCAGGAACTTTTTAACTGTCATAGGACTGCTCGAAGATTTTTGTGAGGAACGGTGCAATATCGCTATGTGCTTCTTTTAAGATTCTAGTTGGTAGTTCATCTGGACCGTTTGCTTTTGTTGGGGATAGGAGTTTAAGTTGTTTCTCAACCCCTTCTAATCTGATATGCAACTTCCTGATGTTCGGAGTTGTACTGGTTCCCATATTTGGCATATTTTTGGTATCCTCTGTCGTGAAGACACTATCATATTGAGTGTTCAATATTTCTGCTTTTCCTTTACTGTCATTAACATGCTCTCCGAGGTTGTTCTGGAGGGTGATATTTCCATTGAGGTTTTTTTTCATGATTTTATATATTTCCAGAATTTCTTGCCAAGATTTGGTTTAGTGTTTTCTTCGTCCACTTAATTTAGGATTTGTCGGACACAGTTGTCGTGGGCCTCGTTCGTTGTCTTATTGACAAGGTCTCTTATCTGTCTATACTTGTTCCAATTTTTCTTGGTGTTATGTTTTTTAGCAGCATTGTGTCTTCGCTGTCTGTGTCGTATCAGTCTTTTGATATGTGTAGAGATCCATGGCACATGTTGTTTACTACCTATAGTTTTCTGTGGGATTAATTCTTTAGTTGCTTGTAGTATGATCTTTTTGAAGTATGTCCAGTTTTCTTCCATTGTTGTTCATTCTGTTTCCAAATTTGTCTCGGATGTTTTCTCTGAGTCCATTCATATCACCCTTTTTGAATAGATGCACCTCGAGTCTGGGTTTCTCTTTTGATATTTTGGCTTTCATATCTATATTTGCTATGACTATACTTGGTTGTCACTCATTCCAGGATGTACTTCGATTTTGCTAACAAGTCCTGGATTAGTTGTCATGATCGAGTAGGTCTAGTGTACGCGTGTTTTGTCCTCTAGTTGGTTCATTTACCATTTGGTTCATGTCGTTGTTATTTCAGATTTCATTTAGCTTTTCATTTAATGCTTTTCCGTACTGTGGGTTAGGATTTACAGTGGTTGTTTGCCAGTTGATATGTGGCAGATTAAAATCTCCTCCAAGTATGACATTTGGTAGGTTTTGCCTTGTGTCCATGATGCAGCTAATAGATTTTTCAAGTTCTTCAAGTTTTTTTATGTCACTGCATAGCTGCCTATAGAAGGTACCTATATATAGAGGTGGTTGTCCCTGGCTGTTGATTTTACACCATGCTGTTTCACAATTACTCCCAGTCAACATTTCTGTTGTGATAAGGTTGTTGTCAACAGCTATAAATACTCCTCCTTCTAATTTTCTGTCTTTTCTGTATGGATTCGTGAATTGGTTTTGAAATACTTCGCTACTGGCTACTGTCCAAGTGCGATTCTGTCCCTAGTATGATGTCTTGTATGTGTGTTTCAATCAGGTTTTGAAGTTCTACCTTTTTCTTGTCGCTAATAAGGTTTCTGCAGTTTTCTAGGGACATTGAAATACTAAGCTATCATTATTAGTGATGTTAGAACAAAAACCTTTATATACATGAGATAAAATTTAATTATACATCAAATGCATAAACGTTTGTTGAAAAAACGAAATACAAAAAACAAAATATATATAATATGTAAAATAGATTTCCCGTTCGGCAAATTTCCGGCAAATTCCGGTTCGGGTTTTGGTTACTACTTTTAACGAGTACCTGCCCAATTTCAACCTTCTACTTAGTGTTACAATAGACGACAACATTCCAACAAAAATTAATAGGTATGAGATCTTACTTCTAGTTCGAACAGTGCTCAATTTATAACAGACACCTTTCTCTGAAAACAATTTACATTTTTGGGCTAAAATGCCGTGTTTACACACGAAAATATGCATGGTTCCCGGTTTCCTGATCGTTGTTAATTGGAATCTGGATGATTCGTTCCAACTCCGATTCGTACCAACCAATTCTTCCAAAGTTGCTTGGTCAGTTCGTTCCAACTTTTTCAAAAACTGGTCAGTTCGTTCCAACTTTTTCAAGAACAGTATTAAACAATACTAACCATTTATTATATATAATAAATAGCCTTACTATTTTAATTTTCAATGCGGTACTTATATAAAATGTATATAAATACTTATCTAAAAAAAATTCTAGGGTTTATTAATTGGGAAGAAAGATATATTGGGAATGATATATTGATAATTATATTAATTATTTTGGTTAGTATTTCATGACAATTTAATATTTTAAATATGAATAAAGTACTGACTAGTGTTATTTTCAAAGAAATCGTTATCATTATAATTGATTATTGTATTTCAATGATGTGCACATAAGATTTGTTTATGCATTCATCAAAAGAATAATACCGTACTTAGCTTGGGTCAAAGCTTGGGTCATAAATGCTTGTAAATAATAATTGAAGCCATACCACATTTACTATGTTTTTCTTACGTGCATCGTTACTACGCATTAGCACTGGACAGGTTGTGTATGTTTTACAATATAAAATTTTACTCAGTTTCCTTGTACGAAACCGACAATATTTTATTAACTTCTCGCCTTTTATGGGCTCATTTTTTTTTTATTACTTTGAACAATACAATTCATCAGTATAGTATACATAAATATACAATTTACAAGTTGTATAGCGTTAACAAACACAGAAATAAAAAAAATTGGAACCCAGTGTCTCGCCTACTTTTGCTGTTGTCTATGTTTTCAGTGTGGTAGGGGAATGCAAATAATAGATTTACAGTTCATGAAATAACAGTTTTTTTCAGCAGAAAGTTATTGTACTAATTTATAAGTTGAAGGTCTAGTCCAATAATATTTCTTGATAGACTTCTTACGTATATCATTATCATTTGTACATTGTAAAATAAAATTAAAATCTTCCTCTTCTACATTTATATCGCACATAATACACATTCTACTATTTTTCCTTATTTAATAAAAACGACCTGTTTCAAAACATAGATTATGTGAGGACAGACGAATTTTCGTTATAAATTTATTAGATATTATAATTCCGTCCGTACGTTCCAAAGTTGGTTTATATGTGTTTTAGTATGTTATAAATCAAATATGAGAATTTGAGTAAAATCGGTGAATTTGATTTTGACAGCTAGTGCCCCTTTAAAATTTCGGTTTCTGTTTTGCATTTTACAAAAAAAGTCCATTTAATTAATTTCCGTGCAATGTTTTTGTGCATTTAATTTCACGTGTTTCCGTGTTCATACCCCCTGTCTACTACCCCCTGACATGGTTAGAGAAATACGTTTATGAAAATGATGTAATATGCAGTGTGTTGAAAACGAATACCACTTTTTATTAGTATGTCCTGACTATAGATCAATTAAGCCTAAATATTTGTCCAATTTCTATTGTTCTTGGCCAAACATTATTAAATAACAGTATTTGTTTAAATCAAAGTCTGTTTTACATAAAATCTGCGTGGTCAATCAGATCACATAATTTAACTTATTAATGTTATTTGTTTGTTTATAATGATTTTTTATTCATTGGTCTCTTCTGTTTATCAATTGTCATGTTGTGAATATGTTTCCGTTGCTCTAGCATATATGCTTTTTGCAATAAAGTATTCATTCATATATTATCTATTTATTAATTCTATCGATATATAAGCCATACATGCACGTGCCAAGACCGTTAACCATAAACCCGTACACGTGTCACAATTAACAAGTTAATCCAATTACGGGTATCGACATTTTGTTTAATGATGTATTACATGCGTGATTTATATTGTTTTATAGTGTCGACAAATGATAAATTGTTAACTGTATAAAAAAAGGTAGAATAAATAATAGTACAAGATCATCTGCAAACCTAAACTTTGTACTAATACCGATATCGTTTCCTTAAAAAATCACCGTGGGATCTAAACTTTATCGTATTTTTTACTATTGCCTAATCGTATGACTTTAACACCAAACCCGTACACGTGTCACAATTAACAAGTTAATCCAATTACGGGTTATCAACTGAATGTCCATTTTCTTGTAAACCGATAACTGAATCAGAAAATTAAATCAATTATTAAACAAATTACTTTTATCGACAAGTCTTTTAAGAAATTGTTCTTAATAAGTTTAATTCAATATTTTGAACAGTATAATATTTCTCTGAATCACTGTATTTTTTATTAGGTTTAGGGGTTTTTATATAAACATTTTTCTGTTGAATAAGTGTACGGTTTTGTGCAAAGAAAACAAAACTACAATTATTTTACAATTTACAGCCATCACAACTATAATTATTTATGAACGTTTTTTGTTTTGTTATAGGTGTCAGTATAGCAGTCTACAGAGAAGCATTACGCTCTATTACCATACAAGCTATGTATGTGAGAAGTGGACACCAGTGGGTGAAAGTACAAGAATTGCTTCCTCCATTGACAACCGTGAACTTTAGTATGGGCTTTGTAACATCCCCCCTCCATCACCAACAGGAATGTTTGTTAGGGAAAGACCAGTACTTTCTTCACCAGCCGGTCCATCACCACCACTATCACCAACAGGTTCATCTTCCGACGACGACAACGAACCAAGGGGAACGTTTGTTAGGGCTAGACCAATGCTCTCTTCACCAGCCGGTCCATCACCACAACCATCACCAACAGGTTCCAGTGACGACGACTCTACAGACGATAGTGTGCCAGCAGCTATATCGTTCGATTTGACAAGCAGATCGTTCCAGGAACCGAGTGTAGTCTACGAGAGCACCATCGTGGCCGACATCTTTAACGATGTACCTGCAGAAGAGCCAGTAATCACCTACACAGTCGTCAACCGTGGTACAGAAAAGGAAAGAGACAAGCTAGTGGACAACAGGGTTTACTCATTCACTAAGAAGGTATATCATTAATTTCATATTCTTTTTTTCAAATATATATATAATGCCGTTTTATTTTCCATTAGAAGTATTTGTGGTCAAAGTTTGATTAATATTAAACTATCAAAATATGACGTCACGATAATTTATTAACAGTAATTATAATGATATTCTATATATTAGCATTATTCCTATAATTATCTTCGGAAGTTCTCTCAGCTAGAGTATCGTTTAAATACAAGAAAAAATATAATAGATATATTAGTATATGAATGCGAGGTTTAAAAAAAAGTTCATAAAAAAATTATATGCAATAGATCTTTACCTATTATTATGAAAAATAGTTGTGTAGTTTGTTTCCTTTGCTTTACTAGTTTGTTCTTTTTTTTAGTTTGATGCTAAGCACGTACCAGATGGTTTCTTTAAGAGTGACCTTAGAGTCCGTGGGGCGCGTCATCTCATCTTTGCCACAGAGCGTCAACTCAGCTGCCTCGCATCTGCTAAGACATGGTATATCGACGCAACATTCAAGATCGTACGACCACCTTTTACTCGGCTCTTATCCATACATGCCTTCATACGTTCTGGTGCAGACTCAAAGCAGGTTCCGTTTGCGTTTGTTGTCATGTCCAGACGACGAGCTGTTGACTACTTAGCAGTATGTGAATAATTTTTTTTTAAATCGAGTAAATTATTTACGTATTTTAACTAATGCAATGATTCAAAGCTTATCTGATGATACAAAGTGAAAATGTTTTTATGATAACCAAACAAAAAGATGTTGTATGATTGCCAATGATACAAAATATAAACCAAAGCTCAAACATACATATATACGGCCTTCAACCATGCAGTATTGACAGCACTATATTTACAATATTACCATAATAAAATAACAGAAATAACAAAATTAATTCATTTATTAATGTATTTCGTATTTTTTTAAGGTGTACAGGGCTATTCTTAGAATGCTACCACCTGCCGCAGCTGTCCGTAGTGTTGTGCTTGACTTCGAGCGTGCTACATGGGTTGTTACAAGAAAGGTTCTGCCAACAGTTACAATCAGAGGCTGTGCTTTCCATTGGGGACAAGTAAGCAGTGTGGCGGAAATGTCAGATATTTGGTTTACAGGTAATTGTTTATTTGTTTTTATTTCTATTCATATAAAGGATAACATTTTAAAATATATTTTATTATTGTGGAAGCAAGCGGTAATATATAATAATTCATAAGTAAAGAATGTCTTTCATTTGGAACAACTACTACAAAAAATATTTTATCAAAGTTCTGTAAATATATATAGATATAAGAAGATGTAGTATGAGTGCTAATGAGAAAAGTCTCCATCCAAGTCACAATTTGTAAAAGTAAACCATTATAGGTCAAAGTACGGTCTTCAGCACGGAGCCTTGTAATATACATATATAATGTACTAACGCAAATTTGCAGAATTAACATTGTTGTGCTTATATTTATGGTGAATATATACATTCATACTTATGTTATGTACTTAACATGTTCTTTAATCTTTATGGGTCGCCTATTCTAAGCAAGACAACGTGCACCGGTTTATCCGTCAACTGATAGCTCTTCTCTACCTGCCATTAGAGCACATTCCAGCAGCCTTCCAAAAGCTGAAAACTCGTGTTCAGCCTAACAATCGGATGTATCGCCTGCTGACCTACCTTGAACGCAGATGGATAGACAGCACCATCTTTCCTATCAGCGCTTGGACTGTGTTTAGACAACATATCCGCACAAACAACGATGTCGAAGGCTGGCACAACAGACTCAACCGCAAGGCCAAGGGTGCAAGCCTTTACTTGTATGTCATGCTCAAAGTTCTTAGCGATGAAGCCAGGTACCTGCCCATGCAGATCCAGTTGGTGTCGGAACACAAATTCACCCGCTACCAAAGGGCAGCCACAAAGAGATCACAGTCCAAGTTGATGAAGCTTTGGGACAGCTCTAGAAGCCAGCAAATTACAGTTACCCAGCTGATCATCTGTTGCACTTATCGTTGTGCCATGCGTTGACCAGTAAAATGAAATACTGATGTATGAATATTGAACAATTATCTATGAACTGTTATGAACTGTTTTTGTTGTATTTTGTTATTATCATATGTTTCAATGCCATGCATATCAAATAAACTTGTAAACCTTAAACTTCGTTTTTATTGCATAAGACAAGATTATCCCGAATTATAATACTGGTTGACAAAAGGGAAAAAAAACAAACAAAGACAACCCAAAAATGTATGACTAAATTAACATATATAGTACACATAAATCTGCGTTTTCAACACAATTGTTTGTTAAAATCAAACCATAAATGCCTCCAAAGTTATTGAAAAATGACCTTTTATTTAAAATATACAGAAAATATGGGCATGGAATTGCCGATTTTTGCCGTGCACTGTAGGTTGATTTACACAAACACAGTGATATACGGACATAAACATTAAAAAAAAAGTTGGAACAAATTGTTAAGTCTGATTAATAATGAACTAAATCAGTTGGAACGAATTGACCATTGACTTAGTACGAATTAACAATTGACTTGGTACGAATTGTCCAAATCTGGAACGAACTGGCTTGGAACGAATCGGACTTGGAACGACTAGCATTCTGTTAATTAACTATCTTTTGTTTACACGGTGACCAGAGTTGCGAGTCAGATCTAATTTTCGATCTTCTGAAGTGGCAGACAAACGCTACTGTACAGTCACAGGCACTTGTTTCTGTCGCTTTCGAGACGTTTCGGCCATGAACCCGTTCGGCCGTATGTCGTTTCGGCCATACACCTGTTCGGCCTTGGTTGTTTCGCATTGGTCGTTTCGGTCCATTATACTATGTTTCTATTCATAGAAAGAATTAAAAAGTAAAATCACAAAAATACTGAACTCCGAGGAAAATTCAATCGGAAAGTCCCTAATCACATGGCAAAATCAAATGACAATTAAAACACATCAAACGAATGGACAACAACTTTCATATTTCTGACTTGGTACAGGCATTTTCAAATGTAGAAAATGGTGGATTGAACCTTGTTTTATAGCGCTAAACCTCTCACTTGTACGACAGTCTCATCAAATTCCGTCATATTTACAACGATGCGTGAACAAAACAGACATAATAAATAAAATAGTCAAAATATGGGTACAGCAGTCATCACTGTGTTACAATATCAAAACAAACAATCATTTACAAATAAGCACAAAAGCATCTATCAAATTAAAATCCACATTCATTGCTTCGCGTGTCTGACGTCAGAAAATGTAAACGTCACATAAGAAGAAATTTTGTCGTTCAATGTTTATTCAAAACAATTTTATAATTTCACATGGGGAATGTTGGAATCGTCTTGGTACCTGTTTTGACGCGGACCAGAAATGACGCACTGATTTATTGTAGACTCATCAAGTTGGGCGTAAATAACATCTGAGTAAGGTTCTATTGGTTTATTATAGTAATCTCAAATAAACACCCTGTAACATATAAAACACACAATAAGACACAATACATACGTTTAAAGAACGATAACTCTAATTATAATCTCCATATTAATAAAATAAAATATAAATTATCCAAGTAGTTAACTTCAGTTCGAAATATACCATATTTAGTAAAGTATGTTTTACTACAAATCATAAGCATCTATACCAAAGTCTATTTCCGGTAACTGTTCAATATGCAATTCTACAGATATCAATAACACCTTGTGTCAACGATCATTATCTAAAGTAATCAATTCTGATACACTATTCTATTCGGAGATATTCGTAAAGTAAACAATAACACATTACAAACACAGACAAGACACACATTAATTAAAACACATAAGTACAAATAGACAACACGTAAATAAATAAACATGTAAACACAGAACACAGCTTACCGTTTATATAATACAATGGCTGAGCAGTGCTCCTCTATAAAGTTACTGTATACTCTTATGCTTCACATACTGGAATCTGAATATAAAGAAATATGACTTCATAAGTCTTAATGTCAAAACTAGAAAATTATATAGTTAAACTCAATGCAAGACAATATTCTATGCTGAAATCTAATAACAGCCAAATATGAAAAATAATATGATAACTGTAATATTCTTTCTGTCTTGCAAATACCAACTTAAAGTAAAAATATGAAGTCCCTATGAACTCTTTCATACTCATGGGAATTAAAGTGGACTTTCATACACATTTTCATAACATATCATATCTTTTATACCAAGATAAAAATATAGAAATACATGCATCAAATACTAATGTAAAGAATATAACTGACCTGAATATAAAGAATGGTTTCCAGAATAAGAAGAATAAATATCTATAAATCACAATAAAGTGTCAGTGTTCTATATCTCTGTGTAGAATTTGAAAAGAGTGCCTCAATATCAAGGGAGTTCACAGAGTAACCAATCAGAATAAAGAAATAGAATACCCAGGATGTAAATACCCAAGTGAATAGAAAATCAAAGTACTGTCATACTGTATACTCTGTCAGAGTCAGTCAACAAGTCAATGCATGAACAAATATATACAAATACTATTTATTAACATAAATGATAAAATCAAGCTGTACTATAAACTACCCTGCATTGGGAAATGACGTCCCCGTCATTGCAGTCAAGTTTTAACAAAATACAATATATATAATACACATGTGAAGTTCTGACTCTCAGTACTTCTTACTAACAATTCATGAAATTAACTATCAAACATATAAAAGATAAAACACAGATCTCAATCACTGAATGGAATAATCTCACTGAATTTCTAAGATGATTTCAAAATAATGTCTATTAAAGCTTTCCCAGCTTCTTTTTCTAATCCAGATAGAGTTCCATCCTTAATTGCAGAAGCCATAAATTCTGCTTTTGCTTTCCAATCACAAATCACTGCACTTTTTACAACAAAATCTCCAGACCTTAGCCACTTTGGTTCTCTCCTAGCACGACGCGACCTTCTAGGTGGAGGTATCGGAGTAAGAACTAAATCATCTAATGTATCACTATCATTATCAGATTGAACGGTTTCATCTGCGTTCAATAATTCATGACTAGATTCATCATTTCAAGAAGCGCTTCCTAATTCAGAATCATCTCTGATTTCCTCAATATCAGATTGGGCGTCCCCAACTGATTCTGTTGTATCCTGTTCAATTTCCACTTCCTGTAATGCAACAGTATCCTCAGTACTTGTTAGATCACTATCTGTTGTCATAACAGGTACAAAATAATATTCATCCTCTGATGAAGATTCACTAACTAAGTCTGAAGTGTCTGTAACTATAACTGATTTCGGTTTCGGTGGTGATTTCATCGGTTTTAATCTAGGTTTCGGTTTCGGTGGAGTTTTAACGGTTTTGTCTGAAATATGGCCAATAGGTAGAAGTAGATTTCTATGGAGTGTTCTTAATCTTCCTTCTCCATTTTCCTTTTTAACATTGAAAACAGGTATTTCTAAATTCGGTTGCGATAAAATTATATACGGTTCATCCTCCCACTTATCAGCAATTTTATGTTTTCCGTCGAATGCAACTTTCCTAACTAAAACCTTATCTCCTTTTTCAATCGATGCACCTCTTGCTCTGAGATCATAACCTTCCTTTTGTTTCGCCTGAGCTTTCCTTGAGTGTGCAGCTGCTAATTCATACGCCTTAACTAATCTTTCTCTTAACTACTGAATATATTTTGTTTGCGGTTTGCGTTGTTTTTCTGTAACTCATCCAAAAGCTTAATCTATATGTAATTGCGGTTCTCTTTCAAACATTAAAAAGTATGGTGATTGATTGGTTGATTCGTGTTTTGTACAGTTATACGCATGAACAAGTGATCCTACATGCAATTTCCAATTAAGTTTTTGATTCGGTTCCAAAGTTCCTAACATTGAGAGTAAAGTACGGTTAAATCTTTCTGTCATTCCATTTCCCATTGCGTGATACGGTGTAGTTCTAGATTTGTTAGTTCCCAAAAGTTTACAAAGCTCCTGTATTAAATTCCCTTCAAAATTTGCTCCTTGATCTGAATGTATGCGTTTCGGTATTCCGTAATGGACAATAAACTGGTGAAATAAAACTTCTGCTGTAGTTTTAGCGGTCTGATTCCTTGTCGGATAGGCTTGAGCGTACCTAGTGAAATGATCTGTCACAACTAACATATGCTGATGTCCTCCTCTTGATTGTTCCAAAGTTAAAAAATCTATGCATACCAATTCCAAAGGTTGTGAAGTTGTAATACTTTCCAGTGGTGCTCTTGATGGTTGTTTTTTTCATTTTTATACACCGATCGCAGTTCTCAATCCAATTGTCAATATCTTTCGACATACCTGGCCAATAAAATCTATCACGCAATACTGATGTAGTTCTATCACGTCCAGGGTGTCCCATTTCATTATTAGAGCCTCTAATACTGTTTTAACATAATATGATGGTAGTACAAGCTGATTTAGTATCTTACCATTCCTATCTGTTACTTCTCGGTATAAGATGTTGTCGATCAGTTTCAGATGTTCAAACTGTCTGAGTAACGGACTGTGTATGATTTCTCCCTTCTTCGGTTTCTTTCCTATCTTAACACATTCAATCCATGGTTGAAGTTCTTTATCCTGATGTTGTATACTAAGTACTTACCCAATCTATGTCGTTGTAAACTTGATGTTGAGTATCTATTGTTGTTTCATCAACTACTTCTGGTGATATTGATAGAGTTTCCACTAATGGTGTTGAAATCATTCCACATATAGCTTTAATAGATTCCAAGTATATTTGTCTCTTTGTTGGTTGGTATCCTTGATAAACCATCTGCATCGGAGTTGTTTTTGCCAGGACGGTATGTAATATCAAAGTCATATACTGAAAGAGCAGCTAACCACCTATGTCCTGTGGCATCTACGTTGGCAGTTGTTAACGCATAGGTGAGCGGAGTATTATCGGTTATTACTTTGAATGCATGTCCATACAGATAACTGTGAAATTTGTCGCAAACTGACCATTTTAGTGCTAAGAATTCTAATTTGTGTGCCAGATAGTTCTTTTCTGATTTCGATAGTCCACGGCTTGCATATGCTATTACTCTGTCGTGTCCTTCTTGATGTTGATATAATACAGCACCTAACCCTGATCCACTAGCATCAGTTTATAATTCAAACGGTTTTGTATAATCGGCGTATCCTAAAATTGGTGCTGTTGATAGAAGTTCTTTTAATTTTACAAATGCATTTTCCTGTTTTTTTTTAGTATGAGTTTTCTTTTTGGTCTTTTTAGCTTGTGTCGGCATTAATTCGGTTAACGGTTTAGAAATTTGACTAAAGTTTCGAATAAATCTGCGGTAGTATCCTGCAAAACCAATAAATTGCCTAATTTCCTCTGGAGTTTTCGGTGTTGGCCAATTCTTAATTTTCTTTATTTTATCGGGGTCAGTTTCAACTCCTTCCTCTGAGACTATATGACCTACATACTTTACCTTTGGTTTGAAGAAGGTACATATTTAGCTGGTGACATTTTCAAACAAGCATCCCTAATTCTGTCAAAAACAAGTTTCAATCTCTCCATTTGTTCTTCAAATGTCCTAGAAAATAAAATGTAAATACCCAAGTGAATAGAAAATCAAAGTACTGTCATACTGTATACTCTGTCAGAGTCAGTCAACAAGTCAATGCATGAACAAATATATACAAATACTATTTATTTACATAAATGATAAAATCAAGCTGTACTACATAAGTTAACGGTTTAATATTTCTAAACAAAAGCCGTGACGTCATCAACATTTGCTGTTCATAACATGATGTTGAAGGTCATCTGACTACAACAAAGATGCCTAAAACTCTGCCCAGAAATGTTATTATTGCTCAAAATATTAAAGACAATGCAATTTCCGCCATTTTATTAAGGTCACAGAAATTCTACCCTTCTCCGAAAGATTATCAGTCCTATATCCACTTTGGTCAAGAAAAGTATGTAACCGTATGCTTCCCCATTTTGTGTTTTTCAAATCACGTGACTGTACTTGTCATGTTACATGGCTTTACATTTAAGCGGGAATCACTGTAGAACAAATGATCGTCGCTTATATAATTTTCTATGGTTTATCGATTTTTTTCATTCAATGTATGAAGTATACATATGTACATTGATAAATGTATTATTGTCAATGTTGTTTTATGAATGCAATTACTTTTTTATTTTCAAAAATATGGAATATGGATATCACTTTCATAAATTTTGGACAATTATATATCAAAATATAGGTTACAATTAAATTGATTAAAATTTTGGTGTTACAATCATCATGATCATTAAAGTGAATGAAAATTTCAAAAGTTGTTAATAAAATTGAATCTGTTGAACAGTTTTAACTTTAAAGAATCCGGATTGAAGCAATTTTTCGATTATCAGTTACGTATAAGTGGTTTTTACTGGTTTGTTTACAGTGCGTCATTACTGGTACCCATCATTAGTTGGCAGTCCGTTCGTAATGTTAGCAAACATGATTTTTATTGCTGTTACCGTTTCAAATATGAACTGTTTAATGACTGAAATATATTAACAAGTTATCAATCTTTTATTCCATTCCGTTTTCTAATTCTTTTAAATGGTGGATTAAATGCAGAGACATTCCAAAAACAACCTTAGGTGCGTCATTACTGGTTCCTCGGGGATCATCATGATCATGATCATTTAAGTTTCTAGCGATCCTTCAATTATTGAAGATTATTCGCCGGGCGTCGACTATAAAAATTTTATAATTTACATTGTAGCAAGAAAAATCAAAAGAAACAAAATCAAAAGATCAAAATAATGTATGTACATTTGAAAAAATTCATTTAGATAAAACTATATACATTTGATAACAAAATAGTTAGGGATAGAAAATGGGGATGAGAGCAGATTCTGAGATCATACTCTTGAATCCCTGTACCGTACTGCATGATACTATTTGTTGTGGCAGATGATTCCAATTTATAACTGTTCGTGGATAAAATGAATATTTATAACTGTCTTTAGATGTTTGTATTTGCCTAAATGAGTGTGGATTGCTATGTCTAGTTCTATTGTCTAGTGGGATCAAAAGGTTATATGTAGGGACTGCAACAATTTCGTGTATAATTTTGTAGAAGAAGACAAGTCTGTATCGTAAACTCCTAATTTCAAGTGGGTACCAATTTAAGTCTGTCATCATTTCAGTAACTGAGCTGGTGTTATGGAAGCGGTTGCATGAGAAGCGCGCTGCTCTTCTCTGAACTTTTTCGATTTGTGAAATTTGCTGTTTTTGATGTGGATCCCAAATAGTTGAGCAGTACTCTAGTTTTGGTCGGAGAAGAGCTTTAAATGCATGTGATTTAACTTTAGGTGAGGCTATTTTTAGGTTTCTACGAATAAATCCAAGAGACTGATTTGCTTTTGATGTCATGTAATCGATATGTTTGTCCCATTTTAAATTTGATTGAAGAGTTAGGCCTAAATATTTTGTAGAGTCAACTTTTTCTTGAGAGTGATTGTGTAATTTATAAGTGAAGTCTAAAGGTTTGCGTTTTTGAGTTACACTGAGAATGTTGCACTTATCAGGGTGAAAATGCATGAGCCAGTCCTGCTCCCATCTGCCGGCCGCTTCCAAGTCAGACTGTAATTTATATGTGTCATCTGGTTTTTTAATTTCCCTATAAATAATACTGTCATCTGCGAACAATCTTAATGTACTATGTTCAATATATTCTGCCAAATCATTTATAAATATTAAGAATAAAATTGGACCAAGCACTGTGCCTTGAGGTACCCAGGAATTGTATTTGATGTTTCACCTTCAAGGACTACTGTTTGTGTTCTGTTTGTTAAAAAATCTTGAATCCAATGTAATGCATTGCAATTTATACCGTAGAAACCGATTTTATACATGAGATGGTAGTGTGAAACTTTATCAAATGCTTTTGCAAAATCCATTATCATGATGTCTGTTTGAATGTTTTTATTATTTGAATTTGCAAGATCTTGAATAAATGATATTAACTGAGTTTCACAGGAGCGAGATGATCGAAAACCATGTTGTAAGTCATATAGTATTTTATTTTTTTCCAGATGTTCCATTATATTACTAGCTACAACATGTTCTAATAGTTTGCAGCAGATGCAAGTCAATGATATGGGGCGATAGTTTATAGGGTCGTGTTTGTCGCCTTTTTTGAATGCTGGACATACACTTGCGTGACGCCAGTCATCTGGGATCTTTCCAGAGTTTAGTGATGTTTGGAATAGGATTGACAAGATGGGAGTGATAGATGTCTTGCACTCTTTTAAAATGTTTCCATGGATGAGATCAGGCCCAGCTGCTTTGTTGATATTGATGTTATTTAGGAGTTTTTCTATGCCCTGTTTTTGTGTTTTAATATCAGGCATCTGTGGATGTTTACTGACGCCCTTATCTGGTATTGGATCATCTGTTATGAATACTTTTTTGAACTGTTCATTTAAAATATTAGCTTTTGCTTTTGAATCAGATGTAAGTGAGCCCTCTTTTCGAAGTGGTGGTATGTTAGAGCTTTCAGACTTTTGTGTTTTTATATAACTGAACAGATTTTATATAACTGAACAGATATACAGGGTTAAAAAATCAAAAGTTATGTTAGAATTAATGTCAGAAATAGACCGAGATTTAAAATTGTCCAGAAGTTCTTTAGAATTTTTAAGAATCCACATATGGTTAATACCACTACGCGAGTAAAATAAATTTGTCGTTTGTCGTTCAAAGTACTTTCAAATTTATAATAGAACAATAACATAATGACATAGAACAATAACATAATGACGGGATCTTTTAAAGTACAAAGTCACGTTATAAGAACCAAAGAAACACAAAAAGTCGCATATACAAAACACACCAGCAAAAATGAAAGATAATACAAACACATTGACGGGATGTATAAGTACCGAGCCACGTTAAATGGATATCACAGAAAACAAACCAAACAGTAAACGTAATATTAATAATAGAACAAAAACAAATGAAAGAACAATATAACACGTTGTTAAGATGATAAACAACGTCAGTACGCAGAATCTATACTTCAAGACCATCATGTATTATTTGTGAAGTTGATACGTAATATTAATCAACAAGGTCTTGGTACCTTCCGATGAACTTTTTTAGAAAAAGGACGAGACGTTCTTTGACATACCCTTGGTTCATCAACTTTCTGCTCAGACACTGGTGACGTTTTACAAAGTCTGAGTATGAGCTGCAAGCTCTTAATTGAATATCGAATAAGTTGGGAAATGTATATCCCATATGCAGGTGAAGTTGGAAGTAGCCATTTCTTTATGCTATTTGATAAGACTTTCGTAACAAAGGTAATTGAAGGTGAAAATGCAATATACGAGTATGTAGTATAACGTAGTATAACGAAATCCGAGATCTATATTTTAATTAGATTGGTGAAAATGCAGTGTAAGGAAAATATCAATATTTTTTTTGTGTGTTTTTTTTTCTTTTTTTATGTTTGTGTCCTGTGGTAGTGTGGTATTGCATTACTAGTAGTTTTTCGAAGTCTTGATTGAAGTACTGATGAAAAGGATTCATAAAAAATAAAATTTGATAAAATAAAGACTATACAAATGTTTCATATCTGTATTGGTCACTCTAGTTATCAAATAACAATATATAACAAGAACAATTTCTCTTTGACAAAACCATGCATTAAATTACAATTACAATTACATGCTTTTATCAAAGAAATGCATTAAATTACAATTACTTTTGCAAAGTAATGCAATGAATTACACATTACATTTGTAAATTTTATTATCAAGTGAAAAGAAAAATCAAACATTTTGAAAAGCAACATGAAGTCACAAAAGATTTTGCAGTAACTGTTCCATGTTTTGAAATTAAGTATACATGTAAAAGTCTATTCAATACGACTATTACATTTTAACATCATAAGGGTTACGAAGGTTTTATCCTTCATGCACATTCTATATTTCAAGGTATACATCTCTGTGTTTTCTCTAAAAAGAAATTACAGAGATGAAGTTTAATACTTATTTTAACTAAATGTTAATAAAGTTGATAATGGAAATGGGGAATGTGTCAAAGAGACAACAACCCGACCATAAAGCAGACAACAGCCGAAGGCCACCAATGGGTCTTCAATGCAGCGAGAAACTCCCGCACCCGGAGGCGTCCTTCAGCGGGCCCCTAAACAAATATGTATACTGGTTCAGTGATAATGGACGTAATGTTAACTTTACTTTTATATTTTTATAAATATACATTTGTTTTTTTTTTAATTTCAATCAAAATATTTACTGAGAAAGCATGCAGAGATTATTTACGGATTCCCATGATTTTTGGAGAGTTTTTAGTCGAAAGTTGAAAATTTGACTTCTGCATATGGATACAAGGGAAGTTGCTGGTCAATATTTAGCCCTTTCTACTCAATGTATTACTAGTTAATTTTTTCCAAATTATTTGTTAATAAACTGTGTTTAGATATCCTATTAAAGATTTTGACCGTGTTATTTATTTTTTCGTGAATTAAAGTTCATATTTGAAAATTTGACTTCTTCATTTGTACACACGAGAGGCTGCCGGTCAAGATTTTGCCCTTTTAACTTAATTTAATCCTATTTTATTTTATACCATTTAATTTGTTATTAAATTGTCTTTAAAAAGCATGTTCCAGATTTTGACCGGGCTATATTTTTTCGTGAATTTTAGTTCAAAGTTGAAATTTTGACTTCTTCATTTATATCAAGGAATTGTATATTTAAATATACAATTCCTTGTTTATATACAATTAAGAGAGGCTTCCGGTCAAGATTTTGCACTTTTCTTCTAATGTATTGCTAATTATTTGTATACCATATTATTTGTTATTAAATTGTCTATAGAAATCGTTTTTAAGATTTTAACCGGGTTATATGTTTTGTCGTGAATTTAATTTTATAGCTATAAATACGTTACCATCATAAATTCTGAGTGTAACCCCAAATGCGTCATAGGTCAGATGGAAAATCCCGACTAAAAATAAACATACTCTCACTGGTCCGGACATATACCCCTGTTTGCCCATATTCTCCCATTCAATTTCCATCTGCGACATCGGTCACACGTGCAAATATATACAGATTCAACAGAGAAGTGTTTAGTTGTTTGTAAAGTTTTTGAATAGCTTAATTGCTTTTCATATTGTGTATATTATTGGAAATTTATTCCCTTGTTTAGTTTGAATTTCTAAACAAATTATTTGTGTTTTTTTGACTAAAGTAAATTTTATTATGGACTTTAATTTGAATAGTCCGTACGTAAATATTCCTGGTTCGGACTATCTCTTAGATGGGTCACTACCTTTAAGTCCCCCCCAAACTACCAGTACAATGACCGGAGTTTCGACAACGGTGTCTGGTAATGCTACCTATCCGACCCTTTCACAAGGTTCGGCCATGCATTTTGGGGGGGTACCTACGTCAACTTCGGTGACTCATACTTTATCTAGGCCTGTTAATTCATCGGGTACTATTAGTTCTGTCCCAGGTACAGCTATGGGCTTGAACTTGCCAGGTTCTAGACCCCCATTATCCTATTGTGGGTATATGATTCCCAACTCGGGCACACAACCTTTACCCTCATGGTCTCAGCCACCTTGGCCACAGTCTTACCCTTATGGTGGGTTTATGCCAAACCAACCTGGTTTTTGGCCTTATAGGGACAATTTCTATGGTCCCCCTTCTGGGGTAGCTACTGCACCACCTTTAGCTCCTGCTCCACCCTTAGCAGTATCTTTGACTCCTGCAGTAGCTCCTTCTACCACCGTACCTGACTCTCGAGCTCAATCTTCTAGCTCTTCTCATGGTACTCGGGGTTCTGATCATGCATCATCTTTGGATGGTTTTCAGAAGTTGCTTTTGGACTTTGGTGAGTCTTTCAAGGCTGAATTTAGTACTCTATCCAGTCGTATGTCTCTACTGGAGAATAGAGTTTCTTCTCATCAACCTTCTCCAGCTGTCTGTAGAATGTGATGAGAGGGAGGATGACGAGCTTTCTGTTTCCCCTGGGAGTCATGAAAGGGCTTTCCTCACTGATGAGGATGTTGAAAGTTCTTCTTCTCCCAAGGTATCGAAGACGGCCCCTGAGCCTTCTTCTAAGTCAGCTCAACAACCTCCCACCAAGGAGACTGAGGATCCTCCATCCTTGAAGGATCTTAGGGATAAGGTGTATACCTTGATGAGGGATGAAGCACATATCCCTTTTGCCTCTCCTTCCAAGCCGAAGAAACCTTCTTCAACTTTTGAAGCTTCCTGTGGTATTTCTCAGGATACTGTGACTTCTCACAATTCTTTTCCTGAATCTGGCCATATGGCATTTGCTTTACAATTTATTAATGAAGGTATCGCTAATTCTGCTAGTGAAAAGGTTGCTAATAACAATATCTCTGGATTTGGAATGTCATCCTTTTCTGATCAGGTTAAGTACAAGGATTTTGATATCTTTGATTCTTCACTGGGTAGACTTGTTCCCAGTTGTGACAAATCTATGTCATCTTTATTGGGAAAAAAGCCAGTAGATGGTCTTCGTCTCACTCAACCTGTTTGGTCAAAGACTGAGAATCTCCTTCGTAGTGCTTCTCAAGTTCTTGGCACAGCCGAACATTTTCTAGCTGCAACCGGAAATTTGCTTAACAGCGAAGATTCGGTTGTTCCAGCAGAAGTACGATCCTTCTTACTTCAACTGGATAAAGCTCTAGGTTCATCTCAGTTGCATTTAATGGGTTCTATTGCTAATTTGCACCCTATCTAAAAGAGCAGAGTTTCTTGAAAACTTTTCTGTTCCTGAGTCTTTGAAAGATTCTTTACTGAAATCTCCACTTACTGACAAGATGTTTGGTTTACCCGTACAGCGGGTTCAAGAGGAACTCAGTAAAAACCCTCCTCCAGTCAAAGTTAGTGTACAAGTTAACAATGGCAAGAGGTCGGTTAATGCTACATCTAGTTCTACTAGTACTTCTGCTTCAGGTGGTCCTCCTTCTTCTGCTAAGAAAAGGAAGAATAACAACGACAAACCGCAGAACAAATCCCATAACTCCGGTAAAAGCTCAGGTAAGCCTTCTGGTGGTTTAAAGGTCCCAAGAAACCTGGGTCTAGTACCTAGGTTCTTGCCCCCTCGTACGTTATTGACAGCTTCCCCAGGGGAAAATTTACAACAAGTTCCTCAAAAATCAATACCAGTAGGGGGGAGGTTAAGTTTTTTCCTAAATCAGTGGAAGAAAATTACCTCAGACTGTTATGTGCTGTCAATAATTCGAGGGGGATTAACACTTCAGTTCAAGAACCCACCTCCTCTGTCTGCAGTTCCGATAAGTTTGTCTCATACTCAAGACCCAGTCAAGTATCAACTTCTATCAGTAGAAGTGGACACAATGTTACAAAAATCTGCAATAGAGGAGGTGTCGCTCTTAACTCTGTCTCCGGGATTTTACTCCCGTCTTTTTCTGGTTCCAAAGAAGACTGGAGGAATGAGGCCGGTCATAGACCTATCTATTCTGAACAACTTTCTTATTGTTCCCCATTTCAAAATGGAAACCAACAGATCAATCAGGGCTTCAATCCTTCCAGGAATGTGGACTACTTCTCTGGATCTTTCAGATGCTTATTTCCACATTCCCATTTCCCATACTTACAGGAAATACCTTCGCTTCGTTTGGAACAACAAAGTTTTCCAGTTCAAGGCTCTCCCTTTTGGCCTGTCTACAGCCCCTTTGGCTTTTACCAAAATCATGCAGGCAGCTATAGCTCACCTACATTCCCTGTCTATTCAGATTCATTCCTACCTGGACGATTCCCTTCTCAAGGAATTTTGCCCAATCAAATTGAGGGTTCAGACAGATTTGGTCATCAATTGTTTTCTGTCCCTAGGCTTCCTAATCTCTTGGAAAAAGTCAGAGATAATTCCTTCTCAAGACTTTGTTTTCCTGGGAGAACATTTCCTAACCAGTGTAGGCCTAGTCCTCCCACCAGAGGAAAAAATTACAAAACTATGTCAGAAAATACATTTATTCCTGACGGTTCAATCAGTCACAGCACGTCAATTCTTGCAACTTCTGGGTCTATTGAACTCACTGGCAGATGTAATTCCATTGGGACGACTTCACATTCGTCCACTTCAGTTTTATCTGCACAAGTTATGGATTCCAGCTTCACAAGAATGGGAAGCATTGATTCCAATCACTCAGCCTTTATTTCCACACCTTCAATGGTGGTTAGTACGGGAAAATGTAATGAGGGGCCTATGTCTGTCCCCTCAAGTTCCCAGTCTAACATTATTCACAGATGCCTCCACCCTCGGTTGGGGAGCATATCTGGAGGGGCTTACAATCTCGGGAGTCTGGAATCCAGATCTTTTGGAAGAGCATATCAATGTATTGGAAATGAAAGCAGTTCTGTTTGCACTGAATCATTTCCAAATGTCTCTAAAGAACCAGTCTGTCATTCTGGCCACGGACAACACAACAGTTGTAGCTTATCTCAAGAATCAGGGAGGAACTCATTCACCTTCTCTTTATCAGATAGCCAGAGACATTCTCCTTCTGTGTTTTCAACTCCAGGTTCATCTAGTGGTGAGACATATTGCGGGGCACCTCAATATTCTAGCCGACACTCTATCCAGATCCCTTGCTCCAGTAAACACGGAGTGGGAACTACTTCAAGTAGTTTTCAAAGCTGTGACTCTTCATTGGGGGTCACCTCAGATAGATCTGTTTGCGACCAGTCTCAATCACAAACTTCTAACATTTGTGTCTCTGGTTCCAGATCCAAAATCTTTTGCGGTAGACGCAATGAGCCTATCTTGGAAAGGAATGTTCGGGTACGCCTTCCCTCCTTTCAGGTTTCTCTCCCCAGTACTTCAGAAAATAGCAGGGGAAAATTGCAAGATCATAGTTATTGCTCCAGCATGGCCGAAACAGTCTTGGTTTCCAGACCTTCTGCGCCTATCATGTGCTTGTCCTCTAGTTCTACCTCTGAGACCAGACCTTCTGTCTCAAATCAAGGGCAAGGTTCTTTATCAAAATCCAGAAAAAGTTCATCTACACGCCTGGCTTCTCTCAGGGTTAGCCTCAGAAAGAGAGGTTTTTCTGAAGGAGCAACCAAGCATCTCACAAAGTCTGTCAGAGACTCCACTAGCATTGTCTATGATGCAAAATGGTCAATCTTCTCAGATTGGTGTAGTGAGCGGGAAATTGATCCTTTCCAAGTCACTGTACAACAATTAGCAGACTTTCTAGTTTTTCTTTTTGAATCCAAAGGATTATGTCCCTCTACTATTAAGGGATATAGATCAGCTATTTCAAGAACTATTCATATTTCTGGTGGCCCAGATTTTGGAAACAATGAGCATATTTCTCTTTTGGTTCGTAGTTTTAGTCTTGAAAGACCAAGACAAAAAACTTTAGTTCCTAAGTGGGACCTTGGACTAGTTTTATCCTTTTTAAAACTTCCTCCTTTTGAACCAGCAGAAACAATAGATTTAAGGTTTCTTTCCTATAAATGCTGTTTTCTTTTAGCTTTGGCTTCTGGACGGAGAAGGAGTGAAATCCATGCCTTCTCTATTTCTGATGCTTGCCTTCGATTTAACAGGGGTAAATCTTCTGTTACTCTTTTAACGGATCCTGCTTTTTTGGCAAAGAATCAGATTCCAGATAAGGGTGCAGAATCAGTCGTGATTCCTGCACTCCCTAGCGATTCTATTTCTGTACTTTAATGTCCAGTAAGAATCCTTTCTATTTATCTGGATAGAACGAGTAGTTTACGTTCTGTTTCTAACTCAAGACTCTTTATTCCTATTAAAAAAGGAATCTCAGATCTTTCTGTTAAAACTATTTCTACTTGGATATGCAAATGCATATCTTTAGCTTATGGTTCTTCTAAGTCAGAACTTTTAAATAGTTTTAATGTTTAAGCTCATGATGTTAGGGGTATCTCTACATCCTGGGCTCTGTTTAACAGTGCCATATCCAACTAAGTCAGACATCACGTGACTTTTGTGACGTATACTAGCCGCCATTTTGTATTATATTGCCCCATATAAAATGCATAGGTGCTTCAATAAAGTTTAGTTTTCTCATGAACCTGACCCGTTTTCTAACTTTTGCAAATCAATCCTTGATATTCAAACATATTTCTATCAAACAATGTTGGTCTTAACAGTTTAATTTTTGATTAAATTCGGTCACTGGAGAATCGTAAAAACATGTACTTTTTCTCCTTATTTCTCCGTTGACTCAATGCTAAATGTACCGATACCCATGTCTACTTGTATAACAAATAAAGAAATTCCGTTAATAAAAATAAAACTTTGCAAATCGATTAAGTATATTCAAACATATATCTGGCGAAAAATACTATTTAAAACAGTTTAATTTCTGGGCAATTTCGGTCAAAAATCGATTTAAAAAAGTGAATATTTCGGGATTTTTCAAAATGGCGGATGATGTATATGGAAATGTTGCATCAAATCGAGGATTTGTATAGTAAGACTTTCCTTGATTTAATTTAATTTTCATGTAGAATCTCTGATGTTTCTGTTATTTTCTTTGGTGATATTTCGATATGATTGATTTCAAAATTTATTGATTAAAAAAATATTATTTTAAGTGTGACATGGGAACATTTTATTTTGACAGATATCCAGGATAGTTAACAATAAAATTTATAATAAAATTTTCTCTCTTCTTTTTTTAAAAGGTTTTTTTCCTGTTTTCTGTATAATTTATCTTTCTTTAGAAATATATTTATACATTCCTTTTAGAACAAAAAAATATTTACGTCCCAAGAGAGAAAAAAATCCCAACAATTATTATAGATAAATATTCCATACCTTCAAAATCCCATCACTTGACGAACAGGTGAACTCTGACTTTGGATGTAATGTTACATAACAATATATTGTCAGGTAGACGTGCAAACCAAAAGCAACCAGGTGACATTAAATATCCTGTGTATACATGTATTACCAGAGTTTAAATTTTGTGATATACAAAAGTTTTCATAACTGTACAAATAAATATCTTCTCTTCCCCGTGTCAAACCAGAAAAGTATGTATCATAATAAACTTTAAGAAAATATGAATATTATAAAAAAAAATCTTTAAAAAAATAATTTTTGCTTTAAAAGATAATCAAACTAATATTTATGTTTCTATAATTATTTTAAAGAAATATTTTGATTCAAATTTTAATTTAAATGGATTTTGTATTATTTCGTAAAAAATTAAACGAGATTTCATTGAATATGATTTTATTATTTATTTTTTTAATTCAATATTTTAAGCAAAATCCAGGCATTCAATAAATCGATATAAAGTTAAACTTGTGTAAAAAAATTTGTTATTGTATACATTTCAACAGATGCTCTGATTTCAACAACATTGTATACCCGACAATATTTATCGACAGAGTTATCGGTCCTGAATAGGACTGATAAAGTTGGGTATGATCTTTAGAAGAGGTACTGTCTGCAGGTTTCTGGAGAAATGAGAACTCTTTTATATCTCATTACCTCCAATCTATGGCTACTTTTGCCGAGAGTTTATACTCTCTTGGACCTATAGTTTAATCACAAAGATTGAACTTTCCTCCTGTTTCTTCTGTTACAGGGGATTCAGCTTTACGTTAGATTCTGTTACTCAGAATTTATGATGGTAACGTATTTATAGCTATAAAATATTCAAATTTTAAAGTAAATTTGGATTTTATTAGATAAATACTTACCATCATAAATTATAGGTCCCACCCACCTCCCCTTCATCCCCTTTCCCTACGTTTCTGTCTTGAGGAAATTGAATGGGAGAATATGGGCAAACAGGGGTATATGTCCGGACCAGTGAGAGTATGTTTATTTTTAGTCGGGATTTTCCATCTGACCTATGACGCATTTGGGGTTACACTCAGAATTTATGATGGTAAGTATTTATCTAATAAAATCCAAATTTACTTTAAAATTTGAATAGTTTAAAGATTCGAAATTGGATTGCCAGAGTCACGCTTAACAAGGCTTCCGGTCAACTTTTTGGTCATAATGATAATCAAAAAAATTTTTTTTTTTAATTTAACTTATAGAATATCATATAAGCTTTCAAAATCCGTTTCAAGTGTTAATTTATCTTAAGCAGTTCCAGAGAAATCACTTATAATATATCAATTTTACCCTTCCGTGTTTTCCCACTTCCGCGTTTTCGCCCTCTTGCGACTGACCTTCGAAGTGAAGAGACGTTACACACGAAGAGACAAATCTGCATGAGTTAGAAACTTCAACAACTTACAGAATTTTGAAATCTGACAAAAACTTTGGAAAAGAAAATATAGGTAAACCACAACTGATACACACGATATAGAGCTTTTAGTTTTAGTGGTAATATTACGATAAAAACTGTAAAGGGAGAGACGGAATTAAGATACCAATGGAAAGAGAAACCGATAATGCCATTGGTAGAAAAAGAAAGACGAAGAAAAGACAAAACGCATCCTCAAAATACTCCATAGAAAAAATAAGCTATTTATAGATAGACACTATAAAAAGTAATAAGGGAGCTACCATTTGATTTTTTTGGGGGGGGGGGGGGGGGGCTAGGATGAAATTTGAAAAAATAGACAGGACAGGAGTTTTGAGAAAAAAAGGCAGGATGAGACACTTGTAAAAAAAAAAGTCAGGATGACAATTTAGGTAACAAAAAGTCGGGATTAACTAAAAAAAAAAAAAGCAGGACCAAATAGAGTGGAAAATAAAAAGGCAGGGTAGAGATTACAACTAAAAAAAATGCAGGACAAAATTTTTCATCCTAGCTCCCATAAAAATCAAATAGTAGCACCCTAAGGAGAATTAGTGTTCATTCAAACAAGAAAACTAAGGCCTAATTTATAACAAAACTATTAACAAAAAACTAAAAACCACTAAATTACAGCCTCCTGACTCGAGACAGCAACATAAAGATAGTGGTGTTAAACAAGGATTGAGTGCTCACATACATGTTTAACACCACTATCTTTATGTTGCTGTCTCGAGTGATGGTAATTTAAACCTAGCAATTTTATTAGATTTTAAAAAAGCTTTCGATTTGGTAGATCATGACATTCTTTGCTTAAAGCTTGAAATTTATGGATTTAGTGAGGCTTCTGTTAGTTTTTTCAAGTCATACCTGAATAACAGAAAACAGCAGGTAAACATTTGTAATGTTTACTCTAAACAACAACATGTAAAATTTGGTGTACCCCAAGGTTCTATACTTGGTCCTCTATTGTTTGTGCTATTTATAAACGACCTTCCCTTATGCATTGAAAATTGTGAAACAGACCTATATGCTGATGACACCACTCTTCATAAATCAGGGAAAAACATAGAAAATATACATGATGATGTTCAAGAAGATTTATACAGGGTTGAAGAGTGGTGCAAAATGAATAACATGTTCATTAATGCAAACAAAACAAAATGTTTGGTTACTGGAACAAAGCAGAAACTATCAATTCAGACTTATCAACCAAACTTGATAATAAATTCAAAAGTATTACAAAATTCTTCATGTGAAAAATTATTATTTGTTAAAATTGACAGCACACTTAGCTGGAGAAATCAAATTGACCAAGTTTGTGCTAATATATCATCCAGAATATACCTTCTTTCTAAAATAAAGAAATTTTTAGATATAAATGCAAGGAAAACATATTACAATGGGTATATTCTGCCCCTGATTGACTACTGCTGTATTATTTGGGGTGAATGTAAAAATGAAGGGATAACAAGAATTTTAAAACTCCAAAAAAGGGCAGCAAGATTAATTCTAGATGCAGATCCTTTATCCCCCTCAGCCCCCTTATTTAAAGAACTTGGGTGGATGACAGTTGACAATAGAATCAAATACCTCAAATATTTACTTCTATATAAATGTATGCGTATGGAAGCTCCGATGTACCTAGTTCAAAAGTTTAAACTGAAATCAGATACATGTAATAACAATCCTTACTCCTTGAGAGGTGTCACTCAAGGTAATATGATAGTTCCTAAGCCAAAAGCTGAGCTATTTAAGAAATCTTTTGTTTATTCTGGATCAGTGTTATGGAATGGACTACCACACAAAATGCGTAAAGCTCAAAACACTTATACTTTTAAACAAAGTATCAAGAAGTACTTAACACAGTCCTGATAAGATTATGTTTTCTACAATGGATTTGTATATTCTTTTATTTTTATTTTTATTTGATTTTTTGACTACATGTGCATCTTGAACAGCCTTATATCTTATCATGTTAGTAATATTACATTGAACTAATTGACTGTAAATTAACTATGTGTAAATATCTGTTTTTGATTGTATTGTAATTTGTATGTGAGGGCCTCAGGGAAGATTAGTTTATTGTAACTAACTGAGTTTACCCTCTTTAAATAAAGAATTTATTATTATTATTATTATTATCTTAACAACATAAGAAAAGCACTCTAAAAATTAGTTGTAAATGGCTTAACTCAATAGATTAGGCACAAAAACAACTAACATAAAAACAATAGACTCAAAACAATGTTATAAGAGTACTCCTAGTTACTGAAAGCTAGTTCAAAGCCAATTAAATAAGTCAGTCAGGGTATTACTTGTACAAGTACTTGAAAAAGTAAATAATAATATACTTATATAAGTAAATTTGTTATATTCATATTTTCTTCTCTCCCCAAGGGTGACTGGGGAATAGAAGTATGGTCACCATTGGTCTTCCTCCGACCGGCAGTAAAACCCTTGCTAAAGTGGGGCGTCTGTTTGGCTGTGCGGGATGTACAAATTTGCAGCCACGTCCTGTCAGAATGGGGACATTAAATCCGATGCCTCATGTAAAGAGAGTGCCACACTCTTTGCACGTTAAGAACCCTTGCAACAACTCTTTGAGGGGTCCGTAGGTGACCTGTTGCACGGCTAAATTTCTGTCCCTATCCAATATACCCTCATTTCCTGTGGCAGTCTAAATTTCTCCGACCTTAATCCCGGAAGCCCCTATTACAGAACCTACCTATTGTATTTATTGTTAATTTGTTCTCGTCCTGAATATGCATGAAATATTTGCCACTGGACATTAAGCAACCAACAATCAATCAATCAATATTTTCTTCTAAAGGTTTGAATAATCTCCCCTTAGTTTTCTCAAAAAATTTACTTGTATAAGTAATTTTTTTTTTACAATCCCTAAAATTCTCATGTTTTGGGATGTAAAAACATGCCTTAAACAATTTTTCTCTGGTTAGCTCATAATTTTTTATTATAGTTCAACGTTTCATCTCATTAATTCAACAAAGAAACTAATTGAGCAAAGATCTTAAGTAATTGCGCAAGGCCTTCAAAAATTGCCTCTTGGGAGCTTGTTAATGAGCAGTGTTTTGAAGATAACAGACAAATGAGATTTTCATTGTCCATGAAATTACATTTAAATAATTAGTAAAAACATCTGCAAAGGACAGACAATTAAAAATTCTATTAGAGCAAAGAAGTTCTGAGAAATTAAAGAAAAGAAGATACATGTAGTATGACTTTTTTACTTGAACAAGTAAAAAAAATCTGAATGTCTAAGGGACATAACTAAGCCATTAAAATAATTTACCTATACAAGTAAATAAAATACACTTGAATAAGTATCTTACAAATTTACTTATATAAGTATATTTATATTTACTTCTTCAAGTAAATAAAAATAACTTGTGCAAGTAGTACCCCTGACTGTAAGTAGTTAATATATAAATATTTGTTTATTTAGATCTATCAAAGAACACATTTACCATACGATATGATGACACACAGAAAGATGCTGTTCCACCTATCCCTTATGTGGTGTCCCATTTATAATCACAGGGAAGAAAACATAGGAATGTCATCAAGGCAAGGACAGGTCAAAGAAAAAAAAGGAAAGAGCACAGTTGCTCAGAAACAAAGAGATGAGCTGTACATGGTATTTCTTGGCTATTCCAGGTTGGTTCTTGAACTTGTCAAGGAGTTGTTAACATTACATTTACTGATGACCAGAAATGTTATTTATTTATTTGTTCACAAATCTTAAACATATAAGTTTATAAAATGAAATGCTCAGCTCATTTCATGATTAGTAACATCCCCAATGGCCCATACAATAAAAAATTCAGGGGATACATTTTTATAGAAACAACCCTGTCCCTCAGTCTCTGTCCATCAATCTTGTACATACAGCTTTTAAGTAAGTCTGTGTCAGTGTGATCAAACTATACAATCTTACTATACTTTATGTTTTGATTGGTATTGAATATTAACTGATAAGGATTAAGTAAAATTATTATCGTCTGACCTCATCAACTTGAAGGGGAGATAATTTGCCCATGTTGTTCTTAAGTTCTCCTACATACATATATTTCAGTGAAACTTTACAAAAAGTAGGTAGTACCAGGGCTTCCAAAACGGTCATGCTAAATGTCATGTTTTGTGACATTTTTACTTATTTTCTAAATCAGGTTTGGAAATTGTACAAAGAAAAATGTTATCACTGTTCATGCAGTAGATTTTACACGGTGTAAAACAATATCCTTCATTGGGCCTCCTCAATGTTATCTATAAATACCGCATCAGTTGTAAAAGTCATGTGGTCAGGTAATCAATACACAAAAAGAAAAGTATCAGTGTATTGATGATCAAGTTGTACTGCAATTAAAGCCAACATCAACAGTTTCAAATAAGATGGCCTTCATTTACAAAGTGTTAAGTACTCACAGAGAGAAGATAGATTATATAAACAGAAACAAAAACATGAGAACAGTCAGGTACTGAAGCTGATTGATCCAATGATGGTTACTGTATTACGATACACAGAAAAATGACACAATACCGAGGATAAAATTTTATTTATTTTTAGAATGAAGAAAACAAAACAGTTATAAATAATTTTATTGCATATAACACTACTAATTATTTAGACACATATATCAATTTATGCATCCTCTAGCTCAGTTACATTTAAGTATCCAGCTGATCATTGACCGTCAAAAATATTTCTTTGAAAAATGTCCGGCTGTCGTCAGGAAATTTTGGAAGCCCTGGGTAGTACAGTGCAGAAAGATGTTGAAGAAAATAATAATTTTGATAGGAGATAATTGAACAATCATGATAACTGTTTTGTTTGTTTTACAAATGGTTTTGTTATGCACATGTATTATAATATACACCACCTCCTTAACAGTTTCATGGGATTAAACAAAAACTACACAAAGTTAGTACACCATACAAAAATGTCTCTGAAGAAGAATAATCTTAAGGTCATTAAGGAAGTCATTAAGCAAAGCTCTGTGTTGTTTTTGAATTTGCTTTTTAAACTTAATTCCAGCAATTGTATGCGGGTATGTAGTTTATTAAAAATTTAAACCCAAACATGTTATTATTCTAATGCTATTACAAGTTTATATTCAATTGTTGCCTTTATTGTCAAACCAGTTACGTCTTGAAGAATTGTGCTTATTTTATGCAAATGGTAAACTTGTAAAGAATCAATTTTGTGAGCTACAAATTTAAATGAAATCTCTTTGTAGACTGATCATGATTACAGAAAGAAAAGAAATCATTTGCAGACAACCAAAAAGAATAAAATGCTTCGCTGGGCGCAGCTTGATACGACCGCAGAGGTCGAACCCTGAACAGTTGGGGCAAGTATGGACACAACATTCAAGCTTGATACAGCTCTGAATTTGGATTGTGATTAAATATTTGACACAGCATAGGTTTCTGACACAGAAAGAATGTGGTCTAAGAACTTCAATTTTTTTAATTTACCTATTATGGTCCAATGTCCAAAATCAAAATACATGGTTAGATTCAGCATATCAAAGAACCCCATATATTCAATTTTTGTTGAAATCAAACAAAGTTTAATTTTGGACCCCAACTTGGACAAACTTGAAAACTGGTCCCATAATCAAAAATCTAAACACATGTCTAGATTCAGCATATCAAAGTACCCGAAGAATTCAATTTTTGTTAAAATCAAACTAAGTTTAATTTTGGACCCTTTGGACCTTAATGTAGACAAATTTAAAAAACGGGACCCAAAATTAAAAATCTAAAAACACGGTTAGATTTGGCATATCAAAGAACCCCAATTATTCAATTTTTGATGAAATCAAACAAAGTTTAATTTTGGACCCTTTTGACCTCAATATAAACCAATTTGATAGCGGGCCCACAAATAAAAAATCTAAATACATGGTAAGATTCAGCATATCAAAGAACCCCTTATATTCAATTTTTGTTGAAATCAAACAAAGTTTAATTTTGGACCCCAATTTGGACCAACTTGAAAACTGGGCCAAAAATCTAAAATCTAAATACATGTTTAGATTCAGCATATCAAAGAACCCCATATATTCAATTTTTGTTGAAATCAAACAAAGTTTAATTTTGGACCCCAACTTGGACCAACTTGAAAACTGGTCCCATAATCAAAAATCTAAACACATGTTTAGATTCAGCATATCAAAGAACCCCAAAAATTCAATTTTTGTTAAAATCAAACTAAGTTTAATTTTGGACCCTTTGGACCTTAATGTAGACCAATTTAAAAAACAGGACACAAAATTAAAAATCTAAATACACAGTTAGATTTGGCATATCAAAGAACCCCAATAATTAAATTTTTGATGAAATCAAACAAAGTTTAATTTTGGACCCTTTTGACCTCAATATGAACCAATTTGATAGCGGGCCCACAAATAAAAAATCTAAATACATGGTAAGATTCAGCATATCAAAGAACCCCATATATTCAATTTTTGTTGAAATCAAACAAAATTTAATTTTGGAACCCAATTTGGACCAACTTGAAAACTGGGCCAAAAATCTAAAATCTAAATACATGTTTAGATTCAGCATATCAAAGAACCCCATATATTCAATTTTTGTTGAAATCAAACAAAGTTTAATTTTGGACCCCAACTTGGACCAACTTGAAAACTGGGCCCATAATCAAAAATCTAAACACATGTTTAGATTCAGCATATCAAAGAACCCCAAGAATTCATTTTTTGTTAAAATCAAACTAAGTTTAATTTTGGACCCTTTGGACCTTAATGTAGACCAATTTAAAAAACGGGACCCAAAATTAAAAATCTAAATACACGGTTAGATTCGGCATATCAAAGAACCCCAATAATTCAATTTTTGATGAAATCAAACAAAGTTAAATTTTGGACCCTTTGGACCTCAATGTGGACCAATTTAAAAACGGGGCCCAAAATCCAAAAACTTAATACACGGTTAGATTCAGCATATTAAAGAACCCCAAGAATTCAAGAATAAAACCCCATTGAAATTGATCAAGAAATAAGCAATTTATACGAAGTATCTTCTTTTGCACAATACTGTGCAATTGAATATTTCTTGCTATTGCGCAATACTGTACAATTGACAATTTCTTGCTATTGCGCAATATTGTGCTATTGGATATTTCTTGCTATTGCGCAATACTGTGCAATTGAAGATTTCTTGCTATTGCGCAATACTGCGCAATTGAAGATTTCTTGCTATTGTGCAATACTGTGCAATTGAAAATTTCTTGCTATTGCACAATACTTATTATATAATAATTTACACATCCTGTTTGGTGTGTATCTCCTACCATATCATTATTATTTGCTTTTAAATATAAATCAGAAATAACCAACTTAAAATGGAAAATTTTAAAAGAAAAAAAAAAGGAAAAAAAGAAAACCCCCCCCCCCCCCCCCCAAATTTTTTGAACCCCCTTATGATTCATCACCCCCAAACTCAATCCCAGCCTTCCCTTTGTGGTATGGTACCTTGCAGTACAATTTCAGAGAGATCCATACACTTGAACACAAGTTATTGTCTGGAAACTAGAAAAATGCTTATTTTTGGCCCCTTTTTGGCCCCCAATTCCTAAACGTTTCGGGCAATTACCCCCAAACTCAATTCCAGCTTTCCCTTTGTGATATGGAACCTTGTAGTACAATTTCAGAAATATCCAAACACTTACACACAAGTTATTGCCATGAAACTAGAAAAATGCTTGTTTTTTGCCCCTTTTTTGGCCCCTAATTCCTAAAATTTTGAGGCAATTACCCCCAAAATCAATTACAGCCTTCCCTTTGTGATATGGAACCTTGTGGTACAATGTCAGAGAGATCCATACACTTACACACAAGTTATTGTCTGAAAGTTACAAAAATGCTTATTTTTGGCCCCTTTTTGGCCCCTAATTCCTTAACTGTTGGTACCATAACCCCCAAAATCAATCCCAACCTTCCTTTCGTGGTATTGAACCTTATGGTGAAATTTCATGGAGATCCATTCACTTAAACTAAAGTTAGAGTGCGAAAACCAATGTGTCTTCGGACGACGCCGGACGACGCCGGACGACGACGACGACGACGACGACAACGACGACGACGACGACGACGACGCCAACGTCATACCAATATACGACCAAAAAATTTTTAATTTTTGCGGTCGTATAAAAATTGTCCAGCAATGATTAGAATCAGACATGTAATGAAGTTTACAGACTTCAAGGTGAACTCATTAGTTAATAACTGTTAATACAATCTGATATAGGGCTTTTAATGTAGAACAGATGCTCACATCATATTCAATAAAATTGGTTTGAATACAACACTGTACGTAAAAACTTGCAATACAAAAGAAAAAAAGAGTAAGCAAATCAGATAGATTGATATGGAGTATACCTAATTGAGACATCACATTATAGTATCCAAAAGTATTATTGATTAAAAAAGGGACAAGAGGTTATTAATAACATGTAATCCTCATCCTCAGCTCAAGAAAGCCCCAAATAAAAGTGAAAGGAATGGTCTATATTCACAGTACAATTACATTTAAAACCTGGATATATCTGAGAATTAATAATGGCTATCAATAAAATCATTTTTAATGTGATATCTGACATAATTAACTAATGAGGAACAATGTATGAAAATTTGGAGAATGTATTCTAAATAGGATGTATCAAATTGGACATCCATCCTCCTGTCATACTATATACTTGAAATTCATAAATTCCAAATTATCAAGCATACTTCATATTAAGTTATACCTTAAGTCAAGCTGAACGAAATAGAAATGCATTTTCTTTTCATTTGTCACTGATAGAAGCTAGAACATAGATTTAAAAATATGTTTGATATATTAAATATTTATCATACTTTTGCAGCTAGAAGATAACACACGATATGGAAGGGAAAGACTGTCAGCTAAAATCCACAATGCAATAGACAAAGAGGATGATGTAGCTGTGCAACATGTTTACCTTATCTCTGTTCCAGATACCCACCAGAACCATTTTACAGGAGAGGTAAAATAATGCTGTCAGGTCTGGGTCATGCAAACTTCATTTGATTTAGATTTATTTTAGATATATGCATTCACTAACACTGTTTGTCATATTTGAAGTTCATTTGTTTCGTAGGAATATTTACTATATGAATATTAGCTTATTTGCCTATTAATAGTCTCTTATATGTATATAACCCCTCCGGCTCCCCCCCTCCATTCACTGAAATATCCCAACTATTCACAGAGAAATAATGACATCCAGATAACCACACCAGTCAACAAAATATCCAATTATCTATCCAGATACCCTAACCAGTCATTAAGATCACCAATATATCCTAACTACTCACCAAGTTACCCAAACCAGTCATCAGGATCACAAAAATATCCCAACTTCAGATACCCTAACCAGTCTCCAATATACCACATCCAGTCACAAAAATTTTCAAACAAGTAACCTGGATATCCAACTAGTCACCCAAATACCCAAACCAGTCACCCTAATATCCATCTAGTCATCCTAATACCACAACCAGTCACCCTTATATGCCAACCAGTCACCTTGATATCCCAACCCTGACATCCCAACCAGTCATCCTGACATCCCAACTAGTCATCCTGACATCCCAACCAGTAACCCTGATATCCCAACCACTCATCCTGACATCCCAACCAGTCACCCTGACATCCCAACCAGTCACCCTGACATGCCAACCAGTCACCCTGACATCCCAACCAGTCATCCTGACATCCCTACCAGTCATCCTGACATCCAAACTAGTCATCCAGATACCCCAACCAGTCACCCTGACATCTCAACCAGTCATCCTGACATCCCAACCAGTCACCCTGACATCCCAACCAGTCACCTTGACATCCCAACCAGTCACCCTGACATCCCAACCAGTCACCCTGACATCCCAACCAGTCATCCTGACATCCCAACCAGTCACCCTGACATCCCAACCAGTCATCCTGACATCCCAACCAGTCACCCTGACATCCCAACCAGTCACCCTGACATCCCAACCAGTCACCCTGATAACCCAACCAGTCATCCTGACGTCCCAACAAGTTATCCTGACATCCCAACCAGTCACCCTGATAACCCAACCACTCATCCTGACATCCCAACCAGTCATCCTGACATCCCAACCAGTCACTCTGACATCCCAACCAGTCATCCTGACGTCCCAACAAGTTATCCTGACATCTGAACCAGTCACTCTGACATCCCAACCAGTCATCCTGACGTCCCAACCAGTCATCCTGACATCCCAACCAGTCACCTTGACATCCTAACCAGTCATCCTGACACCCCTACCTGTCATACTGACATCTGAACTAGTCACCCTGACATCCCAACCAATCACCCTGACATCCCAACCAGTCATCCTGACATCCCAACCAGTCACCCTGACACCTGAATGAGTCACTCTGATATCCCAACCACTCATCCTGATACTCCAACCAGTCACCCTGACATCCCATTCAGTCACCCTGACATCCCAACCAGTCACTCTGACATACCAACCAGTCATCCTGACATCCAAACCACTCATCCTGATACTCCAACCAGTCACCCTGACATCCCAACCAGTCATCCTGACATCCCAACTAGTCATCCTGACATATCCCAACCACTCATCCTGACATCCCAACAAGTCACACTGACACCCGAGTCACCCTGATATCCCAACCAGTCACCCTGACATCCCAACCAGTCATCCTGACATCCCAACTAGTCATCCTGACATATCCCAACCACTCATCCTGACATCCCAACAAGTCACCCTGACACCAGAGTCACCCTGATATCCCAACCACTCATCCTGACATCCCAACCAGTCATCCTGACATCCCAAACAGTCATCCTGATATGCTAACCAGTCAACCTGATACCAAAACTAGTCTTCCAGATACACCAACTCTGTTATGCCAACTAGTCACCCTGATACCTTAACCAGTCACTCTGTTGTGTCAACTAGTCACCTAGATACCCAAACTACTGGTGGTCTTACAGATACCCCAACCAGTCACTCTGTTGTTCCAACTAGTCACCTAGATACCCAAACTAGTCTTCCAGATACCCCAACCAGTTACTCTGTTGTGCCAACTAGTCACAATGATACTCTAGAACAGCCACCCAGACAGGTACCCAAACCAATGAATCAGATACACTACCAGATGCCAGAATATCCAAACTAATCACCCAGTTACCCCAACTAGTCAATATATAAATATTAATTACTCCTTATATAAGAATGCAGGATTTTGATTGGCTGTTAGCCAGTGTATTTTTCGCATATTCTAACATTTTTTCCTCATTTCAAACAAATTTGCCTGTTTTTTCACTACTGCTAGTGAATTTGCCTCAAATTCCCCTCTCTGCCGTAGTATTTGCCATTTTGGATATTCCTTTTTTACACTCACGAGCCTGTTCCCGCCAAAATTATTCGGAACCTTTCTCACTTTATCCCGACAACATGGTTAGGCACTATTGATTGAGTTAAACCGAAAACTGTAAGAAATATACATATAAAGAGGGGGAAAAAATGTCTATACAAATGAACGATTTAATGATGGAATAACAATGACGTTTGCACATATAGATACCATGACGTTACAAAAAGACAGCACTAACGCATAAAAGTACATGTATAATTCCCATTGTACTACGATTTCCCTTCACATGTACAGACAGTTTCAATCAAAATCTTTTCGGTGTAATTAAACAGATATATCATGTTATGGAGGGGTATTTGTGAAAAATACCAGTCTTGGGACCAAATTTCCCTCGTCTACCGGCTTGGGAAATTTCACTATCCCTTGACTGGTATTTTTCGCAAATACCCCTCCATAACATGATATATCTGTTCAAAATGCAATTGGTTAATCATTAGCAAAAAAAAAAAAAAAAAAAACCAAATGCTTCTTTTTCTTACAGATAGGTATGTTGATACAACCACTTGATGAAAGGATAAAAAAATATATAAGGAAAATGGTGGCTGAAAGCAACATTACTTCGTCAACTCAAATGAAATTGCTTCTTGATGTTTACATTAAAAATGATTTGTTTAAAGACCAACAACTACCATCACCCATAAATAGTAGATTCTGGCCAACCTTGAAAGTCATCAGAAATAATATTCTTCTTGGACTACTGGAAATAAGAAACAGCAACGTTGATCAGGTTTTTATACATACTAATTATGATAAATAATAGATGAGTATTTTTGTTGATACCATGGAAAACACACTTTGAATTTATTACAACAACTCTGGAAAAGTAATAATGCTTTATTTTTTCTATATTTATAACTACAAGTATTTTTGTCTATGTCACCTTCTTATTAAATATGTTGTACCAATAGAAAATATATTAACATGATTAATCAATTGTTAATGTTCTACATGAAAAACCTGAAAAAACAAACAGACTACAAATTATAATAACTAAATCATTACATTATAAGTATGTGTCATTATAATCTGTAATTTTGATTGTCTGACAGCAATCTCAAGACACCCCCAATATCATGTTTTATATTCCTATAAAAGTTGATCGTGCACACGGTTTTGATATGAAGCACTTCAAACTTATGATGAAGACCTAATCTTTCAATCAGTTTAATTGAGGTTTGGAGCTGGCATGTCAGTAACTGCTAGTAGTCCTTTGTTCATTTATGTATCATTGTCATTTTGCTTATTTTCTTTTGTTACCTATTCTGACATCGGACTCAGACTTCTTTTAAACTGAGTTTTACTGTGCGTATTGCTATGTGTTTCTTTTTTCTACATTGACTAGAGGTATAGAGGGAGGGTTGAGATCTCACAAAACATGTTTAACCCCACCACATTTTTGCTCCTGTCCCAAGTCAGGAGCCTCTTGCCTTTGTTAGTCTTTTATGTTTTTTAATTTTAGTTCATTTATATGTTTTGGAGTTTAGTGTGACATCTATTTTCACTGAACTAGCACACAATTTTATTTAGGGGCCGGCTGAGGATCACCTCCGGGTGCGGGAGTTTCTCGCTGCATTGAAGACCCATTGTTTGCCTGTGGCTGTTGTCTGCTCTTTGGTCGGGTTGTTGTCCCTTTGACATATTTCCCATTTCCATTCTCAATTTTATTCATTCAAAATGTGCTTCGGTCAACAATTTTACACCCCAATAAAATTATAAAAAGAAGCATTCAATTTTTAAATAAAATATGTAAAGTATAATCTGATAGCATAATACCTTAATTCATGCAAAATACACAAAAAAAAAGAAGTATCCCCTGAAGACTTAATAGTATGTACCAAGCATTTAGAAGTCTTGCCTTATGGAGTATTTTTATATATTTATTTTTTAGAAAATAGTAGAACAGAAAGTAGCTGAGTGGAAGAGCCAGTTCCCTGCTGATGAGTTTTTCCTGAGAAAGAAGGAAGAACAGGAGTCTTTTGAACCAACAACACCAGAAGGTAATGGACAGACAACATGGCTTGTTCATGGTGAAATTAATCTGACCAAATGAAGTTGAAATTTTTAGGTGTGACCCCTTATAGCTCAGAAATTACAAAATTAAAGTTAACTTATAAAAATCTGTAAGCAAATTTAACACAGCAATGTCGAAATAATATATGGCCATTTTCTGATCGTTAAAAATTCTCAATTAACACTTAATATTTTAAAAAACCAAATTTTATGAGGTCATTTTGTCATGTTCAGTACATATTGAATCAGTAAAATTCAACCTGTTCTCTCCACCTGCTCTACTTTTATTTTATGATAGAAAATGTTATTAGCCGGTTATTTGTTTTTCTGTTTGTGGGTCCTTTAAATCAAAATCAAATGAATGCATCATCTGCATGATTGTCCTTTTTATACGATCGCAAAAATTAAAAAAATTTTGGTCGTATATTGGTATCACGTCGACATCGTTGTCCGAAGACGGATTATTTCCGGATAATAACTTTAGTATGAGTATATAGAAATCAATAAAATTTTAACACAAGGTTTATAACCACAAAAGGAAGGTTGGGATTGATTTTGGGGCTTTTGGTCCCAACAGTTTAGGAATTAGGGGCCAAAAAGGGGCACAAATAAGCATTTTTCTTGGTTTTCGCACAATAACTTTAGTATAAGTAAATAGAAAATTACGAAATTTTAACAAAGGTTTATGACCACAAAAGGAAGGTTGGGATTGATTATGGGAGTTTTGGTCCCAACAGTTTAGGAATTAGGGGCCAAAAGGGTCCAAAATTAAACTTTGTTTGATTTCATCAAAACTTGAATTATTGGGGTTCTTTGATATGCCGAATCTAACCGTGTATTTAGATTCTTAATTTTTGGTCCCGTTTTCAAATTTGTCTACATTAAGGTCCAAAGGGTCCAAAATTAAATTCTTGGGGTTCTTTGATATGCTGAATCTAAACATGTATTTTGATTTTTGATATTTGGGCCCCTTTATCAAATTGGTCCACATTGAGTTCTAAAGGGTCCAAAATTGAACTTTATTTGCAGTGTTCTAGGATTTTCATACATTTGCAACTTTCCACGGGAAAGTTAGTATCAAAAATTCACTTTCCCACAAGTTTAATGAACTTTCCCTTATTTTTATACTATTTGAAAAATGTTTTCATAATTTTCTTATTCCTTTTATTGCATGTTTATACATGTAGTTCAATTTGAAATTATGAACTCTGTTATTTCCTTTGAAATTAATTAGTTTGTCAAACTAGCTTGTGATTGTGTTGATAATTCAATGTCATGTTCATCTAGATATACAAAAAATTTGATGGAATATATTAATTTTGTTTTGAAATATATTAATTTAAGTTTGACACATGTCTATTTGTGACATAAACAATGTAACTTCAGTAATTCAAATGTATTGGCACAAAAAAGTGATAACATTTCAAGCAGAAAATCAACAATTTGAGATCCGGATATTAAATCTTTTACCGTTTGCATTCCGGTTATTAGTTTTTTGCGTCTAGATCAGATGGATGCTTGAAATCACGGATTTCCCTTGCTTAGCTAGCAAGCGTCTTTATGACTGTGATTGCGAAACATGTGCGTATGTTTCTCTCCCCTAGACTTTAAAACCCCTGCATGATTTACACCAACAAAAACAATCTTGCCTTGAGACTTTGATTGAAATAAAAGATTTAAAGAATACAACTGTTTCATCGACCGTTTGATCTGCATGAATTGGAAGTTTCTGTAATTTAATTTTACTTGCCCACGGACAACAAAGGTTTGAATTTCCACTTTCCCGTGACCTAAATCAACTTGCCACGGGTGACGGGAAATGGGAATTCTAGAACACTGTATTTGATTTCATCAAAAATTGAATTCTTAGGGTTCTTTGATATGCTGAATCTAACCATGTATTTAGATTTTGGATATTGGACCATAATAGGTGAATGTCCAATTTAAAATTTTTTAAGTTCTTAGACCACATTAATTCTGTGTCAGAAACCTATACTGTGTCAAATATTTTATCACAATTCAAATTCAGAGCTGTATCAAGCTTGAATGTTGTGTCCATACTTGCCCTAACTGTTCAGGGTTCGACCTCTGCAGTCATATCAAGCTGCACCTAGCGGAGCATTTTATTTACTCTTTGACTAAAAAACACCTCAACACGTGAGATCAAAGATTGCTTTTTTATAATTTCTTAAAAAAATTTTTTTAGCCATTCCAGATGCTGATGGTGAAGAATTCTTCAACGACGAAATGGCAACTTTGTATTGTGGGAACAGAGAAAAGTTTCTGTACATACATCAGACACCTTGGCAGAGACATTTGCTAGCAAGGTATGGCAACGAGATTGCCTTGCTTGATGCAACGTACAGGACCACTAAATATGCTTTGCCACTGTACTTTCTCTGTGTTCCAACAAATGTTAATTACATAACTGTTGCTTCGTTTGTCCTGGAAACAGAGGACCGTAATTCAATCAAGGAGGCTTTAAATATTTTAAAGCATTGGAATCCTGAATGGAAGCCAAGGTACTTCATGGCAGATTACTGTGATGAAGAAATTACAGCTTTAGAGGATGTTTTTCCAGGTATGAATGAAGCAGATATCATGGATTCATTCGAGAGTATACCATTTCTGATGTTTCTATTTCATACTTTAATTAAATGTAAGGTTAAAGTGTAATTCTTGCCTAAAGTTGATACTCCTAAAGTTCACCAAGTATAGAAAAGCATATAAATAATTGATTGTTGTTTTTAATGTAATTTATAAATGAGAGTTAGTCAATATGAAATATTTGAAATATAAATTTGAATTGCTCATTTTTTAGTTGACTTGAAGTAAGTATATTTCTATTGCTATATGTGGTAATTTGTGCTTTTACACTTCACAATCATGCTTTAATATATATTGATCATTCAACTTTCACTTCCTATATCCTCGCTCATGGTACTATCTCACCTATATATATATATATTTCTATATTATTACTTTTATTTTATATATTTATCAGTGTTGTTTAGTTTAACTCTTCAAACAAAATATATATACACTCTAGAAATATCAATTGATTTAAAACAATTTCTAAATAAATGCTGTTGGAAACTTTTTTGTTTTAAACTCAAAATATCTATGTATATACATGTTTTTCCTTTATAACTTAGAAGTGTTTATAACACATTTGTAAGATACAATGACAACTATTATATACTGTAAATTCAGAAATTATTGTGATGTTTTTATTATTGCGAAAAATGCGACAGGGTTGTAATCGCAATAATTTAAACTCGCATTTTGAAATTTTTTATATGAATTAAACAGGATTTTTCTCAATATCGCAAAAATTAAAATCGCATTTTATTCTAAAATGACAAAATCGTAATAATAAATGCACGCAATAATTTCTGAATTTACAGTATATCATTGTAAATTTATATACTATTTTCTGGCTTAAATGTTTGTATTTGGTGGTGGATGTAACATCATAATATTATACTTTTCTCAATCTAGGAGCCAGTTGATAATGAATATAAGTTAAAGGGCAGGAAATATCTGAACTCTTTCCTTGTATGCACTTTGTTCCATGCACAGTTATTTATGGAGCATGTGTATACAGGGTAAGGAATAGGAAATACAACACCAAAGTATATGAGTCTACCTGAAAGTTGAAGTATTTGATATTCATTACACCTAGTTCAACATGTTCAATATGTTTGTGTAATTGCAGTGACATCATTTAATTTGTTTGCTTTGAAGGATGATACTGTAGTGATTTTTTTTATTCTTTAATATGGCAGGTACAATGGCATATCTCTGTGATTTCCACAGGGAGCAGAGTTGGGAGAGATGGCTAGGAACAACACATAATGGCCTCATTAACCAAAAAGAAACGGCCTTAGCTCTATTCAGGGCTATTGCAAGATCAAGTTCTGAGGAAGAGTTTGAATCTGCAATCATCAAACTTGAGGTAAACTATTGCTTGTTATTATTGTCTTAAAATGATCAGCACACCGATATATACAAAAAAAATTTAATGTTCAGAGCCTGAGAGATAACAGCTTGTAGGAGTTATATCCCCTTAATGACGATTGAGACAAAATTTTCTGTTTATTATTCACAATATAAACACCATAAAAGCTTCAGAGAAACAGTATATATTGCAAAAGTGATCAGCATTTTGAGATCTCCAAATCATTTAACCAATCTGAAATTGTGCAATAAATATCTTTAATATATATTAGAAGATTAAAATGTATCTATACAATGTTTAAAATAAGTATGAAATTATGGTATAAGTTAACCAAATTTCATTATTAATAATTGATAATGAGTATTCATTATAACAAATATCCTTCTTCAGTATTATATGCTGATTTGAAATGCTACAATATTTATGTACCAATAAATAAAACAATAAATTACTCCGATAAGTTGTCTGTCTTGATTTTTGTTGTTGAAATAATGGTTCTGAGTCTAGCAATTATCAATTGAGATATTTTTTGTGTACAGGAAAGTGATATATGGAAGAACAACTCCAGATTGAGGAACTGGTTTTCCAAGTACTGGTTGAATAAGGCAGTTGTAAGTTATTCTATGCAAGCAATATGTATACAAACTTAAAATATTCTGAAATAATTAAAGCTGTCAGAAGAGAAACAAAGAATTTAACTTGCAGTAATTATCCCTTTCAAATTCCTCCCATTGAAGATATAATAAAATCTTTAGAAATTATATTGAAGAATAATGAATTCACATTTAACAGTAAACCATACAGACAGCAAATTGGTGTCCCGATGTGAGGCGCTGCATCAGCAGAATTAGCTGATATAAGAATGTTTGAAATTTTGGAAAATATATTATCAAAGTATTTACATAGAGACAAAATAGCTTTCTGCAGTAGATATAGAGATGATGGATTTATCATTTAATGGTAACAAAAACGAACTCCAAGAACTTTTCATAACGGCAAAAATGCACACAAATACCTAAAATTCACCTACGAAATATCTTCAGAGAAAATTATATTTTTAGATACTGAAGTATATAAAGGCAATAGATTTTTAGACTCTGGAATCCTAGATCTAAAGACTTTCAGAAAACCAACAGAAACTTTTCAATACTTAGATAGAAAGAGTTGTCATCCTAAAAGCGTATTCAAAGGTTTCATTAAAGGAGAGATTATCCGTCATATAAAAAACACCAACGATATATATGAACGTACCAAGATCATTAATTCATTTTGAGAAGTTATTACAAAGAAATTATAAGCAAATAGAAATAGATGAAGCGATTGTATCTACCTCAAACTTAGAACTAAATGATTTACTGTCTAACACTGAAAATCCAGACGTTAAAACGATTATCTTTATCACTAAATATAACCAAGCAGTGAAACAATTAATAAAGATCAATTATTGGGATTTGATAGAGAATGACCCTGAACTCGCAAGAATTTTAAGAAAGAAAACAGTTATAGCATATAAAAGACACAAAAATTTACAAGAAAAATTAACAAGGCCTGATAAGTCGTATATAAAACTTTCTCTAATTCTATGACAATTTATCCCTTTCTGCACCCATTGTATAAAAAAATTTAATCAACGTGTGGTTGCCGGTGATCTCAGAAGATGATTGGATGAGTTCAAGGCTCGGACTTTAAAATTGATAATTTAACTATCTGGTTTGGATAAATCCAATAATCCACTGGTATCAATGTAAGAATCTATATATATAAGAAATACGAGTGATAAGCACATTCAAAACATTCAAAGATAATTACTTTTATACAGACGTAATATAAATAATGAAATGGATGAAGCATGAGATGGGGCAAAGTGAGTTATAAATTGATAAAGAAAATAAAAAAGGTGTGTTACTAAATTCAATCAAACAGTGAAACAATTGGAACAATCTATCAGAAAACATTGATATTTGACTGATAAAAATAACCAATGAAGGATCATATTTAAAAGAAAATAGTAGCATGTAAATGTTCAAGAAAATTGAACTATATGTGATAAATCTAAATCAATTAAAAGTAAGTGTAGCTTTTATAAGATCATTTATTGTAACTGAATCATATTTTGCAACATACTGATTTTCTGGTGTACGGTCCATAATCTATTACAATCTGAAACGTGGAGACCGCTGAAGATCCTCGCCACGTAAAAAATAAGAGGTGAAACACTAGAAAATATTCCATAATCATATAAAGCATCAAAATAAATAAAAGTATTGTCAACAATATATAATCTTTGATTATTTATAGAAAGCAAATCAATACTTTTAAAATTATCAGTATATATGAGCATATGAATATTGAAAACAGATCAATACTTTTTGCTTGGGTGGGTTTGGATGACTTTTAAATTAAAAAAATAATTACAGGTAGGTGTTCTAATTTTGGTTATTTTTTTGTAGAGATGGGTAAAAGTGCGAAGGCAAGACAGGTTTAATGTCAGCATAAACACAAATAATGGTGTAGAACGACAAAATAAGTCTTTGAAATATGAGTACCTGGAATGTCGGAAGTCATCCTCTTTGAGCCATTTGCTTAGTGTCATTGTAGACAAATTTCTACCTGATTCTTATAAAAGGTATAAAATATGTGTGGTTGGAATCATTCACATTTTGTATGCCTCTCCAGGCCCATATGGTATGGTAAAAGTAATGGTCAGTTTTCCCTATGAATTTTTTGTTTTTTTGTTGTTATTTTTTTGGGACTTAATTGCCTTGAAGTTTGATTTCAATTAACTGTACAATTACTAGATTCTCACTTATTTACCTCAAACTTCATATTATATATATATTAGGAGAGAAGTAATGACTGTTCTTCAGTCATTTATATACTTTTAGAGCTTTATTATAGATTTGATGTGATTTAAACCTTTAACACATGATTTAAAATAGTTTGTCATGTTCATATGATTATTTCATTATTTCAATATGAACATTTGAAAATATTCTTACTATTTATTTTGAAACATTATCCAGGAATGTAAACAGTAATGGTTTTCCTGTCAGTTTTTCCCATTAAAACAAAAGATTTAGCATGGAAATGGATAGTTAAAACAATAACATCTGCAAGCCCTGAGCCAGCATTTACATGATTTAGGTTGTATCAAATTTATTCTTGGCTGGGTTTAAATTTCACTGAAGTTTGTTGAATATTTCTGCACAGCACCTAGTTTATACAAACTCAAGAACTTGATAGATATAATTACTAACAGTTTTTCTAACTCACATATAACAGATTTTTACTCCTTAATATTTGCTGTGTAGATGAAATTTAAACAAAATTTTCTGATGTCTGTTGACTTTTATCCAGAAAACAATAAGTATAAAAATAAGAAGATGTGGTATAATTGCCAATGAGACAACTCTCCACCAGAGACCAAATCACGTAGAAATTAACAACTATAGGTCAGTGTTTGTTGAGCTGAAATTTTTTTTTGAGGAAATATTCAGAACCAGACTCTTCTTCCTTAACTTTGGTACTAACCATATAATGTTTATTCATAGCAGGTATCTACAGATAAATGCCGCTTCATCAGATCAGGCCAGGGCTTATGCAGAAAACATTCCAGCTTTTCTTCATAACAAACCAAAGAATGTTGTGGAATTCTGTTTTAAAAGATGGCGAGAAGCTGATGAAATAAACCATTCCAATGTTGACGAAATAAGTAGTGGTGTATTCTTTGTAAAGAGTCAGACACATCAAGATAAAGTATATGAGGTCAATATCAATGCAAACCATGTAGGCTTACCATCATGTGACTGTCCTGACTGGAGGGATAATCATCTTCCCTGTAAACATTTTTTTGCAATATTTAACACTCAAACTGCTTGTAGTTGGGAATCTCTTCCTGAGGATTACAAAAACAATCCGTTCATCAATCTCGACATTGGCCAATTCAACAACTGTTTGTCAGCTCAACCTGAAGATGCAACAGATGCAACAGAGGAAGACAGCAATGAAAGTCATCCACACAAGTCTCAACAAATTAATATATCTGCAATCAAGAGACAGAGGAATTTAGTAGGCAGTGCATGTAGGCAAATAACAGATCTTGCATATCATTGCCAGGACATGGATGTGCTTAGAAAATTATCAACACAATTGGAAGTTAGTCTACAACTCTTGAAAGATAATGTTCCCAACAGCGGCCTGTTTGTACTTGAAGAAGGGGATATGCTTCATATAGGGTCAACAAAAGCAGCTAAGAAATTAAAGAATAAATATCTTCAAAAAAAGAAATTGCTGAAACTACCAAGAAGGAAAATGAGGAAACCTGCTGCTGGAAGACGTGGTCAGATAGCAGCAATGAGGAGAAATCAGTTTACCACTAAAGGAGCTGAGGAACTGATTTCTGAAAATCATGGTATGTTTTTCTTTGAAGAAAAAAATTGTTTGTAATCATCAGGTGTAATGTGCATTATTTATTTATTTGACTTTAATGTCAAACATTAAGAAAGAATATATGCAAACTGATAGAGTTTTTTACGACAAGTTGAATATATATAGCCCTGTTTTAAATCCATTTCCAGTAGGCTGAATTTGATTTTAAAATTATAATTTGGTATAATTATTCCTTGGTATAAATTTATGTTTCTTACAATCAAGAGCATCGGTGAAAAGTTCATATTATATTTATTACCTTAATATATAAACATTTTTAGCTTTAGAATTGTATTTGGTGGCAACCATATTGGATGTTAAAATTCCTTACATAAGCTAAAAGAACGTTTGCTTCCCAACATGGCTCTTAGATACAAGGAACAAATGCTACATACCATGAAGGGGAATAACTTGTACTAAAATATTTTCATTATTGAATTTGTGCTTCTGAAATTATTTTTTTGAAAAGTACTGTTACCTCGCAGCAAAGTTCATCACATTTGGGTGACATAATGCATGTAAATGCAACTCCTGACAGAGCATTTCATGGATTTTTTGGAAACTGGAAAAGGGTAGTACAAGTATGATTTGTCAAGATTTGTATGAAGGAAATAATCTCGATCAACTTCTTATAAATGATGTGACTGAATTCATTCAAATTTTGAACATACAAAGTGTGTGTATTCTATAAAGATATTGGAAAATAATTGGTCATACGTAACCAAGGGATATAATTTATAATTGTGCATTTTAAATGTTAATTATAGTGCCTGTAACCTTTATAAAAAAATAACATCACTTATGTTAGGAATTCTATGACTGATACTATTTTATATTAATGAAAGTAAGACTTTAAGGAAATTACTATCTCTTTCTTTATACAGGCAAAGATGTAACAAGTAAAAGTAAAGACAAGAAACATCAGGCAGATACCATATCTGAAGAAGTCCAGTCAGAATGTTTGATGGAAGACTTTTCAACAGGTAAAAGATGAAAAATTGAAAATGAATCAGTACACATCCATCAGACTTAGTGTAAAGACATCATTAAAAGTCTGAGAAAAATGTGACCTTGTGCAATGCCAAAATATATGTATCAACATTATCTAGCACTTTAAGTGTCCATAACTGTATAGCAATGCATATTTTGTAATGTTTTAATTTATTGATAACTATATCAATATTAGTACCAATAAATATTTTTCTTATATTTGTGGAAGGGTAAGCAATATCTGACCCACACGTTACACCTGATGAGTTGTTCATATGTATTCATGTATTGTATGATTGAAGGTTATGTTTTCATTACAATTTAAGATCCTTAATATATGTAATAAAAAATGTGGATTTTCTGGGTTTCAAGTTCATCTTAACTCATTTCTTCAAAGTTTACATTAAATGAGAATTATAGCTACATTGTATATAGTGTAAAGATGATGTTTTTATCCATTCTTATAGCTTGTTGTAATAAAGAATCAGGACATCCAGATCTGGTTGTGCAAGTGGAACACTTTGAAAACACAGGTAAATGAAGAATAGAAATCAGGAAAATTAACAAGAGATTATAATTCAATCAAGTGTTTGTTACATCAGAAATAAAGCAATATGAATGAAATTTTGTCTCAGAGATATGGGACTGGACTTGTACTTTTTCAGTCTAAATACAAAGGTGGTCACATCTGTATCCTAAGGATACATTTTTATACTAGCTCCTATCTATTTCAACATAGTTATTTTCACTGCCTCCTGTTAAATGACCATGATATCTTTACTGATAATTACCTATACTTTATACTTTTACAATCATTTTGACAACAAATTAACTGGAGTCTGTTCCACTTATTGAAAATGACTAAAATTATTTTAGGAATAAGTCAACCATTTTAATATAGCTCAAACTGAAATAGTACTATATTGTTTTTAATAAATCCAATACTATTATAGTACATTACTCATCTAATATAATTAATGAATCGTCTGATATTTTTCTTTATTTTATCATTTTACAGTTAGGCAAAGAAATATGTCTATCAATGTAGTTGGATATAAAATAAACAGACGGAGTTTCACTGATTTGGATGATATGCTTCCAGATGAAGTAAGTGAAGTTGAAGAGCTGAAATAAACTATGCAAACATGTTTTATGTATGAACATAGCAGTTATACTCTGACAGATATTTGGATTCCATCTCTTAACAAAATACAATCACCTACACTATTAAGTATTTGTTGCATGGTGTATAGTTCCCACGTAGTATTAGTTCTTTTAGATGTGTAAGAATGTTTTAAGATACATCATAATGGCATTTGGTTTCAGATCAATCAAATATATTAGTTTTATGTTTGTTAATAAAATGCTCCGCTGGGGCGCAGCTTGATACGACCGCAGAGGTCGAACCATGAACAGTTGGGGCAAGTATGGACACAACATTCAAGCTTGATACAGCACTGAATTTGGATTGTAATTAAATATTTGACACAGCATAGGTTTCTGACACAGAATGAAAGTGGTCTAAGAACTTAAAAATTTTTAATTTACCTATTCAAACCATATCATTATTATTTGCTTTTATATATAAATCAGAAATAACCAATTTAAAATGGAAAATTCTAAAGAAAAAAAAGGGAAAAAAAATCCCCCCCCCCAAATTTTTTGAACCCCCTTATGATTCATCACCCCCAAACTCAATCCCAGCCTTCCCTTTGTGGTATGGTACCTTGCAGTACAATTTCAGAGAGATCCATACACTTGAGCACACAAGTTATTGTCTGGAAACTAGAAAAATGCTTGTTTTTTGGCCCCTCTTTGGCCCCAAATTCCTAAACGTTTAGGGCAATTACCCCCAAACTCAAACCCAGCTTTCCCTTTGTGATATGGAACCTTGTAGTACAATTTCATAAAGATCCATACACTTACACACAAGTTATTGTCCTGAAACTAGAAAAATGCTTGTTTTTTTGCCCTTTTATGGCCCCTAATTCCTAAAATTTTGAGGGAATTGCCCCCAAAATCAATCCCAGCCTTCCCTTTGTGGTATGGTACCTTGCAGTACAATTTCAGAGAGATCCATACACTTGAACACAAGTTATTGTCTGGAAACTAGAAAAATGCTTATTTTTGGCCCCTTTTTGGCCCCTAATTCCTAAGCTTTTTGGTCAATTACCCCCAAACTCAATTCCAGCTTTCCCTTTGTGATATGAAACCTTGTAGTACAATTTCATAAAGATCCATACTCTTACACACAAGTTATTGTCATGAAACTAGAAAAATGCTTGTTTTTGGCCCCTAATTCCTAAAATTTGGAGGCAATTACCCCCAAAATCAATCCCAGCATTCCCTTTGTGATATGGAACCTTGTGATACAATGTCAGACAGATCCATACACTAACACACAAGTTATTGTCATGAAACTAGAAAAATGCTTGTTTTTTGCCCCTTTTTGGCCCCTAATTCCTAAAATTTGGAGGCAATTACCATCAAAATCAATCACAGCATTCCCTTTGTGATATGGAACCTTGTGATACAATGTCAGAGAGATCCATACACTAACACACAAGTTATTGTCATGAAACTAGAAAAATGCTTGTTTTTTGCCCCTTTTTGGCCCCTAATTCCTAAAATTTGGAGGCAGTTACCCCCAAAATCAATCCCAGCATTCCCTTTGTGATATGGAACCTTGTGGTACAATGTCAGAGAGATCCATACACTTACACACAAGTTATGTCTGGAAGTTACAAAAATGCTTATTTTTGGCCCCTTTTTGGCCCCTAATTCCTTTACTGTTGGTACCATAACCCCCAAAATCAATCCCCACCTTCCTTTTGTGGTATTGAATCTTATGGTAAAATTTCATTGAGATCCATTTGCTTAAACTAAAGTTAGAGTGCGAAAACTAATGTGTCTTAGGACAACGACGACGCCGGACGACGACGACGCCAACGTCATACCAATATACGACCACAAAATTTTTTTGCAGTCGTATAAAAACTGTTACTTTTTTGCATAACACATTTAATAGAATAACAAATTTGTTTGACAATGCACTTGAACTCAATTGATACGCCTTCCATTGCAGGTAATGAATGCTTACATTTCCTTGAAATGCAAAGAATGTCAGGTAATGTTTTCTAGGTTTTACTTCAAATTAATTATTTCCAGCTATTAATTTGACATCCTTTTTGATGATTAAAAATTTCAAAATTACACTATTGTCTACTGTTTTTAAACTCTGATTCTTAAATCATTTGCTTTAAATATAAAATAATTCATGAATCCATCAAGATATTAAAGAATCATCAACCTTGGTTTCTCCTGTCTCTCAGAATTGAAAAGCAGAAAATCTGGTTTTAGTTTTGTTGATGTTTCATTAAGTTTCATCTTTGTTTATTATATGATCATTTTTTTTATTTTTATCTTTTTAGAATGGAACTGTACATTTCTTGTCATGTGAAGTAATGACGTCAATATTTTTTGGCTTAACTCTAGATGACCCATTTCCATTGCACTCTTTTCTAGAAGGGGTAAGCATGTTACCGATAGTTGGTATTTTGTTAATTATTTCTCAAACGCATGAGTCAGCCACATAATCGCATTTAGTGTAAATCAATAATGACTTTAATTCTAAGTTGTGAATAATTTTTAATCAAATCCTCTGGGTTGATGTATTCTTCTTCAACCAATACACAAACCAAACATAAAACTGAATTATTACTAATGGTTATACCTTATACAAGATTTTTCTGTGGAAATATTGCTGGGAAGCTAGATTTTTATTGACTTTACATCACTGGCTATGCCATGTAAACAACTTAGACAGGTTTACATTGGTTTCGGGTATAACAAATAAACTATGGGAAATAGCTCAGTTCTGTCGTTAAGTCAAACAAAGCAGCTGTTGTCCTCAGACACAGTCAATAATTAATTAAACATATTATTATTAAGAGGAATTTTTATATTTTGTGCATTGTCCCTGCACATGCTTGTCCTATTCTGAGCTAATGTATTCCCTAAAATTACTATTGTGAATTGCAGGTTGATATTGAGGAATATGACATCATAATTGGAGCTTTGCATGAAGCAGGATGTCATTGGTCTCTAATGGTCATCTTTCCAAAGAGACTTGAACTCATTTACCTCAACCCTATGGGTGAATGTAGAGAAATGAAAGACATATATTTGCAAAAGTGGTTGTAAGTATTACTGTTCATTTAATAAACACAGAGAAATTAAAAATAATCATAAATAAAACTATAAATAAGCACAATATTTCCATAATCAGAAATTTAAAACATTTCCTAAGAAAAAACTAAGCTACAACACAAAATTAATTAACGCTGTGTAGCATGCATTGTCAAAGCCAATGTGAAGTCATATACTGGGTATAACATCTAAATGAGTCCTTTACTTTCCTTCAATGTGTCTTACAAATATTTTCATGATTGTACCAATATACTGTAAATTCAGAAATTGTTGTGATGTTATAAGAACTCATAAGCTATTTTATCAGCATGACCATGATGATTGGTGTGCACATAGACTCCAAATAAATCACATAAATAAATGTCACATTTTGGTCCGTAATTTTTTCAATCACAATAATGAATATAACATGTATAATGAATGCATACAATAATTCCTGAATAAACTGATAATGCAGAGTTTTTTTGTTTAATTCATATTATAGGGCTATTGCATGAATATTTTTGAATATTTACCAGAGTAGAATTTTATATTGCATGAGCTTGCAATATTCATGCAATGACCCTTTTACTGTAAAGCAATGCTTCAACACATGCTTAAATGCATATTTTGTCATTGATGACATAACTAATTTGACACTATTAGCAAACTATATTTATTGCATGATAATTTGTGGTTACTTCCTGTAGCAAATATTGAATTGCTATACAATAACTATTTATATAGTGTATAGCAACAAAAATACTACAGAATATAATAAAATTTTAGTGTACAATATTGGCTGATATATTCACTGCAATATTGCCTACAAATTGTGACATCATCATAGTTAGAACTTATAGATGGTTATGTCGTTTTGTATGCTTTGTTTTACAGCATAAGTGTTATTGCACAGATATTGTACCTTGTAGAATGTCATATCGAACTCACAAGCTAGTGCAATACTTTATTCTACAATATTAGTAGAATAACCCTTTTATTGTATAGTATCACAATATTCCCCACAGAACATACCGGGGTAATCAAAATTTAGAATGCAATATTATTATCCAGTATTGGATTTGATATTGCAAGCTTGAACAATGTTACATTTTACTTGGGACAATATTTCCCAATATTCGTGCAATAACCCTATAATATAAAAATAATGCTGGAGATAAGATAACCATGGGTCCTTTATATTGAGAAATGTAAAAAAAAAATATCCTGTAAAAATTGCAAAATTGCAAACTTTTATTTTCATTTCATGTTTTATATAGACAATTTTTGAGTGACAGATACATAAAAGGAATTGGTACCTACATCAGTGAAGAATGGACCATCTCATCGAGACGACATCATAAACAGATGGACTCAAACTCTTGTGGAGTTTTTGTATTGAAGGTATAAATTAGTTTTGTCAAATTTAACATTTTTATACGCCCGTTTACGGGACGTATTATGGTATACCGTTGTACGTCCGTCTGTCCGTCCGTCCGTCGTCAACATGTCGGACATTAACTCAAAAACGCTTTAACCAATTTGCTTAAAACTTTGGTGAATTGTTTATATGTATTGACGTGAGCTCCCTTTCGTTTTTTATAAATTTTAGATTTTACGTTTCCGAGTTATGGGGTTTTATTCATTAAAAAAAGGGTGATTTTCCAGTTTTAGGACAATAACTCAAGAATGCTTTCACCAACTTGCAAGAAATTTTGGTTAATTGTTTATATCTAATGACATGAGCCCCCTTTGGATTTTTATAAATTTTAGATTTTACGTTTCCGAGTTATGGGGTTTTATTCATAAAAAAAAGGGGGGATTTTCCAGTTTTCGGACAATAACTCAAAAATGCTTTCAGCAGTTCTCATGAAACTTTGATGAATTGTTGATATCTATTGATGTAAGCTCCCTTTAGAATTTTATAAATTTTAGATTTTACATTTCCGAATTATGGGGTTTATTCATTAAAAAAGGGGGGATTTTCCAGTTTTCAGACAAAAACTCAAAAATGCTTTCAGCAATTCGTATGAAACTTTGGTGAATTTTTTATATCTATTGATGTAAGCTCCCTTTAGAATTTTATAATTTTTATTTGTTTATAGTCTGACAACAGATTTACTAAGTATTGCGCAACAGCACAGTGTATTGCACAACAGCAAGAAATCTTTAATTGAATATAAATTCAATTCATATAACCAACTTCAAGTTCTTTGACTACATTTATTCAGAAACCTATAATAGATGTATGTCAAATATTTAATTACAATCCAAATTCAGACCTGTATCAAGCTTGAATATTGTGTCCATTTTTGCCCCAACTGTTTAGGGTTAGACCTCTTCGGGCGTATCCAGCTGCGCTCAGCGAAGCAGTTTATTACCTAACCCCTTACTCGGAAAATCTTTAAATCAATAAATCTGTTAACCAGTTTGAAAGTAAATGTCAGTCAAAGACAATATGTAGGAATTTATTACCAAAGAATGGTTATATGATATGATATATTGTGGAAATATGATATGATGTATTGAAGTTTTTCGTCAAAACCTTTTTTTAGATTATTCTGCATTGTTCATGTCTGCATGTTATTGGGACGACCAGTATTCACTAATTTTGCATCTAACTATTGTCAAATCAACCTTTTGTATGAAATATGACCAACTTCCTGGGACAAACATTAGATTGACTCCAACCTTACATAGACTCTTAATCAGTGGTCAAAGTCATTAAACATTCTCGCCATTATTTTTGTATTGATAAATGTTGAAAAATGGTCATCTTATGTTATTTAAGTTGCAAAGTAGTATGAGCAGGCAAAGTTATTGTCCATTAACCATAACTCAATGAAAAAGGCAATTCTCAGTTTGCAGAGCTTATACTGAAAGGAGTAGAGAACTTCCGCTTCAACTCAACAAAGAAAAAACTACAGACTTTGCGAATAGAGATAGGCCAATACCTAGTTGAAAGCAGTGGTAAGGATCAGATAAACTAGTTTTGTCTGCAGTAGATTAATTCTTTTAACCTGCATAGCCTTGTAAGGTCAATTTCCTATTTTAGTTTATTGCTAAGTAATTCTAAACTCATTTTCAAGGGAACCTCTCTTCAAAACATAAGTTTTCGTACATCCCTTTGTATGTAACATTTACATGTATATACAGGTTTGACTGTATATGAAAATCAATATGTTTAATTCAGTTAAATCAACAAATGTAGTGAGTTTATGACTTAGATTTATCATTGTGTTTGTATTTTTTTAGATTAATGACTTGGTTTGTGTGTTCGAATTTAGTATCTGTATTATTTGTCTGTAGATAACATGCAAGAGGTGGCAATAACGCAAGAAGTAGGTCCGTCTCAACATAATGGTATTGACGATGTTGAAGATGATTACTATGAAGATGACAAGGATGATAGAAAGATGTCAGTGGAGACATGTCAGGTTCATGTATGTAGTTTTTTAAAGCAATTGCGATGACTTCATGAAACTTTTAACTGAAAATTAATTTCTTTATTTTGAAAATCTGTTGCATTAATATTTTTACGCGATTATGTCATTAGTAATGACAGTGGTTAGCGTTAGCCAGTTCCCAGGTTAATCGACAGTTAACGTGCATTTCATGAAAATATCAGAAGCCGGTCCCATCTGCAAATCTTTAATTGGTATGTATGAATGAATGATTCTTATTATAAAAAAAACTATAATTCGGTAGAACACTTGCGTCAGGAAAGTTGAAATCATCAACTCACTGAATGGTTAAATTTAAACCAATTATGATATACTTAAAATAAAATAGAAGCAATAAAGATAATGAAGCCAGGTGCATGGATTGTCATGTAAATTATTGCCCAGTAATAAACACTCTACAAGGGGATAATCTGTTATGATTTTTTCGGCAGTTATACATTTCCACGAAAAAAATATTTGCCTCCACCTTCAGCCGGGTAAACGTGTAGTCCCCCTGGGAAATGTAAAACATTGTAAAAATTACTTTCTGCTGGATAAGTCTTTTATTGATATAAAATTAAAACATCATTACTTCTCACTAGATAAGACTCCTCTCAGGTTTTAATTCTTTTACATGTGGATGAAAAATAAAAGTCACAAAAACATTAACTAGCTATAGGCAGCAATTGCTTTAATTTCAACAAATTATGTACAATTGACAATATTGCAGATTTTCCTTGTAATGAAAAAGATTGAATAACCAGCCCTTAGTACATAGTATTTAATACCATATTTGATATCAAGTGACCCAGTCAATTAGCTTTTTAAAAGATGATAAAATGACACTTTCCAGCTGATCACCTGACCTAATCCTGAGGTGAGCAACTGTCAACACTTGGTGCTGTCATCGTCTTTAATCATAAGATATAGAGTAAAACTTTCAATTGCAAAAATGATCAGCAGGTAAAGATCTACAAAAGTATTAAGTGGACTGACATCCTTCAATGCCTCTTATTGGAGTTACTGTCCCTAAAAAGGCATTTTAACATATATTTTTAGAAAATTATAAGACAAAGAAAATGCAGCTTTTTGCCACCAGGTGATCAATTTGGGCACCTAGAAGTCTCTCATATGTATTTCAAAGTATGTATTTGAAGATAATTAATATTGGATATATTGTAAGATAATTAATATTGGATATAATGTAAGATAATTAATATTGGATATATTGTAAGATAATTAATATTGGATATATTGTAAGATAATTAATATTGGATATATTGTAAGATAATTAATATTGGATATATTGTAAGATAATTAATATTGGATATATTGTAAGATAATTAATATTTGATATATTGTATGATAATTAATATTGGATATATTGTATGTTTTCAGTATCTGACCTGTAAAGAAAAACTGTATGAAATAGTTAACTGTCAAGAAAGCACTTGGTAAATTTAAACTTTTATTTAATGACTACCGCAGTACAGATATTTATATGAACCAGTCAAAAGTTTCATGATGAAAAAACCCAGAGAATTTATTACATAATTTGATTCAGTTTCAACCACAATTAACAGTATTCAAAATATAACTACTTTTTCAAGATCATTATTAATTTGGCATCTGAGAAAAATTAAATCGAATTCGCTGTTAAGTTGCCAGTGCAGTCTATTGTAGCATTCAGGTTGATTTAAGCAAATGCCTAACAAAATTCTGACTATCTTATGTGAAATTTGATATTTCTGGATCCTTACAGTAGTAGAAATGCAAAATATTCCTTGGTATCTTGTATACATGGATCGCCATTACAATGTTACCCGTCTGTAAATAAGAAATAGCTGTATTAAACTTATGATAAATATATATTGTAGAACTATTACAATACAATGCTTATGCATTATAACAAACTAAAGAACTACCGCAAAAATGTTCATTTTATAATTGTCAAGTGTTATTTTTGCATATTCAATGTGTTGATGAATCGTTTCTGATTGCGCATGTACTCAATAATTGTATTCTTAAAACTTTTACAAAAATTGTGGTTGCAAAAATTTACTGCTACCTGTTGTTGGTGGTGACACAACAAGCAAAAGAGGAATATTTTTTTTTTAATCTTGCCCTACAATGAGTTGGAAACCACAATTTTTATGTGGTATTAAATTATCATGTTTAGATTATGTTTCTCAAATAACATTAAGGTTTATTTCAAGTAACAGCTCACAATCTAGAGAAATACTGTTTTAGAAGTACATCTGATACAAGTTAGACACCAATTATGCTACTGTATCAGTCATTTGTATTAGCGGCGAGAACATGCCAAGAGCTTATTATTTTATCTATAAGAGTCCAAATTTGTCCTATGTTATAAGGTTTAACATGTTGTATTTGTATCAAGATGTGCTTCATGGAGCAGTCTAATGGGATTTACTTTAGTGAAATCTTTCAATACATGCACTATTACTTTTTTTTCAGTGACCTTGCTGACCATGTTAGACATCATGAATTTGTTGCCAATCCACTGAAAGTGCAAAACAGGGAAAGAGTGACAGTTGGATTTGGATTGAGTGTGATAAAGCATAGGGTTTGTGAAATTTTATGAAAAACTATGATATTTTTAACATAATATTTGTATATTTCCAGTGTACACTTCTGCAGAAATAAAATTAAATGGCAATATAATAATATATGAAACCATAGTAAAAAATAACCAAATAAGGCATACAAAAATGACTGCAAGAGCAGAATAACATCTCATCTACACACCCTTATATTTTCAATTTCATCAAGAGAAGTCTTCATTTTTCTCATTGACTTTCTTTTGGTAAGTATTGACTTGTGATTTATTACTCTACACATTAAATTTTGAGTATTAAATTGTATAATAATGAACTGTTCCAAGTATGCAACTCAGAACATTTGCAATTTAAACCTTTTCTTCATTTCATTTTAAACTAATAATTTAGGGTTAATTGTATGCTGTATGTATTTCTAGGCCATGGAGTATGTGCATGAAAAGTTGTCTACAGATCTATATAATACAGGACGGGATCCAAAGTAAGTTAAATGATAGAAAGAAACTTATATTCAAGATACTTTTTTTTGACTTAATATGTTGAGATTTATAATTAATTGTAGACATAGGGGAAATTCGCCTAATTGCGGACACTTTTTCAAATCCGGAAGTTTGGATACCGTCGAGGCCAATTGCGGACATACTGGTGGTTGCATTTGACAGGAGAGGATAGAGGGGTATCAAATGGACAATTTCACGCGTTTTCAGGTCTCCTCTCTAGATTGGTAGATTGCAAACTCTTAAAACCCACGGAAATGCCGAGTCGCGTAAATGCGGACAGGGGGAGTTAAAATACGGACACCTTGTCGTCAAATTGCGGACACTTATTTTTAAACAGTTCTTGCTATTCAAAACGCAGGTATTATGCATATATAACATTAACTCTCATGAATAAACCCTCAAGAATACCCTCTCAGTGCATCTTAAAGCATGTTTGAGAATGGTTTTCTCGCATGAACTGGTAATACATGTGGAAAGGTGAGTAAAATAAGATTAAAGAAGTTCATTAAATATCTTATACCACACCAATTATTAAATGATATAAGATGCAGACACTTTTTTGTACTGACAACTTCCATCGGGATATTGTCTTCCAAGATGCATGCATGCATATATACGAGATATAGTTGTGATAACTTTCAATTTCAAATCGTATGGCATTCATTATACGTAATGTGTTTTAATGTCCTAATCACTTAAAAATCCGTAGCCCTCACTTTAGAGCATAAGATGCCTTGAGGCGAGATTTTTTTCCCATCCAACACCATGAACATCTGAAAATAGTTTATGGAATGGGTAAAAACACTTAATTTTTAAGAATTGTGAAATTGAAAATGGGAAAACGCAAGGTGTGAGGGAACATGCAAATTTTGTAAATTGAAATGTTCAAAAAAAAATTAGGACTATGGAAAAATGGACACCAAAAATTTTAGGGAATTATGGAAAAGTCAGTATTATGTTTAGTTTTATATGTATTGTCTATCATCTGTTGTTTCTAATGTATTGGTCTTTTGTTGGGCAATGTATGACAAATATATGTTGATTGATTGATTGATTTTTGGTGTTTTAACGCCACTTTTAAGCAACGCTTTTGGGCTATTTCGTGCGGCCAGTTTTAGTTGGTGGAGGAAGCCGGAGTGTCCGGAGAAAACCACCGACCTTCGATAGGAAAACTGACAATCCTAGTAAATTAAGATTGGAGTCGGGTGCACCCGCACGAGCGGGGTTCGAACTCACAACCTCAGTTTTGACTGGCTAGTGATTACAGTAGTAACTACTTAGACCACTCGGCCACCGAGGCCCCTCCAAATATATGTTGAAAAACCTAGCCCGTAATTATAAATTATGTAATTCATTGACCGCTCCCTAACATGTGTAACTTCAAAGCATATTTTAGCGGCGATCGATGTCTTTCAAAATTACTGCACTTTTCTTGTATCCCTGGTGCTTTCGACTGGAGAACCGTCGTACACAAGCATCGCACAAGTTGGCAGTCCGAGGCGGGTAGGGAGCAAGAAGGTGAACTTTGGTTTATTTTTATCAATAGTACAGTTTAAGTCGACGCTAGGGGCCGTCTTGACCTTGTAGGATATGAATGATTCATTCATTGTTGAAGACCCTACATCAACTGTCAAGATGAAGAACAGGAATTAAAGCCTTGTTCATTGATAATTTTCATATTTTTTTCTATATGTATTGTGTGCGATTTTGTCCCATGTACATTTACTCCATATCCTTATATTTTCTCTTATGAATACTGACCCATGTCACTCCTCAATGAAGGGTCTTGCTGGCCTAAGTCCAATATCTCGAAAATGAAAAGTTAAAAAAAAATGAAAGGGAGCTTCCCCTAATGTTACTAAATGTTGTGCTAAAATTTCTTTTAAAATCTGTGGAGTTAATTTGAGTTATCCTACGACATAGAAAGTGTAAACGGACGGATGAATAGACGGGCAGAGTGATTACTATAATAGGGCATCCGCCAAAAGTCGACAGGACATAATAAAGACGAAGTCCTGGAGATTATCAGGTCACGCATGATGATATGCTATTCGTTGCATTTCGTCACATATATATTTTTTTCTATATAATGCCCGTTCTCTGACCAATAATGGCATGGGATTTTATCCGACTGGCGAATAGATACCAGCGTGTTCAGAACATGCATACCAAGTTCTGTGTCTAAGATGAAATGTCTAAAACACAACAGGTTAACAATAGGTGCAAAAGATGATTAATTACAATAACATTCATTCGTCCATGCAGGTAAAAAAAAAGTGAGGCATACGTCGTTCACATGAGAAAATTACCGAACCAAATATGGAAGATGCAGGTGATACAGTTTCACCCGGGGAGAAGGATGAGGACGAGGAAGAGCTTATTAAAAACTTTTTAGTTATTAAATAGTTTACATTTGAATTTGTTATATGATTACAAAGCTTTTAGTTTATGATTATTTGATAACTAAAGAAAAGAAGTTTTTGATTACCAAAGCAAATATTTAATGGTTATGTGATTATGTTGGCAAAAATTTGGTGATTATGCGATTACTGGTACCTCTCCATGAGGGGCGTCGTTTGTTTTTCGATTTGTCACAGACGGATGGACAAACAGACAGACAGACGACTGGATGCACAATGTTGTTACTGTAGGCTCACAAAAGTCTAAAGAGGTCTTTAAAACCAATGTATTGGTTACATTATTTCTATCATGTTTTAAAAAGTTTTATAAAAACATTTCTTTCAAAGGAATATTCGTGATATCAATAATTAAGTTCATCTTCCTCTTCCGCAGTAAGAATGTCCAACTCTTTACCTCCTATACTTGATTTTCTAGCAATAAACACAATGTTGCTGAATTCATTTTCCTTATCACTTTCAATAATTTCGCATAGTAGTGCCCCCCCCCCCAAATCAACACTTTATTGATATAAATGTATCGGATTGAAACTAATAATGCTAGATTATAAGAGAGTTTTGTTTATTTCCGTCATCATGGTATTGACATATGCACCACTGCACGTGTTAGTTGTTCAAAATATTTTGTGTCCGCATTTCGGCTATCATACTATTTTCGGTGGTGAAAATGCGGACACTTGCTTATTCCAATTTTGTAATCAAAATTTAGACAAATCAGTAAATATAATTGAAAGAAATGTTTCCTTGCATAAAATACGCAATGCCTATTGCTTTTCAACACATAAATTGCCATTTTTACATGAACAACTGTGTATAGAATGTGACACGCTGACTTTGGACCTTTTTCAAAATTTCCCGGTTTTCAAACTTGTTGACATAAGCTATTTATAGCATGCAATTTCAATCACATGACACAAAAGTAAATCGTAGGCAATAGACATGATAACCTTATTGCAACAAAATAGAGATTCAATCGTAAACAAAACACCTTATTTCTTATATCTATTTTATTTCAATTTTCCATAATTTTATTGAAAAGTGAGATATTCGTTTTCCGTCCGCATATCGGCGCTGTCCGCAATTAGGCGATTTTCCCCTAATTGACTTCTTGTCCGTGATGGTTCGTTTATCCTATCTGTCTTTTTTTTTTTACAATTAAATATTTTATATATTTTTTAAACAACAGCAGAAATTCATTTATGCAATAGTGTCACAGATGTAAGATATTATTTTCTGGAACAGCACTTTAAGGTTTTACAATAAGTAATTTCCAAAAACTAGCAGACAAATAAGTACAGCAAAATTCGAAATTAGTACTTTCAACAATTATTGGTTTTTGGAATTTTTTTTACAAAAATGTGAGATTAATCATTTTGATTTCAGTCATAAGTTTCATTTGAATAAAGTTTAAGATAGAAATTAAGTTCCTATTATCGAGATTGATAACCTGTCACAAAATTTGGAATAATTAAAACATTTGTTATTTTTAGCTCACCGGGACCCGAAGGGCCCCATGTGAGCTTATGCCATCACTTGGCGTCCGTCGTCTGATGTCGTTGTCGTCGTCGTCTGTTTGTCGTAAACTATTTCAAAAATCTTCTCCTTTGAAACTACTGCACCAAATACCTTCAAACTTTAACTTAATGTTCCTTAGGGTATCTGGTTTATAAATTGTATCCGAAGTTTTGATCCATCGACAAACATGGCCGCCATGGCTAAAAATAGAACATAGGGGTCAAATGCAGTTTTTGCTTATATCTCAAAAACTAAAGCTTTTAGAGCAAATCTGACATGGGGTAAAATTGTTCAATTGGTCAAAATCTATCAGCACTGAAATTTTCAGACGAATCAAACAACTCATTGTTGGGTTGCTGTCACTAAATTGGTAGTTTTGAGGAAATTTTGCAGTTTTTTGTTATTATCTTGAATATTATTATAGATAGATATAAACTGTAAACAGCAATAATGTTCAGCAAAGTAAGATTTACAAAAAAGTTTATATGACAAAAATTGTCAATTGACCCCTTAAGGAGTTATTGCCCTTTAAAGACAATTTTACACAATTTGTTCATCCAGTTTGCTAACATTTAAAAATCTTCTCCTCTGAAACTACTGGGCCAAATACCTTCAAACTTCATCTAAATGTTCCTTAGGATATCTAGTTTATAAATTGTATCCGAAGTTTTAATCCATCGACAAACATGGCCGCCATGGCTAAAAATAGAACATAGGGGTCAAATGCTATTTTTGGCTTATATCTCCAAAACTAAAGCTTCTAGAGCAAATCTGACATGATGTAAAATTGTTCAATTGGTCAAGATCTATCAGCCCTGAAATTTTCAGACAAATCGAAGAACCCATTGTTGGGTTGCTGCCACTAAATTGGTAGTTTTGAGGAAATTTTGCAGTTTTTTGTTATTATCTTGAATATTATTATAGATAGATATAAACTATAAACAGCAATAATTTTCAGCAAAGTAAGATCTACAGAAAAGTTAAATGACCAAATTTATCAATTGACCTCTTAAGGAGTTATTGCCCTTTAAAGACAATTTTACGCAATGTGTTCATCAAGTTTGCTAACATTTAAAAATCTTCTCTTCTGAAACTATTGTGCCTAATACTTCTTAACTTTGAATGAATGTTCCTTTAGGAATTAGTTTATGAATTGTATCCGAGATTTTGATCCATCAACAAACATGGCCGCCATGGCTAAAAATAGAACATAGGGGTGAAATGCAGTTTTTTGCTTATATCTCAGAAACTAAAGCATTTAGAGCATTACTGACATTGGGTAAAAATGTTCAAAAGGTCAAGATCTATCAGCCCAGAAATTTTCAGACAAACCGAACAACCCATTGTTGGGTTGCTGCCACTAAATTGGTTGTTTTAAGGAAATTTTGCAGTTTTTGGTTATTATCTTGAATATTATTGAAGATAAAGATAAACTGTAAACAGCAAAAATGTTCAGCAATATGATCTACAAAAAAGTTTAATATGACCAAAATTGTCACTTGACCCCTTAAGGAGTTATTGCCCTTTAAGGACAATTTTACACAAGTTGTTTTATGTTTTTTTAACTCAAATGAATCTAGTATAAATTTTGTATTTCATTTACTTGTACCTCAAGAAACATATACACTATGGCTAAAATGGAACATATGGGTAAAAAGCAAAAATAACAGGTGAGCGATTCAGGCTCTTGAGAGCCTCTTGTTTTAATTAACAAAATATTTACTTTTGAAATTGGCAATTACAACGAAATCATCCTGATCATGTACAATTTTTCTTCTTATGTAGACATCCATACACTAATCGAGGCACAGAGATGATATTGGGAATGAAGAATGGGCAATTAGAAAAAAGATTTAAAGTGTACAGGTAAAACATAACACAATAATCTAATTGAATTGTTTTATAATATAAAAAAGAAGATGTGGTATGATTGCCAATGAGACAATTCTCTCCACAAGAGACCAAATGACACAGAAATTAACAACTATAGGTCACCGTACAGCCTTCAACAATGAGCAAAGCCCATACCCCACAGTCAGCTATAAAAGGCCCCGAAATGATAATGTAAAACAATTTAAACGAGAAAACAAACAGCCTAGTTTATGTACAAAAAATGAACGAAAAACAAATATGTAACACATAAACAAACGACAACCACTGAATTACAGGCTCCTGACTTGGGACAGGCATACATACAGAATGTGGCGGGGTTAAACATGTTAGTGGGATCCCAACCCTCCCCTAACCAGGACAGTGGTGTAACAGTACAACATAAGAACGAACTATAAAATTCAGTTGAAAGAGGCTTAACTCATCAGATGGATAAAAATACAAATAAATCCAGTTGAATCGGGCTGTTTTGGTATTTTTTTTTGTTTTACTAATTATTAAAATTAAGATGTAAATTATTCAATAGTTCTTCCATTCGGATTTTATTACTTTTAAACAATTTTTGTGTTATCAATTCCTTCATGCTTGAATACTTTGAAAAATTATAGTTAATACAGACTTTGAAAAAAAAATCATGAGAAATTTCTTGTATTGTTTTTCAAATGGGGATATTAAAAAATGATCTTCACCATATTGTGTAAAGCTTATTATGATTGTTCACCTACCTAACATAAAGAAAAGAAAGTATTGAACTTGGTTCTCTAATTGTTACCTTGAAAAGGGAATGTTTAATCTTCAAATAAAAATTTAAAAGTAAACAATTTTACTGAAAGAAGTTTTATTTCAGATTGGGTCCCCAATATCTTCTCCACGTACTGGTCAAGGAAATGATAGTGATGATTTATATGGCCACACATAATTCACAATACGACAAGACCAATGAATTGTGCCAAGAAACTGAAACAAATTTGACAACAGAATGTAGAAAGCTGAAAAAACAGAAAATCAACTATTAATTGAACAAAGATTTTTGTTTCCTCTGCGACAAAAGTCGCAGAGTGAGACATAGGTATTACTATCCAGTGGCGGTAGCAGCGTAAACTATTTGTATAAAGCTTTATACTTCAAAAGGTAGAAGACCTGGATGCTTCATACTTTTTATGCAGATACCTTATGTTACAAAGTTTCAGTCTGTCATATGTCCTTTGTCCTTGACCTCATTTTCATGGTTCAGCGACTGCTTGAAAAAAATTATAGTTTATTTGTTATGTGAATTTCTCACTTATTATGAGTAATAGGATAACTATATTTGGTATATGGGTTCCTTGCAAAGTCTACATGTCCGTCAGATAGGGTTCACCTGACCTCAACCTCATTTCATGGATCAGTGATCAAGGTTAAAGTTATGTGATTATGTCCGTTTCTCAAATACTATAAGCAGTAGGTCAGCTATATGGGGTGTTTGGAATGATTGTAAGTGGTACATGTCAGTCAGGCAGGTTTCATCAGACCTTGACCTTATTTTCACGGTTCATTGGTCAATGTTAAATTTTTGTGTTTTGGTCTGTTTTTCTAATACTATAAGCAATAGGTCAACTATTTTTAATGTATGGAATGATTGTAAAGTGTACATGTCTGTCTGGCAGGTGTCATTTGTCCTTGGCCTAATTCTCATGGTTCATTGGTCAATGTTAAGAATTTGTGTTTTGGTCTGTTTTTCTAATACTATATTTGGTGTATGGAATGATTGTAAGGTGTACATGTCTGTCTGGCAGGTGTATTTTGTCCTTGACCTGATTTTCATGGTTCATCGGTCAATGTTAAGTTTTCATGGTTTGGTCTTTTTCTTGTATACTATAAGCAATAGTTCAACTATGTTTGGTGTATTGAATGATTTTAAAGTGTACATGTCTGTCTGGCTTGGTTTATATGACCTTGACCCCATTTTCATGGATCATTGATAATTTTAAGTTTATGTGATACTTGAAGTAAAACTTTATCTTTAGGACTATCAACATAAAACCAATGTCAGGTTGACTGGTTGGGGTATCAGGGTGACTGTATGGGATGTCAGGATGACTGTATGGGATGTCAGGATGACTGGTTGGGATATCAGGGTGACTGGTTGCGGTATCAGGGTGACTGGTTGGGATGTCAGGATGACTGGTTGGTATGTCAGAGTGACTGGTTGGGATGTCAGGGTGACTGGATGGGATGTCAAGATGACTGGTTTGTATGTCAAGATGACTGGTTGGTATGTCGGGGTGACTGGTTGGGATGTCAGAGAGACTGGTTGGTATGTCAGAGTGACTGGTTGGGATGTCAGGGTGACTGGATGGGATGTCAAGATGACTGGTTTGTATGTCAAGATGTCTGGTTGGTATGTCGGGGTGACTGGTTGGGATGTCAGGGTGACTGGTTGGGGTGTCAGGATGACTGGTTGGGATGTCAGGGTGACTAGTTGGGATGTCAGGGTGACTGGTTGGGATATTAGGGTGACTGGTTGGGGTATCAGGGTTACTGCTTGGGATGTCAAGGTGACTGGTTGGGATGTCAGGGTGACTGATTGGGATGTCAGTGTGACTGGTTGGAATGTCAGGGTGACTGGTTGGGATATGAGAGTGACTGGTTGGGGTATCATGGTTACTGGTTGGGATGTTAAGATGATTAGTTGGTATGTCAGGGTGACTGGTTGGGATGTCAGAATGACTAGTTGGGAGGTCAGGGTGGCTGGTTGGGATGTCAGGATAACTAGTTGGGATGTCAGGATGACTAGTTGGGATGTCAGGGTGACTGGTTTGGGTGTCAGGATGACTGGTTCGGATGTCAGGGTGACTGGTTGGAGTATCTGGGTGACTGGTTGGGGTGTCAGGATGACTGGTTTGGATATCAGGGTCACTTGTTGGGATGTCAGGGTGACTGGTTGGGGTATCAGGATGACTGGTTAGGGTGTCAGGGTGATAAGTTGGGATATCAGGGTGACTGGTTGGGGTATCTAGTTGACTGGTTGGGATATCAGGGTGACTGGTTGGCATATCAGGGTTACTGGTTGGGATGTCAAGATGACTGGTTGGAATGTCAAGATGACTAGTTGGTATGTGGGGGTGACTGGTTGGGATGTGAAGATGACTTGTTGGTATGTCAGGGTGACTGGTTGGGTAGTCATAATGTCAGAGTGACTGGTTGGGATGTCATAATGTCAGAGTGACTGGTTGGGATGTCAGGGTGACTAGTTGGGTTGTCCAGATGACTGGTTTTGGATATCAGGATGAAGGGTTGGGATGTCAGGGTGACTGGTTGGAGTATCAGGGTGACTGGTTGGGGTGTCAGGATGACTGGTTGGGATATCAGGGTCACTGGTTTGGATGTCTAGTTGAGATATCAGGGTGACTGGTTGGGGTATCTAGTTGACTGGTTGGGATATAAGGGTGACTGGTTTGCATATCAGGGTGACTGGTTGGTATGTCAAGATGACTAGTTGGTATGTGGAGGTGACTGGTTGGGATGTCAAGATGACTAGTTGGTATGGCAGGGTGACTGGTTGGGATGGCATAATGTCAGAGTGACTAGTTGGGGTGTCAGGGTGACTGGTTGGGATATCAGGGTGACTGGTTGGGGTATCTAGTTGACTGATTGGGATATCAGAGTGACTGGTTGGCATATTAGGGTTACTGGTTGGGATGTCAACATGACTGGTTGGTATGTCAAGATGACTAGTTGGTATGTGGGGGTGACTGGTTGGGATGTCAGGGTGACTGGTTGGGGTGTCAGGGTGACTTGTCAAGATGACTTGTCAAGATGACTGGTTGGGATGTCATAATGTCAGAGTGACTGGTTGGGATGTCAGGTTGACTGGTTTTAGATATCAGGATGACTGGTATGGGTGTCAGGGTGACTAGTTGGGATGTCAGGGTGACTGGTTGGGATATTAGGGTGACTGGTTGGGTTATCAGGGTTACTGGTTGGGTGTCAAGGTGACTGGTTGGGATGTCAGGGTGACTGATTGGGATGTCAGGGTGACTGGTTGGGATATTAGGGTGACTGGTTTGGGTATCAGGGTTACTGGTTGGGATGTTAAGATGATTGGTTGGGATGCCAGGGTGACTGGTTGGGATATTAGGGTGACTGGTTGGGGTATCAAGGTTACTGGTTGGGATGTCAAGGTGACTGGTTGGGATGTCAGGGTGACTGATTGGGATGTCAGGGTGACTGGTTGGGATGTCAGGATGACTAGTTGGGATGTCAGGGTGACTGGTTGAGGTGTCTGGATGACTGGTTTGGATGTCAGGGTGACTGGTTGGGGTATCAGGATGACTGGTTGGGATGACAGGTTGGGGTGTCAGGGTGACTGGTTGTCAATGTTTTTGGTGTCTGTGATAAACAATAACAAGGGGAATAAATGGAATTATAAGCAATTGGATGCATAATGCAACAAAAATAAAAAGAACTGTTAGACATTGAATTTAAAATATTGATAGTGTGTATCATTTATTTCTTAATGTTTAATAAAAAAATATACAGGTATAATTTTTCAATTATTTTGAAGCCGAATTAACCATATCCTCCCCAACAGCACCTACAGAAATGTCATCATACATTTTTTTGTTAATTTTTTTAACACTTGATTGATTGGATTGTAGATTAATTTCATCATCCTTTGATTATAATAAAGTTTTATATGATTGCAAAAATTTGTGTTTGTATTATGGAATATTCTGTTTCTTCCTTGGTCTTCCTTCTGTACAGACTGTAACTGATATTTGCATTGACCAAATGTTATTGACTATATAAGAAAGCTATAATGGTCTATTGCGGGAAATACTTCGTGTCCAGCTACCAATTATACGTAACTATACATGTGCCTAGCATATTACATCCTTATAATATTTACACCAAATGCCATTTGAAGTTATTCAATATTCTGCATTTGGCATGATTTACCATAAAATAAGACCGCAAGACTCTTTCTAAAAATCTACCATTTTGCATTAACCTTATCATTGTAAATTATATGCACTCAATCGAGATAATATTTTCATGGAGGTATCTAAAACATATATTGTAAAGATTTAAATAAGATTATGTGGTATAATATTGCCAATGAGACAACTTTCCTCTAGAAATCAAATGAAGTAGAAGGTTATCAACTATAGGTCATCGTACAGCCTTCACTAATGAGCAAAACCCATACCACATAGCTATTTTAAAGCTGTTTGAATGTTCTGTTTATGGATGAAATGGCTGACCTTGCAGTTTTAAACAAAATAGTTCTACATTGTATAAATTGATGACAACTACAAGGAATTAATTTCAAGGCTCTCTCAACATCTCGTTACAATAAAGTTTAGTTTTGGAACAATATGCAAGCTTCATGGGTGCTTGGTTTGGCATATATATATATACTAGGGTCTGGATTGGGGGGGGGTCCCTTCATTTCTGTATTCTTAAATTTTTTGGGCCCCATTATTCTCTATTCTTTATTTTTTATGGAATAATTTGTCTCTGTTTATATTTGTTGCCCTTTATTCTGCACTTTTTGCTCTATTTTGTAAACCCCATTACCCCCTCATATATATATGCACACAAGGACCAACCAGCAGAAAGATATGACTTACACCACCAGATAATACTTTTTCTCTGACATGGAATCATGAGCAGAAAACAATTATCAAATGAGATCTAGGACTAATATATTAACGTTAGTGTATTAGTCCCAAAAATAGAAATCAGATTTTTTTTTTTACTTGTGCAGCTCAAAAAAGGGGAATTATTACTTTTTGCATTTTTAAACAATACAATTGTCAATAAGACAACTCTCCACCAGAACCAAATGACATAGGAGTTAACAACTACAGGTAACAGTACGGCCTTCAAGAATGAGAAAAACCCATACCGCAAAGTCAGCTAAAAAGGCCCCGAAATGACACATGTAAAACAATTCAAACAATAAAACTAACGGCCTGATTTATGTACAAAACCATGAACGAAAAACAAATATGATATACAGCAACATACGACAATCATTGAATTACAGGCTCTAGACTTGGAACAGGCACATACAGAATGTGGCGGGGTTAAACCTCGGGAGGGGGGGACCACTTCTTTCCTATATATGTTTATATAATGTTTATGTCATGTTGTTATTAATGTTATGCTCTTAATGGGCCCTTTAATTTGGAAAAATAAATATTGTATTGTATTGTATTGTATATACAAGATGATAGGACGTGCCGCTGTAATAGGTCACATTTTTCCAGCTTGAAAATATGTGAATAGGTGGGGAAAACTATCACAAATATATGATAAGGATAATAAATTTCCCATTACTTGTTATATGAAAAGCCCTGTATTTTTTTTCACAGCTAAAAGTCTCGCCGTATTAAGTAAACACTGCATAAGGAATCCGAGTCTCATTTTTATTATTTGTTAATTCTTCTTCGTCTGTCATCTTTCTTGGTGTTCCCGGCTGTGTTTTTATCCACAAAATTTCCCTCTTTGGACACTTTGCCCCCCCCCCCCCCCCCCCCCCCCCGAGGGTAAACCATGTTTGCGGGCGTCCAACCCTCCCCCGGTCACTATACTTTCACTATAGTATTTTACCACAGTGCGCATGATAATTATCTATTCCAAAAAAAATGAACGAATCTTTATTCTAATTTGTAACTATGTCTACATTTTGTTAATTGTCGTATTCAATAAATTCTATCCTTTTATAAATAAATAAATGTATCGTGTACTATTTTTAGACACTGCACAAAAACAAAAACAAAAAAACTCGTGACGTACTTTAAAAGTAAATACCGGGATCAAACTGGTATCTGTTCCGTCAGTGTGACTGGTGAGAAACTAGTCCGTATCCGAAGGGAGACAGCATCAACGCCCGATAATAGAGGTAATTACAGCAGTCTTCACAATAAACTTTTAAATCTACAGGCCCAGAGCTCAATATTTGGAAGATTTTAGTTAGACTCTGTTGGCCTGTAGAGATGATTTTTACAGGCCCGCTAGCAATTTTACAAGCCTGGGCTGCTGGGCCTGTGGTTGAGCGTGAAGACTGTTGCAGTAATAGAACCTTCCCTTGTCATATATCATAAGTCCAGGTCGGATCCTTTCAGGGGAAATAGTCTTTCCCGAGACGAACACCACATTAATTGTTTGGCTGCTATCAATACTCCCCCATGTGGGTCTTTGGGATGGTCTCTTCGTTCGATGTCATATATTGTAAGTAATCAGGAAAAATTTCACTTGATTTTAATATTTTTATGTTTGGATCTAGCCATGTTTCAGACTTTCAGTGCCTATTATTATGTCTGGATCAGTTGACTCTATAATTGCCTCCAGAAGTTTACCCTTTTTTCTCAGACTCTGGAAGTTGTTGTTCAGCATTCTTAGTTGTTTCTTAGGGGTTGGATCGTTTTGGCTGGTTTAGGTGATGATGTCATGATCGGTATATCTGTAGTAATGGTGTTGTGTTGAAAGTTCGTGAGTTGATACTTGATCCTGATGTTGATGGTTATAATGGATGAATCAGATATACTGTCTAGCAATAATGGATTAGTAGATATATTAAGGGAGGTATGTTTGCTGTTGTCTCCACTTGGTATAAAGTATACTTTTGTCGAAGCGTTTTGAGCATGATGGGCATGTCCATGTGGGGTCGCTCTTGCCTAGATTGCTGAATTCTGTTGTAGACATTCCGATGCAATTTCTGTGTGTCCATTTGTCACAGTCGTCACAGGCTATTGATTCTAATTTGCATGCTTTTTGACAGATTGTGCATGGAAATCTTGGTCGTCTTTGTGAAAGAAAAAATCACTTGTTTCTGTCAATGGGGTAGTCCGAGATTACTCTGATGTCCAACAGCTGTTTTGCCAGACAAGCTGGGGCCTTGGGACTACAGCCCCAGCTGTCTGGCAAAACAGCCGTTGGACGTCAGAGTAATCTTGGACTATCAATGGGGGTGGGGTTACGATCCACATTGTACGAAAAATCGGCCTAAGAGTCATTTCTCAAAAAATGTGAGATGGGTTACGGTGCCTTGTGTTATATTAAGGTACATTAATATAATACATATATACATGTAACATATATGTAGATGTTTTTCATAGGCAAGCTATCATCAAAATGTGAGAAAGAAGTAATATATTTATGTACGTGGCGGATGAATTTTATCGTATGATAATTCTATTAATATACCAACAGAATTGTAACCGGTTTTATGAACCTGAGTGTATTTAAATACGGCGGACTCGATTTGAAGTTATCGATAAGGGCGTTGACCATTCGCATGTACACAAGTAGTTTTGTTAGATAAACTTAAGCACATATATATTCGAAAACAACTTATTAAATATTTTTTGTAACATTTTTTGTTTGTCTTTTGTAGATTGTTGAGTGCAACATTTTTTAATTTATTTAAACAGAGGACTTATTCTGTGGTGTGGACTTTATTTACAAAATTATAAATGTTATCGTTTGATATACATGTATTGCACATTGAATGTTTGATATATAAAAAAGAATGGTCATCGTGCCTGACAAGTTCTAAAACTAGTGTTTTAGTTATTTCTATTATGAATGAGATAAGAAACAGATTGGGTCGAGGTATACAGAAATTATATAGTCTAGTACATAAATAATTTATGTTCGTTTGAACGAAGAGAATTTAGAAAATAACTTCCCTTATGTGGCCATGTTTGAGGTCTACGTGCACACATTCCTTCATAAATCAGCCAAATTCAACTTGTAATACCTGAATACTAACCACTAAACTAAAAATTTGTTTTCTGAACAATATTAATTTCTTTTTGGGTTGGTTGATTCATCACTTCAATTTCGTAAGGATCTTTTATCAGACTGGTTTTGTATCACATTGTGTGACATATTTTGATATGGTTATAGTTAAATAAGTTAAATCAACCATTTGCTCAAATTGCATCCCTCCAAAATGGTGGCCAAGGGAAATAGCTCAAAGTCAAATTACGTCATATTGAAACCTATCTGTATATAATTAGGTTAATATATCTGAAAATCTGAGACAAGTGCCTGTACCCTACAGTACCAAATTGGCCTTGTGGTACATGCTTAAAGCAGTAATGTGGACACACTTCTTCTGTGATAACTGCTGAACAAGGTTTCACATAAAATCCCACACATACAAAATGTACAATAAAATTTATTCAGATGTATGAATCAAGTAACATGCATGGCATGAGTAATGTTTCTCTGGAATGTTAGAAATGTGGCATGCCAAATTACTCCAGTCCACAACAATATTTAATTCAACCTACAAAGAGCTAGTTGAAAGAGAAAATCATTTTTCAATCCTTAGTAATACTATGCATAAAGTAGCCCTTGTTACGGCTTGTACACTTACAGCCACATCTTCACCTTAAGTAGAGCTATAGATGATACACTGTACCTTCTTTTGGGGTGTATAGTAAGCAGTGTTTATACGACCGCAAAATTTTCTGTTGTATATTGGTATGACGTTGGCCTTGTCGTCATCAGGCGTCGTCGTCGTCGTCCGAAGACGCATTGGTTTTCGCACAATAACTTTAGTTTAAGTGAATGGATCGCTATGAAATTTTACCATAAGGTTCAATACCACAAAAGGAAGGTTGGGATTGATTTTGGGGGTTATGGTACCAACAGTTAAGGAATTGGGAGCCAAAAAAGGGGCCAAAAATAAGCATTTTTGTAACTTCCAGACAATAACTTGAGTGTTAGTGTATGGATCTCTCTGACATTGTACCACAAGGTTCCATATCACAAAGGGAATGCTGGGATTGATTATGGGGTAATTGCTGTAAAATTTTAGGAATTAGGGACCAAAAAAGGGGCAAAAAACAAGCATTTTTCTATTTCATGATAATAACTTGTGTGTAAGTGTATGGATCTTTCGAAAATTGTTCTACGAGGTTCCATATCCCAAAGGGAAAGCTGGAATTGAGTTTTGGGGTACTTGCCCAAAACATTTAGGAATAAGGGGCCAAAAATAAGCATTTTTCTAGTTTCCAGACAATAACTTGTGTTCAAGTGTATGGATCTCTCTGAAATTGTACTGCAAGATACCATACTACAAAGGGAAGGCTGGGATGGATTTTGGGGGTAATTGCCTCAAAATTTTAGGAATTAGGGGCAAAAAGGGGCACAAGACAAGCATTTTTCTAGTTTCAGGACAATAACTTGTGTGTAAGTGTATGGATCTTTATGAAATTGTACTACAAGGTTCCATATCACAAAGGGAAAGCTGGGTTTGAGTTTAAGGCCAGGGTAATTGCCCTAAATGTTTAGGAATTTGGGGCCAAAAAGTGGCCAAAAATAAGCATTTTTCTAGTTTCCAGACAATAACTTGTGTTCAAGTGTATGGATCTCTCTGAAATGGTACTGCAAGGTACCATACCACAAAGGGAAGGCTGGGATGGATTTTAGGGGTGATTGCCTAAAATTTTTAGGAATTAACGGCCAAAAAGGGAAAAAAAACAAGCATTTTTCTAGTTTCAGGACAATAACTTGTGTGTAAGTGTATGGATCTTTATGAAATTGTACTATAAGGTTCCATATCACAAAGGGAAAGCTGGGTTTGAGTTTGAGGGTAATTGCCCTAAAAGTTTTGGAATTTGGGTCCAAAAAGAGACAAAAAAACAAGCATTTTTCTAGTTTCCAGTCAATAACTTGTGTTCAAGTGTATGGATCTCTCTGAAATTGTACTGCAAGGTACCATACCACAAAGGGAAGACTGGAATTGAGTTTGGGGGGTGATGAATCATAAGGGGGTTCAAAAAATTTCGGGGGGGGGGATTTTCTTTTTGATTTTTAGACTTTTATGATGTATTTAAATTGGTAATTATGGTTGCAAACTACATTGGAAATTTGAATTGAGATTATGACCATGTCTTGAGGGAAAGAATTTTTTTTTTGAAAAAAAAATTAGGGGGGGGGGGGGGAGGAGGGTAAAAAAGAAATTGTGGGCAATTTTTTTTTTTCATTTCAGATTTCAGAAATTAAAAAAAAAAAAAATTCTTCAAATATTATTTACTTTTGCAAAAAAAGGGGAGGGTGGTAAATTATTTTTATTTTTTTTTGGGGGGGGGGGGGTCAATAGGCAACAGCAAAGTGTATTGCACAAAAGCAAAAAATTGAATATAAATTCAAAACATATAACTAGTTCTAAGTTCTTTGACTACAGTTATTTGGTGTCTGAAACCTATTATGTGTCAAATATTTAATTACAATCCAAATTCAGACCTGTATCAAGCGCGAATATTGTGTCCATTTTTGCCCCAACTGTTCAGGGTTGGACCTCTGCGGTCATATCCAGCTGTGCTCAGCGAAGCATTGATTTACCTCTGAAAAGAGGATTGCTATTATGTATGGCTACACTGTTCTTCAGACCTTTTTAACCGGATTTTCGAAAGAAATATTGGTTATTAAAATGGTGATGTATGGCGGGTGGCTGGGCGGATCTACAGGCGGCTGCCAAACAGTGTTGGCACAATAACATGAAAATGCTTAAACAAATTTTGTTCAAATTTAAATATGTTGTTTCCTGGGACTTTATGAAGGTCTAGTTCAATTTTCAAGATATGAGTATATCTCCTTTGTGGGTTATCACCATTTTTAATATCCAAAAGTGGAATTTTTAAATATTTTACTCTTGTTATTTTTTTTATGACTAAGCATAATGTCTTATCTCACAATAAAAATTGAATGACAGATTTATTTGAAAATTATCTATTTCCTAAGTGGTAATGATTATAAGCTATGTTATTAGACATTTTGAAGTTAATTACATTATTAATTATTAATTAGATCTGGGTTATATCTTAGCATATAATATCATTGGAGTGACAGATTTTGGAAATTTTCTGTTTCCTGATAAGATCTGTAGGACTGTATATATAAAGTTTGAAATTTACTAGTAGGACTGTATAAATGAAATTTGAAATTTGCTGTTCATTATTAGACATTTTTTAGATAATTAAGTCTCCCTAAACCATATAAATTCTTACCCCCACTCCCTTTCAATTTGACAATGTGCTTTAATCTTGTAAACGGTTGAGATCCCCACCCCTAAACCATATATATTCTTGTATGGGACAATAAAACAAATCTAATGAAATAAAAGGTGAGTCCCCTGGGGTCACCCCACCCCATCCTGTTTAAGAACTTGTAAACCGTTGAGATCCCCACCCCTAAACCATATATATTCTTGAATGGGACAATAAAACAAATCAAATGATATATAGGGGAAGTCCATGGGGGTCACCCCATGACCCCCTTCTTTTTGATAATTTGTAAACAGTCGAGATCCCCACCCCTAAACCATATATATTCTTGGATGGGACAATAAAACAAATCAAATGAAATACAAGGCGAGTCCCCTGGGGTCACCCCCACCCCCATTTTTTTTTAAAACTTGTAAACGGTCTAAATCTCCACCACGAAACCATATTATATTCCTGTATGGGACAATCAAACAGATCAAATGAAATACAAGGCGAGTCCCCTGGGGTCAGCCCCACCCCCTCCTGTTTAAGAACTTGTAAACGGTCGAGATCCCCACCCCTAAACCATATATATTCTGGTATGGGACAATAACACAAATCAAATGAAATATAGGGGAAGTCTATGGGGGTCACCCCCACCCCCTTTCTTTTTGAAAACTTGTAAACGGTCAAGATCCACACCCTGAAACTATATATATTCTTGTATGGGACAATAAAACAAATCAAATAAAAAATAAAAGGCGAGTCCCCTGGGGTCACCCCCTCCTGTTTGAGAACTTGTAAACGGTTGAGATCCCCACCCCTAAACCATATATATTCTTGTATGCAATAAAACAAATCAAATGAAATATAGGGGAAGTCCATGGGGGTCACCCCCACCCCCCTTCTTTTTGATAACTTGTAAACGGTCTAGATCCCCACCCCTAAACCATATATATTCTTGAATGGGACATTAAAACAAATCAAATGAAATTAAGGGGAAATCCCCTGGGGTAACCCCCACACCCCGTCTTTTTGAAAACTTGTAAACAGTCTACATCCCCATGCGGAAACCATATATATTCTTGTATGGGACCATAAAACAAATCAAATGAAATATAAGGCGAGTCCCCTTGGGTCACCCCCACTGCCTCCTGTTTAAGAACTTGTAAACGGTCAAGATCCCTACCCCTAAACCATATATATTCTTGTACAGGACAAAAAAACAAATCATATGAAATAAAGGGAGAGTCCCTGGGGATCACCCCCCCTTTTCAGGCTTTTGAGAACTTGTAAACGGTCGAGATCTCCACCCCTAAACCATATAAATTCCTGTTTGTAATTTCAAGAAGATTTGAATGACATACATGGTCAATCCGTAGGCGTCATTAATGCATATCATAAACCAATTTGTACTGGACATTGCCCAATGTCAAACGACAATGGGAATGACGAATTATTGGAGCTTTGTTTGGGAGACTTCGTCACAGTATTCTGTTACAATTATTTCTTGTTACTGATAAGTTTTATAGATTTTGAAATGACATTGTATTAATGATAAATAAAATTTTGGATTTTTTTCTTCTTTTCTTTGGTAAATTGTTTGTGGAATTTTGTGGCAAGTTTGTTTGTTATTCTGTAAAAACTAATTTTCTGAATGCTATATATATTTTTTTTTTGATGAAGTAAACTTCTTTAAAAACTAAGCTTATATTGTCTATTAATAAACATATATTTAGATTTCTAATTTTGGGCCCAGTTTTCAAGTTGGTCCAAATTGAGGTCCAAAATTAATCTGTGTTTGAGTTCAACATTAATTGAATATATACATGTATATAGGGTTCTTTGAAATGCTTAATCTAAACCTGTATTTCTTTTCATTATTAATAAGATAATACCACATTGAGGTCCAAAGGGTCCTAAATTACACTTTTGATTAATTTCATCAAAAATTTAATTCTTTGGTTCTTTGATATGCTGATTCTAGCAATGTTTGAGTGTTAAATCATATCTAATTTTAGAGAACTTAGTCATCACTGGTTGTTGTTATTATATTATTGATTATAATTTGAAAAATTGCATCATATCTTATTTTAGAGAACTACACATGTATTTATCAGGTTTGAGTTATTTCCCTTTGCACAGAAAATATTATGGATAAAATTAACCTGTGTTTCATTTCAACATAAATTAAATACATATAGGGTTCTTTCAAATGCTGAATCTAAACCTGTATTTAAATATTAGATTTTTGGGCCCAGTTTTCAAGTTGGTCCAAATCAGGGTCAAAAATTAAACTTTGTTTGATTCAACAAAAAAATTATTTATGGGGTTCTTTGAAATGCTGAATCTAACCATGTATTGAGAGATTTTGGATTGTGGGCTCCTTTATCAAATTGGTCCACATTGAGGTCCAAAGGGTCTCAAATTAAACTTTTGTCTGATTTCATAAAAAATTGAATTCTTGGGGTTCTTTGATATGCTGAATCTAATACTTAAATTTTTGATATTGGACCATAATAGGTATTTAAATGTCCAATTTCAAGTATTTCAGTTCTTAAACCACATTCATTTTGTGTCACAAACCTATGCTGTGTCAAATATTCAATCACAATCCAAATTCAGAGCTGTTTTAAGCTTAAATGTAGTGTCCATACTTGCTCAACTGTTTAGGGTTCAACCTCTGCAGGAAAATCCTGTTTGCTGTCACTTTGACAGCCTCTTGTTTTTGGCTGAATTCCGACCAAGAAACCAGGTGATCTGGAGGAAAATATTTTTGGAGCATAAACTTGATTGTTGTTATGTTTTACATCTATATTTGTAACTTCTTGTATATATCTGATTTGTAATTAGTCCCCTACCGAGGAAGTCGAAGGGGACTTTAGGTTTGCACTCTGTCCGTCTGTCCATGCGTCAGTCCGGCAAATCAGTTTTCCACACTTTTTTATACGACCGCAAACAAATTTTGCAGTCCTATATTGGTATGACGTTGGCGTCGTTGTCGTACGAAGACATTGGTTTTCGCACAATAACTTAAGTTTAAGTGAATGGATCTCTATGAAATTTAAACATAAGGTTTATAACCACAAAAAAAAGGGTTGGGATTGATTTTGGGGGTTATGGTCCCAACAGTTTATGAATTAGGGGCCAAAAAGGGGCCCAAATAAGCATTTTTCTAGTTTCATGACAATAACTTGTGGAACAGTGTATGGATCTCTCTGAAATTATACCACAAGTTTCCATACCACAAAGGGATGGTTAGGATTGGCTTTGGGGGGTTATATGGCTCAAACTGTTTAGGAATTAGGGGCAAAAAAGTGAGAGAAAAAAAAGGGTGTCCTGGTTAATGGACAATTACTTAAGTACAAATTACAGTGTAAGGGAGGTAATTTAAAAACTGCTTTGAATTACAAGTTTTTTCTCCTCATGATTTCAGAAATCAAAAAGAAAATCCTTCAAATTTTTTTTTTGAAAAAAAGTGGGGGGGGAGTCAATTTGCAACAGCATAGTGTATTGCACAAAAGCAAGAAATTGAATATAAATTCAAATCATATAACCAATTCTAAGTTCTTTGACTACAGTTATTCTGTGTCAGAAACCTATTATGTGTCAAATATTGAATTACAATCCAAATTCAGACCTGTGTATCAAGCGCGAATATTGTATCCATTTTTGCCCCAACTGTTCAGGGTTGGACTTCTGCGTATGTATCCAGCTGCGCTAGGCGAAGCAATTTATTTCTTCATGCTTGAAGATATTCAGATTTGATATTTGGTGTATTGTTTTATCTTGACAAGTTACAGATCAAGTTCGAATTTTGTTCCATTCTGATGATTTTGTGCAGAGTTATGGTCCTTGGACTTAGAAAATTCACGTAAATAATCAGTTTTTAACACTTTTTTACGTCATGCTTGAAGATATTGACTTGATATTTGTTATATAGTTTTCACCATGACAAGTTATAGATAAAGTTAGAATTTTGTTCCAATACAATGAATTTTTAACCAGTAGGGGACTATGTATTGCCATGCAATACTCTCAGAATGCTTGTTTTATATGCAAATAAAAATCATTAAATTGCTTTAGTAGTTTTTTGCATTTTCTTGTGTTCTCCGTTGCCCGCCGGGAGTTGCATGTGATCATGTTTAATTTGAGATGAAGGATTCTGTCAATGGTCAAATTAGTGTTGGTGTTTCTCGAGTTTATTGCTTACTTTGTATATGTGTACTAATAAGGAGTACAGAAGGTGAAATTTGAATAAAACATGCCCGTTTGATGATAGCGACTGCCATTGTTTATTAACTTTCGTGGTATCAGGTGTCCCCCCTGATCACATATCATCTGACTTTTAACGTTGTAAAGTTGATTAAAGTGATGATTTTAAACACATTTTTACTTTTAACATATTTTTTTAAAAACCTTCATACAAATCATTATTGATGGCATTGACCTCTGCAATTTAATTGCAGACGTCAATGCCATCATGTAAACTGTACGAATTTGATTAAGAAACAAAATTAATCTGTCAATTGATTTGTTTTGACAACGATTAGACTTCCTAATTGATATTCAATAAGAGAATGATAATCCGGATTAAATGATTCAATAAGTACCAACAAACAATAAATGTGATTAGCAGATATTAATATTTATTTCAGCACTAATTTATTACAATTTATTTATTTATTGTGTATTTAAGAATATTCGTAATGATTCTGTATTTCTTACAAGATACCCTGACTGCGATTTGCATATGAACAACTTCCCAATTTAACACTACCTGTTGTTCTCAATCAAACACATCTGTGGAATCAATAAAGAATCAAACATTGTTTGCTAAATTATTTATTCTGCAACAATATTTTCATTATCCTGTAATCAACCAGGGCTGGAGTTCAATTTGTCTCCGAAAAAGAAATCACTTTTCAATGGACGCATTTTACCGAGTTTCAAGTTGGGATTTTTCTGGAAAGTCCCTGCCTGTTATATAAGCATAAGAAGAAATTTTTTTTCTCAACTTTCAAGGGTGAAAAAGGGGGTATGTACTATGCATGAGTGTGTAAAATTATACACATTTAAAGACTGTACATGTATATAAACAAAATATGAATAAAACTACTTCAACATTAGATATATAGATTGGAGGCTACTTTAGCTTGGGTTATATTGATTGGTCTTTATAGGCCATCAGTAGTTACAGACAAACACTTGTTATTATGCAGAATTACTCCCCTTGTCTTGGTGAAATTTCAAATTGTAACCTTTTAAATTATATTTATATTAATGAATACAAAATTATAAGTAATGACATTTAAGCATGTTCCTTACATGCTACTTATTTGTTTCTGCACATACCAAAATTAAAATATTAAAAACTATTTTTAGACATCCTGATCATGACTACCTGGCTAGTTTCAGTGCTTTTAAAGTACATGTAATGTTATTATTATCCCATTTCTGAAACATGTGAGAGGTTCTTTTTACTGTTTACTTGGACATGTAGGATATCAAATAAGATTGTTTAAGAACAAGTATTTTATCATGTTGATGGTGTGACACTATATCTTTTCAATTGTTTTATTATCTTTTATATATAGTATAAACATGATAAAGTGGATGCATGTGGTAGGAAAAAAGTTGAAAATATACTATAGTTTATATAAAGTATTGGTTTTTGTCAAAAATTCTTATTCTCATTCTATCAGATTATTTAGCTTTTAAAAATGCCCATTTAACAAACAACATGAGATCGAGGAACCAATATTGTCTTACTAACATTAACTTTAGGATACCCATTTTATAATTCAGATGAGGCATTGTAGAAAGTGTCTCATTTGATTGATTTATGGCTTGTTGGTGTTTTTAAAACACCACTTTCAGCACACTTCGCTATATCATGGAAACCTCTTTTTACTGATGGATCTTTTTGAGATGAGAACTCTGCACTTTTCAAATCTTGGGTGGAACACTGTAAGCTACATGTAACAGTTACATGATGTAAAGTGAAGTGGTTGTCCTATTCTGTCTTGGCAAACCTTTACAGATATAATTTGATGATTTAAATTCTAAATCAACTATAATAATTCTCACTCTGATTATCATGTTTTTATCATTTCTATTAGGTACCAATTTGAATGACAAGAAATCGATAAGTTTATCACCTATACAAAAAATATTTAGGAAGGAAAAGCCAGATTTTCATTGAAGAGTGGAGTGTGTGAAGAAGAAGATACCAAAAGTTATATTCCTATCCAGCTTATTTAATCAAAAGTTTATAAATGATGCTTGATTTTGACCTGCCAACATTCCCCTCTGGTATGTATATGTATGCCACAAACACTTCCATATTTTTTGTAGTAAGGAATTTGTTTCGAGAAAGGAATATATATATGCAATGATACCCTAAAGATGACTGAAAACAAACATTTACATGCACCCTACTTTTATATATGCTGTCAATAATATGACAATGTTATTTGTCTTAATGTCTTTAAAAAAAATTGTATAATACATAAAAAGTGATAATAATTTAAGAATTGCCAAAAATACTGACAGTGCAACATTCTACAACCACCAACACCTAACTCTGAAACAAAATAAAAGACATACAAACGAAGACACACAACAAACAACACAAGGCCACAGAATCAATGGGGTTTGAATAGTTTTATCATGCACACAGCCCCCTTCCTTTTTCCCTTTGCCTATCTGGGCCACATGTGCAAATAATTTCAGGTAAGAGATTAAACAAACCTTTTCTTCAACTCCTCTGACATGTTCTGGGTTATCATGGTTATGCTTTAGGGAAATACACAAAATGTATATAAACTCAATACAGATACCAGGATTATAATTTTGTAGGTTAGATGTGAATTTTGTATTATACATGTTATACGGAAAATAACATTATTAGTTTTCTATTGCCTTATTTTCTTGTAGGATAATTAGGAAAAGGGTGAATATCCAAATTGTCAACCCTTAAAAGTTATTTCACTCTCGTTGCACACTCAGGGAAATGACATTTCAGCACTGACAATTTTGGTTTTTCATCTTTTCAACAGGCCATAACTGTTATTTTTTTTATTTGAATAATACCTTTTCTCATTAGCTTCATATACATTGTAGGGTTCTAAGGCATAAATGAGTTAATTGCCTGTAGATGAAATAGTTCGCAATTAAGCTATATTTGTCTGTTGTAAGGGATTATACAACATAACACTTGTCATGCATTCACACCAATATCATTATATAATTTGACATTTTAATGTGATGACATAATGACCAGTACATGATCGTCATGATGAAATTAATATTCATGAATTTTAAAATGCTTATTTTATTTAGGCAAAACCAGAGATTTTATACAGGTTGTAAAGTTGAAAATAGGAAAAACTACAATTGGAGGTATGTACATGTGTGTAGAAATTGCAATATTGTGTTAAAACTTGTTATAATAAATGTACCAGTATAAAATCTTGTTTCAGTGTGCATTTCCATGTTTCAGAAATAATTTTCGTCAGGTTCCCTTAAGCCAAAAAGTTATGAAGCTAAAATGCATAAAATATTAGAGAGGACAGTCAGGGGATATACTTAGGTAGAATTATCCTATCATAAGTTTTTGTTTTAAAGATTGCTCCCATACAGGAACTAGCCAGATTAGCTACTAAATCTATACACATTAAAAGACCTTCTCAAATTGAAATATTAAAAGATTCAGAATATGTCTCAAAAACCTTATCTATCTTAACAACTGCGGTAAATGCAACTGTCTACCATAGTGCAATATCAAGGTTTTTTGTCCATACTTTACCTAAATATGATTTGAAATTATTCAAACTCCCCTTCCAATCTTTCCACCAGGGATTTCAATCACTTTGATTGTACCTGCCAATCAACAAACATGGCAGCCCTGGCTAAAAATAGTACATATGGATAACAAGTTGAACCTTTCTAATAACACGAATAAAGTATGGCATGCTTCACAGTACCATAAATTATGCACCATGCATAGATGCCAACCATTACGATTTTTCCTTATTTGTTTCAAATTTTAGATAAAAAATGCGATGTTACAATTGACAGTCTATTTGTTATGGATTTTCCTTCATTACTGGTCCGGAATTGTTCCCAGTTTAGATATCATTTTGATCATTGGTACTCTTCATCTTTGGTTATAATTGTGTAAATTATTAAATTCTTTCAGGTTTCTCAGGTTTATCTATAGTAGACATGGTAGAAAGTGATCTATCTATTTCCTGATCGATTCTGAATAATTAATGAATGCAGCAAGTCTTTGTTTTCAATTTTACGGTGTCTGATGGAACAATGAATTTCTACAGCAAGGAATGAAAACTCGGACTACAAAATCTGAAACTGGAACATTTTCAGTGATTATGCCTTTTGCAAATATTGTGGACGACTTTCATTCAGCGCGATGGTCAGTGTTCCTCACTTGTTTATCAGCTTTGAATCTTAGTTGTCATAAATAAAGGAAGTCATTTATACATGTATGTCACTGTGTGCTCATTTGTTAGTATAATATAGTATGATTATTATTAAATTTTATGAAAAAAAAAATTACTGAAAAAAATCACAAATGACGGAAATCTTAATACTTTTTTACTGATTGCAACAAAAGGGGTGTTGGCATCTATTCATCATGAAACAATAATTGTTGATCAGGTCTTCAATACCCAAACTATAATTTTAGTGCTTATCCTCCATATTTAATATCTTCTCCTATCAAGTACATGTTCCTAATTCTATATCTCATTCTAGCCAATAGAACATAATTAGCCCTATCACAAGGCAACTAATCAGAACGAATATTTGTTAAGTTATATTTTCAAGAAACATAAATAGTCAATGAAAGTTTCAAACTAATTGTTTTCCACTGTGATGTCAAGCAAAACACAGTAAATTAGATTGTCTGTATAAAAATATTTGATAAAAAAACACGATTGTACCAAATAGTTAGCAAGCAAAAAAATTATGAAAAACCATGTAGAGGACTAGTTGCCACCAAATATCATCCTTATAATTGATTACCCAGCTTACTTAAGACATCATCTATACTGAAAATACTTTTATTATTAGAATTGCAACTTAATTTTTATACGACCGCAAAAAAATTTTGTGGTCGTATATTGGTATGACGTTGGCGTCGTCGTCGTCGTCGTCGTCGTCCGGCGTCGTCGTCCGAATACATATTGGTTTTCGCACTCTAACTTTAGTTTAAGTGAATGGATCTTTTTGAAATTTGACCATAAGGTTAAATACCACAAAAGGAAGGTTGGGATTGATTTTGGGGGTTATGGTACCAACAGTTAAGGAATTAGGGGCCAAAAAGGGGCCAAAAATAAGCATTTTCTAGTTTCCAGACAATAACTGTGGAACGGTGTATGGATCTCTCTGAAATTATACTACAAGTTTCCATACCACAAAGGGATGGTTAGGATTTGCTTTGGGGGGTTATGGCTCAAACCGTTTAGGAATTAGGGGCAAAAAAGGGGGAAAAACAAGGTTGTCCTGGTTAATGGACAAATACTTTAGTACAAAACATAATTTAAAGCAGTGTAAGGGAGATAAATCAAATACATCATTGAAATTATCTCCCTTACACTGCTTTTAAATTATGTATAAAGTAATGGTTAATGAACAATAAAGATAATCTAAAACAGTGTAAGGGAGGTAATCCAAATACAACGTTTTGGTTACTTCCCTTACACTGCTTTTAAATTATGTTTAAAGAAATGCATATTTATAAAGGAAGACCAGTAAAAATATCTGCAAATGTTTTCATCTTTTTTTTTTACAAAAAAATCCATATGAAAGATTTGACACTATATTTTTATTAATTCTATTATAAAATAGATTAAGTTAGCACTATGGTAAATTTAAATGGGTAATTATGGTTGCCAACTCCATTGGAAATTTGAATTGAGATTATGACCATATCTTGAGGGAAAGAATTTTTTTGGGGGAAAAAGGGGGGGGGGGATAAAAAGAAATTGTGGGGGGGCCAATTTTTTCTCATTTCAGATTTCAGAAATTAAAAAGAATTATTCTTCAAATATTATTTTTTTTTCAAATTTCAAATATTGAAAAATTTCAAGAAGTAATCTTTAATTGCACAGTATGGCGCATTAGATTTGTAAAATCTTTGATCACATTTATTTATTTGTTATGCCGAATCTAACAGTGTATTTAGATTTTTAATTTTGGGTCCAGTTTTCAAATTGGTCTACATTAATGTCCAAAGGGTCCAAAATTAAACTTTGTTTGATTTTAGCAAAAATTGAATATATGAGGTTCTTTGATATGCTGAATCTAAACATGTATTTAGATTTTTGATTTTTGGCCCAGTTTTCAAGTTGGTCCAAATTGGGGTCCAAAATTAAACTTTGTTTGATTTCAACAAAAATTGAATATATGGGGTTATTTGATATGCTGAATCTAACCATGTATTTAGATTTTTTATTTGTGGACCCCGTTATCTAATTGGTTCATATTGAGGTCAAAAGGGTCCAAAATTAAACTTTGTTTGATTTCATCTAAAATTGAATTATTGGGGTTCTTTGATATTCCAAATCTAACCGTGTATTTAGGTTTTTAATTTTGGGTCCTGTTTTTTAAATTGGTCTACATTGAGGTCCAAAGGGTCCAAAATTAAACTTAGTTTGATTTTAACAAAAATTGAATTCTTGGGGTTCTTTGATTTGCTGAATCTAAACATGTGTTTAGATTTTTGATTATGGGCCCAGTTCTCAAGTTGGTCCAAGATAGGGTCCAGTATTTAAACTTTGTTTGATTTCAACAAAAATTGAATATATGGGGTTCTTTGATATGCTGAATCTAAACATGTATTTAGATTTTTGATTATGGGCCCAGTTTTCAAGTTGGTCCAAATTGGGGTCCAAAATTGCTCTTTGTTTGATTTCAACAAAAATTGAATATATGAGGTTCTTTGATATGCTGAATCTAACCATGTATTTAGATTTTTTATTTCTAGGCCCCGCTATCAAATTGGTTCATATTGAGGTCAAAAGGGTCCAAAATTATACTTTGTTTGATTTCATCAAAAATTGAATTATTGGGGTTCTTTGATATGCCAAATCTAACCGTGTTTTTAGATTTTTAATTTGGGTCCCGTTTTTTAAATTGGTCTTCATTGAGGTCCAAAGGGTCCAAAATTAAACTTAGTTTGATTTTAACAAAAATTGAATTCTTGGGGTTCTTTGATATGCTGAATCTAAACATGTGTTTAGATTTTTGATTATGGGCCCAGTTTTCAAGTTGGTCCAAGTTGGGGCCCAAAATTAAACTTTTTTTGATTTCAACAAAAATTGAATATATGGGGTTCTTTGATATGCTGAATCTAACCATGTATTTTGATTTTGGACATTGGACCATAATAGGTAAATTAAAAAAAATCAAGTTCTTAGACCACATTCTTTCTGTGTCAGAAACCTATGCTGTGTCAAATATTTAATAACAATCCAAATTCAGAGCTGTATCAAGCTTGAATGTTGTGTCCATACTTGCCCCAACTGTTCAGGGTTCGACCTCTGCGGTCGTATCAAGCTGCGCCCCAGCGAAGCATTTTATTGGTAATTGAAACCATCATGGCCTGTTAGCAAATTATGGTTGAAAACACAGTAACCACAAAATTTGCAGAAAGTTTCTATAAAGGGACATTTGGAGCCTCCAGTTTATGTGCCAACCCTGTTGGGACCATGTGTCACTGAAATGGTTGTGATAACTGTTATGACACCATATTTATATTGGACAGTACCTCCTTGGTTATACACCTTATCGCTATTTGTCCGCCATTACTGGACATCACACAGGTTCCCGTAAAATTTTGACGTCACAATACAAAATATCTGACTCCACAATGGAAAAGTGATTATTGTATGACGTCAAAAGTTCAAGCGGGACAGATTCTCGGGTCAGCCGGGAATAGCGATAAGGTGTATTGCTATTAACCATCTATTTTCCTAAAGTCAGTGATCCTTTGAAGCATTCTCATATAAGCTATACATGTTCCTTAAATTCTTAAATTTGCTTTTACCTGTATATAAATAAAGTGTTTCCAGATTGGAAATTTTCAGATTTCCTTTTACATGAATCCAGAATAAAAAAATTATACCAGAGGTGAATTAATCATGATCTTTTTTTTTTATGCCCCACCTACGATAGTAGAGGGGCATTATATTTTTTTTGGTCTGTGCGTCTGTTCGTTCGTTCGTCCATCTGTCCCGCTTCAGGTTAAAGTTTTTGGTCAAGGTAGTTTTTGATGAAATTGAAGTCCAATCAATTTAAAACTTAGTACACATGTTCCCTATGATATGACCTTTTTAATTTTAATGCTAAATTAACGTTTTGACCCCAATTTCAGTCCACTGAACATAGAAAATAATAGTGAGAGTGGGGCATCTGTGTACTATGGACACATTCTTGTTTCACTCAGAGCTCCAGATAAGCTGCGTATTTGCGTGATCACGCAATAAAAACAATTGAAAACCCAATGCAATTGATTGATTGACCCAATTCATGCAAAGGAAAACCCAATTAAAGTCAAAACCATGTGTTCTCAACCCTTGTAGTTATTTTCATGTGCGTTATTTACCCTTATCTATATATTAACGTTGGGTAAATCTATTTTTAAATATTGATAATTATAAATCTCCTTTCGTTCTAAAAATAGAGCGTTACTTCAAATAGTTGATCTGGGTTCCTGTTGGAATTGTCCGTTGCTCAAAAAGGTAAACCTGCTGATGTAAACATATTTCGATCTTCTCTGCGTTTATCCAATTAGCGTAAGTGATCATAATTACTTTCATATTGCTTGGGATTTATGTCAATGAATCAATTAAAACGAAAGTAAATTTCCAGTAATAATATTGAATAGAAGCATGTTTTCATATGTTCAGCTTCTTTTTGATAGCTGAGGGATAACTATGATAACACGACTCAGTAAGTGTTATCAGGAAGCGTTCCTCGGACGCACGGGTTCATGCATAGTGTGTCCAGACAGAAAGCATGCGTCCAGGGCGAGTTTACCCGCCTTAACAAGAACATTATTACTTGTACGACAAAAACGGGTCTCGTCTCAGTTGTGCAAGAATTAAATCAGTTGGAACAGGAACAGAGAAAGGCCAAATCAATTATATAGTTGAAAAGTATTAGAAACCAAAAGTTCTAATAAGGGACAACTAATGACCAGATAATTTTATGTAAATACAATTAAACAAAAATATTCAAGTATTTTTAGCTCTCCTGGCATGAAAGGCCAAGTGAGCTTTTCTCATCACTTGGCATCTGTCGTCCGTCGTCTCTGTCGTCATCGTCCGTCGTCATTGTCGTTAACTTTTTACATTTTGAACTTCTTCTAGAGAACCACTGAATGGAATGAAAACAAACATGGCATGAATGTTCCTTATGAGATGCTGACCAAGTGTTGTTCCTTTGAAGCTGATCCATCATCCAAGATGGCCGCCAGCGGGGGACTTAGTTTAACATAGGTCCCTATAGGAAATACATACAAATGTCTTCTTTTAGAGAACCACTGAATGGAATGAAACCAAACATTGCATGAATGTTCCTTATGAGATGCTGACCAAGTGTTGTTACTTTGAAGCCGATCCATCATCCAAGATGGCCGCCTGTAGGGGACTTAGTTTAACATAGGACCCTATGGGAAATACATACAAATGTCTTCTTTTAGAGAACCACTGAATGGAATGAAACCAAACATGGCATGAATGTTCCTTATGAGGTGCTGACCAAGTGTTGTTACTTTGAAGCCAATCCATCATCCAAGATGGCTGCCAACAGGGGACTTAGTTTAACATAGGACCCTATGGGAAATACATACAAATGTCTTCTTTTAGAGAACCACTGAATGGAATGAAACCAAAGATGGCATGAATGTTCCTTATGAGGTGCTGACCAAGTGTTGTTACTTTGAAGCCGATCCATCATCCAAGATGGCTGCCTGCGGGGGACTTAGTTTAACATAGGACCCTATGGGAAATATTTACAAATGTCTTCTTTTAGAGAACCACTAAATGGAATGAAACCAAACATGGCATGAATGTTCCTTATGAGGTGCTGACCAAGTGTTGTTACTTTGAAGCTGATCCATCATCCAAGATGGCCGCCAACAGGGGACTTAGTTTAACATAGGACCCTATGGGAAATACATACAAATGTCTTCTTTTAAAGAACCACTGAATGGAATGAAACCAAACATGGCATGAATGTTCCTTTTGAGGTGCTGACCAAGTGTTGTTACATTGAAGCCGATCCATCATCCAAGATGGCCGCCAGCGGGGGACTTAGTTTAACTTAGGACCCTATTGGAAATACATACTAATGTCTTCTTTTAGAGAACCACTGAATGGAATGAAAACAAACATGGCATGAATGTTTCTTATGAAGTGCTGACCAAGTGTTGTTACTTTGAAGCCGATCCATCATCCAAGATGGCCACCAGCTGGGGACAGTATTTAACAAAGGACACTTTGGACAATACATACAAATGTCTTCTTTTGAGAGAATCACTAAATGGATTGAAACCAAACATGGCATGAATGTTCCTTGTGAGGTTCTGACTAAGTGTTGTTACTCTGAAGCTGATCCTTCATTCGCGATGGCTGCCAGCGGGGGAACTTCCTTTAACAAATGACCCTATTGGAAATACATATAAATGCTTCTTCTAGAGGTGCACTGAATGGAATGGAACCAAACATGGCATAAATGTTTCTTATGAGGTGCTGATGAAGTGTTGCTACTTTGTTGCTGATTTACTGTTCAAGATGGCCACCAGGATTTTTTATTAAATTACAGGGCCAATATTAAACCAAATTTGGCCTCACTCATTATTAGGGTATCTGTTATGATTTTAATCTATATTAACATGATTTCAAAACCAAAGTAGAATCAGATGAGCGACACAGGCTCTTGAGAGCCTCTAGTTTAATTTTAAAAGAGTTTTTTTTTCATTTCTGTTAATTCGTTTTGACGTAATTGTAGTTTGCCACTTTCTATGTTTTTGACCTAATTGTTCTCATGCCAATAAGACAACTATAGATAGTTATTGGCAAGTGTAGTACAACATTGTCATTTATTTATTTGGGTCTCATTCATTAATCCACCCCATGGTCATCAGGGTTTTAAGGTGTATATCTTAATCCAACTGGGAACTATTTATTATTTTTGAAAAAAGTAGGTATGTCGAACAATTGATAGGAATGGCAAAACTGTCTGACAGGATCCAATGTTCACAAGAACTACATAACAATCTAAAAACCTAGCCACACCTATACCCAAATAAACAGAAGGGTGATCGAATGTGTTCTAGGAAGGCAATTAGTTAAATGCCCCACTACTGACCGTGCATCAGTTAATATAAATTGAGAGAAAATACAAAACTGGCAGAACAACTAAAACAAACCAGATACAAATTTAAATTAAACCAACAATTGCTCGTCAGGGTATAAACCAAATAAAACAGCCATGACATGTATAATGAAAGAAATATATTTAGGTGGATGAACATCTCGGTTTGATATAATTTCAATATAACATGCCTAAATTCAATATCTTGATGATGACAAAACCGAATACATTAGGGAGCTTGGTGGTGGAAAACCCAATTTGATATTTGCTTGAGGGGTGAATTGGAATTAATAATGCAATTGAAAAAACTCTTTCACTCAATTACATAAAAAATGGTGGGTAAAAACCCCAATTTGTGAATTCTTATCTGGAGCTCTGTTCACTATAATTTACTTTCAGAGCTTGAGGAAGTCTCTACATCAGTTCTGTTAAATGAGATTGAGGGTGACTGTAAAGCTTCTGTGGTATGTAATAAATTATTGTTAAGTTCTGTCTCATTAAGACTGGATAATTTACTAAATTCTTCATGCTATTTTCTTTGATAAACATCTTTTAAGTCAATATATAATTGACTGGTTTCTGTCTTACCTTCCCAGCTCTCCTTACCAAAAGGGTCTAGTGAGCTATTCACATTACTTGGCATCCGTTGTTTGTAATTGTCTTTTAACTTGTACAAAAGATGCTCCCCTGAAACAACTTGGCAAAAAAGGAACCAAAGTAGGCTGCAATTATCATTTGGTATCTAGACTAGTTGAAAAAATTGTTTATTAATCTCACCTACCAACCAAGAGGCTAAAATAAAACTTAGAGTGAAATGCAAGTTTTATCTATTGTCTTGAAAACCATTTTGTATAGAGGAAATCTGATGGGCTGAAATGTTCAAAATGTTGTGATTTAGCAAATGTTCATTTAAATACAAAAAATGTCAGACGACTCTTTATATGAGTTATTGCCCCGTAGGTGATGGTTTCTACCAATTTATTTTTTTGCTTATATTGAAAACTATAAAGTAATAGTTAATGGGGAACTTTAAATAGCAAAAATCATCAACAAGACAAGATCTTCATTTAAATCAAGTGGCCAATACTTGTGGGTCAACCTCTTATATGAATGTATGAATGATAATTTTATTGCAGAAGCAAACATAATGCTATAGCAAAATAATATATAATGACAATAATGAGAGTAAACAGAGAACAACACAATAAAGTCATAGCAAGTACAGAACTTCAACTGTTATGCAATTATAATTTGTAATCTATAGAACATGTAGAAGTAATTTCCTCGTAAATTTTTTTTTTACCAATTTTATGTGATTGAGTTATCTTGAAAATGATAATAAATGAAAAGGATCGAACTTTACATAGCAAAAATTATCAGCAGGACAAGATCTTCCAAGTTTACAATATTTAAAACTTGCTGAAATTGTCAATGATAAGCCGATAGGTGTTATTGCCCCTAAATATTGATGTTACCAATTTTTTTTTAAATTTTTGGCCAAGACTGTAGTAGATAAAGAAAAACTGTAACTGGCAAAAATGAACAGCAGGACAGGATCTACAAATATTTCAAAAAGGCTTAATCTTCAGTAAACATTTATTACAAATAATCAGCGAGACAAGATCTGCAAATATATCAACATGATTGAAATTGTCAGTCCAATTATGATTGCCATCGAATGATGATTTTTACATAATATTTGCAAAAAATATAAATAAGATAAAATAAAATGTAAGCAAAAATTTTGATAAGGTTAAGATCTTCAAATAATCAACGTCGCAAAATTGTCAGTTAACTCTGTTAGTCCTCATTGGAATTATTGCCCTTAAATGACTATTTTTACCCTGTTATTATACATTGGGCAATAACTGTAGAAGATAACTTAGATAAACAGTAAACATCAAAAATGATCAGCAAGACTAGGTTTACAAATGGTTTACTTCTTATAGAATTTATGCCTCTGAATTACATTTTTATACGACCGACCGCAAAAAAATATTTGGGATCATATAATGGTATAAAGTCGTCTGCGTCTACGTCGTCGTCCGAAGACACATTGGTTTCCGGACAATAACTTTAGTTTAAGTGAATGGATCTCTATGAAATTTTTTAAGAAGGTTCAATACCCCAAAAGGAAGGTTGGGATTGATTTTGGGGATGATGGTCCCTACCGTTTAGGAATTAGGGGCCCAAAAACAAGCAATTTATTAGTTTCAGGATAATAACTTGTGTATAAGTATTTCGATTGCTCTGAAATTGTACCACAATGCTAAATACCACAAGTAGAAGGTTTGGATTCATTTAAGGGTTATGGGGGCCAACAGTTTAGGAATTAAGGGCCAAAAAGGAGCCAAAAACAAGCATTTTTCTAGTTTCCAGGCAATAACTTGTGTGTAAGTGTATGGATCTCTCTGACATTGTACCACAAGGTTCCATATAACAAAGGGAAGGCTGGGATTGAGTTTGGGGTTAAATGCCTCAAACGTAGGAATTAGGGGCCAAAAAAGGGCAAAAGACAAGCAATTTTCTAGTTTCAAGACAATAACTTGTGTGTAAGTGTATGGATCTCTCTGAAATTGTACTACAAGGTTCCATACTACATAGGAAAGGCTGGGATTGAGTTTTGGGGTTATTGCTCCAAGGGGGGTTTCAAAAAGTTGGAGGGGGGGGGGATTTTTTTCCCAATTTTTTTAAAGGATTCATATTTTTTTTTCAAAATTTTCAAAATTTCGAATTTTTGAAAAATTCAAGAAGAAATCTTCAATTGCACAGTATTGCGCAATGCATTTATAAGATCTTTGACCACATTTATTTTGTGTCAGAAACCTATATTATGTCAAAAATTTGATCACAATCCAAATTCAGACAGTATCAAGCTTGAATATTGTGTCCAAATTTGCCCCAACTCTTAAGGGTTCGACCTCTGCGGTTGTATCAGGCTGCGCTCAGCAAAGCATTTTATTACCAATTTTATACGCCCGTTTGTATTATGGTATACAGTTGTCCGTCATCAACATGTCCAATTTGCATGAAACTTTGGTGAATTGTTTATATCTATTGACATGAGCTCCATTTCGTTTTTTTTTTTATAAATTTTAGATTTTCCAGTTTTCGGACAATAACTCAAAAACACTTTCACCAATTTGCAACAAACTTTGGTGAATTGTTTATATCCATTGACAGGAGCTACCTTTCGATTTTTATAAACTTTCGATTTTACGTTTCCGAGTTTCGGGTTTTATTCATTAAAAAAAGGGGGATTAGTTATGGGGTTTTATTCATTAAAAAAAGGAGGATTTTCTAGTTTTCGGACAATAACTCAAAAATGCTTTCAGCAGTTTTCATGAAACTTTGGTGAATTGTTTATATCTATTGACGTAAGCTCCCTTTCGATTTTTTATAAATTTTAGATTTTACTTTTTCGAGTTATGGGATTTTTTTTTTATAAAAAAGGAATGATTTTCCAGTTTTCAGACAATATCTTTAAAGTGCTTTGAGCAGTTTTCGTGAAACTTTGGTGACTGGTTTCTAACTATTAAGATAACTTCCCTTTAGTTTTTCTTTAATTTCTGATATGACATTTAGAAGTTATTGAACTTTATTCTTTGAAAAAGCGACGGGCATATCATGCGCTCATGGCGCAACTGTTTATTTTATATTTTGCACAAAAAACTTATGTAGATAGAAAGAAACAGAAAATAGAAAAAATGATCAAAATGCAAGAACATCTAAAAAAGAGATCTAGTCATGAACTATATTTTAGTCTTCAACGTTGCAAGTGTGCATAGAACCAGGTGAGTGACACATGCTCTTTAGAGCCTCTAGTTTTGTTTGGTGTGTTTATAATTAACGGTTTGTTTGTTTTTAAAGTACACAGAAAAGACATGTACCATTATATAAACATGATATAAAAAGGGCCCTGCTTAGTAATTGGCAGAAGGCCAATTAGTAATCAGCTTGTCTGCCTGTTTGTCTGTTTGTCACAAATCCTTTCAGCTCTCTTACATTAACATTACTCTCTAACTGTAGGGATGAAACTTGGCATAATTATTCACCACAAAATGAAGGTGTGTCACTCAAACAGAAAAAAAGATTATCTACTTTCAAATTCATGTTCAAAAACTTGTTTCAACTTAGCCACCCCTGCTCTTGAACTTTAAAAAAAAACCCTTGGAGTGAAATGATAATGGCATAATTACTAGAAGGTGTGTCATGTATATATGTAAGAAAACAGTTTGTTGATGATCATGGTCAAAAAGTTAGTTTAACTTGGTCATACTTGTGGATATAGGTATCCCAATTTACTTATTTACATGCTGTAGGCCAAAGCATTCACTATAAAGTAATAAAAAAAGATTGATATTTTGACATGGCTCACATTAAAAACTTATCAAATACTCAGGTCTTTCTTATCTATATACATGAACAGTCTGTGGAGAAAATTAATTCCTGTTTTATATTCCCTATATGTATTCTTCAAAATTGAAGTCATAATTATTGAAAGTTTAATTTCCAAGATTTTTCGTAATTTCATTGCAAACTTTATTTTTGAAGCCATAATGGTAAGATAAACATGCAGTCACATACATGGCATAAATTGTGACTTCATAAACCTGAATTCATATTTAACTCATGAATTTTTGAAATCTATGGTATACATTAAACTATGAAAATTATGTTAAAAAAACAACAAACATTTCTGCGATAAATGATGAAAATTTCTTGAAAATTTCTTGAAAATCAGTTAATATGAAAATAAGGAGATGTGTATTATTGCCTATGAGACAACTATCTACCAAAGTTCAAATGACAGTCTGCACTGTTAGCCACTAGTCTGATGCCCCAGACTAGTAAAATTTCATTTGGACTAGGAAGTTTTTGCAAAACTTTGTTTTGACACATAAGAAAAATAAATGTTGGAATATTAGTCTTCGGACGAGTAGTTGGAAAAGATTTGGGTGCAGACTGATTAATGAGGTGGATGTAAGCAATTAAAGGTAACGTATGGCCTTCAACAGTGAGAAAACCCATACCATAAAGTTGGCTATAAAAGGCCCTGACATAAAAAATATGAAACCAATTCAATTGAGAAAACTAGCGGCCTGATTTATAACTTTACGAAAAACAAATATGACAGACATGAACCAATGACAACCACTGAGCTATAGGCTCCTGACTTGGGACAGGCACATAAAGAATGTGGCGGTGTCATATGGTATTTTGAACCCCCTAAAAAGTGAACCCGGGGTCAAAATACCATGCGGTATAATGACCCAAATTTGTTTAAAATAAAAGGTAAAAACTGAGATTGGAAAGACTTTGTTAGCATGGTTTACATACTTGTTCAAATATTTGATGACAAATTTACATATATTCATACATTTTGTATCTTTAGATTTAAAAATGACATGATAGTAATTCATTTATAAACATTATTGGATATTTAGGTCAAGGTGGTGGAACCCCACTTAACAGCAGATGATATTGATGGGAATGTCAATGATACGTCTGGAAAAAAAGGTATTTTAAGTTAAAACCATCATATTGAGTTAAAACCATCAATCATAAAGAACAGGATATATGCTTAATCTTCTTATTCTAAGCAGTTTCAGGCAGGACAATCACATTGGACTGTGAAGGGACTTCAGCTAATTCTCAAATCAACAGTTATTAGCAATTAATTGTTGAAAATTGCAAAAAAAACCATTTTTATGCCAACACTGAAGTGGAGGGGCAAGAAGTTTTACCCTTGTCCATCTACATCTGTCTGTCCATCCATATGTCCCAAAATTTGTTTCCTTTATCTAACTAACTTTTGTTTGCCTCAACCAAATGTTATAAAACTTAAAAACAATGCTTCTTAGCACCAAACACAGACCGAAATTGAATTTGGGTGGTGTCCCTTTCACTGTTCTAGAGTTATGTCCCTTTATAAATGGAAAAATTGGCAATCTAACTTTATTTTGTCTCTACCAAATGTTATGAAACTTATACTCAATGCTTATTATAAGTACCACCAAACACATACTAAGTTTGAATTTGGGTGGCGTTACTATAGTGGTTCTTGAATTATGTCCCTTTGTAAATTGAAAAATTGCAGAATTTGCTGTATATTCACAAGCAGTGGCATCTGTGTCCTATGGACACATTCTTCATTTATTTTTTATTGATTTCAAATTGAAGGTATGGCATTAACTTTTATTCTAAAAGTGACAAATAAAATGTGCAACATATTAATACTTTTAATTTGCAGCAACTTGACCAACCATAATCAGCATTTAAAGATGATTAAAAAAAATTTGAAAAGAGTTGTTATGGTTATAAAATAATGAATGCTGTCTGGGCTACATCATTTCGATCTCTGGACAATATCTTTTGTATATATAATATCTGAATAAAACTACCCAGGGGAATGATGAAGACCCAAAGGGAGACTAGGTTAAGGCTAAGATCAATGAAGCTATTGTTAGATATACTTTTTTGCCTTGCCTACTGTATATTAAGGTCATACTTGGGACCAGCAAAAAGTGGATTCTAGAAGAGAGGTCACCTTTGGATTGAGACAGGTTTTCACATATAAAAGAGGTGACCTTTATAACAAGTTTGACTGTACATTCAAAAAATAGTTTGGCCTTTCAAAAATAGTCTTTTAATTATTATGTTTTGATGTTGCTCAGACAGTTCAAATACATGTATCATTTTTGTCCCCCACACCACACGTTGCTGGGGACATAGAAATACTGGTTGTCAGTCCGTCCATCCGTCTGTCTGTGTATCCGTCTGTCCAGTCTTGTAAGCACTCTCACATGTACAATTCTTGCCAGATTTTTATAAAACTTATATCAAAGATTTATATCAGCAATGTCTAGGACAAATTCGAAAATCAGTGCTGAATAACTATTTTGAAAAGAGTTGTGCCCCTTGGAAACATTTATTATATGGAAAATTGCATAGTTAGCGCTTTCATGCGTACAATTCTTACCAGGTTTTTATGAAACTTATATTGTAGGTTTATATCAGCAATGTTTTGGACGAGTTAGAAAATTAGTTCCAATCAACTATTTTTAAAAGATTGAATGAAGAAAGTCTTACAACAACAACACTTTAGGGACTGCTGCTGAAAATTTATTGATCTACATGTTTCGGTGCCTAGGGCACCGTCTTCAGGTTAAAAACAATACAGAAAATTGAGCCTGAAGCACTTGACTTGCAATTCCCTACCATTTCGACTGGCATGGCACGGAATTGTAAGTCAAGTGCTGTTCAAATTTAGGTAAAACACAAACTGTACACAGCCGGACAATAACTTATTATATATTTTAGTTCTATTATGTAAGATGACAAACACATATTCATTCAACAAACATTTTAATTTCAATGACATTCACATTTTATTCAACTTTCTTGTTCAAGTTTACTTCCATACATGTATACTTTCACTTTTTAGCTCACCTGGCCCGAAGGCATCCGGCGTCGTCCGTCGTCGGCGTTAACTTTTTACATTTTGAACTTCTTCTAGAGAACCACTAAATGGAATAAAACCAAACATGGCATGAATGGTCCTTATGAGGTGCTGACCAAGTGTTGTTACTTTGTAGCGGATCCATCATCCAAGATGGCCGCCAGTGGGGGACTTAGTTTAAGATAGGACCCTATGGGAAATACATACAAATGTCTTCTTTAAGAGAACCACTGAATGGAATGAAACCAAACATGGCATGAATGTTCCTTATGAGGTGCTGACCAAGTGTTGTTACTTTGAAGCAGATCCATAATCCAAGATGGCCGCCTGCAGGGGACTTAGTTTAACATGGGACCCTATGAGAAATACATATGAGGTGCTGACTAAGTTTTGTTACTTTGAAGCTGATCCTTCATCCGTGATGGCCGCCAATGGGGGGACTTCCTTTAACATAAGACCCTATGGGAAATACATACAAATGCTTCTTCTAGAGGTGCACTGAATTGAATGAAACCAAAACATGGCATAAATGTTTCTTATGAGGTGCTGATTAAGTGTTGCTACTTTGTTGCCGATTTACTGTTCAAGATGGCCACCAGGATTTTTCTATTAAATTACAGGACCAATATTAAACCAAATTTGGCCTCACTCATTATTAGGGTATCTGTTATGATTTTAATCTATTTTTACATGATTTCCAAAACCAAAGTAGAATCAGATGAGCGACACAGGCTCTTGAGAGCCTCTAGTTATCTATACTCACCATGGTTACATTGGGACGGTATTTATGCATACCTGATTTTGTACTTCAGGTGCAATTTTTATACGACCGCAAAAAAATTTTTGTGGTCGTATATTGGTATGACGTTGGCGTCGTCGTCGTCCGGCGTCGTCGTCCGAAGACGCATTAGTTTTCGCACTCTAACTTTAGTTTAAGTGAATGGATCTCTATGAAATTTTACCATAAGGTTCAATACCACAAAAGGAAGATGGGGATTGATTTTGGGGGTTATGGTACCAACAGTTAAGGAATTAGGGGCCAAAAATAAGCATTTTCTAGTTTCCAGACAATAACTGTGGAACGGTGTATGGATCTCTCTGAAATTATACTTCAAGTTTCCATACCACGAAGGGATGGTTAGGATTTGCTTTGGGGGTCTATTGCTCAAACCGTTTAAGAATTAGGGGCAAAAAAGGGGGAAAAACAAGGTTGTCCTCATTAATGGACAAATACTTTAGTACAAAACATAATTTAAAGCAGTGTAAGGGAGATAAATCAAATACATCATTGAAATTATCTCCCTTACACTGCTTTTAAATTATGTATAAAGTAATGGTTAATGAACAATTAAGATAATTTAAAACAGTGTAAGGGAGGTAATCCAAATACAACGTTTTGTTTACTTCCCTTACACTGCTTTTAAATTATGTTTAAAGAAATGCATATTTATAAAGGAAGACCAGTATGGTGCATTAGATTTGTAAAATCTTTGACCACATTTATTTATTTGTTATGCCGAATCTAACCGTGTATTTAGATTTTTAATTTTGGGTCCAGTTTTCAAATTGGTCTACATTAAGGTCCAAAGGGTCCAAAATTAAACTTTGTTTGATTTTAACAAACATTGAATATATGGGGTTCTTTGATATGCTGAATCTAAACATGTATTTAGATTTTTGATTTTTGGCCCAGTTTTCAAGTTGGTTCAAATTGGGGTCCAAAATTAAATTTTGTTTGATTTCAACAAAAATTGAATATATGGGGTTCTTTGATATGCTGAATCTAACCATGTATTTAGATTTTTTATTTGTGGACCCCACTATCAAATTGGTTCATATTGATGTCAAAAGGGTCCAAAATTAAACTTTGTTTGATTTCATCAAAAATTGAATTATTGGGGTTCTTTGGTATGCCAAATCTAACCGTGTATTTAGATTTTAATTTTGGGTCCCGTTTTTTAAATTGGTCTTCATTAAGGTCCAAAGGGTTCAAAATTAAACTTAGTTTGATTTTAGCAAAAATTGAATTCTTGGGGTTCTTTGATATGCTGAATCTAAACATGTGTTTAGATTTTTGATTATGGGCCCAGTTTTCAAGTTGGTCCAAGTTGGGGTCCAAAATTAAACTTTGTTTGATTTCAACAAAAATTGAATATATGGGGTTCTTTGATATGCCGAATCTAACCGTGTATTTAGATTTTTAATTTTGGGTCCAGTTTTCAAATTGGTCTACATTAAGGTCCAAAGGGTCCAAAATTAAACTTTTGTTTGATTTTAACAAAAATTGAATATATGGGGTTCTTTGATATGCTGAATCTAAACATGTATTTAGATTTTTGATTTTTGGCCCAGTTTTCAAGTTGGTTCAAATTGGGGTCCAAAATTAAATTTTGTTTGATTTCAACAAAAATTGAATATATGGGGTTCTTTGATATGCTGAATCTAACCATGTATTTAGATTTTTTATTTGTGGACCCCGCTATCAAATTGGTTCATATTGAGGTCAAAAGGGTCCAAAATTAAACTTTGTTTGATTTCATCAAAAATTGAATTATTGGGGTTCTTTGGTATGCCAAATCTAACCGTGTATTTAGATTTTTAATTTTGGGTCCTGTTTTTTAAATTGGTCTTCATTAAGGTCCAAAGGGTCCAAAATTAAACTTAGTTTGATTTTAGCAAAAATTGAATTCTTGGGGTTCTTTGATATGCTGAATCTAAACATGTGTTTAGATTTTTGATTATGGGCCCAGTTTTCAAGTTGGTCCAAGTTGGGGTCCAAAATTAAACTTTGTTTGATTTCAACAAAAATTGAATATATGGGGTTCTTTGATATGCTGAATCTAAACATGTATTTAGATTTTAGATTTTTGGCCTAGTTTTCAAGTTGGTCCAAATTGGGGTCCAAAATTAAGCTTTTGTTTGATTTCAACAAAAATTGAATATATGGGGTTCTTTGATATGCTGAATCTCACCATGTATTTAGATTTTTTATTTGTGGGCCCGCTATCAAATTGGTTCATATTGAGGTCAAAAGGGTCCAAAATTAAACTTTGTTTGATTTCATCAAAAATTGAATTATTGGGGTTCTTTGATATGCCAAATCTAACCGTGTATTTAGATTTTTAATTTTGGGTCCCGTTTTTTAAATTGGTCTACATTAAGGTCCAAAGGGTCCAAAATTAAACTTAGTTTGATTTTGACAAAAATTGAATTTTTGGGGTTCTTTAATATGCTGAATCTAAACATGTGTTTAGATTTTTGATTATGGGCCCAGTTTTCAAGTTGGTCCAAGTTGGGGTCCAAAATTAAACTTTGTTTGATTTCAACAAAAATTGAATATATGGGGTTCTTTGATATGCTGAATCTAAACAAGTATTTAGATTTTAGATTTTTGGCCCAGTTTTCAAGTTGGTCCAAATTGGGGTCCAAAATTAAACTTTGTTTGATTTCAACAAAAATTGAATATATGGGGTTCTTTGATATGCTGAATCTTACCATGTATTTAGATTTTTTATTTGTGGGCCCACTATCAAATTGGTTCATATTGAGGTCAAAAGGGTCCAAAATTAAACTTTGTTTGATTTCATCAAAAATTGAATTATTGGGGTTCTTTGATATGCCAAATCTAACCGTGTTTTTAGATTTTTAATTTTGGGTCCTGTTTTTTAAATTGGTCTACATTAAGGTCCAAAGGGTCAAAAATTAAACTTAGTTTGATTTTAACAAAAATTGAATTCTTGGGGTACTTTGATATGCTGAATCTAAACATGTGTTTAGATTTTTGATTATGGGCCCAGTTTTCAAGTTGGTCCAAGTTGGGGTCCAAAATTAAACTTTGTTTGATTTCAACAAAAATTGAATATATGGGGTTCTTTGATATGCTGAATCTAACCGTGTATTTTGATTTTGGACATTGGACCATAATAGGTAAATTAAAAAAACTGAAGTTCTTAGACCACATTCTTTCTGTGTCAGAAACCTATGCTGTGTCAAATATTTAATCATAATCCAAATTCAGAGCTGTATCAAGCTTGAATGTTGTGTCCATACTTGCCCCAACTGTTCAGGGTTCGACCTCTGCGGTCGTATCAAGCTGCGCCCAGCGAAGCATTTTATCTGTATTGTTTTTATCCTGATGACGGTGCCTAAGGCACCGAAACATGTCGATCAATAAATTTTCTGCAGCAATCCTTAAAGTGCTGTTTTTATAAGACTTTCTACATTTTATGTGCTTTATCATAACGACCCAGCATACACGAAGTATCCACTTCAGGGACTCTACCATACTACAGATTCACCAGGCGTTGGTTCACTTTCGTCTGTAATTTATTTTTTAAAAAGAGTTATGCCGCTTAGAAATAAAAGTTATATGGAAATTTGCATTGTACATTTGTTGTGTAAGTGCTCTCACATGTACAATTTTTGCCAGATTTTTATCAAATTCATTCAGGGTTTAATAACAGCAGTGTCTCAGACAACATTGAAAATAAGTGTCGATCACTTTCCCTTGGAAATATTAAATATATCAGAAATTGCTCTCAATTCGTCAATTCTCTAGTAAGATTATTTAAAAAATTTTAAAGAACACAAAAATTTTTTGTAGTTATTGCCCTTGGACAGAACAGATAAAATATGTGTAACAAGGGGACATTGCAACTCTGTTCTTTTATTTTATTATTATGCCCCGGCCGTAGCGGAGGGGGCATTAAGTTTTACCCTTGTCCGTCCGTCAATACGTCCCAAAGTTGGTTTCCGTTCTCTAACTTTACCACAAAACACAGATCAAGTTTGAATTTTGGTGGCGTCACTTTAACCATTCTAGAGTTGTGCCCCTTTACAACTGGAAAAATTGCTGAATTTTTCGTTTCCGTTCTCTAACTTTAGTTTGCCTCAACCAAATGTTATGAAACTTATACACAATGCTTATTACCACAAAATACAGATCAAGGTTGAATTTTGGTGGTGTCACTTTTACTGTTTTTCAGTTATGTCCCTTTATAACTTTATATTATATGCAAGTGGGGGCATCATCTGTGTCCCATGGACACATTCCCCATTTTCTGATCAAATGGGTAGTTTAAGTACTAGAGGTAATACAATAATTATTTAAAAACTGAACAATATAATTTTGATTGATTGATTGTTTTTTAATGCCACTGTCAATGTACTTGATTATTTCATGACAGTCTGTTTTTATTGGGGAATTGAGCCTGGAGTACAAATAGTAAAGAGAGGTTTTCGAGAAATATACATAGTGGCCTTGGGCTGTTTTCTGCTCTTTGGTCAGGTTGTTGTCTCTTTGACACATTCCTAGTTTCCATTCACAATTTTATTGCAAACTTGGATACAATGTACTGTGATGTAGCATCCATGTTTAACAAATTAGTGAATATCTGTATTATAAGGTTTAAGTTACTTTCTACAAATAATAGGTTCATGAAACAATTTTCTGAAACAATATAAGAACAAGAAGATGTGGTATGATTGCCAATTAAACAACTATCCACCAGAGTCCAAATGATGTAGATGTAAGCAACTATAGGTCATGGTATGGTCTTTAACAATGAGCAAAACCCATAATGTATAGTCTGCTATAAAATGAACCAACAAGACCAAATGTGAAACAATTCAAATGAGAAAACCTATGGTCAGTCCACTTTATGACAAAACAATAAACAAAAATCAAATATGACCCAGAAACAGAAACCAAGTAAAAGCTCCTGACTAGCATGACTAGCTTGGGACAGGCACATAAAAAATTTAGTAGATTTATGAGTGCTCAACCCTGCTAACCTGGGACAGTGGTGAAACAGCATTAGAACATACTGTTAATGCAACATCAGTTTGAAATGGCGGGACTGGTCAGATTGGCAGAAAGCACAACAATCCACAAACATAAAGATAAAAGACACAAAGAACAGATTTTTATACGACCGCAATAAATTTCTGCGGTCGTATATTGGTATCACCTCGGCGTCAGCGTCGTCTGAAGACATTTGGTTTCCGGACAATAACTTTTAGTTTAAGTGTATGGATCTCTATGAAATTTAACAAAAGGTTCAATACCACAAAAGGAAGGTTGGGATTGTTTTTCGGGGTTATAGTTCCAACTCAGAGCTCCAGATAAGCTGCGTATTTGCGTGATCACGCAATACAAATGATTAAAAACCCAATGCAATTGCCCATTGCAGGGTTCAATAACCCAATTAATTCAAAGGAAAACCCAATTATATGCCAAAACCATGAGTTCTTAACACTTTTATTCGCTATTGTTTGCGTTATTTACCCTTATCTAATTACAATCGTCGTGTAAATCTATTTTTATAATATTTATAATTGGAAACCTTTCGTTCTAAAAGCCCTGCATCAAGTAGCTGAAATGGGTCCCTGTTGGAATTTTCCGTTGCTCAAAAGCAAGTACGTATATTATGTTAGTTATACGTCCTTGTCAAAAGGTACACGTGTTTATGAAAACATTTCGATCTTCTCGGCATTTATCCAATTCGCGTTTGTCATGTTTTCATATTTTTTTCGAATTGCTTGGGACTTATCGTAACATACAATGAATTAAAACGAAAGTAAATGTCTGGTAAAAATATTGAATAGAAGCATGTTTTCAGCTTCTTTTTGATAACTGAGGACAAGTTATGATGATAACAAGACTCAGCTAGTATTTTATGAAGCGTCCGTCGAAAGCACGGGCGTGGTTGCGTATCTTAACGAGAACATTGCTAGAACGATAAACACGGGGTTTCTTCAAGAACGAAATCAGTTGGAAAAAGTGAAAGGCCAAATTAATTACGACATGCTATGTAGTTGGAAAGCATCGGAAACCAAAAGTTCTAATAAGGGACAACTTAACCCAGATTTATGTTAATTAAATTAAACAAAAACATTCAGGTATAATTTTAGTTTATATATTATTTTTTCATTTTTAGTTGATGAGTGAATACACATATCCGTTTTTTTACGTCAATGCAGCTTGACACTTTCTTTATTTTGGTCTAATTGTTCTGTATGCTTAAGATAGCTGTCTTATTGGCAAGTGTTATTTATTTATTTGATGTTGCAGAATTATTTGTAAATTGAAGTTGAATGTGGTGTCCGTAATTAAACCACCCTTTAAACCTGGTCAAGGTTTTGGGGTATATCTTAAATCTGGGAACTACTTATTATTTTTATTAAAAAGTAGATCTGGCAAATAGGTGAAAGGACTGGCAAAACTTTCTTACAGCACCTAAATTTCACATATATTACATAAAAATCTTAACACTAAGCCACACCTACCCCAAATAAACTGTAGGATATCATATGGGATCTAGAAAGGTAATTAATTACTGTCCAACTAGTGATACCAGCTGCAGTTTATATAAGTTGCGAGAAAATACAAAACTGGCAGAACGTTTAAAACGGGACACAAATCAAACGTACAATTGCTCGTCAGTGAATAAACCAAACAAAACAGCTAGCACATATACAAAGAAAGAAACATATTAAAGATGTAAAAACATCTGCATGGGGTTGATATAATGTGATTATAACATGCCTAAATATTCAATATTGTGTTGATGAAAAAACCCAATACATTAAGAAGCTTGGTGGTGAAAAACCCAATTTGATATTTGCTTGAGGGGCGAATCGGAATTGATAATGCAATTAAAAAACTCTATCGCCCAATTACATTAAAAAATGATGGGTAAAAACCCCAGTTTGTGAATTCTTATCTGGAGCTCTGCAACTGTTTAGGAATTAGGGGCCAAAAAGGGGCCAAAACAAGCATTTTTCTAGTTTCAGCACAATAACTTGTGTATAAGTATTTTGATTGCTCTGAAATTGTACCACAAGGTTCAATTCTACAAGTAGAAGGTTTGGATTCATTTTGGGCGTAATTGTCCAAACCGTTCAGGAATTAGTGGCCAAAAAGGTTTTTTTTTACCTCACAATTCAATTTATTTTGCTAATTCTTTGTATATAGTCTGAAAACAGATTTACTAAGTATTGCACAACAGAACAGTGTATTGCACAACAGCAAGAAATCTTCAATTGAATATAAATTCATATCATACATTTGGATTCCAGACAATAACTTTAGTTTTAAGTGTATGGATCTCTATGAAATTTAACCAAAAGGTTCAAAACCACATGTAGAAGGTTGGGATTATTATGGGGTGATGGTCCCAACCGTTTAGGAATTAGGGGCCAAAAAGGGTCTGAAACAAGCTTTTTTTTTTCTTTTCTTTGGGGGGGGGGGGCAATTTTTTTTCCTCAAAAGAAAATTCTCTTCAAATATTATTTTTTTTTGAAAGGGGGGGGGGGGGGGGGTAAAAAAAAATTTGGGGGAAGGGGGTCAATTTTTTTCTCTCAAGATTTAAGAAATTGTCAATTTTCCAAAGAAAAAATTGGGGGTCACAATTTATTTATAAATTCAAATCATACAACCAATTTCAAGTTCTTTGACTACATTTATTCTGTGTCAGAAACCTATAATGTGTCAAATATTTAATAACAATCCAAATTCAGACTTGTATCAAGCTTGAATATTGTGTCCATTTTTGCCCCAACTGTTCAGGGTTGGACCTCTGCGGTCTTATCCAGCTGTGCTAGGCGAAGCAGTTTATTCTCTTTGACTTGATCCATATTAATCAAGCTTTAATAGAATAAATAAGGAATGCATATTGACTAAGTTTTAGAAAGATAATATAAAAAATTCAGAACTATCTAATTTTTGTAGTGCCAAAAGAGTGTTAATAAGCTAAATCTAAATCGTCTCAGGATATAAGATTGTAAAGCCCCACAAAAATGTATGTCTGTTTAGGTTTACATTAGTTTAAAAAAATAGTAGGTTACGGGAGTGTTATAATTTTATTAATCAAACATATGTTATATAGACTTTATGCTGGAAGAACTTTGAATTGATAGTACTTAACCCACATACCATTAAAAGGAGGTAGATAAAGCTTATAAATTAAAAGAGGTAAGAAATTCTAAACAGACATTTTGTTCTTGTCTGATTGCATGCAAGTGAAAATGTTTACAGCAAACTAACGGAATGAGATCTATTTGGATTTATTTGGACACCTGCATTATGTCATTTGATTCACATTTCATTGCATGTTAATGGTACCTGGTCATGAGTTATTTCCTAACTGAAATTTCCTTAACCTTTATTTTACTTACATAGTTATGATTTTTTTTATGCCCCCACCAGTCCTGATAAAATTGGTATTTGTATCATACTTTCTTAAGAATTCTATATATGTAAACAGTTTATTATTTTCTGACATCAGATCATTAATAAAAAATATACAATTCTCAAATTATTTTAACTTTTAAGATCATCTTGTCATCTATTTAAATGTGTTAGTTCAGTCATGTTGACTGGGTCAGATTATCAGTACTTTTGACCTGTGTCATTCCTTTGTTCTGTCTGTCCATCTGAAAGAACTTGGGTAGAAAACTTTAGTTTTCTTGACCTCTAAGAAAAGGAGTGATTATATTTTTGATCTGCAGCTTGATAATGTTGAGTTGATGGGAGTAAGCAGTTTTAAAATCTGCTATGCAGCTGGTTCCTGTTTGCAGATAGTTTGGAATTTAACAGCACTCATTGTACAACAAAAAATTTCATCTAATTTGCCTTTACTTCTCTGGAAGAGAATAATTTTATATTTGGTCTGGAGCAAGAATGTTTAGTTATTTGTGTAAGCTATTTTTGTCTCGCCTTCGATGTCTGTTGCAGAAAGCAAGGCATTGGGATAGCGATCCGGCGGCGGCTGCATTAACTAATCACTTAAAAAGCTTGATATTTCAGAAGGTTGAAGACCTGGATGTTCCAAACTTTGCAGGGCTCACGCTACCAGGCGACTAGGGCGAATAAGTTGCTTTCCTGTCCGTCACTTAGCTTTTCCCAACCCCCAAAAGCGAAAACAAGTCGCCCTGTTGTTTACGATACTTGCTTTCAGTCGCTTTCGTCATCGGCAACATTCAATTTTTACCAAGTCGACGAAACAGCAATTTTCTTTTAAAAGTAAAGAAATACAAGGCATAAACGATTTATTTTCTTCAAAAAAGAGGTTAAAGCATTGATTTTTAAGCTGGTGGCATGTTATTTCATAAAAACAATTTGTTATCACTTCCGGTATACTTGTTACACGAGAACGTAGATCAAATCATTCGAACTTTCGGCAAAGTAAATTATTACATCATTAGAACTTGATGAAATTTGCCTGAAGCAAACTTGTTATCCATGTATTGCATTAAAAACGTCATATTCCTTTCCAAATAGCATGTCAAACATCGTTTATTTTTGCATTAACATACTTTTAGTTAGATCTTCTTGATTAATGTATATATTTCCATGTATATGCATTGTTTCAATTTATAAGTTAAAGTTGCTCAACTCTGGGACTATTACACTAATAAAATCATATTATGTCCAAGCTTAACTGTTAAATTTATATATCTTTTTAATGAGAAATCATTAATTTCATGAACATGATAACAGAGTAGTTTTTTTAATTATTTTAATTTATTTTATTGCCAGATATTTAATTGTTTTTTTCTGACAAGAGAACTCATTTGATTGTGCAACTAGATATGATAAAATTAAACAACTTTAAATTTGAAAAGTTACTTTAATCATGTTAATTGTATACCCAGGTACAAATTGAACAACAAAAAAGATAAGATACATATGGCACTGAATGTATTATAGTAAAATCCAAACATTGTAGCCCCGCGAGCGAACAAGCACTTCTCTTTCAAATCTCACCACTTCTCCCTCTCAATTTGAAAAAGAGAAGTCACTTCTCCCTATGATTCTGAAGTAGTGTGAGCCCTGCTTTGTATATAGATGTCTTATGTTATAAAGTCAAATGGTGTTGTCTGTTTAAATTGAGCTTTTGGATTACCCTTTTAAAAGTATCTTCTCTCTGGTTTGTCTCTTTTGTTATTTATATTTTTGATTGCATTATGTGCATTTATAAATGTCGAACTATGTCATGAATACATATGTGCACCTATGTTTTGCATGCTTTTCTTAGCCAATGTAAGTATAGCATGTATAACCATTTCATAATGAAAAGAATGGAAAGTCCAATATACACATATATAAATTAATTGCAAAATAAAAATCAGTTTATATAAATTTGGCAAATTTTAGATCGTAAATATTGGATTTTAGATGGGAATGAGATAATTAGAATTGTGAACCTGCCCTGTCCTTACCACTGCACTGTTTTTTTAAACACTCTATAAGTTGTGATATGAATATATCATGTATATGTTGTATGTTCAGAGATTTATCCAAAAGGTATTATTATAAAAAGTCTTTTTTTTAGTCCCCTACCGACGAAGTCGAAGGGAACTTTAGGTTTGCACTATGTCTGTCTGTCTGTCCATCCGTCAGTCTGGCAAATCAGTTTTTCACACTTTTTTTCTTCATGCTTGAAGATATTAACTTGATATTTGATATATAGTTTACACCATGACAAGTTATAGATCAAGTTAGCATTTTGTTCCAATACAATGAATTTTTAACCAGTAGGGGACTGTATTGCCATGCAATACTCTCAGAATGCTTGTTCTCAATGTATTTCTAGCTATCTTTTTATAGTGATACCTCTTAGATATATATATGTTTGAAGAAACATCTGAAGTATTGTATTGTAGGAATTCTCAGAAATGACAAAGGTACTTAATTAATATGCCAGATATCTTAATAAAGAAAAAAGTATTGTAATGAATAAGTTTTCACTTTTGTTGCTGTTTACAATAAGCTTGCATTTGGTGACAGTAGCTATTTTTATACGCCCATTTACGGGACGTATTATGGTATATCGTTGTCCGTCTGTCAGTCCGTCTGTCCGTCCGTCATCAACATGTCGGACATTAACTCAAAAAGGCTTTAACCAATTTGCAAGAACTTTTGGTGAATTGTTTATATATATTGATGTTAGCTCCCTTTCGAATTTTATAAATTTTAGATTTTAACGTTTCCGAGTTATGGTGTTTTATTCATTAAAAAGGGGGGATTTTCTAGTTTACAGACAATACCTTGAAAATGCTTTCAACAGTTCTCGTGAAACTTTGGTGAATTGTTTAAATCTATTGACAAAAGCTCCCTTTCGATTTTCATAAATTTCTGATATGACATTGAGAAGTGATTGAACTTTATTCTTTGAAAATGCGACAGGCGTATCATGCGCTCATGGCGCAGCTGTTTATTTTTAGCTCACCTGGCCCGAAGGGCCAAGTCAGCTTTTCTCATCACTTGGCATCCGTCGTCCGTCGTCGTCGTCGTTAACTTTTTACATTTTGAACTTCTTCTAGATGGCCGCCAGCGGGGGACTTAGTTTAACATAGGACTCTATGGGAAATACATACAAATGTCTTCTTTTAGAGAACCACTGAATGGAATGAAACCAAACATGGCATGAATATTCCTTATGAGGTGCTGACCAAGTGTGGTTACTTTGAAGCCGATCCATCATCCAAGATGGCCGCCAGCGGGGGACTTAGTTTAACATAGGACCTATGGGAAATACATACAAATGTCTTCTTTTAGAGAACCACTGAATGGAATGAACCCAAACATGCCATGAATGTTCCTTATGTGGTGTTGACCAAGGGTTGTTACTTTGAAGCCGATCAATCATCCAAGATTGCCGCCAGCGGGGTACTTAGTTTAACATAGGACCTATGGGAAATACATACAAATGTCTTCTTTTAGAGAAACCACTGAATGGAATGAAACCAAACATGGCATGAATGTTCTTTATGAGGTGCTGACCAAGTGTTGTTACTTTGAAGCCGATCCATCATCCAAGATGGCCGCCAGCGGGGGACTTAGTTTAACATAGGACCCTATGGGAAATACATACATTAAATGTCTTCTTTTAGAGAACCACTGAAGGATATGAAACCAAACATGGCATTAATGTTCCTTATGAGGTGCTGACCAAGGGTTGTTACTTTGAAGCCGATCCATAATCCAGGATGGCCGCCTGCTTGGTACTTAGTTTAACATAGGACCCTATGGGAAATATTTACAAATATCTTCTTTTAGAAAACCACTGAATAGAATGAAACCAAACATGGTATGAATGTTCCTTATGAGGTGCTGACCAAGTGTTGTTACTTTGAAGCCAATCCATCATCCAAGATGGCCCCCAACGGGTGACTTAGTTTAACATAGGACCCTATGGCAGTGCATTCATTAAGACCCGGTACCCGGTACTTTTACCCGCCTACGGAAGCGTCTGGTATCGGCAGAAAAAATAAAAATACAAAAAAAAATGTGGAAAATTCTTTTGAAGATCGTTCAAATCTAATTTCTTTCATTCCTTGATAATTTCCGTTCTACGCCGTTCATGTGTATGTTTATAGGTGTCTTCGTCGAGGTCCACGTTAAAGTATAGATCTAGCTTCTGCCAATTAAGGCACAACTCCAAAGTAGGAGAAGTGATAATTATAAACCATGTGTCTGTATCTGTATCGTAAGAGCGCTTTAAAATGTGACGATTTAGCAGTATATTTTCAAGCGGCAAATTGTTGATGAATTTAAATAACAACAGCAATATTATGTCTAATAAAAGGAAAGCAGCTTGTATCACAGATTATTTTATGAATAAAAGGTTTAATAAAGGTGAACATTCTATGAAATTCAGAAAATCATTAATCTTATCAAATCAGTTCGTTTCCCGTTGGACATTGTCACTGATCTCTGTTTTCTCGATATGTGTTCTATGTTGTGATTGAATATTTTAGTGTAAGACTTCGTGAAACAATCTGAACTAACATAACTGTTACGTTTACAAAATATAATATCTGACAAGATTTAAGACTTCTAAAATTAAAAAAAAAGACAGCTCTGAAGAAGTGAAAAAAAACAACATTTTTACTCACTATAGTCAAGAATCCTATGATTAATTTGCCACCCCCCCCTCCTTTTTCACAATCACCCCTTTTTATAAATATTAAAGTTAAGTGAAAGTTGAATACATGTTTATTGTTCATGTTGTTTAATTGTTTGCATGACACTTAAATTACTTACACAAACAATTGACACAGTTATGATTATAACAAAGCAATAAAAAAAAGTTACAAGAAGTTTTATTATCAATTTTTTTTAATAATATACTATGTAACTTATGAAATTTCATTCACAAAATTGAACAAATGCAAAACATTTAATAAAAGTATAAAAACAAACAAAACATTTAAACAACATTTCACATGAAACCCCTGCATTATAGGTCATACCATGGAAGTATTATATTGACAATATAATACTTCCATGGTCATACATATTTTATAACTGATTACAAAATAATTTTAAGCAATGTATTTTCAGATGATTACTCTAGCATGTCTAGAAAAAAAAAACAATTGAATGTTAACTTACCAAAAATTGAAGCAAATATTTCAGACTTTACCCTATTTTTTTAAGTAAAAAATTAAGGCTGAAATCCCTAAAATCCATGAGCTTAAGGGGGGCTTTGCCCCCCTGGCCCCCCTACCAGGGCTAGCCCTGGACCCACTGGGGGCCTTAAGCGGCCCCCAGACCCCTCGCCGTTTAAGTTTGGTTCCCCCTATAATCTCAAAGGTACCTCCAGTCTAAAAAAATAATGAAACCCCTGCTATGGGAAATACATACAAATGTCTTCTTTTAGAGAACCACTGAATGGAATGAAACCAAACATGGCATGAATGTTCCTTATGAGGTGCTGACCAAGTGTTGTTACTTTGTAGCGGATCCATCATCCAAGATGGCCACCAGAGGTGGACTTAGTTCAACATAGGACCCTATGGGAAATACATACAAATGTCTTCTTTTAGAGAACCACTGAATGGAATGAAACCAAACATGGCATGAATGTTTCTTATGAGGTGCTGACCGAGTGTTGTTACTTTGAAGCCGATCCATAATCCAAGATGGATGCTAGCGGTGGACTTAGTTTAACATAGGACCCTATGGGAAATACATACAAATGTCTTCTTTTAAAGAACCACTGAATGGAATGAAACCAAACATGGCATGAATGTTTCTTATGAGGTGCTGACCGAGTGTTGTTACTTTGAAGCCGATCCATAATCCAAGATGGACGCCAGCGGGGGACTTAGTTTAACATAGGACCCTATGGGAAATACATACAAATGTCTTCTTTTAGAGAACCACTGAATGGAATGAAACCAAACATGGTATGAATGTTCCTTATGAGGTGCTGACCGAGTGTTGTTACTCTGAAGCCGATCCATAATCCAAGATGGACGCCAGCGGTGGACTTAGTTTAACATAGGACCCTATGGGAAATACATACAAATGTCTTCTTTTAGAGAACCACTGAATGGAATGAAACCAAACATGGCATGAATGTTCCTTATGAGGTACTGACCAAGTGTTGTTACTTTGTAGCGGATCCATCATCCAAGATGGACGCCAGCGGTGGACTTAGTTTAACATAGGACCCTATGGGAAATACATACAAATGTCTTCTTTTAGTGAACCACTGAATGGAATGAAACCAAACATGGCATGAATGTTTCTTATGAGGTACTGACCGAGTGTTGTTACTTTGAAGCTGATCCATAATCCAAGATGGACGCCAGCGGGGGACTTAGTTTAACATGGGACCCTATGGGAAATACATACAAATGTCTTCTTTTAGAGAACCACTGAATGGAATGAAACCAAACATGGTATGAATGTTCCTTATGAGGTGCTGACCGAGTGTTGTTACTTTGAAGCCAATCCATAATCCAAGATGGCCACCAGCGGGAGACTTAGTTTAACATGGGACCCTATGGGAAATACATACAAATGTCTTCTTTTAGAGAACCACTGAATGGATTGAAACCAAACATGGTATGAATGTTCCTTATGAGGTGCTGACCAAGTGTTGTTACTTTGAAGCCGATCCATAATCCAAGATGGCCGCCAGTGGTGGACTTAGTTTAACATGGGACCCTATGGGAAATACATACAAAGGTCTTCTTTTAGAGAACCACTGAATGGAATGAAACCAAACATGGTATGAATGTTCCTTATGAGGTGCTGACCGAGTGTTGTTACTTTGAAGCCAATCCATAATCCAAGATGGCCACCAGCGGGAGACTTAGTTTAACATGGGACCCTATGGGAAATACATACAAATGTCTTCTTTTAGAGAACCACTGAATGGATTGAAACCAAACATGGTATGAATGTTCCTTATGAGGTGCTGACCAAGTGTTGTTACTTTGAAGCCGATCCATAATCCAAGATGGCCGCCAGTGGTGGACTTAGTTTAACATGGGACCCTATGGGAAATACATACAAAGGTCTTCTTTTAGAGAACCACTGAATGGAATGAAACCAAACATGGTATGAATGTTCCTTATGAGGTGCTGACCGAGTGTTGTTACTTTGAAGCTGATCCATAATCCAAGATGGCCGCCAGCAGGGGACTTAGTTTAACATGGGACCCTATGGGAAATACATACAAAGGTCTTCTTTTAGAGAACCACTGAATGGAATGAAACCAAACATGGCATGAATGTTTCTTATGAGGTGCTGACCGAGTGTTGTTACTTTGAAGCCAATCCATAATCCAAGATGGCCGCCAGCGGGGGACTTAGTTTAACATGGGACCCTATGGGAAACACAAAATGTCTTCTTTTAGAGAACCACTGAATGGAATGAAACCAAACATGGCAAGAATGTTCCTTATGAGGTGCTGACCAAGTGTTGTTACTTTGAAGCCGATCCATAATCCAAGATGGACGCCAGCGGGGGACTTAGTTTAACATAGGACCCTATGGGAAATACATACAAATGTTTTCTTTTAGAGAACAATTGAATGGAATGAAACCAAACATGGCATGCATGTTCCTTTTGAGGTGCTGACCAAGTGTTGTTACTTTGAAGCTGATCCTTCATCCATGATGGCCGCCAATGGGGGGACTTCCTTTAACATAAGACCCTATGGGAAATACATACAAATGCTTCTTCTAGAGGTGCACTGAATGGAATGAAACCAAAACATGGCATAAATGTTTCTTATGAGGTGCTGATTAAGTGTTGCTACTTTGTTGCCGATTTACTGTTCAAGATGGCCACCAGGATTTTTTATTAAATTACAGGACCAATATTAAACCAAATTTGGCCTCACTCATTATTAGGGTATCTGTTATGATTTTAATCTATTTTTACATGATTTCCAAAACCAAAGTAGAATCAGGTGAGCGACACAGGCTCTTGAGAGCCTCTAGTTTCAGTATCTTATGATGGTCTTGCAATAAAAATTTGGTAAAAATGTGTATTGTTATCAAAGTGGATTCCCACACTTTTTTGGGGATGAGATTGCTGTCTGAAGCCCTTAACCATTGACTAGACATTTATTTCTACTTTCCAATAGACTCACTTCAACTGTTTTGTGCTCTACGTACATAACACTAAGGAACAACTCAAATTCTACAGATTGTTTTGTTTAAATAAGTAAAATATTCTATTAAACAGATTGAATTTAAACAACTATCAATTAGTTTTCTTCTCAAAATCCTTGTGTTTTAATAACTCCCTTTTTTATACAACCGCAAAATTTTTTGCGATTGGTATCACGTCGTCATCGTCCGAAGACACTTGGTTTCCGGACAATAACTTTAGTATTAGTTAACAGAAATCAATGAAATTTAAACACAAGGTTTATAACCACAAAAGGAAGGTTGGGATTGATTTTGGGGGTTATGGTCCTAACAGTTAGGGAAATAGTGGCCCAAATAAGCATTTTTCTAGTTTTCAGACAATAACTTGTGGAACGGTGTATGGATCTCTCTGAAATTGTACAAGTTTCCATACCACAAAGGGATGGTTAGAATTGGCTTTGGGGGTAATGGCTGAAACCATATAGGAATTATGGGCAAAAAGGGGGAAAAATCAAGGATTTCCTTGTTAATGGACAATCACTTTTAAGCACAATGTTAAATTTGGATTACCTCCCTTACACTGCTTTAAATTATGTTTAAAGAAATTTTGTTTGTCTTGAGGTGATTAGCTGTCAATTTATTTTTAGAAGTTACTAATAAAAATGCTGATTAAAGATATATTATTTTTAGACATGATTATGTATGTCGTTTTCTATTTTAAGACTTTTATGATGTATTTAAATGGGTAATTATGGTTGCAAACTCCATTGGAAATTTGAATTGAGATATTGACTATATTTTGAGGGAAAAAGGGGAGGGGGGAGGGGGGGTTAAAAAGAAATTGTGGGGGGGATCAATTTTTTTTTCTCCTTACAGATTTCAGAAATTAAAAAAAGGGAGTGAAATTTTTTTTTTTTGGGGGGGGGGGGGGTCAATTCGCAACAGCATAGTGAACTGCACAAAAGCAAAAAATTGAATATAAATTTCAAATCATATAACTAATTCTAAGTTCTTTGACTACAGTTATTCTATTAACATTTTATGTGTCAAACATTTAATTTCAATCCAAATTCAGACCTCTATCAAGCACGAATATTGTGTCCATTTTTGCCCCAACTGTTCAGGGTTGGACCTCTGCAGTCGTATCCAGCTGCGCTCAGCTAAGCATTTTATTATTTGCTCAATTGGCCTTTTGGCAAGTGAGATTTTCTCATCAATTGGCGTCTGGTGTCTAGCGTCTGGCTTCGTCAACTTTTACAAAAATCTTCTCCTCGGTAACTATTGTGCCAAATTTAACCAAACTTGCTACAATCATCATTGAGTATCTAGTTTAAAAAATTTTCCGATGACCACGCCTGTCAACCAACATGACTGTCATGGCTAACAATAGAGTATAGGGTAAAATGGAAGTTTTGTCTATTATCTTGAAAGCTGCTCTGAATAGAGAAAAACTGACAAGGAGCAGAAATGTTAAGAATGTTAAGATCTACCTGTTGTCCATTTACATTAAAACTGTCAGACTACTTCTTATAGGAGTTATTGCCTGTAAAATTTTACCAACTTTTATGCTCCCACTGTAGCGGTGGGGGCATTAAGTTTTACCCTTGTCCGTCTATACGTACGTACGTCCCAAAATTGGTTTCCGTTCTCTAACTTGTGTTTGCCTCAACCAAATGTTAGGAAACTTATACACAATGCTTATTACCACAAAACACAGATCAAGCTTGAATTTTGGTGGCGTCACTTTAACCGTTCTAGAGTTATGCCCCTTTATAAATGGAAAAATTGCAAAATTTTTAGTTTCCGTTCTCTAACTTAAGTTTGCCTCAACTAAATGTTATGAAACTTAAACACAATGCTTATTCTCACAATACACAGATCAAGCTTGAATTTTGGTGGCGTCACTTTAACCGTTCTAGAGTTATGCCCCTTTATAAATGGAAAAATTGCAAAATTTTTAGTTTCCGTTCTCTAACTTAAGTTTGCCTCAACCAAATGTTATGAAAGTTATTCACAATGCTCATTACCACAAAACACAGATCAAGTTTGAATTTTGGTGGTGTCACTTTAACCGCACTAGAGTTATGCCCCTTTATAAATGGAAAAATTGCAAAATTTTTAGTTTCTGTTCTCTAACTTAAGTTTGCCTCAACCAAATGTTATGAAAGTTATTCACAATGCTCATTACCACAAAACACAGATTAAGTTTGAATTTTGGTGGCGTCACTTTAACCGTACTAGAGTAATGCCCCTTTATAAATGGAAAATTTGCAAAATTTTTATTTTCTTCTAAATATCAAGTAATTTTTAAAATTGGAGTTATCTTCCTTTGTCCATGATTGTAGTTGAATCAACTACAATCAATGCTTTAAATAATGCAATGTTTAATTTTGACTTTCACTGATAAAACACAGATCAAGTTGAATTTGGGTAGTGTCATTTTAACCATTATTGAGTTATGCCCCTATGCAAAATTTTTAGTTTCCATTCTGCAACTTAAGTTTGCCCCAACCAAACATTATGAAACCTAAACACAATATTCATTACCACAAAACTAAGATCAAGTACAAATTTTTTGTTTCCGTTTTCTAACTGTAGTTTGCCTCAACCAAATGTTATGAAACTTATACACAATGCTTATTACTACATAATACAGGTTAAGTAGAAATTTGGTGAATACACTTTTAACATTCTTGAGTTTTGTCTCTTTATAAACATAAAAATTGCTGAATTTTTTGTTTCTGTTCTCTAACTTTAGTTTGTCTCAACCAAATGTTATAAAACTTATACACAACCGTTCTAGAGTTATGCGTGTTTACAAATAGAAAAATTGCTGAAATTTTAGTTTCTGTTCTCTACTTAAGTTAGCCTCAACCAAATGTTATGAGACTTGCACACAATGCTTATTACCACAAAACTCAGATCAAGTTCAAATTTGGGTAGCGTCACTTTTACCGTTTTTCAGTTATGTTCCTTTATAACTATATGCTATGCAAGCGGGGGCATCATCTATTTCCACATGTGGACACAATCCACATTTATTTTCTTTTTTGCTGATTATTTTGAAAACTATAATAGATAGAAAGAATAATAAAATACCAAAAATTTATCAGCACAACAAGCTCTACAAATAAGCCGACATGGCTGATATCGTCAGGCGACTCTTTATTGGAGTCATTACTCTTTAATAACGATTTTTACAACTTTTTTGCGTTTTTGCCTAACATCTTAAAAACTGTAATATATGGATAGAAACCCTGAATAGCCAAAATAATCAAAAAGAAATCATGTATAAATATAATTTGAAATTTACTGTTTATTATTAGATATTTTGAAAAATAATTAAAGGTAAGTTTTATAGATTTTTTAAAGACATTGTACTAATGATTAATGATATTGGAAATTTTTTTTCCCCCCATTTTTTTGTAAATTTATTGAAGAACTTCCTGGTAAGTTTGATTGTTATTCTGTATAAATGAATTTTCATAATGCTTTAGAGCATTTTATACGGGTGTATCATGCGCTCATGGCGCAGCTCTTTATTAAAAGAGTTATGCCCCTTGGAAACATTAATTATGTGGAAAATTGCATTGTTAGTGCTCTCATGTGTACAATTCTTGCCAGAATATTATGAAACTTAAATCATAGGTTTACATCAGCAATGTATTTGAGGAGTTCGAAAATCAGTGCTGATCAATAATTTTTAAAAGAGTTATGCCCCTTGGAAATATTAATTATATGGAAAATTGCCTTATGAGTACTCTTATGTGTACAATTCTTGCCAGATATTTATGAAATTTATATTATAGGTATTATTTTATAGCATCAATGTCTTTGAAGAGTTCAAAAATCAGTGCTGATCAATTATTTTTAAAAGAATTATACCCCTTGGAAATATTGATTAGATGGAAAATTGCATTGTTTAAAAGCACTCTCATATGTTCAATTATTGCCAGAATTTTACGAAACTTATATCATAGGTTTATATCAGCAAGGTCTTTGACACTTTCAAAAATAATTCTGATCAAATATTTTAAACGAGTTATGCCCTTTGGAAAAATTAATTATAATGGAAATCACATCGCAATTGCTCTGAAGCCTTCATTTCTCTTAAGATATTAATAAAAAGTTTTAAAGAACAAAAAAAAGTGCTTTTTTTAGTTATTGCTCTTGTACCTTGGATTAATAAAATAGCAATACAGGGTACATTGGAACTCTGTTCTTTTATTTAACTTAAATTCAGCTGAAAAAGTTAGTACGCGTTATGACCTGAGATTTTCTTCTTCAATGCAAGTCATGCATGACCTGCATTTTCATTTTCATAGGTTGACAGGTATGGTGTTATTGGCTTAGAATGAACATTGGAAAGTAAGAACCTATATTCTGCATACCCTAATGATGTGTGTATCAAGTCACATTTTAGTGGCACGGAAGGTGCTTTTCGATTTAAGAAAGTGCCACAATCATAGACTCTTACAGTGATGTACATAGAATAATGCTTTTTTAACATTATAACATTTGTGCCTTAAATGGACGGTTTAAATGTATATGGTATGGCACGTAGAATAGTGAATTATATAGTTGTTTGCTACTTTTGCTTCATGCTTTACATTGAGCACCCTTCTTGGATAGAATCCCTATCTTATAATTGGATGTGACAATCTTCCTTTCCGATTTTAACGTGGTGGTGGGTACGCCAGTCAGTGTTGATATTCTTTATACCAGTATCTGGAACAATTGATTTATAGGCGTAATTATACTGGTTTGTGCATTAAAATTCTCACTGTAAATTGTTTCCTGCACATGCACACAGTTGCTTACAGTAAAGTTGCTTACCTTTATTACACTACACAAGTAGTGGTACTCCAGATAGTGGAGGGAAGAATAAAGAAGAAGACGAAGAATGGAGCCTTCTGTATTATCAACACTGTAACAAATTTTAAAGCAAGTAAAACTTGTTGCTCACTGTTGATCAAATGTTTTCAAAGTCAAATTCATTTAACATTGTTTAACATAATTAAATATATAAATAATCATCAGATGTATTTATTTGTAATTATTCCCCTTTTAATTAAAATCTGAGTTTATCGATACTCCAGCTAAAGATAGACGTGGATAGACTTTTCCATTTAAGTCCAGGGTTAAACTAATTTTTTAAATCAATAACTTTGTTAAAACTTCATGGAATATTATGACACTTGTACAGAAAAATTATAAGTTGAAAAACTATCTTTAGATTGAAATTTGCCATCTTTACCTTTGGGCAATAGTATAAAGACTTTACAGGAAGATTTTTGAAACGAACATAACCCTTTAAGCCATTCATCTTCAGTGTCATATAATTTTTGTGTCTCGCCTGGGTATAGGCCATAGGTAATGCTTTACAGCTACGATGACTGTCTTTGTCGCCGATGGCATCAACAATTGTTAAGTTTTCTGCTTAAGTTAGTTTACTAGGAACTACTTTAGATAGATCAATGATATTCTGTATGAAAGTTCATTACTATCAGTACATATCAGTTTGACGACTATTTTGAGGCCCTGCCCCCTAGGACATGGTCCAGTGACTTTGAATTAATTTGCAATTATAAATGGTGAGTTTTCTGCTTTAGTCAGTTTGATAGGAACTACTTGTGATAGATCAATGATATTTTCTATAAGGTTTCATTACTATCAGTTCATATCATTTTGAAGACTATTTTGAGGCCCTGCCCCCTGGGTCATGGTCCAGAGACTTTCAATCAATAAGCAATTTTCAATGTTAAGTTTTTTGCTTAAAGGGGCACTAGTTGTCAAATTCATGTTCATCGATTTGACTCAAATTCTTATATTTGATTTATAACCATGTAAAACATTTATTCAAATTATAAAAAGTCTGAAATTTACAATTTACAGGGCACAGGGTCGATAAATGTATCTTCGTTTCGTGTGTATTTTAGTCTAGACGCCATCTAATTAACTATCATGTTGACCTCAGACGACCTCTGATGACCATATAAGCGATATAAACATAAATATAGATATAAATAGATATCTAAATCGTGCAAATGGATTTTTCTAGGTCTGTTTAATTTCATATTATAGATTGAATATTATAATCATCGTTTTTACCTGTATACGAATGAGTTTTTGTGAATCGAATCAGTCAATCAAATGATTTACCTTCTTTCACTTTCAATGTTGACATTCTTTTCCTTTAGATAACTCAACACGGACAATGCATGTGTTTTTGATCTCTAGCTAAGGGGTTAAATTGAGGTTCACATGAATACGGATTCAATGAGGTCGAATTATTCACTTGCAAGTGAATAATTCGTCATCAATGTTTCGTAGCTAAATTTGACAAAATTGAACAATTCTGGTTGCTAAAAGCGAATTATTATTTCGTTATTTCACTTTCATTAATGATTGAACAAAAAAAAAAATCATACTTTAGATTTTTTATATATCTCGTAGCTAGTGCCCCTTTAAGTTAGTTTGATAGGAACTACTTGTGATAGATCATTGATATTTTCTATAAAATATATTCTGATTAAGTTGCATTACTATCAGTATGTTTCAGTTTGACGACTATTTCGAGGCCCTGCCCCTTCGGTCATGGTCCAGTGACTTTGAATTAATTTGCAATTTTTGTCTTGCCTGCGACTTTCGAGGAAAGCGAGACATAGGGATTGCTTTTCCGGTGACGGCTCCATCATCAACAATTGGTCAGTTTTCTGCATAAGTTAGTTTAATAGGAACTGCTTGTGATAGATCATTGATATTTAATATAAAGTTGCATTACTATCAGTATATATCAGTTTGACATGGTCCAGTGACTTTGAATTAATAAGCAATTTTCAATGTTAAGTTTTCTGCTTAGGTTAGTTTGATAGGATCTTCTTGTCATAGATCAATGAGGATCTTCTTCTGATAAATCAATGATATTTTGTATGAAGTGGCATTACTATCAGTACATATCAGTTTGACAACTATTTTGAGGCCCTGCCCCCTAGGACATGGTCCAGTGACTGAATTAATAAGCAATTTTCAATGTTAAGTTTTCTGCTTAAGTTAATTTGATACAATCCTCTTGTTATAGATCAATGATATTTTGTATGAAGTGGCATTACTATCAGTACATATCAGTTTGATGACTATTTTGAGGCCTTGCCCCCTTGGACAGGGTCCAGTGACTTTGAATTAATTAGCAATTTTTAATGTTAAGTTTTCTGCTTAAGTTATTTTGATAGGATCTATTAGTGATAGATCAATGATATTTTATATAAAGTTGCATTACTATCAGTATATATCAGTTTGAAATGGTCCAGTGACTTTGAATTAATAAGCAATTTTCAATGTTAAGTTTTCTGCTTAAGTTATTTTGATAGGATCTATTTGTGATAGATCAATGATATTTTATATAAAGTTGCATTACTATCAGCATGATCAGTACATATCAGTTTGAAGACTATTTCGAGGCCCTGCCCCCTAGGTCATGGGTCCAGCGACTTTGAATTAATTAGCAATGTTGCTGGCCATCAGATTGTCTTTTTAACTGGATTTTCGAAGGAAATATCAGTTATTGATTTGGGGATGTACGATGGGTGGACAGGCGGACAGGCGGCTACCAAACAGTGTCTCTTCAATAACATGAAAACGCTGTGATGATTTTTTTTCAAATTTAGATATGTTGTTTCTTGTGACTAAATGAAGGTCTAGTTCAATTTTCACTATTTTTAGTATTTTAATCCTTTTTGAGTTATCACCATTTTTAATATCCAAAAGTGGTATATTTAAATATTTTTCTCTTGTTATCATATTATGACTAAGCATAGTAAATGTCTTATCTCAAAATTAAAATTGGAATGACAGATTTATTTGAAAATTTTCTATTTCCTAAGTGGTGATGATTATAAGCTATACTATTAGACATTCTGAAGTTAATTACATTACTAATTATTATATTATGTAATGTTAGAGTACTACGTTAAACCATAGTTTTGTTCAAAAGAATAACCCTTCAGATTTTCAAGTATGATTTTCATTATTAATTAGATCTAGGAAATATCTTAGCATATAATAATCATTGGAGTGACAGATTTATTTGAAAATTTTCTGTATCCTGATAAGATCTGTAGGACAGTATATATAAAGTTTGAAATTTACTAGAAGGACTGTATAAATGAAGTTTGAAATATACTGTTCATTATTAGACATTTTGTAGATAATTAAGTCTCCCTAAACCATATATATTCTTACCCCCCCCCCCCCCTTTTCAATTTGAGAATGTGCTTTTATCCTTTAAACAGTCGAGATCCCCACCCCTAAACCATATATATTCTTGTATGGGACAATAAAACAAATCAAATGAAATATTGGGGGAGTCCCCAGGTTCACCCCATCCCCCTTCTTTTTGAAAACTTGTAAACGGTCAAGATCCCCACCCTGAAACCATATATATTCTTGTATGGAACAATAAAAAAAATCAAATGAAATAAAAGGCGAGTCCCCTGGGGTCACCCCCACCCCCTCCTATTTGAGAACTTGTAAACAGTCGAGATCCCCTCCCCTAAACTATATATATTCTTGTATGGGACAATAAAACAAATCAAATGAAATAAAAGGCGAGTCCCCTGGGGTCACCCCCACCCCCTCCTATTTGAGAACTTGTAAACGGTCGAGATCCCCACCCCTAAACCATTATATTCTTGTATGGGACAATAAAACATATCAAATGAAATATAGGGGAAGTACAGAGGGGTCACCCCCTACCCCCTTCTTTTTGAAAACTTGTAAACAGTCAAGATCACTACCCTGAAACCATATATATTCTTGTATTGGATAATAAAACAAATCAAATGAAATATAGGGGAAGTCCACGGGGTTAACCCCCACCCCTCTTCTTTTTGAAAACTTGTAAACGGTGGAGATCCCCACCCCAAAACCATATATATTCTCCTATGGGACAATAAAACAAATCAAATGAAATTGAGGGGAAGCCCCTGGGGTAACCCCCACCACCTTCTTTTTGAAAACTTGTAAACGGTCAAGATCCCCACCCCGAAACCATATATATTCTTGTATGGGACAAAAAAAACAAATCATATGAAATAAAGGGCGAGTCCCCTGGGGATCACATCCCTCTTTGAGAACTTGTAAACAGTCGATATCTCCACCCCTAATCAACCATATATATTCCTGTTCGTCATTTCAAGAAGATTTGAATGACATACAGGGTCAATCCATAGGCATCTCTTATGCATATCACAAACCAATTTGTACTGGACATTGCCCAATGTCAGGCGACCATTGGAATGAAGAATTATTGTAGCTTTGTTTGGGAGACTTCATAACAGCATCCTGTTACATTTATTTCTTGTTACTGATAAGTTTTATACATTTTGAAAAGACATTGTATTAATGATAAATAAGATTTTGGATTTTTTTCTTCTTTTTTTTGGTAAATTGTTTGAAGAATTTTGTGGCAAGTTTGTTTGTTATTCTGTAAAAACTCATTTTCTGAATGCCATATATTTTTTGTATATGAATTGAACTCCTTTAAAAACTAAGCTTATATTGTTTAATAATAAACATATATTTGGATTTCTGATTTTGGGCCCGGTTTTCAAGTTGGTCCAAATCGGGGTCCAAAATTAAACTGTGTTTGATTTCAACATAAATTGAATAAATATAGGGTTCTTTGAAATGCTTAATATAAACCTGTATTTCTTTTCACTATTAAAAAGATAATACCACATTGAGGTCCAAAGGGTCCTAAATTAAACTTTTGTTTAATTTCATAAAAAATTGAATTCTTTGGTTCTTTGATATGCTGATTTTAACAAAGTTTGAGTGTTAAATCATATCTTATTTTAGAGAACTTAGTCATCACTGGTTGTTGTTATTATATTATTGAGTATAATTTGAAAAATTGCATCATATCTTATTTAAGAAAAAAATTAAACAGTTTGAGTTATTACCCTTAGCACAGAAAATATTATGATAAAATTAACCTGTGTTTCTTTTCAACATAAATTAAATATATATAGGGTTCTTTCAAATGCTGAATCTAAACCTGTATTTAAATATTAGATTTTTGGGCCCAGTTTTCAAGTTGGTCCAAATCAGGGTCCAAAATTAAACTTTGTTTGATTCAACAGAAATTGAATTGATGGGGTTCTTTGAAATGCTGAATCTAACCATGTATTGAGAGATTTTATATTGTGGGCTCCTTTATCAAATTGGTCCACATTGAGGTCCAAAGGGTCCTAAATTAAACTTTTGTCTGATTTCATCAAAAATTGAATTCTTGGGTTTCTTTGATATGCTGATTCTAATATGTACTTAGATTTTGGATATTGGACCATAATAGGTAAATGTCCAATTTCAACTATTTCAGTTCTTTGACCACATTCATTTTGTTTCACAAACCTATGCTGTGTCAAATATTCAATCACAATCCAAATTCAGAGCTGTTTTAAGCTTAAATGTAGTGTCCATACTTGCTCAACTGTTCAGGGTTCGACCTCTGCAGGAAAATCCGGTTTGCTGTCACTCTGACAGCCTCTTGTTCTGATTTTTCTGCAGACAGACAAGACATATATCTGTGTCAACAGTTTATTGTTGTTGAGTCTGTCACGAAAGTGAGACATAGAAATCCTACATTCTGTTCTTGACTGCATCAACATTTAGGTTCAGTCTGTGGTTTTAATGGCCCATGCCACTAGACCTTATAGACAAGCTGGTTTCCAATGTCCCAGTGGCAGCAGTGTGACCACAGTAATGTAAAAGTTTGTAATTAGGTCAGTTTTAAAGGAACCACTTACCATGTTTATGCTAAATCAAGGGTTTTTATCCCCCCCCACCCCTCACCACCGTAGCGGAGGGGGCATTAAGTTTTACCCTTGTCCTTCCGTCCGTCCGTCCCAAAGTTGATTTCCGTTCTTTAACTTTAGTTTGCCTCAACCAAATGTTATGAAACTTATACGAAATGCTTATTACGACTAAACACAGATCAAGTTTGAATTTTGGTGGCGTCACTATAACCATTCTAGAGTTATGCCCCTTTACCAGTCAGGGATACTACTTAAACAAGTGATTACAGAATCACCTCCTCGAGTGATTTTGGCTGTGAAATATTAAAAATTTTCACACAGATTTTTTAAAATCACTGAAACAAGTAATTTTAGAAGTTAAAATGTAATCACTTTAATAAGTGTTTATAACATTTTCTTGATATTTTTCCCACAAGCTTGATTTTTTTATTGGTAAAAAGACAACAATTCCATTGAAAAAACAACTATGTACATGCAGAAATTGTCTTTTGCTTGATAAGCCTGACACTTTTACAGTTTTTTTTAAATATGCAAAAACTGGAATAGTTTGTAGATCAGGTCATAACCTTGAAGTAGATCATTCTAACTCTAAAGAAAACCAATCAGGTTACCTAATATTGTTGATCTTTGTCTGATAGTAAGAGTAGTTAATGAATTTTTAATTACAGAAAAAATCCCATGGGTACTTTTAAAAGCTTTAGTGCACTAACTTACTGCCCAAGCCCACTGGTGAAATTAATATACAAAGAAAAAGGGATAATTGATTTATGTAGGAAAATTGTAGAAAAGATTGTGAAAATATGGAAAATCAATGAAATTAGCATTTGAAGATCAAAGAAAACACTAAAATCACTTAAAAAGGTGATAACTAAATTTATCAAATCACTGAAATAAGTGATAATGAAATCACTTGTTTAAGTAGCACCCCTGACTGTTTACAAATGGAAAAATTGCTGAATTTTTTGTTTCCATTCTCTAACTTTAGTTTGCCTCAACCAAATGTTATGAAACTTATATACAATGCTTATTACCACAGATCTAGTTCGAAATTGGGTGGCGTCACTTTTACCGTTCTTGAGTTATGCCCCTTTATAAACATAAAAATTGCATAATTTTTTGTTTCCGTTCTCTAACTTTAGTTTGCCTCAACCAAATGTTATGAACCACAAAACTCAGATCAAGTACAAATTTGGGTAGTGTCACTTTTACCCTTCTCAGTTATGTCTCTTTATTACTTTTATATTATATGCAAGCGGGGGCATCATCTGTGTCCCATGGACACATAATTTCCCCATTTATTTTTGTAAGCAGTTGTATAATTGTAGGCATTTCTCATTTCCACAGAGGTTATTCTGCCATTCATCCTGGTCATGGTTCATTGACTAAGAATGTTTTGCATAGTTATATGTTTAAGTACTGCCATTTCAATTTCAACATTTGCATTATACATTTGTACTATTAAATTTTGGTGTTCCAGATACTGATGCAAAGTTTTGTATCCCTTGTCGACTCGTCTCTTGATATGCAAAATTGTTTTTTTCAAAGGGATATCACTAGTTTGCTTCAAGCTTTGATCATAAAATTTTGTAATATGACTATATAACCTTTAAACCTGTACTGTAATAATACTTATGTTATAGGTATGAATATTATAGAAATCTTACTGAAGAATTCCTTGTTTATATTTTAAGAATATGCATGGTTTAAGTAGTTCATCCACATTGATCACTATTTTGTCAATTCTGAGGTTGTTAGTTCGAACTGCTCTTGCCAAGTTGTTTTCAATTCAGATTTCAATTGGTAAGGATTGCCAGTTTTCCTCCAGAAGGTTGTGATTCTCTACCGGTACTCTAGCCCCCTCCACAAATAAAAGATAGCCGCCATGATATAGCCAATGGTAATGAAAGTAGCTTTAAATCCCAAACAATCTTTAGCATGCTTTTACTTCCAAAGTTCCAGGAACTGCTTACTGGTTCCTAGAACTTCGGAAGTACCAAAACAGGTACTTCAGATCTGAGAAACAGGCAAAATGTACCCTCCTTATTGAATTTCATACAATTTGTTTATTATTCAAAATTATAGTCAAAAAGTATTCTACAATGATCATCAGTCATATGCATTCAGCTTTCATTTGATACTGAAACTACCAAAATATTTTGAACTATTTTGTTTTAAACATTTACTACATTCTGGTATGTTCTTTCAGACCGGGCCCGTATTGTTACACCTACTATACCAAGGGTTGATATAGTACCTGTACTTAGTGTAGTATTATCTAGCAGTTTTGGTGAAAGAGGTAAGTCTAACTGTAGAAATAATAGAAGTAACAATAACAACTTAACATCGTATAACATATATAACAAAACATCTTTGTACATAAGAACTTTCCTCATATATAAATATTAATGACACATTCTTAACAATAGGCTATTATGAAAAAATGTTTTTGTAGTTTGAAGCACAAAACACAATTCAACAACATTAACAGTACCAATTTTACTGCACCAGATAAGCATTTTGATAATTAATGTATCTTCAGTATTGCTCATGGTCAAAATATTTGAAAATCAAAAACTTAATGCAAACATGAAAGAGCCAATCATACCAAATAGGACCAAAAAATAAAGCCAAACTTGGACATAGAAACAGAGATGTGCGTAAAGGAGATATGTTCCTTATTTCAAACTGATCAAAAGATAGATACATATATCTTACAGACTGCTATCTTGTAAACATCGTTTGTAATATTTGAGAGATTTGTAGTATTTTTTATGCCCTCTAAAGAATAGAAAAAGTGGGCTAAACAATAAAGAATACAGAAATGAAGAAATCTAGTTCCTCGGTTAAAGGAGATATTTTCTGCTCAATCAGTTAGAATATAATACTGGAAAGCATTTAAATTATTATAGATATTTTAGTCACTTACATCCTTCAGGTTGAAAAAAGCAAATTCCACATGTAAGATCAAAGAATAAGATATACTCCTTTTCCATGTGAGAGTAAGGTTGTTATAGTCTTACCAGAAAACAAGGAAAAATTTTAGTGATGCATGATGATATTTTAAAAATTTACATTAAAAACTGTTCTGCTCAGATTTGCATAAATTTTTAGGCAAACAGAAAAGTGCAAAAAATACACAGCATTCTGATAATGGAAAAAAGCCAGATGGTAAATTTGAAGAGGATAAACGGGATCATGGGTTTATATATCTAATCAGTAAATTGATATTATTCATATTGGGTATGTATGCTTAAATATAATTGGTTAACTTTACACATTGATGGATGAATACCTATTTATGATGCTGTGAGAATGGAATCTTATGCAAAAAGAATAGTTACATAAATATCCATTTATTAGTCCTCTACCAGTAAAGCAGCAGGAGACTAAGTTTGCACCTAATATGTCCACCCATCTCTTAGTAAGTCCAAAACGGGCTTACAATATGGTGGTTTCAGGCTGGAGGGTGGTCTGGGAAAAGTGGGTACCTTATTTGTGTAATAACTACTCCTACATTTTTCAACCCAAATAACTTAAACTTTTCAAAAAGATTGCACATTTGTTGAAGATGTGCACCTGCATTTATTCATTGAGGAATTTTTTCTCCTTTTTCCAGACTTGGGAAATTTTATAATTTTTAAACAAAATTTGTTGTGTAATCAACTCCTACAGTTTTCAACCCAGATCCCTGAAACTTCACAGGAAGATTGCACATATGTTGAAGTTGTGCCCTGTTATTATGGAATTGTTCAAGGATTTTTTTTTTCATTATTCCAGACTTTGGAACATTAGTCATTTTAAGCAAATGGGTTTTCGTTTGCATCAACCAAATGTTTTGAACTTATACAAAATGCTTATTACCACCAAAAACAGATCAAGTTAAAAATTGGGTGGTGTCACTGTCACAATTCTCAAGTTTTTTCCCTTTATAAATGGGAAAAATTGCTGAATTTGTTGTTTCCACACTTTAAGTTTGCATTAACCAAATGTTATGAAACTTATACACAATGCTCATTACAACCAAACACAAATCGAGTTTGAATTTCGATTGCTTCAGGAAGTTCACCATTCTTGAGTTATGTCTGTTTATTGTGTCTACATATTTGTGTCCCATGCACATATTTTTCCTTAATCTATTTAATGCTTCTAATTCTATGTATTTGTTTTGATATTTGGTCTATATGGTAAATAGTTATGTTGTAAGTAGTAACAGATCAAGTTTTGACTTTCTTTCAGATGAATGATTCTTGCCAAATTTGTGGCCTTAGAAATCTTTTTTTTCCATATTTTTTTATGCCCAGCCTAAGATAGAAAAGGACATTATGTTTTCTGGTCTGTGAGTCTGTCAATCCCATAATAGGTTATTTTTTTGGGTCCAAGAAGTTAACCATGAAGTTATAGTCATATCAACTTGAAACTAATAGTACACATTTTCATAATGATGTGAACATTTTTAATTGTGTCCCAAATAACTGTTTTGATATCAGTTTCATGGTTCGCTGAATATGCAAATATGATAGTGTAAAACAAGTGCATTCACAGGTTAAGGTTTTTGATTAAGGTTGTTAACCATGAATTTGTGGTCACATCCACTTGAAATTTTTTTAATTCTTTGCAAAATTATGGTTTTGACCCTGATTTCATATAGTTCACTGAACATGGAAAATAATCGTGCAAGTGGGGAAAGGTGTCCTATGGATACATATTGTTCTGTAATGCTTCAATCAATAAGATATTTTGTATACAGTCATATCATAAGAAGTTTCTGCTGGAGTGTAAATTTTGTTCATGTTGAGTGATTTCGTCCTAAGTTGTGGCCCTTGGAAAAAGAAAATTGATTGATTATTTCAGTTTTCTGCACTTTCTTCCAGGGCTTCCAAAATTTCCTGACGACAGCCGGACATTTTTCAAAGAAATATTTTTGACGGTCAATGATCAGCTGGATACTTAAATGTAACTGAGAGGATGCATAAATTGATATATGTGTCTAAATAATTAGTAGTGTTATATGCAATAAAATTATTTATAACTGTTTTGTTTTCTTCATTCTAAAAATAAATAAAATATTATCCTCGGTATTGTGTCATTTTTCTGTGTATCGTAATACAGTAACCATCATTGCATCAATCAGCTTCAGTACCTGACTGTTCTCATGTTTTTGTTTCTGTTTATATAATCTATCTTCTCTCTGTGAGTACTTAACACTTTGTAAATTAAGGGTATCTTATTTGAAACTGTTGATGTTGGCTTTAATTGCAGTACAAGTTACAACTTGATCATCAATACACGTGATACTTTTCTTTTTGTGTATTGACTACCTGACCACGTGACTTTTACAACTGATGCGGTATTTATAGATAACATTGAGGAGGCCCGATGAAGGATATTGTTTTAAACCGTGTAAAATCTACTGAACAGTGATAACATTTTTCTTTGTACAATTTCCCAACCTGATTTAGAAAATAAGGAATAAATAAAAACATACTCAGTTGATAAATAATTTAATGAATAACAACATGATATTTTATGTAAGCATATAACAACAATAAAATGTCAGAAGAGCACAATGCTGACAAACACACGCAATAAATATTACAATGAGCACATTGAAAAGAAGCACAGATCACAGCACAAGATTAGAGTTCATTTAGTCTAATTAAAGATTTTACATTCATGAGCTTGCTAAATGCATTGTTCTGATAAACATGGCGGTTACGAACGGATTGCCATTTGCGGATAGCAGGAACAGGGTCAAAGTCTTTAACATCTACACCTACTAAGCTTATCCTCATAAGTTGATCTAAAGCGTCAATACCTAGACTACACCTTAGTCGATCATAATTCCCACGGCGGGACTTAACTTTACGTCGGACATCACCTCTTTCTCTATAACATCGGAAATTGTCTGAATAAATTCGGAGCAGGCATTGTTCTCTTGATATAATTTAGAAGTGATCACGGCACCATTTAACTTAGTTAAATCATTTATTGACTGAAATTTGTCCATTGGTTTTTCCTATATATTTTAGTAAATTTTCCCCTTGAGAGTACCCCAGTATTTAACACGATGTAGTGTTAAATAAAATAATATATATCATACTTATTCATTTATAAATATCCTTATTTGAAGAATAACTTTTAAATATCAGGATACTTTTAAAACTGAATGCTCATTTAAAATAATATCTATAAAGCGTAATTAAATAGGATGTTGTTCCATACACGCTTACATGTTTGACCTCGTTTACCGGATTACCTTTATGTACATTGTTATGCATCATTAATTCTATTGATAAAGATAAGCTAAGGACACCTCATCAAAGGTAACAAACCTGTAATCAGTGAATGATTTATGGCTTCAATATAACTTATTGAAGGGATAATTGTTTGACAGCTTGTTGTTATTTAAATAAAAGAAAACGTGTTTTTTCTACTTTTTATTGATGTACACAAGCTAAAGACCAAGCCGTACATTTATGTACCCAGAGGATTAGACTAACTGAGACACTTCAAAGTATCTGAAATATGCTGCTTCTGTTTTATTAAACCCAATTATGACCGAAATATCTTTGTGAAATAGATTGCCACAATTATAAACTAAAATGCCCAAACGGACATGCCCAAAGCCCCAAACGGACATTTTTATCGATCGATAGTTGGTAAAAATTGAAATGACCGTTTCATGAAAATGCCTTGAATAACAAAATGTGGCACACCAATTCTATTTGACCTTTTGAGGCTGAGAGCAGCCGGTCTTTTTATGAAAGTTTCGGTCAAGTCCGGAATATATGACCGTTTTGGAAGCCCTGCTTTCTTCTGAAGCTCTAATTAGATATTTGGTATACAGTTATTACATTAGGAATTAGAGATCAAGTTTTGGTTTTATTCTTGTTGAGGGATTTTTTTATTAGTAATGTCAGTAATAACTTAATGCTTGCCCAATATAAGGGTAAACACATCTAATGTAGCAATTTTCAAAGAATCTTAAACATTTGATCAGGGCTTCCAAAATTTCCTGACGACAGCCGGACATTTTTCAAAGAAATATTTTTGACGGTCAATGATCAGCTGGATACTTAAATGTAACTGAGAGGATGCATAAATTGATATATGTGTCTAAATAATTAGTAGTGTTATATGCAATAAATTTATTTATAACTGTTTTGTTTTCTTCATTCTAAAAATAAATAAAATATTATCCTCGGTATTGTGTCATTTTTCTGTGTATTGTAATACAGTAACCATCATTGCATCAATCAGCTTCAGTACCTGACTGTTCTCATGTTTTTTTTCTGTTTATATAATCTATCTTCTCTCTGTGAGTACTTAACACTTTGTAAATTAAGGCCATCTTATTTGAAACTGTTGATGTTGGCTTTAATTGCAGTACAACTTGATCATCAATACACGTGATACTTTTCTTTTTGTGTATTGATTACCTGACCACGTGACTTTTACAACTGATGCGGTATTTATAGATAACATTGAGGAGGCCCAATGAAGGATATTGTTTTAAACCGTGTAAAATCTACTGAACAGTGATAACATTTTTCTTTGTACAATGATAAGTACAAAATTAAATGTTTTTGCGTAGCCAGATCAGTTGACTCGTCGATCATAATTCCCACGGCGGGACTTAACTTTACGTCGGACATCACCTCTTTCTCTATAACATCGGAAATTGTCTGAATAAATTCGGAGGAGGCAACATTGTTCTCTTGATATAATTTAGAAGTGATCACGGCACCATTTAACTTAGTTAAATCATTTATTGACTGAAATTTGTCCATTGGTAAGTTGTCTTTAGCAATAAAGTAAGCATTACGGAACAAGGTGCACATTGCGCCGTTGTCAGTCTTTTCATGAACTTTCTCAAATACTGATACAATTGGATTACTTTTGGAAGCTGTCTCTAATTTAAGAGCTTGAATGTGGTCATTGCTATAGGCATGCTCTACAACGGCTGACTTTCGAAAATTTGTCGAACCAGGCTTTACAAAGTTATTTTTAAGTTTAATGTTTTTGACAAATGTCACAAAACATGGCATTTAGCATACTGTCAAATCTTAACCATAAAAACAGTTGTAACCATTTATGAATAAAGCTTCTAGCAGATTTCGAATTTTGATCGGAATCGTCACGTTTACGTTTGCCCATGATGGCAGATTTGTAAAGTTCAATATTTGAGACAAAGTCTTTATAACAGTCGGAGATTGTCATGATTGGATATTATTCTTTATGATTTTAATTATAAAAACAGTTTTTAATATGAAAACAAGAATAGAGAACGCCCCCTTATTTATTGGACAACTCAGCTTGGTACAGTTTTTCCTATATATTTTAGTAAATTTTCCCCTTGAGAGTACCCCAGTATTTAACACGATGTACAGTGTTAAATAAAATAATATATATCATACTTATTCATTTACAATTATCCTTATTTGAAGAATAACTTTTAAATATCAGGATACTTTTTTAAACTGAATGCTCATTTAAAATAATATCTATAAAGCGTAATTAAATAGGATGTTGTTCCGTACACGCTTACATGTTTGACCTCGTTTACCTGATTACCTTTATGTACATTGTTATGCATCATTAATTCTATTGATAAAGATAAGCTAAGGACACCTCATCAAAGGTAACAAACCTGTAATCAGTGAATGATTTATGGCTTCAATATAACTCATTGAAGGGATAATTGTTTGACAGCTTGTTGTTATTTAAATAAAAGAAAACGTGTTTTTTCTACTTTTTATTGATGTACACAAGCTAAAGACCAAGCCGTACATTTATGTACCCAGAGGATTAGACTAACTGAGACACTTCAAAGTATCTGAAATATGCTGCTTCTGTTTTATTAAACCCAATTATGACCGAAATATCTTTGTGAAATAGATTGCCACAATTATAAACTAAAATGCCCAAACGGACATTTTTATCGATCGATAGTTGGTAAAAATTGAAATGACCGTTTCATGAAAATGCCTTGAATAACAAAATGTGGCACACCAATTCTATTTGACCGTTTGAGGCTGAGAGCAGCCGGTCTTTTTATGAAAGTTTCGGTCAAGTCCGGAATATATGACCGTTTTGGAAGCCCTGCATTTGATGCCATTGTGCACCTCATACATGTGTCATACCTTGTTTTTTTTTGGTTTCCCAAAGCAAATCATATAAAGACCTGGTTATTTCTGTATGCATGCAGCTCACAGTTTCTTTAGAAATACTGACAGAATTCAATATATAGTTACAGTAAGTACTTTTTTTCAGTTTTAACAGGGAAGAATCTCTTCTGGATCATTTTGGGATGTTTAATCTCAGGAGTTGGTGGAATAGAGGACACAGGAAAGTGCACAGGTATTATTATTAAAGAAATTGAGAATCATATTCCCTTATTCTAGGATTTTAACAAAAATGATATACAGTTATAATAAGCTATTTTAAAATCTTTGAAGGTGCCAAAAATAAAATAGAGAAATTGGTATCAAACTATTTTTTGAATAAGGAATCACAATTTTAGAGCAGTGTTCTCCCCAGGATTTTAGGATAGCACCAGGGTAACGCATGTGGACAGCTTGGTAAAAATGGTTCATACTATAAGTTGTGTCGCGTCGCGTCGCGTCGCGTCGCTTAGCTATATTTTTAATTACTGTAGTTTTTATGTCTCTTGTTTTGTTTTAATGCTGTGGTACTGTATTATGTAGACATTGAGTCAGAAAATTATTGGTAAAAAAGAAGTAAATCAAAAAACAGTTAGTTTACTTTAATATTTTTTTAAAATAAATAAAATATTATTCATTACAAAATATTCATCTAAATTTAAAGTAATTAAATCTTTTATAAAATCCATGATCAATAAAAATAAAATATAATTCAAAAGAGAACAAAAATGTTCAGTTTAAAAAACTTTCTAGTTTCTAGAAAGAAAGTTGTTGTATGTGAAAGGATTCCTGTCATAAGGAGATATAAAATTAATAACAACAAATATTGTTTTATTATTTGAACTAGTATCTATCTTAAATTTAAATAAAAAGAAATTTTTCATAAATTTTTAAACATTTTGCCATATTTCATGTAAATATTAACCTTTCTTGTCTTTGGTGATAATCAAACAAAGATACAGACTTAATACTGCACTCAAATCTAAATCTTTATTAATTTGTCATGATCCATTTATAAAGAATTCCTAAATCTATAAATTTATCTTAGGTCTATAGATCTATAAATAACCATATTCAATGACAACAACAAAGTCTCCCTATTTTTCCCGCCTTAATGACAGGAAGTAGATATAAATAGATTTAACATGTGCTTATGGATAAAATTTGCAAGATTACTTCTGTTATTCATTAATTATGGATATAGATATCCAGTTTGAAGGTACAGTCATGCATTTTATTTATAAAATAGAATAGATTGCAATTAATTGTAAATACACTTAGCTTGAATATGAAACGTGAACTAACTGGTGTGATATGTACAGATGATTTACTTGTTGACAGATACTATAGTTTGAAATCCGACTATCATGCAATAACTATGTCCTAATTAAAGATAATTTGGCCATGGTTTAAATCAGAGACATATAATACTATAATATAAGAATTGAGAAATGTATAATTGTCAATTATCCGTTAATCAGCCAACTTTATTATGTACAAAAAATGTACCGGCTTGTTTACAACTATCAGGTCGATACTGTTTGTGTACAAAGTATTTCCCGACTTGTCACAGGTCAGCACTTGGGTGGTGAGTGAAGCCATAAAATAGTTATCTGTGACCATAAAGTTATGATCTCTTAATTAAAACACAAAAGAATCATGTAACAAGTGTTAATTACATCGTTTAAATCCAATCAACAAGGTTAACCTCAGAAGGTAAATCGATCACGTGGTGTAAACAATCTGTGTTGAACTGGTTTGAACTTGTCAAATTTCACCTGGAATTTTATACCGTACGGAAAAGATTTACCAAGTCGTTTGAAACTTTACCTATTTACGATTTTTTTTACTGAAAATTTTAGCACCACGGACAAAAATTATACATCACGGTAAGACCGATAGCACCACGCTCAGAAATTATACATCGCGGGCCCGCGGTCCTTTAAGGGCCTGGGGAGAACACTGTAGAGTAGCATCTTTTGTGCTATGATTTCAACAAAATTGATACATATATATAGGTAAAATATGCTGTTCCAAATTGTTTCCTGATGTCAAATATGGGGAAAAACTTACCTGCAGTTTCTTAGAAAAAATAACAAATTTTGGGACACATCTAATATGATCTTTTTGTGTTATGATTTCAACAATAATTGCTATATACATGTGTATATAATATACATTTCAAATTGATTCCAGATATCACAATTGTTTCTGATAAAATGATAAATTTGAGTATCCACGGTTTCTTTGCTACATTACCCTGGTGACATGTTTTTAGAAAAATAATACTGCAAATTTAATATAGTCAGTTTATATATATATATTTAAAATATGCAATATCATAATCCTAAGGACTAAATACGAAATACTTCTGTTATTATTTAATAAAACAAACCAATATCACTCATTATACCCCACTCAACAAGTTGCGGAGAGTATAATGTTTTTGACCCGTCTGTCCGTCCGTCTGTCCGTCCGTCAGTCCGTCAGTCCTATTTCTTGTCATCGCAACTCCTCTCAAACCACACAACAGAATTTCACGAAACCTTTTTAGATAATAAGGACATACTATGTAGTTGTGCATATCGAAAGAAAATTACGATTCAATTTTTTTTCTAGGAGTTATGCCCCTTTGAACTTATTTACTTTAATGTACTGCTGCAACAGTTTGTCATCCCAACTCCTCTCAAACCACACAACAGAATTTCATGAAACCTTTTCAGATAATAAGGACATACAACGTAGATGTGCATATCGACAGGAAATTACGATTCAATTTTTTTTCTAGGAGTTACGCCCCTTTGAACTTATTTACTTTAATGTACTGCTGCAACAGTTTGTCATCGCAACTCCTCTCAAACCACACAACAGAATTTCATGAAACCTTTTCAGATAATAAGGACATACAACGTAGATGTGCATATCGACAGGAAATTACGATTCAATTTTTTTTCCAGGAGTTACGCCCCTTTGAACTTATTTGCCAAATATACTACTGCAACCTTTTGTCATCACAACTCCTCTCAAACCACACAACAGAATTTCATGAAACCTTTTTAGATAATAAGGACATACTACGTAGATGTGCATATCGACAGGAAATTACGATTCAATGTTTTTTCCAGGAGTTACGCCCCTTTGAACTTATTTGCCAAATATACTACTGCAACCTTTTGTCATCGCAACTCCTCTCAAACCACACAACAGAATTTCATGAAACCTTTTTAGATAATAAGGACATACTACGTAGATGTGCATATCGACAGGAAATTACGATTCAATTTTTTTTCCAGGAGTTACGCCCCTTTGAACTTATTTGCCAAATATACTACTGCAACCTTTTGTCATCGCAACTCCTCTCAAACCACACAACAGAATTTCATGAAACCTTTTTAGATAATAAGGACATACTACGTAGATGTGCATATCGACAGGAAATTACGATTCAATGTTTTTTCCAGGAGTTACGCCCCTTTGAACTTATTTGCCAAATATACTACTGCAACCTTTTGTCATCGCAACTCCTCTCAAACCACACAACAGAATTTCATGAAACCTTTTTAGATAATAAGGACATACTACGTAGATGTGCATATCGACAGGAAATTACGATTCAATTCTTTTTCCAGGAGTTACGCCCCTTTGAACTTATTTGCCAAATATACTACTGCAACCTTTTGTCATCGCAACTCCTCTCAAATTTGCATATTGACAGGAAATTATGATTCAATTTTTTTTTCTTATACAATTTTTTTTTCTTACACTTATTTTATTTCTCCAATGACAATGTGGGGACGTGGGGTATGTGAGCGCGCTCACTAAGGTTCTTTAATTTTTTATTAGCTGAATCAGGCAAATGTAGTAAAGTTTAAGTAATTTCTCTCCATTGACTATTGTTAACTAGAACTACCTTTATTTTATTTTTTTGATCAACTAAAATTGAGAATGGAAATGGGGAATATGTCAAAGAGACAACAACCCGACCAAAGAGCAGATAACAGCCGAAGGCCACCAATGGGTCTTCAACGCAGTGAGAAAATCCCGCACCCAGAGGTGGGCCTCAGCTGGCCCCTAAATAAAAATGTGTACTAGTTCAGTGAAAATGGACGTCATACTAAACTCTAAACATATAAAAGAACTAAAATTAAAAAACATACAATACTAACAAAGGCCAGAGGCTCCTGACTTGGGACAGGTGGTGATAAATAATGGGGTTGGTATTTAGTTGGTAACCTTAAGCATGTAAAGCTTGCACTATCATGACCATGGCATTAAAGAAAAACAACATGACACAAAAAACTACTAAGAAAACTAAAGATTAAGTAGCACAACCTCCACCAAAAAAAGGGGGTGAAATCAGATGGGAGAGTGGCTAAAACATTAGTGAAATATATTCCTGGTAATTTGTGACAGAGATATTCTAAAACAGTTAACCAAATCATATCTATTAGAATAACCTGATTATGGATATCACATCTTATTGCATAAAGGTATTGGTCTTAATGTTGAGGGGACTTTTAAGGAAGGTGGTACTGCTACCTTTACTGTTCCAAAGCATTGCGAAACACAAGGAATGACAGCAGCAACAAATGGACAAGTGAGATTTATAGTGACAAATGGGATAGTTAATAAAGATTACAAGAAATTGGTTACCAGTGAAGTTGGTTATTCTAGATGGACAATTACAATTGACAACCTTACCTCCTCAAACCTCTCTTCAGTATATGAATTCACTTGTGGTTTTGATTGTGAAAAAACTAAAAGGTTATCTGAGTATGGAAAAAGTAAGTTCTTATACTAATTAAGTCTCCCAATCGAAGTTTGGGAAGACTTATTGTTTTTGCTCAGTTATTATTATTAAGTCTCCCAAACGAAGTTTGGGAAGACTTATTGTTTTTGCTCAGTTCTTCTTCTTCTTCTTCTTCTTCTTCTTCTTCTTCTTCTTCCGCCACTTTTAAATTTGAACTTGTCCGCACCCGTTCTCCAAAACCACTTGTCAGATTAACTTAGGGTTTCACAATATGTTAGACTAACATGTCTAGTGGTGCAATCAGGGTTTTGTTTGTGCAATGGGGTTTATAAAGGGGTACTTTGAGGGGCAAAAAGAAAAGAGGGTTTTACTATAGAACCCTATGGGATTTTATTTTTTTAAATTTTCAAATGATTATAAATTGAAAACCGTTTGTGATAGACACAATCTTTTTAATTGAAAATGTTCTAAATGATAAAGCCCATTAAATGAAATACAGGGTTAGTCCCCAGGGGTCAGTCCAACCCCTGCCATTTAAGAAAGTTCTAATACCTTGTAAGTGGTCAAGATCCCCACCCCTAAACCATAAATATTTTGGTTTGTCATGCTAAGATGGTTTGAATAATATACAGGGTTAGTCCCCAGGGGTCATCCCGACCCCCTGCCATTTGAGAAAGTTCTAATATCTTGTAAATGGTCGAGATCCCCACCCCTAAACCATATATATTCTGGTTTGTCATGATAAAGCACATCAAATGAAATACAGGGTTAGTCCCCAGGGGTCACCCCCACTCCCTGCCATTTAAGAAAGTTCTAATACCTTGTAAGTGGTCAAGATCCCCATCCCTAAACCATATATATTCTGGTTTGTCATGCTAAGATGGGTTGAATAATATACAGGGTTAGTCCCCAGGGATCATCCTGACCCCCTGCCATTTGAGAAAGTTCTAATATTTTGTAAATGGTCGAGATCCCCACCCCTTAACCATATATATTCTGGTTTGTCATGATAAAGAACATCAAATGAAACACAGGGTTAGTCCCCAGGGGTCACCCCCACCCCCTGCCATTTGAGAAAGTTCTAATATCTTGTAAATGGCTGAGATCCCCACCCCTAAACCATATATATTCCTATTTGTCATGTGTCGAACATTTGAATGACGTATACTGTCAGTCCCCAGGGGTTCCCCCCACCCCCAATGTTCTAATATCTTGTAAATGGTTGAGATCCCCACCCCTAAACCATATATATTCCTGTTTGTCATGTAATGAACATTTGAATGACGTATAGGGCCAGTCCCCAGGGGTTCCTCCCCACCCATAATTGCCAACTGACATGATATTCGCGTGTAATACACACTTTTTCAACGGTTTACACACGAGGATTTTATCACATGGCGTGTACACGCTTTTCACCACTTTACACGCAATTACACGCTTTTTAGTTGTTTTGATTTTTTGGTTGTTAGTGATATCGCGATTCTCGGGTTTTTTCATTATAACACGATAAATACCGAAATTTCGAAGTAATTGTTTGGTGGCCATTGTTTATTTATCTCTATATGGACGAACAGCAAAATCTCTTAAGGTAAGTAGTTTGTGATTAGTTTTTACGATTTTGGGACTTTCTTTCTTTCAAATTCACTTAGGGAAAATGTCCACAGAAAGAGGTAGCTTTCAGGACCTGTACCGTCGTCTAAAGAGTCGATTTCTAAGCGAAAACGATGTGTACGTACCAAGATTCAAGATTTATAAATTATATTTGGGAGTTTGAGTTTAAATCATCGAGGGATGAGTAACGCATTGTGCACTCTATATTGCAATCATAACAATACATATGAGAGGAGAACTAAAATACATAGCTATTTGATTAAGCATTTAACAATTATAAAATATTTTTCTTTTTCAGTTTCAAATGTAGCCAACAGATTTCCACAGGCCATAGGGGATGGAAATATCACGGAACTGTTGGATCAGTTCTCATAGTATTAGCTGTCTTCTGATGAACTACCCAGTTTTGACCAGGCAATAGCAACATATATTGTATAGTTTGTTGGGAGCAATGGCAGAGATCATAGATGACATTTTAGATGGCAAAAAAACATTATGACACTCTTTCAAAGCTTCATGAAGCTATTTTAGTTCAGCCAAATATCAATTCTGACTGTGAGAGATCATTTTCAATTATAAAGAAATTTACACTGAATTCTGATCAGAACTTGACAATGATATGTTGTGTGCCTTGTTATCAAGTAAATGTAACCAAATCAGCAGGTGTTTTGACTATGTGCCTAGTGGTGTTGCTTTAAAAGCAGCAAAACAGACCACTGTTGAATACAATAAAAGTTTACAGTTGAATATTGTTTTTATATTAACAAATTTGCATATAATGTGAAATTATGAACATTGTACCACAAGGTTCCATATCACAAAGGGAAGGCTGGGATTGAGTTTGGGGGTAATTGCCCCAAACGTTCAGGACTTAGGGGCAAAAAAGGGGTCAAAAACAAGCATTTTTCTAGTTTCCAGACAATGACTTCTGTTTAAGTGTATGGATCTCTCTGAAATTGTACTTCAAGGTTCCATAGCACAAAGGGAAGGCTGGGATTGAGTTTGGGGGTAATTACTCCAAGGAGGGGGTTAAATAAGTGGGGGGATTTTTCATGTCCCCGCCGTAGCGGAGGGGGCATTAAGTTTTACCCTTGTCCGTCCGAACGTACGTCCCAAAGTTGGTTTTCGTTCTCTAACTTTAATTTGCTTCCATCAAATGCTACGAAACTTATACACAATGCTAATAACCACAATACACAGATCAAGTTTGAATTTTGGTGGCCTCACTTTCACCGTTCTAGAGTTATGCCCCTTTACAAATTTTGTTCTCTAACTTAAATTAGCCTCAACCAAATGTTTTGACACTTATACACAATGCTTATTACCACAAAATACAGATCAAGTCTGAATTTTGGTGGCGTCACTTTAACTGTTCTAGAGTTATGCCCCTTTACAAATGGAAAAATTGCTGGATTTTTCCTTCCATTCCGTTTTAGTTTGCCTTAACCAAATGCTACGAAACTTATACACAATGCTTATTACAACAAAACGCAGATCAAGTTAGAATTTTGGATTTGTCATTTATACTGTTCTACAGTTATGCCCCTTTACAAATGGAATAAATTGATTTGCCGAGCGCAGCTGGATACGACAGCAGGAGGTCCAACCCTGAACAGTTGGGGCAAAAATGGACACAATATTCGTGCTTGATACAGGTCTAAATTTGGATTGAAATTAAAGGTTTGACACATAATAGGTTTCTGACACAGAATAACTGTAGTCAAAAGAACTTAGAATTGGTTGTATAATTTGAATTTATATTCAATTTTTTATACGCCTGTCAATTTTTGACGGGACGTATTATGGTATACAAATGTCCGGTGTCCGTCCGTCTGTCTGTCCGTCTGTCCGTCTGTCTGTCCGGCATAAACATGTCGCACCGTAACTTGAGAATGACTTATCCAAATTTCATGAAACTTAACATAGTTGTTTCTTATGATGGTCAAACAATCTGTATACTTTTGGTGAAAATAAGATTAAAACTTTTTGAGTTACAGGGACTTAGTAACTAAAACAGGTGTGTGTTTTTTTTCACATGTGGCACCGTATCTCAAAAACAATTTATGATTATTGCTTTAAACTTTACACACTTTTTAGTTATATTAATCTTAAAATCTGTATACTTTTTGGTGATGATTCAAACTTTTATTTTTGATTTATTGAGTATTTTGTAAAAAAAGGGGGAGGGTTTTTTCACATGTCGCGCTGTATCTCAAAAACAGTTTATGATTATTGCTTAAAACTTTACACACTTCTTAGTTATACTAACCTTAAGATCTGTATACTTTTTGGTGATGATTCAAAATTTTATTTTTGAGTTATTGAGTATTTTGTAAAAAAAGGGGGAGGGTTTTTTCACATGTCGTGCCGTATCTCAAAAACGATTTATGATTATTGCTTAAAATTTTACGGGGATGGGTTTTTCACATGTCACGCCTTATCTCAAAAACAGTTTATGATTATTGCTTAAAACTTTACACACTTCTTAGTTATATTAACCTTAAGATCTGTATACTTTTTGGTTTTGATTCAAAATTTTATTTTTGAGTTATTGAGTATTTTGTAAAAAAAGGGGGAGGGGTTTTTCACATGTCGCGCCGTATCCCAAAAACGATTTATGATTATTGCTTAAAATTTTACACACTTCTTAGTTATATTAATCTAAAGATCTGTATACTTTTTGGTTTTGATTCAAAATTTTATTTTTGAGATATTGATTTTTTTTTTTAAAAGGGGGGTTTTCACATGTTGTGCCGTATCTTAAAAACGATTTATGATTATTGCTTAAAATTTTACACACTTCTTATTTATATTAATCTAAAGATCTGTATACTTTTTGGTTTTGATTCAAAATTTTATTTTAGAGATATTGATTTTTTTGTAAAAAAAAAAAGGGGGTTTTCGCATGTCACGCCGTATGTCAGAAACTATTTATGCTTATTGCATAAAAATTCACACACCAGATGACGGGTGTATCATGCGCTCATGGCGCAGCTGTTTATTTGCTTTTGTGCAATACACTATGCTGTTGCGAATTTTTTTTCACCTTCTCCCTCTTCTTTTTCCCCCCAAAAAAATCTTTCCCTCAAGATATGGTCATTATCTCAATTCAAATTTCCAATGTAGTTTGCAACCATAATTACCCATTTAAATACATCATAAAAGTCTTAAAATAGAAAATGACATACATAATCATGTGGTAAAATAATATATCTTTAATCAGCATTTTTATTGGTAACTTCTAAAAATAAATTGACAGCTAATCACCTCAAGACAATACAAAATTTCTTTATACATAATTTTAAAGCAGTGTAAGGGAGGTAATCCAAATTAACATTGTAATTAGACTTTAGGTTTGCACTCTGTCCTTCTGTTCGTCCGGCAACTCAGTTATCCACACTTTTTTTCTTCGTTCTTGAAGATATTGATTTGATATTTGCACTACAAACCAGTAAAAGTCTGAAATGGCCTATATCTGTACTCGACTGTACTGATTTTTACTCGACCAGTCTGAATTGGTCTGAAATTTACTTGATAATACTCGACTGTAGTCTGAACCATATTTAACAGTCCGAACATGTACTTGACCCTTACTCGACCAGTACTTAACCATTTTATACGCGTCTGAACCATGCTTGACCTAGTCTGAACCATGCTCGACCTAGTCTGAACCATACTCGACCTAGTCTGAACCATACTCGACCAAGTCTTAACCAACCTAGACCTATTTTTTGTATCTATCTATTGTATTTCATCAATTTAGGAACTGTTTTTAACAATAGCTATTTCCCCTGGCTAGAAATTTGAAATTAAAACCAAAATATCACAATTAACATAATGTAACTTCATCACCATATTCATCAACACTTATATACATACATATATATCACCTTTAAAATAAAAATAAAACAAGCTGATCAAATAATCTCAAAACTGAATTGTGACTAATATTTTCAATGTTATTCCAAATTTTTTGAATGTTTCAGATATATTTTATGGTTACTGGACAATTTTCACCATTAACTTAAGCCTCGTATAGATTTATGGTGTCAGTTGAGTTTAGTTAATAATGCAGTGAACATTTTTTTTATTAAAATATATATAAAATAGCATATAAAGCAACTTAATAAATTTAAAAAATGACACCTTTGTTTTGTTAAACCAAGAATTTAAAATATAATCATGATAATAGAACTTCCATAGTAATCCTGTGATAAACTTTTAAAAAAGGAAAAGTGTTCCAAATTTAAAGTTACAGTAAAAATTTATTTCAATTAAATTTAAATAATTTTTGTCAAAATTAAAGACATGGCATACAAGAAGCACTTTAATAAGGTTTAATTACCTAAGTACATGTGTGTTTTACAGGTAAAAAGAAAGCCCTATTTTTCTTAAACTCCGTGTATTACTTATCTAGTGAATTCAAAAGGCCTTGCGATTTAAGTTTCACAGGATGTTGCAATTTTGAATGAATGTTATTTAGAATTTAATACTCTCTGACCAGGTGTGATCTTTTTTATGAGTTTGCCCAAAGCAGGAGGTATTACTTTATACTTCACCACTAATCAGAAGAACAATTTTATTTATTTCTTTAATTTTTATCCCTTTTTGATATATATTGTACATGTTGTATATAATATATCCCAAATTATAATAATAGATATATTTCTAAAATAAGGTTAAACAATTTCATAGATTTTGTTGGCTGTTGTTACCTCATTAAAAAGATAATTATATAACTATTGTACATTTTTTGTATGTAACCATGAAACCTATGTAGTTTTTATTTAGGAATTTAGGAAAATTAATTTAAAAAAAAAACACATGCCAAACAAGAAGCACCTTAATAAGGTTTAATTACCCTCAGTATAGGTGTGGTTTTTAGGTAAAAGAAAATCTTTTTTTAACAAAACTCTAAAACTTTTAAATTGATATAATTAAATTATTATATAAGATAATTTGATTTAACTATCTCTATTCGATAAATCTGAGAATCATGTAAGAATGTAAAAATCTGTTTTTATAATATATCATTATTTTATCATGTTTATTGTGGCTGTTGTCATGTCAGATAAAAAGAAATTTATTTTAACAGTTAAAATTTAGAAAAAGTAGAGGTTATTTGGTCAAGTATGGTTCAGACTGGTCGAGTATTGTTCAGACCTTTGGTCGAGTATGGTTTAGACTGAAAAAAATAGGTCGAGTACAGGTCGAGAATGGGTTAAGACGGTTTCAGACTGGTCGAGAAATAGTTCAGACTATTTTCAATGGCAAAGATAAGGGTCAAGTACAAATCAGTACATTATTGTTAATTGTAAATGTCCCCGTGTGACCCTGATTGGAATAACAAAATATTTGATTTGAATCGATTTTATAACTAGATTCCCCCCTTTTAAGTTAAAAAATCTTAGTTTTTCATTTTTGTTTTCTTCAACAGTAAGACGACCTCTTGTCTCTCATTTAGGAATATCCCTCATAATTTAGGGGGATTGTTCCAAAACCTGCGTGCCTTTTCCGTTGTTTTGATACTGTTTTTATACGCCCGTTTACGGGACGTATTATGGTATACCGTTGTCCGTCTGTCCGTCTGTCCGTCCGTCTGTCCGTCGTCAACATGTCGGCGTCTGTCCGTCCGTCTGTCCGTCGTCAACATGTCGGACATTAACTCAAAAATGCTTTAACCAATTTGCATAAAACTTTGGTGAATTGTTTATATCTATTGACATGAACTCCCTTTCGTTTTTTATAAAATTTAGATTTTACGTTTCCGAGTTATGGGGTTTTATTCATTAAAAAAAAGGGGGATTTTCCAGTTTTCGGACAATAAGTCAAGAATGCTTTCACCAACTTGCAAGAAATTGTGGTGAATTGTTTATATCTATTGACATGAGCTCCCTTTTGATTTTTATAAATTTTAGATTTTACGTTTCTGAGTTACAGGGTTTTATTCATAAAAAAAGGGGGGATTTTCCAGTTTTAGGACAAAAACTCAAAAATGCTTTCAGCAATTCTTATGAATATTTGGGGAATTGTTTGTATGTATTGATGTAAGCTCCCTTTAGAATTTTATAAATTTTACATTTTACATTTCTGAGTTATGGGGTTTTATTCATTAAAAAAAGGGGTGACTTTCCAGTTTTTGGACAATAACTCAAAACTGCTGTCACCAATTCTCATGAAACTTTGGTGAATTGTTTATATCTATTAACATGGGCTCCCTTTTGATTTTTATAAATTTTAGATTTTACGTTTCCGAGTTACAGGGTTTTATTCATAAAAAAGGGGGGGATTTTCCAGTTTTCGGACAAAAACTCAAAAATGCTTTCAGCAATTCTTATGAAAATTTGGTGAATTGTTTGTATGTATTGATGTAAGCTCCCTTTAGAATTTTATAAATTTTACATTTTACATTTCTGAGTTATGGGGTTTTATTCATTAAAAAAAGGGGTGATTTTCCAGTTTTTGGACAATAACTCAAATTTGCTGTCACCAATTCTCATGAAAGTTTGGTGAATTGTTTTTATCTATTGATGTAAGCTCCCTTTTTATTTTCATAAATTTCTAATATGACATTGAGAATAAATTGAACTTTATTTGTTTATAGTCTGAAAACAGATATACTAAGTATTGCACAACAGCAAGAAATCTTTAATTGAATATAAATTCAATTCATATAACCAATTTCAAGTTCTTTGACTACATTTATTCAGAAACCTATAATATGTCAAATATTTAATTACAATCCAAATTCAGACCTGAATCAAGCTTGAATATTGTGTCCATTTTTGCCCCAACTGTTCAGGGTTGGACCTCTGCGGGCGTATCTAGCTTTATTATTATTTCAATTTTAACAATTTTCAATTTTAACAATTTCAATACAACTATCCGTTTTAGTTGACTTATTTTGCCTAGAATTTTACTTATCACCATCGACATCTGCCTTTCTCTTCCCCCGATTAATAAAAGAAAACATTGAAATTTGACGATCCGCCATTTTTGTCAATGAAAACAAATTAGCGAAGCGCGATAAGTATTTAAATTTTTACGGTGCGGAAACGAAAAAAATCCGGAATTTGAAAAAAAAAAGCCGACCACCTCCTGCAATGGAAAGGTGGTCGGCTTTCAAAAGAAGGTGGTCGGCACACCCAACTTAAATGCCGAATGGAAAACACTGAGTACAGATATAGGCCATTTCAAACTTTTACTGGTTTGTAGTGTTGGTATGTAATTTTATCATGACAAGTTATAGATCAAGTTCGAATTTTATTCCGGTCTGATGATTTAGTCCACAGTTATGTTCCATATAAAAACTCCATAACTAATGTTAGAGTACTATGTTAAACCATATATCTGTACAAAGGGAGATAACTCATTTTTTAAAAGACATTCTTTGGTAAATTGTTTGAGGAATTTTGTGGCAGGTTTATATGTTATTTTGTATAAACTAATTTTCTGTGTATTTATGTATATTTTTTTTTTATTAAGTGAAATCCTTTAATTAGATAATAATCTATTTTTATTAAAGTATATATTTCATTACATTACATTGTGTAGATACAACTTGTTGACATTTTATAGATAAGTTACAAATCTTTATTAGTTTGTGACAAATGAAAGAAAAAATATTTGGAACTATTAATTATATTTGATTGTAATTTGAAAATAGATATACATTGTATTACATCATATCTAATGTTAGAGTGTTATAGGTTTTCCTCACTTTTTTCATCATGCTTGAAGATATGGATTGACAATTGGTATATAGTTTTATCATGACAAGTTACAGATCAAGTTCAAATTTTTGTTTCGGTCTGATAATTGTGTGCAGAGTTCTGGTCCTTGGACTTGAAAAGATTCACTGATATATTCAGTTTTCCACACTGTTTTTAGTCATGCTTGAAGATATTGACTTGATATTTTCTTTTTGTTTACACCATGTCAAGTTATAGAACAAGTTAGCATTTTTTTCCAGTATAATAAATTTTTACCCAGTAGGGGACTATGTTTTGCCATGCAATACTCTCAGAATGCTTGTTAAAAGTGATTGTCCATATACAAGAAAACCCTTGTTTTTCCCCCCTTTTTTTGCTCCTAATTCCTATACGGTTTGAGCCATTACCCCCCAAAGCCAATTCTAACCATCCCTTTGTGGTATGGAAACTTGTACAATTTCAGAGAGATCCATACACCGTTCCAAAAGTTATTGTCTAAAAACTAGAAAAATGCTTATTTGGGCCCCTTTTTGGCCCCTAATTCCTTAACTGTTAGGACCATAACCCCCAAAATCAATCATGACCTTCCTTTTGTGGTTATAAACCTTGTGTTTAAATTTCATAGATTTCTATTTACTAATACTTCAGTTATTGTCCGGAAACCATGTGTCTTCGGACGACAACGACGACGAGGTGATACCAATATACATTTTTGCGGTCTTATAAAAATTGCTGGATTTTTCGTTTCCATTCTCTTACTTAAGTTTGCCTCAACCAAATGTTATGAAACTGATACACAATACTTATTACCACAAAATACAGATCAAGTTTGAAATTTGGTGGTGTCTCTTTTACCGTTCTAGAGTTATGACCCTTTACAAATGGAAAAATTGCTGAATTTATTGTTTCCGTTCTCTAGCTTAAGTTAGCCTCAACCAAATTTACTGAAACTTGTACACAATTCTTATTACCACAAAACTCAGATCAAGTACAAATTTGGGTAGTGTCACTTTTACTGTTCTTCAGTTATGTCCCTTCATAACTTTATATGATATGCTAGTGGGGGCATAGTCTGTGTCCCATGGACACATTCCTCATTTATTTTTCAATTTTTTTGGGGTGGTTCATACGTTTTTTCTTCAAGATTTTTCAAATTTTCAAATTTTTTCAAAAAAAATTTTTTAGGGTTTTTTTTTTTTTCATAATTTTTATACGCCCGTCAATTTTTGACAGGACGTAATATGGTATACAAATGTCTGGTGTCCGTCCGTCCGTCTGTCCCTCTGTCTATCCAGCGTAAACATGTCGCACCGTAACTTGAGAATGACTTATCCAAATTTCATGAAACTTAACATAGTTGTTTCTTATGATGGTCAAACGATCTGTATACTTTTTGGTGAAAATAAGATTAAAACTTTTTGAGTTACAGGACTTAGTAACAAAACAGGTTTTTTTCACATTTCACGCCGTATCTCAAAAACAATTTATGATTATTGCTTAAAACTTTACACACTTCTTAGTTATATTAATCTTAAGATCTGTATACTTTTTGGTGATGATTCAAAATTTTATTTTAGAGATATTGAGTATTTTGTTAAAAAAGGGGGAGGGGTTTTTCACATGTCACGCCGTATCTCAAAAACAGTTTATGATTATTGCTTAAAACTTTACACACTTCTTAGTTATATTAATCTTAAAATCTGTATACTTTTTGGTGATGATTCAAAATTTTATTTTTGAGTTATTGAGTATTTTGTAAAAAAAGGGGGAGGGATTTTTCACATGTCACGCCGTATCTCAAAAACGATTTATGATTATTGCTTAAAATTTTACACACTTCTTAGTTATATAAATCTAAAGATCTGTATACTTTTTGGTTTTGATTCAAAATTTTAGTTTTGAGATATTGATTTTTTTTTTTTTAAAGTGGGGTTTTTACATGTCGCGCCATATCTCAAAAAAAATTTATGATTATTGCTTAAAATTTTACACACTTCTTACTTATATTAATCTAAAGATCTGTATACTTTTTGGTTTTGATTCAAAATTTTATTTTAGAGATATTGAGTTTTTTGTAAAAAAAAAAGGGGGTTTTCGCATGTCATACCGTATGTCAGAAACTATTTATGCTTATTGCATAAAAATTCACACACAAGACGACGGGCGTTTCATTCGCTCATGGCGCAGCTGTTTATTTGGGTTTTTTTTTCCTAAATATTTTCCATTTTTACATTGATTATTTCTGATTTATATATAAAAGCAACAAATACTGATATGGCAGGAGATACGCACCAAACATGGTGTGTAAATTATTATATAACAGATTAACTAAGTATTGTGCAATAGCAGAGTATTGCGCAATAGCAAGAAATCTTCAATTGAATAGTACTGTGGATTCATTAATATTCGTTGGATACCAATTTTCGTGGATTTCGTGGGTACAAGGGAACCACGAATTTAAATATTCAACGAATTGCAAATTTTCTAAAGGAATGTATGCAGACTTTGCCAAAACCACGAAATTAAATATCCACGAATATGCAAGTTTTCCTCAAACCACGAAAATTGGTACCCACGAAAATAAATGAATCCACAGTATTGTGCAATAGCAAGAAATCTTCAATAGCACAGTATTGCGCAATATCACAGTAAATTATTATATAACAGATTAACTAAGTATTGTGCAACAGCACAGTATTGCGCAATAGCAAGAAATCTTCAATTGCACAGTATTGTGCAATAGCAAGAAATCTTCAATTGCACAGTATTGCACAATAGCACAGTATTGCGCAATAGCACATTATTGCGCAATAGCAATAAATCTTCAATTGAAAATAAATACAAATCTTTTAACCAATTTCAATGGGATTAATTTAAAGTCTTTAAGTTTTGGGGGTTCTAACCTTGTATTACTATTTTGGATATTGGGACCATTTTTAAATTGGTCTACATTGAGGTTCAGAGGGTCCAAAATTAAACTTTGTTTGATTTCATCATTATTATTGAGTTATTGAGGCTTTATGATATGCTGAATCTTATTGTGCATTTTGATTTTTTTATTTTGGGTCCTTTTTTCAAATTAGTCCATATTAAGGTTTGAAGGGTCCAGAATTAAACTTTGTTTGATTTCAACCAAAATACATTTTTGGTGTTCTTTTATATGCTGAATCTAACCATGCTGATAGATTTTGAATATCAGACCATACTAGGTAAATTAAATGTCCCATTTCAAATTTTTAAGATCTTTGACCACATTTATTTTGTGTCAGAAACCTATATTATGTCAAAAATTTGATCACAATCCAAATTCAGACAGTATCAAGCTTGAATATTGTGTCCAAACTTGCCCCAACTGTTCAGGGTTCGACCTCTGTGGTCGTATCAGGCTGCCCTAGGCAAAGCATTTTATTACATTAGATATAAATATACATGCATAGATTGTCTTGTCATCTGTTACACCTTATTTACAGGAAATGGAGCTAATGGAATGATGTACAATCTCTTGATAATATGTGCCTGTTGCCTTCTGTCATGTTTGTGGGGAATCAGGTGTTAAAATGAGGTCGAGGTAAAATTTACTTCACTCTATGATTATACTCCTTTTACTTTGTTTTAAAGACTGATTTCAGAACTGCATCTAATGATATTATAATTAGTTATGACACTGTACTTCAATTATAGACACTTTTCAAATGATCTGAGAAAGTAACCTTTCTTTAATGTTTATCTTATTCTTTTATTTTTCATTTATTCCAGATTCTCTATCTTATTGAAATCAACTATACACTTCTGTTTTTGATTTAAATTAATTGACTATAGCTGCCCAGCATACTAATCAATGACTCAAGGTCATTTGAAAAACACCTGTACCAGTCAAAAAAGGATTCTATGTTGCCATTTGAATTGGTATATTAGCCTGGAAAATAGACATTTAGCCTTGAGAATTGTAGGGTCAGTTTACTCCATTCAAACAATAGCAGTTGATAAATTTGGCTTCATGACTGATTGAGGTGTTTTTCAAATGACCATAATTGCAGGTGCTTTATGCAATTACTTATACCAATCATCTCCATTATTTTGTTTATAAATTGTGAATTTCACTACTTTTTATTTTATTTTTCACAGAAGAACAATGCAACATAGTTGAAATGAGAACCTTGAAAAGAGAAAAATCATGCCATAATTTCTGGAAGATGTCTTCATATGTTCTTCTCACAATTGACATTTTTGTTTTCAAACATATAATTCATTATTTGTGATTTATAATAAATTTTTAAAAGGCAAAGGGTATATGTTCCTGACCAGATAAGAATATATGTATAATTATTGTTGACTTATGTGGTTATTACATTGTGCATATCTTGATTTTTTTTAAATTTAGTAATTTGCCTAGTTTAGATGTAATTTATATCCAATACACACAGAAATATCTTGAATATTTAAATTTTATCTATGGTATGCATACAGTCTGCTTCAACCAGGAGTGTAAGCATATGATTTAGACAGTACTCATTTAATCTAAATGCAAATTGGTCTGGAACATATATACCTTAAGACTTGTTATTGTGAGAATAATCATTGTTATATATTTTTTTTAAAGCACTATTAATGAAATTATCAAATAGTTTGACTTGCACGCATGGAACAGATTTTGCTGTACATTTCTTTTCATAGATTATATTTATGTATGTTCTGTAATCTCTGTTACCACTTTAATCAGTGTTAAAAATTCCTATATGATCTGAAATGTTGATTCTTCATATGTATGGAGACGAAACTACTAGATGACTACTACAAGAGCTAAACTTGTTCATTTTAGATTTCATTTTGATGGTAAAATTTGGACAACTTTTAAGACTGATGAACATTTACTGCTTTTAATTCTATCTCTCATTTCAAGTAATACAGTAGTACTGTGATCAATTTAAGTTTTTTGTTTTCATTGTATTTATTCTTGTCAAATACAAACAATACTGTGGATTCATTTATTTTCGTGGGTACCAATTTTCGTGGATTGAGGAAAAATTACATTTTCGTGGATATTTGATTTCGTGGTTTTGGCAAAGTCTGCATACATTCCTATAGAAGATTTGTAATTTGTTGAACATTTGAATTCGTGGTTCTTGGGAAACCAAGAAATCCACGAAAATTGGTATCCAACGAATAATAATGAATCCACAGTATATTTAAATGTTTATGTTAAGTATAAAAAGTGTAAAATGCTAGTAGTTGAATTCTCGCTGCTTTATTTTAAACAGGTAATACTTTTGTTTTAGCCTGAAAGCTTTTTTATTTTTTTTAAATTTAATTTATGAAGCATTATATATTTTTATCTGTATCATCTAACTGTGATAAGGTTTTTGTCTCACCCATGACGTTAGTCCTAGAACTGACGCTAGTCCCAGGCAAATGACAGTTTTTTTTGCTGAAATCCATATTTCACATATACTGAAAGCAAAATGTCAACTAAAATTAGTGTGTGGAATGATTTGTACTATGGTGTACACATCTGACTATGACCTCATTTAAATGGTTTGTTGTTAAGATTTTGCAGTTGGTTTAGTCTGGTTTTTTCAGATACTATAAGCAATATGTCAACTGATTGTAAGGTGTGCATGTCCATCTGGCAGGATTTATTTGACCTTGATATAATCATAATGGTCCAATGATCATTAAATTTTCATTGTTTGTTAGGTTTGTCAGATATTATAAGCAATTGGTCAACTGTATTAAGTGTATGGAAGTATTGTAAAGTCTGTCTGACAGGGTTAATCTGACCTTTACTTCACTTACATTTATCATTGATAATGTTAAGTTTTAAATGTGATTCTTGAAGTATAACTTTATCTTTAAGACCTTCAACATGATCAGTAAAGCAGGCATGACATTGCAGCATCTACACTCTTGAAGACTATATGTCTCTTCCTGAGATATTTTGATGAGATTCAAACTGATTGTATTATATATTACCTAAAAAAATTATAATGGAAAAGTTTCCAAACTAGAATTGGCAAAACTTAATACTATGTCAAATGGAGATATGTATTAATTTTTATTCTGCATCATGATACTAAGCATTAATGTTAACATACACCTGGTCAACTTTCCTTTGTTGATATGCTGCAGATGTAGCCCATTACAAATTTTAAGCTGAGACAATTTTACAAATTTTTAAATAAGAAATTTTTAGACCTAATAAACTTTAATCACAGGCTGTGTCACTTTCCAATGCTTCATTAGTTCATGCATACTCAGCTATGGTCTTCTTGATGTATACCACAAATCTCTTTTTAATCATGCTGGATGTTTTTTTATTTTCTGTTCAACTAAAAGGATTTTAAAAATGGTAAAGTACTTAAAAATTCAATTTTATAGTTATCTTCTTTATACAAAGTAGTATTATGCTATGTGATGTACATCTATAGGATATTTTGAAAGGTACATTCCTTCATAATTTTATCACTTTTTCATTTTTATGATTTAAATCTTCCAAGAAAATATTGTCATTTGAAATGAACAAATGTTAGAAAGTTATAAAGAAACAAATATTTTTTAAATTTATAAACTTTAATCATATATCTTTTTATGAATATCTGAATATTTATTTTACAAAGAACAAATTCTAAACCTTTTCATATACATTTTCTATATCTATTTAATGTTTTCCTTGTGTTTTGATCATTATTTGATATATTTATAAAAAAAAAATCATTAGTAAGCATTATTATCTTTTTGGCATTGTTATTTCTGATATTAACATATTATGGCTAGAAAGTCAGATTTTTTTTTTGGTTGTATACACCATGTCAATAGAAAAAGAGGGGCAACAGATGCCAAAGGGACATTTAAACTCACAAGTCGAAAATAAACTGACAACGCCATTGCTAAAAAAGAAAAAGACAAACTGACAAACAATAGTACACAAAACACAACATAGAAAACTAAAGACTGAGCAACACGAACCCCACCAAAAATGTGGGGTGATCCCAGGTGCTCTGGAAGGGTAAGCAGATCCTGCTCCACATGTGGCACCCGTTGTGTTGCTCATGTTAGTACAAACCTGGTAATAAGTCTTAATTCAGTACGTCACTTGGGAAAAGGGGACAGGATTGTAGTTACCACATCAGGAACATATCTGCTATCATCTGTGAAACGGATATTCCGTAACGGTCAACCAACTCGTGATGGCATCCTTAAAATTTACGAAGGGATGATTTCAACTTCACCACTTGGAATTCTTGGTTTAATAGCTTCCTTGTGAGCAGCAACCCTCTATCAAGGAAATCATGATAGGAAATACAAGCCCTGGAGTATCGTATCAACTGGGAGATATATACTCCGTATGCAGGCGCTGCTGGAATGTTGCTACATAAAAATGGTAAGTTTACAATTGGGAAGCTGAAATCATCTCTTTTGTCATAAAGTTTTGGTTTCAACCGACCCTCATTGTCAATTTCTAGATGTAAGTCAAGATATGAGGCAGTCTTAACTATCTGTTGTATCCTTTATCCCAAGTTCGATGGGATAGATGAGTTCAACATAGTTACCAAATTTTGAATTATTTAGTGAGAGAACATCATCTATGTAGCGGAAAGTAAAGTTGAAGGATACTGCTAACTTCTTTTCTTTCTTCCTAAGAAGTTCCTGTATGAAGTCAGCCTCATATGAAGAAATCAAGCATCTTGATAATGTCAGTTTCAGAAATTTTTTTGTTAGAATCAGAGTGATTTTTTACAAAGTAGAATTTATCCCTCCCTAAGACCAGATACTTGTATCTACGTTGGCCATTCTTTTTTATGAAACAAAGCAGGACCAACTCTTTCAATTTGTCTTTTAGTTTGGAATGGGGAATACTTGTGTGAATTGTAGAAAAGTCAAATGTTTTAATACTATTGCAAGATGAAAGAGTCTTAGATAGTATGTACTCTAAAAGATCTTTGGAATTTTTAAGTATCCACATCTGATTCACGCCACCTCTTGGATAGGTAGTTTCACAATAACTTTGAAGCCCGGCTTTGATTGCTGATAAAATCGATGTTAATAATTTAGAAAGAGGTTTCGTGGAGCACTTGGAAGACCCAGCAATATACCGTTGTTTGTGGGGACACTAATGTAGTTTAGGTATCCGATACAGTGATGGAAGATCCAGTTCTTCATCTTTGTTTGAAATTTGAAAGGAACATAGAGCAGACCTATGATTATCCAGGATTTCCTCTTTAGTATAAAGTATAGTGGGAGTACATGTTGAGTTTCCAAGTGAATTGTCAATACCTAATTCATTTATCAAGCAGTTTATGTAATGTGATTTACACATAAAAACGATGTTGTTTGGGGCTTTATCTGCGGGGACAACAACATATTTGTCATGGAGGTAGGACAAGTGTTTAACAACATTTGGGTCTTTAAAGATTGATGTAGCATGGGTATTAATAGACTCATTCAGTTTCTTTATTCTGATTTGTATTAACGACATCACAGCTTTAATCCATTCGGAAAGAGTATCTACTCTTCTTTCTCGCGTTTAACCCATTGCCTGGCATAATCCGACTGAATCCATCAGTATTTTGAAGTTGTGTTTCCAATTGATGGATTTAGGCTGACGATATTTCGGGCCTTTGGATAACACATGTCGCAGAGAAGTGTTATTGACAATGTTTAGGTCACCAGTAATAACGTGGCCAGCCGGGTTATATATGAATTGGAAACTATCACAGGTGCAATCAGGAGGTTTAGACTTGAAGTCGTCAATATTGCTGTACAACATTGGAACAAACCTAACTTCCAGTAAAACATGGGAGCTACAACAACTACTCACCTATGTTCTAAATAAAAACATGTCAGCAACAGGGAGAAATTCAATCACATTACCAACAACATCAAATGTGAAACAACACCTCACACTATTATTGCTTATAATAGGAGGCGATATAGAACTAAACCCTGGGCCCAGAGGGAAACCACAATGCGGATACTTATGTGGACTATACGACCACCCAGTAACATGGAAATGCGATGGGGTTTGTTGCGATGAATGTGACATATGGCACCATAGATCATGTATCGAACTAGGTACAGTTGACTATGAACTTCTTCAAAGATCAAACATACAATGGCTCTGTTGAGCACATCAAATTACTACGAACCGCTTATACATGAAATCTCATTCGAATCTGTGTCATCAAGCATATTTAGCACTCTAGAGACCAGCAGTCCAAGACTCAAAACACAATCCTCAACGACAAACAATTCCAAATATTACAGTATTAGAAGTAGAACGCAAAGTAATAATATATTTAACCTGAATGAAAAAGGAACCCGAGAATACTAACTGTCAATTACCAAAGTATAAAAGACCTCCGAATTTAAAGCAGCCTTTAAAACTACATGAAACCTGACATCATCTGTGGAACAGAATCCTGGCTCAAGAGGAAAAAAAAAAGAGAAAACCAGCACTAAAGATGCTATCAAATCCAGCGAAGTATTCCCAGATGACTACACCGCCTACAGAAACGACAGGGGAACACTTGGAGGGGGAGTCTTAATCCTGGTCCACAAAGACATCATATCAGTGGAACAGTCTAGTCTAGTCACCAATTGTGAGATAAATAAAAATACACATTGAATGACAGCAAATACAAACACAAATATCATGATAACTGGTGATTTTTACTGCCCTGATGTAAACTGGGAATCAATGTCAGTACCAAACAACTCAAATGACAAGGAGATACAAACTTAACTCATGGAAATAACTGCATCTTTCCAACTCACTCAAATCCATGAACAACCAACAAGAGAAGACAACCTCCTTGACATAGTACTAACCACAAACCCATCACTTGTCAAAACATCCAAATACACACCTGGCATATTAGACCATGAAATGATAGTTACAGACTAACACCAAACCTTACTATCAGCGTAGCATACCCAGGAAATGCTACATTTACTCTAAGGCCAACAGGAACAACGTAAAAGAGGAGATTGCATTAACATCAACAAAAATCCGACAGATGCAAGATCGTGGAACAAACGCACAAGAAATGAGTGACACTTTCAAGAAGGAACTCTTCCAAAGTATGGACAAACACATTCCATCTAAAGAAATCCGCTCCAAGAACAACTTACCCTGGAAAAACCACAAAACAAGGAAACTGTTAAAAAAGAAACAAAGGCTATACCAACAAGCCAAACGAACTACAAAATGGACAAATTACAGACAGTTCCAAAAAGAAGTGAAACGGCAGGTCAGGAAAGCAGAATACTCTTACATCAATGATACTACACTACAAACCAGTAAAAGTCTGAAATGGCCTATATTTGTACTCGACTGAACTGATTTTTACTCGACCAGTCTGAATTGGTCTGAAATTTACTTGATATTACTCGACTGTAGTCTGAACCATACTAAACAGTCTGAACTTGTACTCGACCTTTACTCGACCAGTACTTAACCATTTTATACGAGTCTGAACCATACTCGACATAGTCTTAACCATTCTCGACCAAGTCTGAACCATGCTCGACCTAGTCTGAACCATACTCGACCTAGTCTGAACCATACTCGACCAAGTCTTAACCAACCTAGACCTATTTTTTGTATCTATCTATATTATTTTTTCATTAATTTAGGAACTGTTATTCATATATATATATATATATATAAAATGTATATCACATTTAAAATTAAAATAAAACAAGGTGATCAAATTTCTGGTTGGATTAAAAAAATATCATGTAATAAATTAAGTTTGTTAAATGAATTTTCATATACATGATATCATGTTCACATTGATTTATGCATCAAAAATACTATAACTTTCAACCATTATTAAAATATCTTAAATGTTATTCAATTTTTTTTTTATCAAAATATATATAAAATAGTATATCAAGCAACTTAATAAATGTTAGAATTGACACCTTTGTTTTGTAAAATCAAAAATTTAATATGATAATAATAATAAAACTTTCATCTTTTTATCCTTGATAACCTTTTAAAAAAGGAAATGTATTCCAAAGTTGCAGTAGAAATTTATTTTAATTAAATTTAAATACGTTTTGTCAAAATTAAAGACATGGCATACAAGAAGCAGTTTAATAAGGTTTAATGGTTTAATGGTTTAATTACCTCAGTACAGGCCTAGGTGTTTTACAGGTAAAAAGAAAACCATATTTTTCTTAAACTCGTGTATTACTTATCTAGTGAATTCAAAGGCCTTGTTATTTAAGTTTTACAGGATGTTGTAATTTTCAATGGATGTTATTTAAAATTTATTACTCTCTGACCAGGTGTGATCTTTTTAATCAGTGTGCGTCAAGCAGGATGTATTACTTTATAGTTTACCCCTAATCAGAAGAAAAATTTTATTCATTTCTTGAATTTTTTATCCCTTTTAAAATACATATATATCCCAAATTATGAATAGGAATAGATATATTTCTGATATAAGGTTAAACAATGTCAGTGATTTTGTTGGCTGTTGTTACCTCATTAAAAAGATAGTTATATAACTATTGTATATTACCATGAAACCTAAGTACAGAAAGTCACAGGACAAAAAGTCACAGGACAGAAAGTCACAAATTTGATAGGACAAAAAGTCACAAATAATTTGTATACAATTGATTGAATATTTATGAGAAAGATCTTGAAATGTTTACTTTTTATGACACATATTCATTTTACAGTTTAGGGAATTGTTCATAAGACTTAATTTGATAAATAAAGATTTATAAAATTTTAATCATGCAAAGGATATATTTCTTGGCACCATGAAGCCATTTAAGTACCAAGACATTGTAACATTTTGTTTTCTTAACAATTATTTGATCATTATTGATATTGTTTCAAGAAAAATACAAAAATGTTTTTTTAAAAATAAGTGTTCTATTGTTCAAAGAAAAATAACCTCAAAACTGAATTGTGACTTTTTGTCCTGTGACTTTCTGTCCTTCATTCGTTTTTATTTAGGAATTTAGGAAAATCAAGTTTTGTTTAAAAAAAAACACATGCCAAACAAAAAGCACCTTATTTTTAATAAGGTTTTATTACCCGCAGTATAGGTGTGGTTTTCAGGTAAAAAAAAGTCTTTTATTTAACAAGACTCAGACTTTAAAATTAGAAAATTTAACTATCTCGATTTGCCAAATCTAAGAGAATCGATCATGTATTATTAAAGAATGTAAAAAATGTTTTTATATATATCTTTATTTAATTGTGGCTGTTGTCATGTAAGTTAAAGAGAAAGTTATTTAAACAATCAAAATTATAAAGAAGAGGTTATTTGGTCAAGTATGGTTCAGACTGGTCGAGTATTGTTCAGACCTTTGGTCGAGTATGGTTCAGACTGAAAAAATAGGTCGAGAGCTGGTCGAGTACTGGTCCAGACTGGGTTAAGACTGTTTCAGACTGGTCGAGTAATAGTTTAGACTATTTTCAATAGCAAAGATAAGGGTCAAGTACAAATCAGTACAGTCGAGTATGGTTAAGACTGGGTCGAGTAATATTAAGTAAAATTCAGACCAATTCAGACTGGTCGAGTAAAAATCAGTACAGTCGAGTACAGATATAGGCCATTTCAGACTTTTACTGGTTTGTAGTGCTATCATCAAAGGCATTTTAAACAAACAATACAAAACCATTCTGGAAGTACATCAAATCCAGGAAAACAGATAACATTGGAGTATCACCTTTAAAAAACGAAGGGAAGCTGATCCATGACAGCAAAGGGAAGGCTGAAATTTTAATCCAACAATTTAGATCCATATTCACAATTGACAAATCAGCATCAATTCCTTAAACAACAAAATACATCGAAGGAACAATACCTGAACTACAAATAACTACTGAAGGTCCCGAAAAACTACTCAAAGATGTGAATCCATCAAAAGCATCTGGACCAGACGGTATACCAAACAGAGTACTAAATGAATGTGCAACAGAAATAGCACCAGGACTAACCGCCATCTTCACAACATCAATAGACACTGGAATACTACCCGAAGACTGGCTCAACGCAAACATTTTATGTGTTTTCAAAAAGGGAGACAAACACGCTGCAGAAAACTACAGACCAGTCTCATTAACATCGGTACCTTACAAACTTCTTGAACACATTATATGCAAGCACATCCTTAAACATCTCGAAAAGCACAGAGTCCTAACATCACTCAACCATGCATTCAGATCTAGATATTCATTCGAAACACAACTGCTAGTCACCTAACATGACTTCATGAACGCATTCGACGCCGGCCTACAAACGGACATTGCAATCCTGGACTTTTCCAAAGCTTTCGACACTGTACCGCATAACAAATTACTATCAAAAATGGGAGAATACGGAATTCGAGGACAACTAAACAACTGGCTAAATATGTTTCTGACACAGAGGAAGATGAAAGTAGTAGTAGAGGGAGAACAGTCCGAAGAAGTAAACGTTGGACCATTACTCTTCTTATGTCACATAAATGACCTCCCAGACACTGTCAAATCATCAGTACGGCTGTTCGTCGATGACTGTTCACTGTACAGAACCATCAAAACAGAGAAAGACCACAAACTATTGCAAGAAGACCTAGCAAACCTAGAAGATTGGGCAAACAAATTGGGTATGCGATTTAATGCAAACAAATGCTATATCCTAAGCATCAAAAACAATAGATTCTACACACTCAACGGCCACATACTCCAACAAGTCCAGAACAACCCATACCTAGGAGTGCAGATATCAGAAGACCTGAAGTGGAGCACGCATATCACAAATGTTGCAAAAAAGGAAAATTCAACCCTCGGCTTCCTTACGGTACTGCCCACAGGAATGTAAGAAAACTGCTTACATTTCTCTAGTACATTCAACTATGGAATATGCAGCAACAGTATGGGACTCTTACAGTATAGCAGATTCAAACAAGCTGGAAAGAATACAGTGGCAAACAACACGGTTCATAACAGGCGATTACAAAACAAGAGAAGATGGCTGCGTAACAAACATGCTTACCAAATTAGAACTCCAAGAATTACAACAAAACTTGTATTTTTGTACAAGGTGGTTGTGGGGCTGGTTCCTGCTATTGATCCAGACGACTTCTTAAAATCATCAAGACCAAGACGAACCATCACAGCAAAACGTTTGACAATTACCAAGCAACAAACATAAGTGAAAAACCAGTGAGAATCAATACTAGGTGTTTTGACATTCCCACCAGTAAAACACCGCAACATTCAAATTCATTCTTTGTGTCCGCAATAATCAACTGGAACCATCTAGAAGACACAATTGTGCGCACAACAAGTGTAGAGAGCTTTAAATCTGCTCTCGCGAAATGTCAATAAATCGACGGCGCCTTCACCCCGTTGTATAATAGCCAGTATTGGTAACGACGACGTACCCATACAGATACAGATATTGAGATCCTGCAACACGTGTTTGTAATTGAAAATTTTAGTTGCAATTGGTTTGGTATACGTATAATAAATGATAGGTACAGACTGATCTTTGAAATAGGGAGGTATTTTCGAGTGAACTAATTTATGATGAAGGATACTGCTCAAATTGATGGCATCGAGACCTTTGTTGGCAAAGGAAAGTTTAAGAAAGGATCGTTTCTCTTTTTCATCTTTTCCAATGCGAACTGGTTTGAAAAGTCTGTGACTTACAATATCCGAAATGATAGCTGACAGGAAAACAGCAGCTGTTTCCGTGCAATAACTTGATCACCATTAATCCAATGCTTTTCAAATTTTAAGACTTTATAACTAATGACAAAATGCATGTTAGGAATGAAATTGCAGATTTTCACTTTCGTCATTCTGTAGTAATAGTTCTTGATAGATAAGGGTGGGGTTCATATTGTGGTGCACATGTCTGCCACACCATGAAGATTACAACTCTGCTTATGCACCTTGTCCAACTGATATGAAATAAGGATATGTGGTATGATTGCCAATAAGACAACTATCCTCAGAGTTCAAATGACATGGATATAAGCAGTTTATAGGTCACTGGACGGCCTTCAACAATGAGAATAGCCCATGCTGTATAGTCAGCTAGAAATAGCCCTGACAAGCAATATCTGAAAAAAATTCAAATGAGAAACCAACAGCATTATTTATAACAATACAAATACGAAAAAATCAGACATGATGGGCATGAACCAATGACAATCACTGAATTACAGGCTCATGACTTGAGACAGGGGCATAAGGAATGTGAAGAGGTGAAACATGTTTTATAACCCACCCTAACCTGGGACAATGGTGTAACAGCACAAACGTAACAAGCTCTAAAAATCAATTCACATAAGATTCATTAAATACAAAGGTTCGATATAAGAGTCTGCAATTATTGAAAGCTAGTTCAAAACCAGAAATACTTTTACAAAATTGATAATATCTAGAGGATTGACCATATACCAAATCTGTCACATTGTTTTTCCTTGAATCATGTGATCGAATTTAAAAAAAAAAGATTTAGTTGATGTGGTTCATAAGTGTTTCTCGTTTTTTATATACATGTAAATTAGACCGTTGGTTTTCCTGTTTGAATGGTTTTACACTAGTGATTTTTGGGGCCCTTTATAGCTTGCTGTTCGGTGTGACCTATAATAGTTTACTTTTACAAATTATGACTTGGATGGAGAGTTGTCTCATTGGCACGCATACCAAATCTTCTTATATCTAATTAGGACGGGTGCCACTAATTGGAAATGGAACTGCTGACCGCCCAGGTTTGTTGTTTTGATTTCTGTCTTCTAATCTTTTGTTATTTGTTAAAAGTATGGGGACTGTTGTTTGTTTGCTCATATTTTTATTTTATGGTCATGGTATTGTTTGTTTTCTTGGACTTTCTGTTTTAGTTGCACCTCTGTATCTTTTTTTTCTTTTTGAGCTGTAAATACAATTTCTTAATATATATCTGCCCTCAATTTAAAATGAAACAGGCATACACAAGCAAGTTCTAGAATTGGTGTTATGAGTGACGAACCATTCATCTTTTGTAAAAGGGAGTCGGGAATGGTTATTTTTTTTCACTTTAAACAAACACATTTTGATATGTAAAACCAGGAACAAGATTTTCATTATAAAACTCAATGTTGTATTAATTTGTTTTTTTCATAATTTCGAATGGAATTTTTATTTCATTACTCAACTTCTCAAAGTAATTATCTTCAAGAAATTTAGAATCGAACAATTTATCTAAAATCGACCATTATCCCCAGAAAAGATGGATGATCAGTGCCTGAATAAAATATATAGTTTTTATCCTGTCTGTTGAAGAATGCATGATAGATACCAATCAATTATGAGTAATCATATTGGTGGCTTTTTATCAAAATATATGATAACAAATTGTATTTAGGTAGTTCATATGTATCCATGCCAGCCAGTGGTTATCACCAATCACTTTGACGACACTTTAATGCTGCGATGAAAAAGTTAATTTTGTCTCTCTTTTTTAACAAAGTCGCGAAGGTGAAATTTAGGCGTGCTCTTTCAGGCGGTGGAGGCATTAACAATGTATTATTTTGTGTTGAGGTCAGTTTAAAAAGAACCACTGGTGGCAAGTCAATGAAATGCTTAGTATGCAGTATTTGTATATCTCCATTCCATTTGGAATATTTGGACCCAATCTTTCAGTCATGGTCTTTGAAACTTTTGCTTAGTTAACATGCATTAGCTTGTAATTAGGTCAGTTGAAGGTTCATCAGACGAAATTGACAAATCGGATAGTGTTTACCCTGCACAATTTACTCTTTGTTCAGACAAACCTTTGCGCCTTGAAAAGTTTTAAGGAATGGCAGGAATTAAATAAATGTAAAAGTAATTAAATAAAAGTAATTATGAAATTTAAATACATTTTATGTGTCAGAAAATTAAAAACATCCTGGATTCTAATATTATGTCTATTACAGGTGTACTATCTGTGTGGTGTTTTTATGTTTCTCTAACATTTGATATTTTTGTATAGAGGTAAATAATTTGTTGTTGGAGAAACTTGATTATTATATAATACATATAAGTTAATGAAATTTACCTGCAGTTAGAGTAATTTGACCAAGGATTTATAATCTAATATACTAGTACGTCTTTGATTTGACAGAAGAAAGAAGTCAAATTCGGAAGAAGGAAACATTTTAACAAAAGAAAGAAGACGGACTTTACCTAATATCATTAGCTGGTTATCAACATAACAAACATTCAAAAGCTGGTAGAGATTAGAAAGTGGAAAAATGGATAAGAAACTGTTATCTGTAACCATGGTAATCAGGCCACTGACTAGAGAGAAAAAATAGATTAAATCGCATGCAATTATTCGTGTATAATTCGGAATTTGTAGAAAACTATGTTGGAGGATTTTATAGAGTGAAATATGTTCCAAGAAAACAGAAATTATATGTGTTTGTAATATTTATATTTTTAATGAGTTCTTTGAATTTGAAATAAACATTTACAGAAATGACACAAGCATATCAGTTGCAATTCCAGTATTTTGAAAAAGGGGTGGGTCACCAAGGCACGTTAGGAGTGGGATTTCTTAAGAGTCTATGTAGTAACCATGTAGCTCTATAAGACTGATTTGCTCAGGGATCTATCTCTTGCTTCTGTTTAAGTTTTGTAAAATTCCATGAAGGTTTGGCAAATTCTTTAAATATTTTTCACAACAGACTATACCTGCATATTGACTTGCCAAACAAATATGTATTTGTAATTTACGTAAGAATGCGTGAAAAATTGTCAGGTATTTTTAGCGTATGAAGAATCTTCTTTAAAAGTTTCCTGAAATTCCTTGAAACTTTGAGGAAGTTTTTGATATTTTGTTAACTTTAACCCTAGGTTGTATCTTAATGTTTATTGATCAAAAATAAGTCTAATCACCAGTGAAATACTGAAAAGTAAAAAAAACAACAAAAAACACTTTTTTATTCAGTTGTCATTTTTTGGGTCAAGAAAAAACTGATGCCTTTGTTCTTAAAATGCTATAAAGTTATTGATGTCTTGAAACTTTAACCCAAGACTATATCTAAATATTAACTTCAAAAATGCCATTTATCAGTAAAACAAATTTGAAACAAATATTTTTAAATTTTTACTCTTGATCTTGAAGAAGCTGCTTGTTTCATTCCAGGGGCCACGATGGCCAAGTGGTCTAAGTAGTCTAACTACTGTGTCACTAGCCTATCAAAACTGAGATTGTGAGTTCGAATCCCACGGTGGCAGGTACGCTCGACTCCAATCATAATTGACTTAAGAATTTTCAATTTTCCTACCGAAGGTCGGTGTTCTCTCCGGGTCCTACGGCTTTCTCCACAAATGAAAACTGACCGCCACGAAATAGCACAATAATGTTGAAAGTGGCGTTTAAAACAAACAATCAATCAATCAATATATTAATCCATTATGCCTCGACAAAGTTATTGATGTTTAAAAAATACGTAATCTTTAGACTGTATTTAAATAAACACATCATAGATACCAGACTTTAAATTGTGTACGCCAGACGTAGAATTCGTTTACAAAAGACCCATGAGTGACGCTCGCATCAAAAAAGTTAAAAGGCCAAATAAAGTATGAAGTTAAAAAGCATTGGGGATTCAAAATTCCAAAAAAATGGCCAAATATAACTAAGGGAATCTATCCTTGAATAAAAGATCCTCAGTATTTCGAAAAATTCAAAGTTTTGTAAACATTTTGCCAAAAAAACTAAGTCATTGTATATAGACGAAGTGTCTGTCAGTTAAGCAAAATTCCATGAAGATTTAACAAATTTATTGACATTTAAAAAAAGAAAATGACCAAAGAATGAATCCAAATATTGATGAGACGGGAGAAAAAGATAGCTATGTCTAGCTTTGGCGACTTTCCCAGGTAGCACAAAAACATTGTATTGATATTTTTAAAATATTTTGCAAAATGTCACAAAAATATCATTCAAAAATATTTTTTTGACGTGAAATGTATGGCTGTACTCATGTGAAGAGCATATTTTCTGGAAATATATGTTCTGAATGTTTAAAGAACATTATTTTTAAATATTTTGATTTTATATTTAAATAACATAATTTTGATATCATTCAGTGTCAATTGAAAATATCCAGACAACATATATCAAACGTTTTCCAAAAATATCCTTTTCATGTCTATAATATGTTTTACTAGTGGATGTCTACCAAATGTTTTTAAAATATCAGAGGCAAGTTTAGGTAGAAATATTTCTTGGAAATGTAAATTAAATATTTCAACAATGTTTTATGGACGTCTTCCCAATATTGATAAAATATCTTGGTAATATATTTGTTAAAACATTATATAAATATTCAAAAAATGTTTTATGTTCAGGCCAACTCTCAGCTTACAAATATATCATGCATATTTAGACCAACATTTATCAGCTCTCCTCCAGGGCCCCTGTTTCTTGTTCTATCATTATATGTAGTGTAATGTGGACTGTTTTTTTTTGTATTTTTTTATTCGAATTTGAATTTTCGTTTGATATTTTTCAGACTTTTTCAAACAATTAAGAGCAGTCAAAGCATGACATGTGTATACTGCCAATACAAAAGCATTAATAGAATAGCTTATTCATATGACAGGACTTAATTATGACTTTCAAAGAATATTGAATTTTCCTGAATAGCATTTTAACATTTTATTAATTAGTCAGAATCTGTATCTTCTACTGCAAGCCTCCTCCTCTTGTTTGCTTTCTGAAGAAGAAAAAAATACATAAATGTTTAAACTCAATTGAGATTTAAGCTTTAAAGCCGACATTAAGTCAAACCGTTGATTTTTTTTTTCAAACATTATGACAAAAATTGTATTATAATAATTAGATTACAGGTATGCCGTTATTTTGATTATGATATGGATTCAGGAAACAGAACTATGTCAAAAACGTTCTAACTAAATAAATAATTCAAGTGAAAAAATACAAAGTCAAATCTAAATCAAAGTGACACTTAGCATTAACTGTAATATCAAACATTTTATACATATATATCTGCGAATTTTAAATCCGATTTAGCATAAAGGATGGCTATTATGTTACTTACTTAAAGTAATTCATTCTGGGCTATCACATGGTAGAATGCATTTTGTCCCATCTCCATTTCCATGCATTTTGTAGCCAGAATATTTTCAAGGATTACTACTATTCCTTTTGCACTCTGATCTAATTTGTCTTCTGTAGTACTCAAATACCTGACCTATATGAGAATGTAAAATTGTACATTAAAAAGAAAACCTACTTCAAGTAATTCATACACGAATCTGTCTGCAAATTTGTATAGACTTTTCCGTTTAGAAATATCCTAAAGTGGGATATTTTTTCACATATACATGCTCTTTCATTTTGTTTTATATATAACTTTTGATGCAGTTCACTTTTCCATGATTTCGTAATGTTTAATTATAAAACGGCATACATATAATTTAAAGAAGTAGCGTCTTCAGCTTTTTGTGATATTTACTCCTACAACATGTACAAAATATTCAAATACAGATTTTATTTTGCTAAAGTTTTGCAGAGGACAAAAACAAGATTCAGTCGAGTCCGTATACATGGTATATCAATTACGAATTTTTTAAATTACATGTTTCTTTCTCTTTGAACTGTGATTTTCTCTTTTGGTTTTCTTTGTTATCACTGCTTTCGGAAGTTACAAATAGACGACAGGAAATAACCTCAAAAGTGACCATGCCATTACATTTAGATTTTCTATAAACTTAATTACCATAGCAACTAGCTTTGAAATGTGTCCAACATCTGGTTAACCTTATCAGAACGTGCTTGATTAACAGAATGGCTGTATCAAATATCACTCTATATAATTGCTTATTATGTTTCATAAATTAAAGTTGAACGAAACAAGTTATAATAATTCATGATTGAAATGTTCATCAAAGGTTAACATTATCAAGGAGGTTATATTATATAACCTCTTTGGAATTATTAAAGCTTTTCTATAAAAATGAGGAGACATTCATGTTAATGTGATATCTAAAAAAATATTTCTTTTTCATATCAAACACTTGCTTCACTCAAATATTACTAACAAACATTTGATAAACATTTCTGTCATACATCTTACAAATATCTATAAGACATATTATGTTAAAATGTTTATAAAATATCCTTCAACTAATATTTTCTAAATAACATCGAAAAATATATTGTTATGACGTTATTAAAATATTCATTAGATATTACCAGCTTATATTTTTAATTAGGACAAGAAAATTATTTAGATGTTACATCAAAAAGATATTTTATTATACATCAAACCTATGCTTTAGTACGCAGATATTAATCAAAAATGTTTTATAAACATTTCTTTTACACATCTTACAAATATATATTATAATTATAATATAAAAATGTCCATCAGATATTGTGTGAATATTGTAAAGAAATATCTCTTCGACATATAACTGTTCTCATTTATAAAACTGTCTATTAAACGTTTACAAAACATCAGCAAAAAATATTTATTTATTTATTATAAAACAATATTTACAAAAAATGTTTTTATATTAGCAATCAAACATTGGGATGAAATGTTATTGGTAAAATATCATTCACACCTAATTTCTAATATATAAACAAAATGTCTTTAAAATATTTTTTTGAAAATATTTCTGATAAACATATATATAACCAGTCAATAATATCACGAAAATATTTTGTGTTAGCTGGGTTAGTCGTAGGCTAGACAAATAGTAAATTGTAAATCAGGATATACTAAGAATATCAGATTTTTTTTCTTTTGTGTTATGAAGTTTTAACTACCTAATAAATTGTTAAAACTCATGACGGATTCAAGATATTGTTTAGAGAACAAATATTCAAATTATGCATTTGGTACGAGAACATTGCATTCGATATCTTCTTGAGTTTCATTCCAGTACGCAATAAAAATAGTTAATTCTTAAAAATCAGTCATTTCTCATTCATATTTATCTTACTTATATTAGTTATGTTCTTTAATATAATACAAATACTAAACGCAAATACTCAATTTTTGAAAGTTCACATTGTCTTGTATTAATTTTAAAAAAAGGTGGATCTTGTGGATGTAAATCAAAAGTCAGCAGACAGTTTGCCACTGATTCTGATAACAATCTATTTATGTGTAACAGTATGTTTACAATACATAGTAAACAGTTCATTTCTGGTCAGTTATCTACAATATTGTCGTCATCAGCAAATTCCTGCTGTGAAGACAAATAAACAGTCAAGTGTTTGAATAAATGATGTACTGTTCTGGCAATATATTTAGCTGAAGAAACCCAAAATCTGGCGTTTGTCCTGTAACTGTATTGGACAAAATGCACTATAAAATCTGAAATTATGCATAAAAATGACGAAGTAGTATACTGCAGAAATAAATATTCACAGGCATAATATTTAGATAAGGGCACTGTAATAAAAATATAAAGAATATAGACGTTATCATTCAAAGTCATGTAATGTATTACGCAAATACCTTAAGAGAGGCAAAATTCAGTTATAATTGTATTAAAAATTATATGCATATTATTAACCATAAGAATATCTTAAAGGGAAACTTCGCAAAAAAATGAAAAATTGATATTATGTTCGTTATGTATAAAAAAGCACAACTTCATAAATATTAAAGTTTTATTCTGCTAGATAAGAGATCACCATCGATTTTAAATTTAGAGTATCAATTCTCCGCATGCGGCCATTTTGACATCCTCCCTGAATAGAAACCACGATATATCTATAAACCACAAAGTACCAAAACAAGCAGTAACCTAACGTAGCCGTAATTGAGTGTCGATATCTTGTCAAGCGTACGGTTGTTTTATCCGACAAGGAAAGCATAAACAGTTTCCCGGGTCACAAAAAGATTATAATAGTCATGGTTGTGCAACCTTTCCTAACTAACTTGATACGGAAAATGTAATAATATATTTTTTTTAAATAACTAGTACTATGGTCTGTCGTTTTAAAACTGTTTTTTTTTTACTAAGTTTTTGAAACAAGAAACTTTAATGGAAATTAGTTAATAGTCAAAGTTCAAAGTCATAAATAAGTGTTCCGTGTAAAATTGTTTTCGAAAATCTAGTTTGTTCATAATTCTTTTATGTAATAAACTTATTTAAATGAATTCGGACCTTCCCTTATCTGATCATTAGCATGGCTTAAGAAATCCCAGAGGTATTGTGAGGTGACACGTCCAGGTATTCAAGCGATTTCCTATCGGGCTTTAAAACTCTTATTACACAATTACGTAAAGCAAGTTTGTGCATCACTTCACTTCTGAGGGTATTGATCAGTGTACACGGCCGATAACTTGTAACTTTCCATTTTGAAACTATCAGGTGTAATATACATCTTTGTCTTGCGTGTCCGATAGTGATATACTAGTCATTACTAAACTCATACGCTTGTTTATAAATAACCTTTCTGGTGTAAAGAATGATATTTATGAAAATCTAAATAATTCCAAAAAAAAAAGATTTGATAAAATAAAAAATCTATTTACATATTTTCCAAGGGTAAATTGGGGAAAATGTAAGTATATACTCGTTGTCAATAAGTATGGATATCTTGAAACATACAAATATTGATTTAACAAAATGTACGCACTTGTCGATCATTGGTTTATACGCCTAGATAGAAGGTTACGGAACTATAGATAGTCGCAATTTAGAATATATACATGTAAATTGAATATACGAGAGAAACATCCAGAACCAATCTGATTTAAATACAGTTCGATACATTACTTGCTTGGGTTCATCGAAGTTATGGACATAGTAAAATCACAGATTTATTTTTCAATAAGATTATTTTGAACAGTTTAAGAAATTCGTCATCATCACAATTGTTGGGTATAATGTATAATAATGTGAACATGGTTCTAAAAGTACCTGATGTCAATTTTCCTGTTCCGACATGCATGTAATATATATGCCACTGGACGTACACTTATGATCCCCAAAAAGTCTATTTGAAGAAATAAAGAAACTTCACTGCGGATAGACTGATAGTAGTTGTATTAACGTCTGGTCAGCTAGAGGGCTGATTAATTTATTTAGTTAGCTTGTGGTGGTAATAAAACATTCCCAATATTGCACTTATGCATAAAATATCAAATGAGAGTAATATAAGAGAAAATATAAATACGAAAAGTCGCATATCTGGTACAAAAAGTCTCACCATGAACTATAGGATTTTACGTACGATTGTCATTCTTAATCGAAATAACGGACAGTCATTTAAATACATGCATGTACGCTGTGATAAAAAAGGGTGTCGCAGTTGCAAAGTATTCATCATAAATCTATTTCAATTTTATACTTTCCTGTTATTTTTATAAGTTAACGCAGAGACATGTATACATCTCTAGCTAACGACAATCAACTATATAAATATCTGAATCTGATGTGATTTACCGTTCATGTCTTTCTTTTTCTCCTTTTTTGTTATTTTGGCAAGAATATATACATTGTAAGATATACTGTTCCCAGGTTTGGGGAAAGGGGGGGGGGGGGGGGGGGGGGGGGGGGTTGAGTTCATGTCTATCGAAAGTTACAAAATAAGAACGGTGTATTTATGAATTTACAAGAAGAATTCTGTTCTTGGGCGTAGTTTTCTTCTTTTTTTTTAGTTCAGTGATTTAAATTGAGAAAAAAAAATCTAGTCAGAATTTAAATTAAATCGTACCGGCAATCCCCCACCTAAGACGCCTCTAAAATAATGAATGGTCATGCTTCACAATCATCAGAATTTTCGTTGCATTGGTATATTCTGTATCAGTAGTGATTAACCTTGACATTTCCGGGTATAACAGAGCTACTTGTATATTACCTGTATGTGGTTAGGTGATCTTAGGTGACGTCCCATGAGGTCTTACGTATACAGGTTCACATTTATAATGGTGTCTGATATAACAATTAGGTTTTATGACATTCACACTTCTGCATGTTCTGTATACCAAATTCTTATCTTTTTTTCAGACCGAATGAGGATGTGAATATATTCCAGGAAAAATATTGAGTATCAAATTAATTTCGGGATTTTTTTCTTTCTTGGTATTAAATCACAGAAATTTAAAGAATATACTGCTTGTCCGTTTTAGGAGTTTTCTTGTCAGTTTAAACAGACGTATATAAGTCTTTGCTTTAGAGTGGGTTTATGAATGAATGATAAGTCTTGCAAAGGTACAAGATATAAAGCACATTGAAAATTGGTTCCGCCGGTCTTTCTCCATTCAAAAAAGGAAAGTTGACGTTAGATTGATTCTGTTAATTTTTTAAAACATCGTTGGTCAAATAGCTAAAGAATCTATACGTTGTGAGATTTAGAATATTTTAATCAGGGCATTCCCGATTAGGTAAATGTAGATCGCTTTGGACGGACCAAACTATATTAATGTAACTGATAATTTTCTCTGCACATTTAAATAAATATTCAAGGTTACCGATGATAATTTGAAATAGTACAGTTTTGATTTATACGCTCGTTTTCGTGAGCCATTTTTATCTATAAAATTATTTAATTGAAAGTAATTCAGAATTTCGATGTTACAACAAAATGATCACTTATTTATTAAAAAATTGAGCTAACGCAAAATGTTCATAAAATATAAAACGGCGATTCAGTTATTTTGCCACCATATTCCTCCCCAAATAATAAAAAAAAAATATCCTGTCTCAAACCTGCACTTCTGTTTTATCCTTTTTTTCCCCATGTTTTTCATACTTACAACGGTGAACCCTTGAGGCCAAACAAAACTCTTGTGAAGATCAAAAGATTAAAAATACATAATGCTAATCTTTTAATAACCGTGAATTTAACCACGCCTTTACCAGGTGGTGTCAGTATAATACACATGCATTGTATTTATACAGTACTAGACTGAAGCAAGGATTTGTATAGTAAGACAAATCCTCGACTGCATGAAGTAATAGGTGAGAATACAAACATGCATTTTTATTACACTATCAGTTATATATGTTTGTTCAACATATCCGTCGGAAAAAAAATCATAAAAACATTCTATTGTATGATTTACTTTTATTACTATAATCATATCAGAAATCCTTAAAATATAAAAGGTGCATTTTAATTTTAAAAGTTGCACGGCTGATCACTTTTCTTTCTGAATTATTAGTTGGTTAATAGCTACGCCAAAAGTCGTCGATGCGCTTTAAATCGCGTTATAAGATGATTAACGAACAAGACTTAAAATGAGATTAATCCACTCCCGGCATGCAAAAAGACTTAAACTACGTCACAGAATACAGGAAGTTCGAATAAATGAAATTAATAATTCCCAATTTTCTTCTTTATTAGTGTTCATATCCAGATAAAACTTGGTGAATATGTTTTTTATGGTATTATGAACATAATAAGATGATAAGTAAAAAATCGCGAATTTTCCCTTAAATAAACATACGTGTAACAAATAAATATAAGAATTTGAACAAAATAAAACTACACAGTTTTTCAACTCTTTTGTTTTCTTAGACGGTAAGTTCTTAATACATGTATAACGTTGACAGTCTGTTATTATTGTTATTTGACATGGGTCGTTAGATACCATGGCTGCTACCTATATCTGTATGGCTTCACAGCTTATGTACATATATGTATATTTTTACATAGAACCAATTTATTTATTATACAGATCCTTGACTAAACCAAATAATGCATTCAAATAAAAGAATGGATTTTTTTAAATTTAATTTCATTCCTTTTCCTTTTATTTTCTACAGTTATTTTCATCAATTGATATATATATATTATTAGATATCTAGTATGGAAGTTATATTATATATCATATACAGGTCGCACTTAACCTTGCAAAGGCAACAATTTTAATTACTATATAAACACCAAACCCATCTATTGTTAGACACTTGTTGAATAAACTTCAAATGTTGTAGAACAGTGAATAAACCATCTGGGTTACACAATGACAATATCATTTTCGCTCTACATTTGAGCAAATGTATCTATCATTTGCACTAATGACGAAATTTGATTTGAGCTTTCCTTTTTCATTCATAATACATATGAAATATATTGTGGGAAATCTAGCTTTTGGTCAATTTTTAAAAATGTAATAAGCGGAAATGTATATTTGCCTTTCCTGGTATGTGGTTTGTTTTATGATACATCCGATGTTTAGTATCAAAAGTTTTCTATAAACTTATAAAGGCAGTCATAACATAAATTGTGACATAAAAAAATATAAAAACATAGAAACATAAAGTATTATACAAGTCATTTTTATTATTCATGAGAATCCATTCTCAGAAGTCTCATACGAATAAATAAAGACACAGAAGAGAAGAGCAGTACAGTGGGTTCTTATATTTTGATGAAACGTTATGTCCTATAAAGTAGAATAGAAGTGCACACAATCCACATATAACGGTGTATATCAATATTGATGATACAGTGATTGGACTGGTGCTGCTGTCTGAAAATGAAAATGAAAGTATTCAAATGTTATTTGTTACAAAAATAAGCCAAATGAAATGAAGGAAATGAAGGAAAGTATGCATTGGCTTATTAGTCTACATTCAATTTATTACCTCGATTTCCTCGAGGGCCATTATTGAAACATATTAATTCACCACGCATTATGAATATATTAATCCTTCTAAACAGAATGGGGGCCTCGATGGCTGAGTGGTCTAGTATTTCATCTACTGTATCACTAGCCTGTCAAGACTGATGTTGTGAGTTCGAACTCCACACTTGGTAGTTGCGTTCGACTCCAATTTTAATAACCAGGATAGTCAGTTTTATCAGGACACTTCGGCTTCCCCACCAATAAAATTGACCGCAGCGACATAGCCAAAAGTGCTGAAAATTGCATTAAACAACAACAAGCAATCTCAATAGAATGACATATGGTAGTAAGTAGATTTAACTTGGGGTAAGGGTTAGGGTTATGGGTTAACCCTATCCCTAACCTTAAAACCAAATTTGAAAAAAAAAAACATCTTGAGTTGTCTTTCAAACATCTATGTGTTAATATGAAGGGAATACTTTTATTCAACAGACATACGACAGCCCTACGGATTGCATTTGTTAACCCCTTTTGATCGACCATTGTCTGTGCAACGACTCCTCATTTATGAGCTTTTCATGGGAAAATAATAGAGGGTTCCTTGGTCGTTTATTTCAAGTATTCATTTATGAGGTACTTTCATTAGATAACTTATTTTTGTGACTATTTTCATGGAATGTGTTTCAATGTTAACGATTTCATATTTTGTTTTCGTTATAAAATTTCATTTTATTCGTGCAGAAATATTCAAGCAGCAACTGCATAAACACTGAGTACATATAAACCCGAGTTCACCACTTAATTGGCTAGAATCATCGTTTGGATGAAGTCGTATGTGCAATGTTTGCTAAAGCTTCTTGTCTTTCTTTCAATTTTCCACCGTCATTATTTGATTCCCGGTTGGTTAATTAAGTAATGTATCTGATTCATGCATAGCTAATGTTTCTTGTCCGGATTTGGCTATACCTTTTTGTTTTGTTTAGTCAGCTCCTCAAATTTTGTAGTAGCTAGACTTATGGATTTTCAAATATATTTGCCGCGAGCATCACTGCAGAAAATAAATTGTCAAAATGCCAATCTGATGTGGTTCAATTGGTACTGTTAATGATATTGTTATTACCATTTGTTTCCTCATTTTTGTCGAGCCTTCGACTTTAGTCGAAAAAGCGAGACATAGCGATCCTACATTCCGTCGGCGTCGGCGTCGTCGTCGTCGTCGTTGTCGTCGGCGGCGTCCACAAATATTCACTCTGTGGTTAAAGTTTTTGAAATTTTAATAACTTTCTTAAACTATCCTGGATTTCTACCAAACTTGGACAGAAGCTTGTTTATGATCATAAGATAGTATCCAGAAGTAAATTTTGTAAAAATAAAATTCCATTATTTCCGTATTTTACTTATAAATGGACTTAGTTTTTCTGCCGGGAAATATTACATTCACTCTGTGGTTAAAGTTTTTAAAATTTTAATAACTTTCTTAAATTATCCTGGGTTTCTACCAAACTTGGACAGAAGCTTGTTTATGATCATAAGATAGTATCTAGAAGGAAATTTTCTAAAATAATAAATCCATTTTTTGCGTATTTTACTTTCAAATGGACTTAGATTTTCTGCCAGGAAACAACACATTCACTCTGTGGTTAAAGTTTTTAAAATTGTAATAACTTTCTCATACTATTTTTGATTTGTACCAAACTTGGACAGAAGCTTGTTTATGATCAAAAGCTAGTATCTAGAAGGACATTTTGTAAAATAATAAATCCATTTTTTCCGTATTTTACTTTTAAATGGACTTATATTTTCTGTCAGGAAACAACACATTCACTCTGTGGTTAAAGTTTTTAAAATTTTAATAACTTTCTTAATATACTATTTTGGATTTGTACCAAACTTTAACAGAAGCTTGTTTATGATCAAATGCTAGTATCTAGAAGGAAATTTTGTTTTCTTCCAGTTAACATTACATTCAGTCTGCAGTCAAAGTTTTTAAACATTTATTAGATTCATAAACTATCCTGGATTTTTACCAAACTTGGACAGAAGCTTCTTACAATCAAAAGATAGTATCAAGAGGAATATTTTTATTGACTTACTTCCTCATTTTTGTTGAGCTTGCGATTAACAGAAAAAGTAGGCGAGACACTGGGTTCCGCGGAACCCTTACGAATTTTTAATCAATCAAACCATCGAACAGTAATGCAACTTTTCCCATGTAGGTGATTATTTCGCAATAAGTTGATATATAGTTTTTTTCACTTTATTATAGAATTACTTTTTAAGAATTGGATTGAAAACGATTATCTAATTACATTTGAAAACGTTAAGTACGTATATCAGCGGACCCTTAAAACTAGAAATCAATCAGTTAAAGCGCATAAAAACATATGCATTGCAATATAATTATATAGACCAAAACCCGTTGACCTGTAACCAAGTTCTTTTTATACTGCCATAAACACATTTTGAAAAGTAATTCAAAATATCAAACGTAACTAATGTATCACATTACTTCAAACGACAACCGAAGTTAATAGTAGTTTATAGATGTTAAAGTCTCGTAAACACTACCATCACTACAAACCCAAGGAAATCGCTTGAACTCCACACAGGGCTATACCGGTTGCATCGACAGAGTATTGTTTTATACTATGCATGTTTTAACCATCAACGTGTAACTACTCTCAGTCAGAATGTCAAGGAGAATGAGTGCTCAAACGATTTGCATGTCAGTCCTGAGTTTAATTCTCAAGTTTTCCAACCCCTTTCTATTTTCTATGATGCACGTAAAGAATGCTTCTGAAAAGAATTGTTTACATTCAAAAATTTGACAGTTGTAAATATTAGGTGTGCATTAAGTATATCTAACATAACGTACCATTAATCTGGAAGGTGAACGTACAATTCTGGTTTCCATAACTGTTTTCCAAGTTTATAATTAAAACATTTACATTTAGAAAATCTTTTGCACTGACTGTCATAGTAATGACATAATCTGCTACAACAAAAGATCTGTTACAAGATTGTATAATAAAGGAATTATTCTGAACAAACATATTGTACCAAGAGCAGTTGAAGAAAGTATTGTACATATTGTTCAAGCATTTCATATACAGATGTCCGCTAGGGTTGTAGACACTAAATGAGATAGTTATATCTTCATTTGTTGACAATGGAATTTCATTGTTTTTATGAAAACATTCTGATTGACCTGAAAATATAAATAATGTACGTATACTGTCAAAACGGGAAATACATTTTTCAATCAAGGAAATTCTGAAATAACGTGACTGTCAATAATTTCGTATGGGAAGAGATATGTACAAAATAATTCTAGAACGATCATTAGTTAAATATGGATAAACTATATAGTATAATGACAAACTGTTATATAACGAAAAGCACAAAATAAATCAAGATACATACATCACACAAAAATTTGAATATTCCGTTGGAGATATCACATTACTTAATATATGTTTTAAAGTCAAACAATATTTGTTTTTCAAACATCATAATAAATCAAATTTTAAATCTGTATTAGCATAAATTTTATTATTGAATATATTCCCCCTGCTGTTTCCGTTTTAGATATTTAATTCAAATGGTAACCAACAATATGTCACCGTTTTATATGGTTGTCCAACCTGAATATCAACATTGCTGGACACCTGTTATGAATTTGGTTCAAATATGTTATTGTCTTCCCAGACAACGTCTCCCCTAAACATCGCCTTCAAAAAATCATATATTAGATATTGAATGTTTGATCAAGAATAACACAGCATATAACCAAACAGACCAAATAGGGAAATCCTGTACAATCATAGATCTGTTTACGTTCTTTGGAATTTCTTTAAAGGGTGATGAAATTGATCATACTTCAATCAACTTTATGTTCGTACAAAAAACTTAACATTCTGTGTTTCTGCAAATTGATCCCAAAAACTGTGTTCATCAGTTATAAATTGGTTTTCTTCAAGCTATCAATACTTGGCTTCTTATTAACCGTACACTGATCATAACAAATCGTTCAACGAAACTAACTTTCAGCATAAGATGATTGAACACCATATTTTCATGGACACCATATAATGTCTGGCAGATGTAATTAAAGAACCTTTGTGAGCACGCTCACATATCCCACGGCCCCACATTGGCACTGACGTGGCAAACAAAATCACAAAGACTCATAACTCGTACAAAAATCAACTGATAAACATTTCTTGTGCATATGCATATCTACATATTATATCCTTATTATCGACAAAGTTTCATGATATTCTTTTGTTTGGTTTCAGAAGAGTTGTGATGACAAACTGTTGCAGTAGAATATTTAGGCCAAAATTCAAGTTCAAAGGGGCATAATAACTCCTAGAAAAAAATTGAATCATAATTTTCTATCGATATGCATAGTATGTCCTTATTATCTACCAAGTGTTATGAAATTCTGTTGTGTAGTTTATTCCACATTCCAAACTAAAAGACAAATTGAAAGAGTTGGTATTACTTTGTTTCATTAAAAAGAATGGCGAACGTAGATACAAATATCTTGTCTTGGGGAGGGATAAATCCTATTTTGTAAAGAATCACTCTGATTCAAACAAAAAATTCTCTGAAACTGACATTATCAAGATGCTTGATTTCTTGATTGACAACATATTTATTGCGTTTGGAGGATGTGTTTTTCAAAAGACTGCCGGAATTCCAATGGGAACCAGTTGTGCCCCTCTTCTTGCCGACTTGTTTCTTGATTATTATGAGGCTGACTTCATACAGGAACTTCTTAGGAAGAAAGATGAGAAGTTAGCAATATCCTTTAACTTTACGTTCCGCTATATAGATGATGTTTTCTCACTAAATAATACAAAATTTGGTGACTATGTTAAACGAATCTATCCCATCGAACTAGAGATAAAGGATACTACAGATACAGTTAAGTCTGCCTCATATCTTGACTCACATCTAGAAATTGACAATGGGGGTCGGTTGGAAACAAAACTTTACGACAAAAGAGATGATTTCAGCTTCCCAATTGTGAACTTTCAATTTCTATGTAGCAACATTCCAGCAGCGCCTGCATACGGAGTATATATCTCCCAATTGATACGATATTCTCGGGCTTGTATTTCCTATCATGATTTTCTTGATAGAGGATTGCTGCTCACAAGGAAGATGTTAAACCAAGAGTTCCAAATGGTGAAGTTGAAATCATCCCTTCGTAAATTTTACGGACGCCATCACGAGTTGGTTGACCGTTATGGAATAACCGTTTCACAGATGATATCGGATATGTTCCTTATGTCGTAACTACAATATCCTTCCCTTTTCACGAATATGACCCACCGAATCAGATTATTTACCGGATTAGCAATAACATAAGCAACACGACGAGTGCCACGTACATGTGGAGCAGGATCTGCCTACCCTTCCGGAGCACCTGAGATCACCCCCAGTTTTTGGTGGGGTTCGTGTTGCTTAGTCTTTAGTTTTCTATGTTGTGTCATCTGAACTATGTTTTGTCTGTTTGTCTTTTTATTTTTGGCCATGGCGTTGTCAGTTTGTTTTCGATCTGTGAGTTTGACTGTCCCTCTGGTATCTTTCGTCCCTCTTTTTAAGAGGAGTTGCGATGACAAGAACAGGACTGACGGACGGACGGGTCAAAAACATTATACCCTACGGAACAAAGTTACTTTGGGTATAATAACATTAACGGTACATTTACTGACTGAGATGGGCATTTCGAAAACTAATGTTTCGTCATTGATGTTCGAAGCAAGATCTAAAACAAACATTGAAGACAAATGTATATTATGATTATTTCATACCCAAGTCACACCTTTTATCATGCAATGGTTGAAAAACAACATTATCTATCTTTGACACTAATTAGAATTTGTTCATTTATAAAAGTAATGTAAGAGGTACATTTCATTTAAAATATTTAAGATGTGTCGTCATAGAAAAGTCGATCGTACGCTTAAGAACCTTTCCCCGAAATGCTTTAACATATAAAGGTACTGAACATATGGCCGTAAATATTTTGACGATTTTGGTTATACTGCTAAAATAAGCGGAAACTAACAACCCTCGAAAATAACCCGATATACCGTAATCTACAGAAAACTGAGACGACACGTCTACCAGCAGTTACATCGACATAGTAGTTGTCAAAACTCACCAATAATATCATGATCATAACTTGGCACGCCATACGCACGTGTCGTCTATATTATATGAAGCTAATAAATGTAAGAACGAAAATGAAGGGCCTGTCTAAAGCATATATAATTAAAACACGGCCCTAGAAATCAATAAATATTTGATGTGTTTTTACTCAGAAGCGAACACATTTTTATCGAGATATTAAATATGTGCCGTTTTTAATTTTCTTGTTCAAGTTAGTGGTCATCCTGTTGGTACCTTCACTGGGCAGGTTTTTATTGGTGTGTTTCAATTATATATCATATGTTCTAGATAGAAAAATGGGCCTGTAATAAATAAGTTATCTTGACCATGTGTGTTCTCATAAGCTGTAGGATATTTTGGGAGATTCTGGTTATGAAATATCTACCACATTGCATTATAAGATATAATGAGTTTCATTCTCTATTTATCCCCAGTTGCATCTCTGACAAACTTTATATTTTCAACATACCTTTAATGAATAACAATATGGATGCCTGAATATTGAAGAACCGGTTATCTGCTCCACATTTTAAACATTTCAAATGGTCGTCCTTTGACGGTACAAATAAGTACTGAAGCATAGATGTATTAGTTACATTCAGAACATCTTCTTGATATGACAAATACAAATCTGGTCCTGGTAAGCCACCTTTTACAAAGCAATTTACATCTAAAGGTACCCCTTCTACTCCAAATAACACGCCTGAACCATTATCACTGACCAGTATCGGGCTTTCTTAAACATAAAAATCGAACATTTCAACGTACGTTATAAGAATACAAATCTCAGTGTTTCGTCTAATGTAAGGATAAACTTTCAATTATACTTTTTTCTTACAAAATTACAATGATAATCAGGAAAATTGTTGTTTGACCATGCCTGGTTAGATCCTTTGACCTTCTAAACCCTAATTAAATTCTTGAAAAGAGTTTCATTGTCTGATCGTCAGTACAGCATTAGTATGCAATTATAACGCAGTTGTTGTCTGTACGCAATGCGCTTTTGAACAGGGGTATTTATAAAACAATTTGGAATAAAATTAACAATTAACTTCGAATAAAACGTCATAAGAATCCATAAGAATGTAAAGATATTTCTTTTGTTCATATATAACAATTCAAATATTGGATATTTTGAATTTATTTTTAGACGGGTTTGGTTAAAAATTAACAATCAGTATAATTATTAAACGCCGATTGTTAAGAGAACAATTTAAGGTCTTTCCACATTAAATTTGTAAATAATTGACAAGGAGCTTCTTCGGTTTACTCAAAGTTACTATTGGTGTCCAATCATACATTTCGTCATTCTTATTAAAAAAAATATGGTTTCTATGTACTTCTATCTGAAATAAGGGAGATAATTCGCTTCTATTATAAATTGTCATCATCGGTGTCGTATGATAGCTTTATTAACACTGATCCCAAAATATATGGTTCCTATATATGTTTGCCTGAAATAAGGGAGATAAATTGCCACTTCTGGTTTAAAAAATGTCATTTCCGGCCTCATATGATAGCTTTATTTGCACTGATTTTAAAAATATATAGTTTTTATACACTTTACGTTACAATAAGGGAGTTAATTTGCTACTTCCATTTTGAAAGAAAATGTCACTTCCGGTATTATATGATAGGTAAATTGACACTGATACCAAAAATATGGCTGTTTACTTTTATATTAAAGTAATGCAAAACAAATGGCTACTTCCGTTGACTTTTTCAAGGTCATGCGTAGTCCTACCAAATGCAAAAAACCCGATGGCTTTATCATGTATCAATATGCGTTATATCAAAGGTCACAATCTAGAAAGTCAAATTTACCTTTGACCTTGACCTCAACTTCAAGGTCATCAAGCAAGGACCTCATATCAAAAGACATAAGGGCTCTTCTATGTATTGTTAATAAGTTATGTTACCATACATCTTATTTTTAACATTCCAGGGGAAAATTCTCCTAGTAAATCATGTAAATGTAAGCGTACCGCTTTGAAGAAAAAATGTTCCTGTTACGACATATCACAACTAACAATTTAGTAGAAAATAATTTGTCGATTTATATTACTTTAGTTTCTTAGGAGAAGCATGCACAAGCTAAAGCAAAAAAACAAAAACATGACCTTGACTTTTGACTTTGACCTCATTTTCTTTTTTGGTGGACCCAGGACCTGAAGTCAAAAGACCCTATATATAGGTCTCTATCGCTTATGGTTTATGAGTTACAATAACATTTCACTTATGTTGAATACTTAAAGGGAAATAACTCTCATATGGAATCTTAAGATCTCTTCGATCAAAATTCTTCTTGACAACCTGAGGATATAACGAGCAATTTGGCAAAATAGTTTTGTCGTAATCTTTTACGGTTGCAAAGGAGTAGTAAACACAAGATAAACCAGTGTTTGGGGAGATAACTCTTAGAAAGAAAAATTTCAGTTAAGCAGGGTCAGTTTCAAAAGCGTATAAACAGTTCTATATCATATACAAAAAATCTAAGAGATATCTTATGGAACAACAATACCGCACAAGAAAAAGATTAAGCAGAAGAAAAAAATAATCTTAACAAATCAAAATGTCTTTCAACGGACAAGTGGAAAGACCTTATAATAATAATCTGAACAAAATCAAAGTTCGTAATTTTTGATATTTTACTTTTTTCAAGAATAATATTGTCTTAAGCATTGCCTATGCGAAATATCATTCTCCGTTGAAGAAAGAGTGCACCCATTTCGTGTCGTAATCTATGGCTCCAAAAAGTTTCTGTAATGAATGTGATATGCTATTAACAAAGGATTAGTGTAATTACTTACTTTAAACTTCAGAAATTTAGTTAAGTCAATATTTTAATAATAATGACAATAATACTAATACTAATACTAATAATATTAGTTATCATCATAATTACCTGCTATTAATGCTTTCATTGTATGACTAATCGTTTTCCCATTTTTCACAGTGTCACAGCTAAAGAAGCCCTGGTCGTTCTTGGAAAACATAACAATCTTTAAATTGTATTTTCTTTTTCCATTTTTAAGTATGACTGCATTGTGTCTGGTAATATTAAGGTCTCGATTAATTTCTCCGTTTATTCCTTAAATTGTGAAGTTAGGTGGACCTCGCCATACAATTGATACTTTCTCCTCCAGAAATGGACATACCAAAATCACCGAAGAATTTTCTTTGACAAAAATAATATCACTTGATACATGTCTTTCTGTTTTGAAACAAATACACATTAACATTACCTAAATCTAACAAATGTCGTAAGTTGACAATAAACCTTTAAGTCATAAAACATAGTGCTATTTATTCTGCATTTAATAGTGTTGTGTCGTAAACAGAGAGGTAGGCAGCTCAGTTGAACTTGAAATGAAAGTCTTATAAGATGACAACAAGGTATTGTTTTTGATTGTTTTTTATCTCCATGTTTTGTGTCAGGTTTTTTTTTTCTGTTTTGTATTTGTTTTTTTTTTGTATTTAATTTTTGTATTAGTTGATTAAGGATGCACACCTCTGAGGAGCCAAAAATTTCTAGAATTAAACTTTTTTTCTCAACCTGATTTTTGGGTTTATATGAATGTAAAAAAATAATTGGTAAAGAAAAAATATGGTGGTGCACATCTGATTTTGCTACGGCCCTTTGAAAGTACCCAATTTTGATGATTTTACATCAATTTTTACCTGTTTTTGGGCTATTATCGTGAAAAAAATCACAGTTCCACAATTAAACAGGAAGTGGACCAATCCGAATAAATTTAACTTGAAAAAACTATAGGTAGGTGTTAAAATAAGAAAGTTTTATCATATTTTGATGCTTTTTTGTGTCAAATTAACCATGCTGTCAATTTTGTAAATTTGTGATTTTTCTCTATTTTAAGAACAAAATGCATATTATTTCAACTTCTTTGTTATATATGATTGAAAAAATACATATCTAAGAAATTTGAAAAGAAAAAAAGTGATATGGGATGTACATGTTTCTGGTAAAATTATTTCTTGTACCCCTCACCCATTTTCTCAAAATTTTGGCTAAAAAGACTGACTTGATTGGTAATAAAATTTGAAAAATTGATTACTCAAAAACTACTCATTGTAAATACGCATTTTTTTCACAGAGTTAAGTTTGATTATAACATTTTTAAAATTCATTGATATTTTCCACTTGTATGAGCTATAAACAAGTTTTATGTGTGAGAATACAGAATTCTTTTTATCATTATTGGAATATTATAAAAGACCACAGAGGGAATTACATAAGGAGAAAGAGAAGATACTAAGTCCAATTAAAACAGACAATACCAGGGCAAAAAAAAACAACCTCGGAAAGACAACACACAAAAAACAAACATTAAATAAAAACTAAAGACCGAGCAACATAAATTCGAAAGTTAACACAAGTGTCCCAAAAGGGTAAGCAGTTATTGATATCTATGTGGCAAGACATTCATTTAAAAATCACCTAACATACATTTAATAAGAAAGACGTGCGTTTCGTCTACATTAGACTCATTATTTGCATTGGACTAGTAGTAAACCATTTGGAAGGAACCAAATACAACATTTTGCAACAGAAACTGCTAAGGTTATCTTTACCTTGGATAGAAAAACCTTAATTATTTTAATAATTCATCATTTATAAGCAAGAAATGAATAGAAAATGACAGTATGAGTGATATATCATTACAACACAGGAGTGCTAAATACCAATACCGGGCTTGTAATACCATTTGAGACAAAACGTCCACCAGCAGAGGCATTGGCCTAGTGATGGTAAAAACTAATAAAAGATACAAGGCATTGTATATTGTACGACAAACCAGAGTTTCCTCTCCATCAGACACAGCAGTAGCGCTCGATTCAGAACAATTCGGAGGTCGAATCACAAAACGAGAATGATTAACAAAGAAACCTTAAAATCCAAAACATTATTGGCAAAGACAAAAAAGGCCATATATGCCTCGGAGTAGAAAACCTTTACTATTTTGAATTATGAACAAATCGGCTGTGTAAAATTGTCCATTATATAATTGAAGTATTTGTTTACAGAAATATGAATTATTGTTGCATGCCTTTTGGACTTTCAAAGTTATATCGTTCCATTAATCGTTTAGTGGAACACCTTTTTAATTACGGGAAATTTGCTTTTGCACAGGATTTGATTTTAGTTTATTTTCTCATAAAAAGTTATTGAACTTTGTCAATTCATGAATAATTTCCCATTTGTTGACAGGGGCTGTCTCTTGAACTGCTATTCCTCTAATGCTTTATAAGTTTAAACACATTTATACATACAGGTGACATGCAGGTGCAAAAATTGAATTTCGTCATTGCATTATAAGAATAAAAGATACCGACGTCAGTATCTTTTTTGAGAAACTTTCATAATAGGATATGGGTAGTTCTATAACAATTATTTTAATATGTGCAAGGTAACATCTGCACTGTGCCAGCTTCATAGAACGGCCAGAAAATTATATGGCTATAGAATTTATTACATTCCTTAGTAGTATGATACCCTTTCCTTTTCAGCTTAATCTTTGGTCCTAATGCAGTACTACATATAGTAGCATGTAGCTGATTTATCTGTCATGTTTTTCATTATATCATAAATGATAACGACCTTTGTTCAAACATCATTACTTCCAACAACTTTACAATGTTTTCCTCTAATGCATAGCGGGGCCTCGGTGGCCGAGTTGTCTAAGTAGTTACTACAGTAATCACTAGCCAGTCAACACTGAGGTTGTCAGTTCGAACCTCGTTCGTGCGGGTGTCCTCGACTCCAATCTTAATTGACAAGGATTGTCAGTTTTCCTATCGAAGGTCGGTGGTTTTCTCCGGTCACTCCGGCTTCATCCACCAATAAAAACTAGCCGCCACAAAATAGCCCAAAAGCGGTGCTTAAAAGTGGCATTAAAACACCAAAAATCAAAAATCAAATATAATGCATAGCCGTTGTTACTAGGTATATACGTTTGAATAAAAAAAGAAGATGTAGTATGACTGCAAATGAGACAGTTATATATCATAATATGGCTTTAAACAACGAGCAGAATCTATACCTTATAGTTTTCTATAGAATGAACAAAAATATGAACGAACGAACTAATTAACAATAAACCAATAAACGTAAAACGAGTATGACCGACCACTCCCTGCAAAAACAACTAGATAACAAGCTGCTGGATTATGTTTTCGGAACGCTAATGTTTTCCTACCCCCATACGTATTTTGAACAATATTACGGAATTTTAGGTTTTAAATGCTCTTCAAATTTGTACTTGCTTTGACCTACCAATGTATTTGTTTCGAGCACCACCACTAATATAGACGAAACGCGCATCTGGCGTAACAAAATTATAAACCTGTTATCTCTGATAATTTTTTATGAGATTTTACTTGATTTCGATAATGTTTATGTCTTTCATTGAATGCTATATCTGTCCTATTTTGGTTAATAAGTGTATGATTAAAAGCTACCTTATGTGTTATGAAGGACACATATATTTTCCTTTTATATGTGTGTTTTTTTTAATCTTTACATATAATCTAAATATTATTTCAAAATAAAAGTCGAAAGAATATATTTCAAAAAGAATAAACTATAACTATTTGCATTATCACAACACATATTATAATCATACTGTATCAATTCTGTTATTTCAATTTATTGAAAACTAAGATTTAATGTGTAATTTGTCACTTTACCTCCATTATAACATGTCATTATTATGTAGACAGGCAACATAACGGTCCATCTGTGCACCAACATGTCTTTAAGAAGCGTACAGAATCACCAAAAAAATCTCTTTTTTTTTAAGAGAAGTTCTTATAAAACTCTGAAAAATACATCACAGATATTCGCTCAAATTGGCTCTATGTTTTATAGATTAACTTAACGATCAACATAGTAAAAATGAATATATAAGATCAAACACATTGCAACAGTGATCATCAATAAAAAGTATAATCAATACAATGATTCATGAATAAAATGTAAACAATGATGAATAAACTAATACAAACAATTAAGCCATTTTTTCACTAAAACATCTTCGAATAGATCATCCGATGTCTTCCACATTACATTACAACATCCAAAAGAAACTTTGATTGATTAGGTAAACTGATATATGTCTTCCATTATGGAGATGAGCCCAAACACTCATCTGTTTATTTCTCAAAGCGGTTGGACCGATTTGCTCTGACTGAATTTATTTATATTATATTTGACACACCCGTGGTATTGCCCAATGAAAAATCTGGTAATTACTTATGATTGTTAATGTTCAAGACTTACAAAACTCAAAACTTATGCCATGCATCATTTGTGACACCTTCAGTTGATAACAAACAATGACCATGAAACTCATCCAAGAATGAGTAACACCAGCAAATAAAACATCAAAGATGAAAATAAATTAATATATAAAAAAGAAGATGTGGTATGATCACCAATGAGACAACTCTCCACAAGAGACCAAATGAAACAGAAATGAACAACTATAGGTCACCGTACCCCTTTCAACAATGAGCAAAACCCATACCACATAGTCTGCTAAAAAGGCCCCGAAATGACAAATGTAGAACAATTCAAACGAGAATACTAACGGCCTAATTTATGTACAAAATAATGAGAAAAAACAAATAAGTAACACAGCAACAAACGACAACCACTGAATTACTGAATATTTCTACTTTCAAAATTTTAATCAGTGCATAACACACAATACAATTGTTTATATTTTTTTTATATATCACATGTTATATAATTTTTTAAATGGATATAATACTGCGCCATTCAAGTAGCCAAACATTTTACAGTCTGTTTATTCACTCTCTAAGAAAGAATGATTTACAAATTCGTGTTTAAACGCGTATATGGTGCAGTAAAATAAAGTTAATGTTATAACTACCACTGGGTCAAAACCTTTACTGGTGGACTGTTAAATTAAGGATTATATTTTCCTCGTGCAAATCTTGTAATGTAAAATTGTGTTTTATATTGTTATTGTTCAATTTATAAATATTTGGTATAAATTCTTGATGCTTTAAGTTATATAAGTAGATTTGACATGACTTTCGGACAAACTATGTTGTAAACTATCCATCTAACTATTTCTGATATTATCATAGATTATTGGACGCAATATGCTGTTATTAAAGATGGAAATTGAGTTGCTCAATTCCACAAAGACTGTTATATAATGTTTTAGTCACTACAAGTTAAAGATAAATGACTTTATAAATTGAACAATAACAATATAAAACACAATTTTACATTACAATAATGACGTCATTATTTGGTCTAAAGATTTTTATTCTCATTTACATCATTTAGAATTAATCTTTAATAGATTAAAAACAGCAAATCTAAAATTGAGACCAAATAAATGTGAATTTGCTAAACCAGAAATTTTATATTTAGGACACATTATCTCTAAAGAAGGTATTCAAGTTGACACATCTAAAACTAAAGCTGTTGAAACTTTTCCAATTCCAAACAATCAACATGTTGTCCGAAGTTTTTTTGAAATGGACTTCATATTGCCAAAAAGCTTTTGAAACTTTAAAAACTGCTTTAACATCAACTCTTGTTCTAATAGTTTCCAAATTTTAACAAACCATTCATTTTATCATGTGATGCATCAAGTTCCGCCATAGGTTATACTTTATCATAATTTGGAGAAGACAAAAAAGAACTGGTTATTGGTTATGGGGGTAGAGCATTAACTCCTGCAGAACAAAATTACACGGTGACAGAACAAGAAATGTTAGCACTAGTGTCAGCCGTTGCATATGTTCATGTTTATCTTATAAGCAACAAATTTACTGTTTATACAGATCACAAAGCATTATCTTGGATACAAACTATTAAACATACAAATTTAAGATTAATTAGGTGGGCTTTAAAACTCCAAGAATACAATTTTGAAGTCATTCATAGACCAGGATCACGTAATTTTATTAATAACAGATTCCTTCTCGCATTGGTGCGAATGTTTTCTAATGAGAACACAAGAGGCAGAAGAAATTGCAAATGTCTTATATTCTCAAATTTTTACTAGATATGGAGCCGTTATTTGGTGTCTGATAGACACGCAAGTAATTTGAGCTATCTTGTTAACATCTTATGTAAAATGTTCAATGTAACACAACACTTTACCAGTTCGTATCATCCACAAAGTAATGTTGCCTGTGAAAGAACAAATGCTACTTTGGCACAATCATTAAGAGCTTATTGTTCTAAAGAACAAACAAATTGGCCAGACATTTTACCCAGTATCATGATGGCATTCAGAATGAGTCCTTGTACACAATCAACGGGTTTTTCTCCGTATTATATGATTTTTGGAAGAGAAATGCCTCTACCTATCGATGCAGCGTTAATTCCAGAGGAAACGCAAACAGACTTAAATCTTATAAAGATCCAAGTGATTTTAGACCACCTCCTAATCAATTAATCAACGATGAAGAAACAGGCAAAGATCATGATAAAGAGGAACAAGATAAAAGTGATGAATTAATTCCAAATGAGGATCAAGAAAACGATTCTCAAAACAATGTCAATGCTGAAAAATTAGAGAAAACTCAAAGTCAAAACAACTCAAATGAATGGTATGAAGTAGATAAATTATTGAAGTTCAAATGGAAATCTGGAAAAAAGTATTATTTAGTTAAATGGACAGATAATTCAGACCCATCATGGGAGCCACAAGAAAAAATTAGTCCACCATTAAAAGAAGCATTTCATTCAGAAAAAGTGCGCAAACGATTAAAAAAGAAACGGAAATAAGCAAATGAAATAAGCATTGACTATTCATTAATCCGGCAAATTAATGGCAAATACATTCAACTTGCAAACCCATATTTAAATTGTCCCTTATTTAGAAAACTGGAAACAAATTCATTCCCTTTATTTTTGACCACCAGAAACAAATTAATTCTTTTTTTTTATATTGTAGGCATGCCAAGATTTTGATTTGTACCGAAGCTAAATAAAACTTTATTTGGTAAATCAAAGCGAAGCCTTTTACCTTTCATAGGAAATATTTTTGAAGGATTGTTCGGTTTAGCTACTCAAAAACAACAACGAAAATTAGCTTCTCATATCAATTCATTAACCTCTGAAAATAATAAAATCTCCTCTGCATTAAAACAATATGGAGGAAGTTTAACATTATTCGTTTCCCAAACTGAAAAAAGAATAGACAATGCAATGAATAGTATAAAACAAAACCACCAAGCTTTTAATTTTTTAAATGCTCTTATTCAAAGGGATTTTCAAAATCTTGAAAAACATTCTACTGATTATTTTCAAATATTGACTGATCAAAGTCAAGATACAAATACAATCCAAAATTATATAATTGATTTAAAAACATCTATAGTTAGTTTACTTGAAGGTAAATTATCTCCTCTACTTCCCAAACCTGAAGTTATCCAGCAGACGTTACTTGATGTTCAATATATTTTGGATACTAATTACGCAGGATATAACATTTTAACTGTAAATCCACATTATCATTACAATTATGCTAAATATGTTGTTTTGCAAAATGATACTAAATTGTATTTGGCAGTTAAGTTTCCATTAACAACCCATGGCAAAGTGTTTGAAACATATAAAATAAAATCATTTCCCGTAGAAATAACTAACAAACTCTACACTCTACTCAACTTATGAATTTACCTCAATATATGATTATAACCAATGACCGCAATTATTATACAACTCTGACTTCTGAACAAATAGGCACATGTGAAAGTTCAAATCCAAAGCATTGTAATTTTGTTCCTTTGTTTAAATCATCAAAAACAATCGAATGTCCTTTTATATTTTTAACAATGATAAACCTAAAATAAAAACATTCTGTGATTTCAAAGTTTTGCTTAATTCCATTTCACCACATATTGAACAAATATCTGATGATTCTGTTTTAATTTATAGACTTGAAACTTTGCACTTAAAATGTAATTCTTAAAATACAACGGTTCCTGATTGTTCCTTCTGTGTATTTACAACTCCTTGTCATTGTATTTTATTGTCAAACCCTTCTAATTTCAAAAGCAAAATAGCACTGTGTGAAGATGAAATAAATGATTTTACCATTTAGTTAATTTAGCAATTTTGCAACACTTCTTTGACGATAATAAACTTTCAAATATTCTTGCTACCACAACTTTTACTAATCCCATTACCATCTCTTTACCAGAATTTAATATTTACAAAAATAAAATGAACCACATTTTTGCCAAAGATGAAAATTATCACCTCAGTCTTAATAAATTAGTTAAAAGAGTTAAAAAACAAAAAATCATATATTTTACTTTGGCTGATACTATGGTTGATGGACAAATAGATCTCGACTTTCAACAATGGCCAACTACAAATGATATGATATCTTTAGTCTCTATAATTATCACGTCAATAAATACAGTCGTTCTAATTTGGCTATTTTATAAATTCAAAATCATTGCAGCTGCAATTGCTTTGTATCAACCAGTTCAAACGTCGGCTACCACAATTCCAAACTTTAAGTTTGAATCCCCTACAACTACAACATCTTCTTCTTGGATAAATGTCTTAAATTCTAATTTAAATTGGGATCATGGCATTTTTGCATTTTCATTTCTATCCTTTTTATTAATCATTGTTTTGATTATTAAATCTATCAAACGCTCTAATATACATACAAAATTATGTATACAAATTACTACTGGATATCAATGTATCTGCATTCCAATTATCTCAATGCCTTTATATCCAATATTTTGAGACATTCTATATCCAAACATAATTGACAATTTATTGGTTGTTAATTACCTCAGACCTAAACTACACGTTTCTTATCCTAATTTCATAATCAGAAATAAAAATACTCTACAATCAATTGTCATACCCGATACAATTAAACGTAATGTTTTTCAAGCTTGTGCATTAAGGTCAATACTCAAACATTCGATCTCAGTTTATATAATATTACTTCATCATAATATTAAATACCCCATTGAAAACCACAATATAGATACTAAAATTAAAAAAAGTCAATAAATCAACAAATCAAATGACCAATTTATATCTATCATTATACTTATTGACATCTTTCTATTTCCCAGGTTTCACAGATTTACAAGACGTTGAAAATTTTACGCCATCACAAGTTTGGTAAACAATCACTTCGATATTGATTATCTCCGGAGTATACAATATTTATTATCATATGATTTTAACCCTTTGATTCTTCTAGTTCGCAATCTTTTTGTTTAAATACCATTTCTAATAATCTAATAATTCTAGTATATATATTCCTGAATTACCACCTCACATATACTTACACATTGATTATTTTCATGAATTAAAACAATCATACATTTCAAATTCCATAATTATTTCCATTAATCAAAATGGATATCATCTGTAAGTTTAAAAATACTACAATACTTTTATATGGAACGCCACAGCTGTCTTATGTGGAACTCTGATATTACGTTATGTTGTTTTATTATTACTTGATGATATTTTGCCTTTACATAATATGGTTTTGACATTAAGTAATGATGTTTTGATATAACTCAATATGGAATAGTCATTACTTAATGATATTTCGATATTACACGATATGGTTTCGTATTGACTTGAAATAGTTTTGTCATTACTTAATATAGTTTTGTCATTACTCGATGTGGTTTCACCATTATTTAATGTGGATGTGTCATTAGGTAATTTGATTTTAACATTACTTGATGTGTATGTGACTTAACGTAATGTAGTTGTTTCATTACATGATGTGGTTTTGTTATTTCGTAATGATGATTTGCCAATTCTTTATATGGCTTTAACATTACGTAATGATGTTTCAAAATTTGACGATTTTAAACTACATGATGTGTTTGTTTCAGTATTTGACGTGGTCCTGTCATTATTTGATGTGGTTATCACATTACTTGATGAGGTAAAACCACGTGACCAATTTTGAAAAACTAGTTCTATTTTTAAATAGATTTCCATGTTTTATGTGCCTTGGATGAGTGTGGCCATCCATCGAGTTAGTGTTCAAATTAAAGTTCGGGTTACTGTTCGAGTTAAACTTCGAGTTAGTCTTCGATTTCGAGTTAGAATTCAAGCCATTATTAGAATTAAAAGTTAAAGTTAGCATTGAGTTTCGAGTTGAACTTCGAATTTGAGTCACATTTAAAGGTAGAGTTCGAGTTACAATTCGACTTCAACTTTGAATTTGAGTCACCTTTTGAGGAAGAGTTCGAGTTAGACTCGAATTTGAGTCTCATTTAGATTAAGATTTCGAGTTGAAATTCGAGTTATCTAATATGAGTTCGTATTTAAATTTTCTATAGCGGATCAAGGGCTTTTGCTCGGGCTTCCGAAAAGAGGACTAAGGGGTATGCGTACAAAAGATAAACAATGTTACAGTATACAAAACACAACATAGAAATTGAAATAAAGTTAGATGTAGTGTGATTGCCAATGAGACAACTATCCACCAGAGTTTAAATGCAGTGGATGTAAGCAATCATAGGCAACCGTACAGCCTTCAACACACCGTATAGTCGGCTACAAAAGGCCACCACGTGAAAATGTGAAACAATTCAAACGAGAAAACTAACGATCTAATTTATAACAAAACAATCTACGAAAAACAAATATGACACACATGATACAACGGCAACCATTGAACTACAGGCTCCTGGCTTGGGACAGGCACATAAAGAAAGTGCACGTGGCGGAGTTTAACATGTATGTGAGCGCTAAACCCTAACCTAACCTCGGACTGTAGTGTAACAGCACAACATAAGAAAAAAATGTAAAAAACAGTTTCAATTGGCTTAACTCAATAGATCGGTATGACTGGGTAGTACTCCGAAAGGGTAAGCAGATTTTGCTCAACGTATGGCACCCGTCGTGTTATTCGTGGAAGTACAAACCCAGTGATTTGGTTTTGGTAGTTCACATTCGAGGAAAAGATGACAAGATTGTGGTTACGACAACTGGAACATATCCGTCGTCACCTGTGATACAGATATTTGTTTTTTCAATTAGTGCGAGGTATATCAGAGAATGCAATTTATAAAAATAAAAGATTGATATTCGTATATGTTCAAATGATTATACAAGCTAAAAAAAAATCAGAGAATTCTTATTCTATAGGAATTGATGCTTTGTCGCTTAGTCCGATCCCCCATTTCCCTGTAACTTTAGTGTGAGTTGATTTAAAGTATCTCTTTTGTTGACAATAAAGTACAAGTCTTTTGATTTGTGTCGAGCCTGCGATATTAATGTAGCGGCAGTGAGACACAACAAACCTATATTCCGTCGTCGGTAGTGGCGTCGGCGTCTTCATCATTTAGATCGTTAGGTTTCTCGTTTGAATTGTTTTTACATTTTTCATTTCGGGACCTTTTATAGCTTACTATGTGGTATGGGTTTTGCTCATTGTTGAAGACCATACAGTCACATATAGTTGTTAACTTCTACGTCATTTGGTATGTGGTTGAGAGTTGTCTCATTGGCAATCATACTACATTTTTCTTATTTTTATATAAGGTTTTTTTTTGGCATTAAATATTACCGAATTAAATTGTTTTGACATGATAAATTTGTAAACCTCCATGAATTGTTATAAAACTTGTATAGGAGTTATTTTTCAAGATCAAGATAAAGCATCTACAGAAAAACATTGTTTTTTAAATTTTGTTTTTTACCGATAAATGCAGTCAACATTACGCTTTTACACTGACAGCAGCAATATCAGGCGAGATACAGGGTTCCGTGGAATCTTTTACGAATTTATTATAATACTGCTTCCATTTAAGAACTATGAAAAAAACGGCAGGACCAAGTGGTTTGGGGATATCCCCCTTATGTCCGAAATACTGTTAATTTTTTAGTACTTTTTTCTTATTTTTGTCTGCCGTTCCCCTTTTTCATACCAAATAACTCTGAACAACAACTCAAACTTTAATTTGAACTTTAACTCAATGGATAGCGATACTCATCCAAAGCACATTAAACAAACGACACATGGAAATCGGTTTAAAAATAGAACATATTTTTTTCCGAAATTGTCACGTGGTTTTACCTCATCAAGTAATGTGATAACCACATCAAAGAATGACAGGACCAAATCAAATACTGAAACAAACACATCATGCAGTGTAAAATCGTCAAATTTTGAAACATCATTACGAAATGTTAAAGCCATATAAAGAATTGGCAAATCATCATTACGAAATAACAAAACCACATCATGTAATGAAACAACTACATTACGTTAAGTCACATACACATCAAGTAATGTTAAAACCACATTGCCTAATGACACAACTACATTTAATAATGGTGAAACCACATCGAGTAATGACAAAACTATATCAAGGCAATACGAAACCATATCGTGTAATATCGCAATATCCTTAAGTAATGACTATTCCATATTGAGTTATATAAAAACATCATTACTTAATGTCAAAACCATATTATGTAAAGACAAAATATCATCAAGTAATAATAAAACAACATAACGTAATATCAGAGTTCCACATAAGACAGCTGTGGCGTTCCACACTTATATCTCATGAAGATAATAAGTTTATTAATCTATCTGAATATTTTAAAGCTTTACAACGCTTTAATGAAAAAGAAGTAGACTTATTTGATGTTTCTGCCTTTCAAATTCTTAGAGAAAAGGTAATACATAATTCTGATATTCCACTCGATAAGGATATTTTAATCAAAATTGTTAAAATAATTTCTTTTCTGAATATATCTGAAGACAATTTCAAACAATTATTACCATTTCCTCATATATCTATCCATAATATCCAATATTTCTTACCATTTATTCAATGTTTATTGATTTTACATTACCCAAATATTGCAAAAGATTGGGCAATCAGAAGTAGGCTTCCATTATCATTATTAAGCATTCCTCTTATTTCCTACAACAAATTTAAGCGTGCGTATAGAAACGCAAAATGCTTGCATGAATATAAAGTTAAAATTTTAGCTCGGTGCCGTTGCCTTCAATGTACACAATTTAGACATAATTTATCATGGTATGACCAAGAAGCACCTTTTCATGAGGAAAATTATGTTCCTTGTTTTGCAATGCGAGGAAAGTTAATTAACGTTGGAAAAACATCTTAAAATACATGTATATTGACCTTGCTTGAATAACATTTACATAACGATAATCGTTTGTTTTAAAATATTCATTTAATCAAGGTTCATAAAAAAAGAACTACGTACAATTGTAAATAAAAGGGCCTTTTATTGTTTAAACATATTAATTACTTATTATATAAAATCTTGTATACCTCATGTTTATATCTCATGTTTATATCGTATGACTTATATTATTCTCATAATACCATTTTATCATAATAAATGAAAAAAAGAGAACAAAAATAAAAAAAAAAAATAAAAAAAAATAAAAAAAAACCAAATACATAATAATAATGATATATATTTTTCCTATTTATTAATCTATTGTATGTAATTTTCCTTAATTGTTATATAATAATTAATAAATAATGTTTAGATATATGATTGGTGGAACAATCATCTTTTTAAAGGGAGGGTAATTATTGTAATATAAAATTGTGTTTTATATTGTTATTGTTCAATTTATAAATACTTGGTATAAATTCTTGATGCTTTAAGTTATATAAGTAGATTTGACATGACTTTCGGACAAACTATGTTGTAAACTATCCATCTAACTATTTCTGATATTATTATAGATTATTGGTATCAATATGCTGTTATTAAAGATGGAAATTGAGTTGCTCAATTCCACAAAGACTGTTAAATAATTTCTTAGTCACTACAAGTTAAAGATAAATGAATTTATGACAATTTCTATCATAAGGAAAATCTAATAATGTATTCTGGGTCAAATTGCAGATGCGACATGGTCAAAGTTAATTGTTTTCTTTTTAAAGTTTAAGATCATAAGTACTGTTATTATTAGAACTGTTTTATTAAATTAAGAATAATTAAAAATATATGTTTCATTTTTATTAATGTTTTCAATTTACAACTACTTTGAAAAAAACAATGTATCAGATATTATCTAATATTGTAATGTCTTAACTTTATTCTGTAGTAAACCATTTCGAACACTTATTGTATTCTAGATTTTCTGGTTGCTGATTCCGGCCTTTCTACAATTGATTGTGAGTTTGTTTCCCCCTTTATTGTGGCATACGTCAATACGATAGCTAGGGTCTCACGCTACGATAACAATTGTCACAATACAAAGCTCTGGTTCCTTGCTGGCTTTGGTTATAATGTTTGTTTTATCTGGTTTTATCAGCTCATAAATTTTCTCACAAGTTTTAGATTTTCAAATATGTTGGCATCGAGTATCATTTAAGAGACATTTATTGTTAGAAAAAAAAGCAGTAAAACTAGTTCGTTAATATTACTGCATTTAGTCTTTTATTAAAGTCATATGAACTTTTAAGTTTAGAAAAAAGTTTATAAACTTGAATGTTAAATTTTTGCTAGTATAAAACAAATGAACATGAACTTTTTTGTAAAATAAAAATCGTACCAAAATCTTCAGAAATGTACTGTTATTGAATTATTGTCTTCTCGTACTCTAATCCACCGATACCTTTTTCGTATTCAATGACCCAAACCACGCAACCTCTTGTTAGAACTTCGACAACCGTACAACGCAAGTGTGAGTGAAAATCGTGATTAAAAGAATGCAAACAAATGTGCACTGGAAGGTAAATAGCGTTAATGATACCGAAAGAACAATTTAAAACACAAAATCATTAAAGGTATCCGGCCTATAATTAGCCAATAAACAACTAGCAAAAAAAATTGCATTTTTATCAATGATTTTAAGTTGGAGGTCTAAGAGTTCTTACAACAGAGCTGGGTTACACTGCCCCCCTTTTTTGTTTTCAAATGTCTAAGAAGGGGTTTAAATAGTATTTAATTTTCAGAAATCTCTATAGTATAATTTACTACTCTATCTTTCAAAAGGGAACCTTAATAACAGCTAACCTTGTCAAATTACACCAATAAAATTAAATTGTAATTTGCTATTCTATTTTAAGGTATCTTTTATTGTTACTAGAAAAATAAAAAGAAGAAAAGTCTAAAATTGTTGAATCTTATATCTTCATGAGTTAAATGTTAAATATTTTAGCAGAGCATTTAAAATAGACACTAGAATTAACTTTATATATTGTTCAATCCTAAATAAAAAAATCAGAAACTTTTACCGTACTGATTTTCAGAAATTTTGATTCATAATGTCAAGGTCAAAGTTTCTAAATGTAGATTGGATATCACAGTGTAAATTTATATAGAAGGTCGCCATACTTGATGTAAACTTATAATTAGAATTAAGTCTGATACCTATGGCATGTAAAGTTCAAAAGGTCAGAGGTCAATGTCATTTTAGGAACTGTTATGGCAAAGTTTTATTTATTAATGGAAATGCATGGAAAATATAACACACAATTAACATCGCTCTATCAACTTCCTTATTATTCACGTGCTCCATGATTCCGTGTTGATTGTTTATCAATGTCATGATCTGATAAACTATTGCAACAAACCCAAAGACTAATTAGAAGCTGAAGTTTGCGATCGACATTCACAGAATGAAATGATTTTTGTCTATTATATATTATTGGTTCGTAATAAAAGTAAAAACGTGCTTAAATGACTTAATTTGGTACAATCTATATATACATGCATATGTTTGCTAATTTTTGTAATATTATAATTACAAGAAACTAGTTTCATTTGTCATTAAGATCTGAAGTGTCTTTGATATGTTATGAAGTAAAACGTAAATTTATATTATGCAACAATGTTTAGTTAAGCTGAGAATATCTTTATTCAGATATATTAGAAAAGGAGGAATACAAAATTAAAAGTAAAAAAGGAATCATTAACGCAATAAATATATTTTCATCGGTTTTATTGTTTTAGTCGACGTTTTTATTTTATTTTTGATAATCATTTACTCAGAGTAAATAACTTATTACTTTAAAAGTATGAAAGTACCTTTTAATTTACCCAAATTCATTAAGTTATCGCATGACTTTTCGTCGTCACTCGGCATTTTACGACAATAGACGTCACAGTTACGACTTAAATGAAAAAAAAAACATGACAGTAGAAGACAAATATTAGGAATTTAGAGAATATAACGTGTACAATGAAAAACAAATAATACGTACAATTCATGCATCGTTTTCAAAGTATTAACATTATATATATATGAATTATAAAAGTGCCACAAAGTTTAAAAAATCATATAATTCTTAGATTAAGGTTGTATTAAATGTTTGTATACATTTGTGTCGTACAAAAATATTAGTATGATATCCCTAGAAAATACATATGGACATTTTGATTTTCCGCAGTTTAATACATCTAAAATAAAATTAAATATTTTCAGCTGTCTATGTTGTTGACTTGCATCGGAGCTCCGCTAGGGACATGCAAAGAAAAAAATATATATTGTGCGCACAACTTAAATATATTGTGCGCACAAAATAATATAGTGTGCGCACAAAATAATATAGTGTGCGCACAAAATAACATATTGTGCGCACAATTTAAATATATTGTGCGCACAACTTAAACATATTGTGCGCACAACTTAAATATATTGAGCGCACAAAATTATATATTGTGCGTTCAAATTCATTGAGCTTACACATGGTACGGCGCTTTTAATGTCTCCTTTTCAAAGAGACAAATGGAGAAATACATAAGGGTTTATTTTGAAATGGGGTTAGTTTACATGGATATACTCGCAGTTTTAGCAAAAAATCATTACTGCATTGTTTCTTATCGACACCTGAAACGAATACTGAAGAAGCTACGTTTATTTCGTCTGAAACTTGGTTTACCAACAGATGCGCTTGAAGGTACCACTTTGTATCGGTGTTTATTGGAACGGTTTGAAACAGACTTGGCATTAGAGTGAGGTCACTATCGAACTCATGTAGACTTTGATAACATGGTTTTACCTATTCTCATGTAACAATTTTAAAACTACTATTTGTGCTTATGCATTATACTTTATATCTTCAAATCTCAAGATTTTGTTTATGTTGATTGACACAAGACTGATATGTTGCTCAATTCACGGCTTTCGTTTGTTATGCTCCGTCGACGATATAAGATGGTCATTATATTTAAAAGTCTTTGCGTCCAACCATCCGTCCTCCTCTTTTTAGGATAAATGTTTTGGTCATAGTAGTGTACAATGAAGTTGTAGTGTCATCAACTTAGATAAATTCTGTGGTTTCACTGAAGATATCATTTTAAAAGTGTAAAGTAAGTCAAATCCACTTAAAACTAAGTACGCGTACAAGTTCTTTATTAAAAGATATACTATGTTTGATCATGTTTAAGTAGGGTTTTGACCCAAAATTTACTGTTCATAATTGAAATGTGACGGTGTGATCAGTCTAAGAAGTTCACTATGAAGTTGTGATCAAATGAAGGTAAAACTGAGTACATATATAAATTAGAAAATGTAAAATGAGTGCCAATGAGACAACTCTCCACCCAAGTTACAATGTATTAAAAGTTAACAATTATAGGTTAAAGTACGGTCATCATCACGGAGCGTTGGCTCACACCAAACAGTAAACTATAAAGGGTCCAAAAATGACTATTAATAAGGTATTAAATAAAACTGGAAATCAACATCAAGTTTATAAAACCTGCATTACTCCTTACTGCTTAATTTCGTGGTTTAAGTTAGATTATTTTTTAATTTGATGTTACTATTATTTTTTTTCATCTTAGTTGATTTTTTCATATTCAACCTATTTATTATGATTTAAAGACATATTTTGCATTATAACTTACCTTCAGAAATAAATTTCAAACACTTGATAGTATGACTAAACCTTTTCATGTTACTTAAACATGAAAACTTGAGATCTAAGCTTACTCCATGCATGCATGGACGAAGGCAACTAACGTTAACTTAATCCATGCTTGCATGGACTAAGTCTGTTTGAATAATTGAATAATTTCAAATGTCTATGTAAAGTTAATTTAGCTCATGCATGCATGGACTAAGTCTGTTGTGTCCAACTATATGTGCCCATATAAATTCATTGATCGTCCAAACCCCCGGACCCCCCTGTGTAACGCGTATTCTCCTACTTAGGATATGTGTTTTAAATTAGCCATGCGGCAATTTTCTCAGTTTTAAATTATTTAATATACCATACCTTTTGTCCAGAAGAAGTTTGAACTGTTGAACTGTTGAAATGTCAGTGCGAATGCAAAAATAACGTTTGTAAACAATGAATGACGCCATGTCTTAAATCCAATCACATAAACGCTTTACAATAGGCAATTGTATGTTCAACATTGAAGCGCTTTTGTGATTACGATAATAACATCAACGGCAAGATTTTGAGACTACAGCAGAGAAAATGTTGTTCTACCAGCCACTTGCAAAAATTCTTAAAGTTATAGAAACAGACGATTTCTGCGACAAGTCAGAGATGGAGGGTCCGTTCCGAATCGTCTACAGATTGCTATTGTTCATGTAAGTTTTACAAACTTTAAGAAATCATACTTTTACTCGTTTTATTTTGTGAACATCCTGATATAATTTCTGATATTTTGTCTTCTATTTCGACAAAAAACTAGGCCTATTTCATTGCACTTATTTTAGTGCTAAGTCAATAATCATTTTTCGGAACATAAATACACACTTCATGCATGTAACTATTAAGAAAAATACATTCAATAAAAACGAAAAGAATAGAATATTAACAATGTCAATGAATGATTTTTTGCACAGTGTCATCTGGATTATATAACGGTTTAGCACATACAGTATAAAATTACCTTAGAGTCTACCTTTTTCATTCTGTTAACGTCAGACGTATGCAGTCAAATTCACAACTGTATTCACCAAAATTGCTTTTTCAAACAAACAATAAATGTGTGTACATTTGGTTCACATGCATGATGACATTTATGTGTAAGACAAAAAAATAATTTTGTCAAAAATGTCTTTCCTTTGGAATTTAGTTCAAACGGGGTTCCATAAGGGGTAACAGAACGTTAGACTTGCATATATTTGTTTATAAAAAAGAAGATATGATATGATTTCCAATGAAACAACTCTACACAAGAGACCAAATGACACAGAAATTAACAACTATAGGTCACCGAGTGGTGCTCCGTAAACGGAGGGATCTACGTACATACATACATACATACATACATAGCCACCTGACCACAATTGTCAGGAATAATGTAAAATTAGTAATCATGATTTTTAGTACTAGTATTGAAATATTTTCAAAAAGTAACTCAAATCCATGTAACTTGTAATAATTTATGTAACTTGTAATGTGAGGTTGATGAAGTCATGAAAGGAGAAGGTCTTTTTGTGGGAATTTATGTTAAAAAATCAAAAAGGTTAATATATGTACCAAATGACATCCTTCAGACATTTTAAAATCAGTCTGTTGGAAACCGGTCTTTAGATTTTTATACTTTTTTTTAACCTCTGTATGTCTGTCTGTAATATGCAAATCCATCAAAGTTTTATGAGGAATTACAAATCAAGAGTTTCCTGAAAGTCATCAGTCCTCATGTGAACATGCTTTACTGAGTAATGCAGTTTAAAATTCACCCATTCAACTTCCCGTTAACAGGATACCTATTAATTCTAACACAAAATTACCATTTATTTTTTAGTTAAATATGCTTTGAAGCTAAGGTTAATAGGACAGATTACAAGAGTTTTTCATATCTAAGTTACCCTCAATGCAGATACTATTCACAATACACAAATTACAAGTGAATGAAATTGCAGCATGATTAATGTATACAAAAAAAAAAGGAAATCTACCAATGACTGTCAATAAATTTATTTAACCATTAAAAATCTTACAATGGGCATATAAACGGAAGTGTATTTATGAGAATTAGGACTGGAAAAGTGGTTGTATTATAATTATTCCGTCAGCACACAGCATAAACTTTAAGGAGAAAAAACATAGACTGTCTGAAGGTACCTGTCCAGCTAGGATGACATGTCTTCTAGCAGATTCTCTCCTTGTGGTGGACTAGCATGTCAAAATTTCAGCTCAGTGTAATATTGGTCTAGTACAAAATAGGGTCATTATTTATATCTGAGTATCAAGTACTCGTTCTGATTATGCACTTAACTTGCAACTGGATGACAAAACATCCATCCATCCATCTTCTCAAAAGTAATATACCCAGTTCCAATGTTCAAGTCTTGATAAATATGTTTTGATTTGACCCAAGCAAGACACCGATACATGTAATATAATAATGTCAAATATAAAACCTATATCAATGAGATCTTACTAAAAACATAAACCATATAAATTGACCGCACCAGAATGAGATGCAAATTTGACAATGCCAAAATATTAAAAAAAAAAAGCTAAAATAACTGTTGAAGAGCTGGACCTAAAGCAAAACAAAATCAGAACAAAAAATCAGTGAAATAAAAAAAACCATAACGAAATCATCAACACAGTATAAAAAAGGATGGAAACGGGGTAAGTGTCAAAGAGAACAATTAACCTAACCCATATGTACAAAACAACCAAGATCACCGATACCTTAATTTTGCTATTAATACATAATTACCTAGTTGATTAGTTTTTCAGTTCTTTTTATTTTCAAATTGGCTTCACTGTATGCATTCAAATGTAAACATTGTAACCAATTGTAAGGTAAATAAACTAAAGTGCAGAGCTACGTACAAAGGACATCTTTTTTAAATAAACACATTAATCCATGCACTGAAAAAAAGTAAAAATATACTTAAAACAGTAATGAAATATTCCGTACAGATACAATACTGATTTAATCAGTATCATAATGAAACAGTACTGAAACATTACTGACGAAATCAGTACTGAAACAGTACTGACGAAATAAGTACTGAAACAGTACTGACAAAATCAGTACTAAAACAATACTGACAAAATCAGTACTGAAACAGTACTGACAAAATCAGTACTGAAACAGCACTGACGAAATCAGTATTGAAACAGTACTGAAAAAATCAGTACTGAATTTATAGAATTAGTACTTGTACAGTTTTTTGTATAATAATAAACAGTAATGAATTAATAGAAAGTATAACATTACAAGTTTTTAGTCTTGCCGAACAGTACTGATATGTACGAGGGTAGAAATGTACCAAAAAAACGTGGGTAAATTCTTGGTAGTGTAGCCCATATACAAAGAAAACAATAAACAAAAACAAATTTGACAGACGGGTATCGATGCAAGCCTTGAATTACGGACCCATGACTTGAAACATGCAAACATAAACTGTCATAGTTTAAACATGCTTATGAACGAGAAATCATCCAAAAAACTGTGATAAAGCTGAAACAGCACAAAAAAAGAATAACTTGTAAAAATAGTTGAAAATGGTTTTATTCATCAAACGAGGAAAAGGCACAAACCTTATAATTGAAACTACTATATCTTTACTATCGTATCTGAAAAACAGACCAAATCTGAGATATTTAACCTTGACCAATAAACCATCAAAATAAGGTCAAGGTCAGATGATACCGACCAGACAAATATATAAACCTTACAATCATTCCATAAACCAAGTATAGTTCACTTATTCCTTATAGTATCTGAAAAACAGACCAAACAAGAATCAAATAACATGGACCAATGAACCATGAAAATGAGGTCAAGGTCAGACGACACCTGCCAGTTGGACATGTACACAAAATCATTCCATACCGAATATAGAAGACCTATTGCATATTGTATCTAAGATGTCGACTTAACCACGAAAACTTAACCTTGTTCAATGATCCACGAAATGAGGTCAAGGTCAAGTAAAAACTGTTTTACTTAGTTTGTGCGCACATTATAACAAATTGTGCGCACAATATATATTTAAACTGTGCGCACAATATATTCAAAGTGTGCGTACTATATATTATGTTGTGCGCACAATATATATTTTTTTCTTTGCATGTCCCTAGCGGGGCTATGTAATTTGCAGTATAAATTGTGTAGTTGCGATTGATATTTTTAAGTAAAACATTTTATGCAATGGTATTTGTTCTACGTTGAAGTATGTAATACAAAAAATATAAAATGAAGTTTTTCATATCAGATGTATAATCAGCTCTCGATCAATATCAGCCCTCAAAATCCCTTATATGGTAAATGTGTTCATTTCTGACTTATATACATGTAGCACACGCATATTTAGTAAAGTATTTTAAGCTAAATGTTTTACATTTCATCGTTTTCATACTATATGTTTGAACTAAGTTAGTATAATATATGTGACAGTGATCTATATTTTTACAGATGGTAAGATATTAACAATAAGCATTCGAAATCTTAAATCACGAAGGATAGACAGTGACATGACCAAAACAAACAAGTTAAAAACAAAAATAATGAAAATAATAAACAAACAAAAAATTAATAAATAAAAGGTGAAAACACATATATATCCACAACACCCTTATTGTAAACTAAAGGCTGAACAGCAGGAGTCCCATCGTAATTCGATGTCGATTTTCAGTAGCTGTGAACTAAGTCACGATTACTAGCGTAAAAGATAACTTCAACTTTAGCATTAGGAACAAATGCAATCCCGACAATTAGTGCAAACCATTAATATTTTATCAACTTGAAAATATTTACTACATATGCATGAATTACATGAAATATTGCTGTATAGATATGCAAAGTTACCTTTTGACAAATTGTTGTCAACTCTTTTGTCGTTAAATTAGGTTCTCAAGTGACCATTACTACCGATTTCTATATGTTAGTTAGGGTATCTCTGGTATCTTCATTCAAGTTTAGTGGAATTATTTGCGATTTACATAGTTATCACATATTCAACTCTAGAAGACATCAGGTGACTTTGTGACTAAATTATCGGTCATCTGGTTATCCGAATAGGGTACATATATTGCATGGATAATGTTGAAAACTGTCTTCTTAAACGATAATGAAAAGAAATATTCGTCAAGTCAGAGATCAATCTAAATTCTTAACACATTAAGAATTTAACTTGTTCCAAAAATAACAATTTAAATATAGCTTTAGTTTCCCCACAAAATTCAATATATTAACAATTCAGGAAGGATTATTTTTAAGAATAAGTCAGAGTTTTCAATAAATATACAAATAATTTTAAACCTGAGATATTATAATCTTGACAGTTTAATTTTGGGTCGGGTCCCTTCCCATGCGTCTTGTTGATTGCAAATTCTGGAAACAAATTGAAATTCCATTTGAAATGGCGGCACTCATGCATGTCACCAGTGGTTTTACTTTTGAAGAATTCAGTTTTAATTAATCAAAATGATATAATAAGGTAGATCTGGGGCCTAAATTAAACTCAATTTTTTTTAAATATTTTCAAAATGTAGTTTATATCATGCCTTTTTCAAAAATGTAATACAAAGTATGGGTCATGGAGGTTTTTTTTCGATCTACAGGTTGTGCAAATCTGTTAGATTTTGTATAGATTATACATGAAAAAACCAATTTTGTGTGAAAGACAGAAAACTAAACTATACAATTTTAAGATGAAATATAAGATACACATTGTAATTCTTGTAATGGGCTTTCCGAAAATGAAAGGAAACATTGGGATCAAGGGACTCCTTTTCTCGCAACAAAACAAAATAGGTAAATTCCCTACACATTCCTACAAGAATGTATATGACAAATTTGAAAAAAAAAATCATTATACTAAAAATGTTTGGTATTCAAAGAAAAACAGTCGTAATAATACGATAAAACACACAATTGTCTTTACAAATGAATTACGATCCCTCAAAAAATTTGTATGTTTTATTAAAGATCTAAACCGATTGAGTTGTACTATTTTACAAAACAAGATAGCGGAAGACATCAGATCTAACATAAATTCATTTTTTGTGTGCCTTAGTGGTTTTGAGCATTCACTTACATATTTCAATTTTAAAATAAGGAGATGTGGTATGATTACCAATGAGACAACTATCAACCAGAGTTCAGGTGAAGTGGATGTAAGCAATTATAGACAACTATACAGCCTTCAACAGTTCTCAGTCGGTTTGCACTTTAAAAAATAATAAGAAACAGTCTTTCATATTTATGTGGGAATTTATATGCATCGATCGTGCATTTAAACCATTGTCAGTAAACTTGAGAAAAGATGTTAAATGACAGATTTTACTTTATAAATGGTAAAAACAAATTATTAAAGCATTTCCACATGATGAATAACTAAAGGAATCAGAGATTCAGACATTTGAAAGTTTTTTTAAGTGCATACACCATCTTTACTGCAAATATTCAAACATTATTAATTTTCTTTTTGAAAGGACATACACTGTCTATATTGCATTTGTTTTGAATCAAATTTGGAATTATAAAAAAAGATTGGTGACCATTAAATACGTACACAAACATCAAACATCTTTAAGTCCACTAGTCTTTAAAAAGTCTGCTGTATACGAACAAAGAAACATATTTTTTTCACATGAAAAATCTCCAACTGAAAATTAAAACTTCTTAATGATGTCGTTTCGGAAAAAAAGGTAGTTTAAAATCAAATTGCCTTTTTACACATCCTCACTTGTCCCTTTTAAAAGCCCGAAATTTGTATTCACGATGACTTTGCATCTACAGTTTTACCATTTTTTATAATCCATTTTTAAGTTTTGATTAATGAATACATAACAGTGGAGAGCTTAAACTATCACACAAGGTAAAAGACTTTATTATACTTTATGCAAATTTCTTATATTATCCATTCATTTCATTGGACACGCAACATTTGTTTATTTTTTTCCTTACCTTTCATAAGCCCCGCCCACCCATAGCAACATATGATAATATTAGCAACGGGTACTAATGCCTAAAATTAACACCCGCTGAGCCCGAAGTCTGCCGGTCCAGAACAATTAACACCCGCTCCGGCCGAGGTTTACCGATTCTTATTTGTACACCATTTCCGTCGTTTTGTTGTTGTTATTAGTTAACTATCTTAATTTATGACTTTATTTATTTACAATTGCCCTTCTAATAACATAGTGCACACTAGAATCATAAGGTATTCAGTATAACAAAAAAAAACATACTGCCCTTGGATTAAGGTGTTAGGATGATTAACACACTCGATGTCTTGGGTGATAATTTTTTCCCTCGTGTGTTTATCTACCATAACGTCTTCATCCAAGGGCAGTATGTTTATAATAATTGTATGTTGTATACCAAATTGTTTGCAGTTTGTTTTCTAAAGAATCGTCAGGTCTTAATCGGAATTATATTGATAAAAAGATATTAAATCTAAAAACATGTAAATGTTATATTACGGGAAAAAGAAAATGGAGTATGGCTATTAATGAGATAAACCAAAATCAAATATTTTAACATAGAAAAAATATCGATCATTTGTCCATAAATCATTTGATGAAACAAAATCCAATTCTTCAAATAGACTTTGTTCAAACATTCATCATCCCCCCTAAAAGGAAGAAAAAGAATAACCCCGTACTAAAGTTTTCTTCAAAAATGTTCAAAAATTTCTTCCGTCGGAATTAAATGTCAGTTGGTCATATTTACTCAAATTATCGTTCCGTTGGTAAATATTTTTGAACGTTTGGTTTTTATTAGTTTTTATGGGCTTCCTCTCTTTGAATTTACATTGGAGTTCGGTATTTTAGTTATTACATTATCTATAAGCAATTAAGGCTAAAGTTTGAAACAATGGATATTGTCAACAGAAACTAAGATTTACACTTGAAATTGATTAATCTATCCATTTACCAAAAATGTTTATATACCCTATATATTACATGTATAAGACTTCAAAGAAGAAGTATATATTTATACAGAGATAAAGATGCCCAGTATTCATACAAGAAATAATCGAAATACTGTCATTTTACTTAATACTTGTATAAAATTTCGACTGACAGACAGACAAAGCTCATTGTCTCATTCGTCTTATCTTTTTCGGGGAGTTTAAGTTAGACTAGTTGAAATTGTAAACCTGGATGATTCCCTTTTTGTCTCATACAACATGTAGAAGTAGTTGTATATATAAATCGAGTGGGATACCAACTATCTTTCGGGATATCAATCTACGACATTCAACGAATACGATATCGATTTAAAATTCAAGCGTTTCAATAAAATGTCTTCTGTCTTCGGTGTTGTGTTATTTGGACTATGTAAATTTGAAGTTTAAGTACGTTTCGTAACTATGACGGAAAACATATAAACCAATAGAAAAAAAAAGGATATGGGCTAGTCATCCATGACACAAGATCAGTACATGCATCGCAAAAACACACAAAAAGCAAAGACAAAGTTCGTTTTGTCTAAATACTCAACAATATATTGACACCCTAAGTAGAATCTAAATTGTTATAGTCGTTTCAGAAGGCCTACTTTGTCTGGCGTAAGAAAAGTATTAATACTGCTAGAAATAAACTCATCAGGCTTAAAATTAAGTACTTCTACAAAAGACTCATCAATGAAGCTCGAAATGTAAGTAAACACGCGACTTTAAAGGGATCCAGTTTAGTTTAATTTTAGAATTTGAAAATTTAAAAATGTACACACAGATTTTAAAAAAGACATACCGAAGGTAAAGATTTTAAAAACACCCAAAGAGAATAAACAATACACATTGAGAATTAAGAATTATACACTTATTTTAAAATTGAAAACAAACATTGGAAATAGAAAATTCAAACAGAGAATCGTGCGGGTTTTTTTTAGCACACAGTCCCAATTAGAGTAATTAGGGTGCGTTTAGATATGTATCTGAGGTCAATTGTTACCCAAAGGCATTTTGTAATTCTCAGCGTGTGATTTTAAGTTTTCTTTAATGTCTGTGTGTTTTAATATATGTGAATTTTTTTTTAGAAAACTGCCTTATACATAGTTTTGACGAGAGCGGCTTGCTTTAACCTTTTTGCACATTGATACATAATGTAATTTAGGTATGCATCACAAGGAATGATAATCTATTACCATTTATATAAGGAGCAAAGGAGACATGAACAGGTTTTGAATTTTCTAAAAATGTTCTTCATGATCATGTTGATAAGAGACGTAGTTGTTTGTGTTATATTACATTTATGGGTTGTTCATTCCAAAATTTTAAACGAGGTATTCAAGATTATGAAAAATAGTAAAACACTATTCCATTGGTCTTTGGTAATTATGGAAATGCTGTCTCCTGTACATCAACCCTATGGTCTATCATTTCCACATAATGCACTTAACAGACATCACAACTTATTTACATACATACAATGAAATGTGAATTACCAAGACTTCATGAAAAGTCATGAAAAGTCCGTATGTGATAACTCTTTTTATATTGGTCTGATAACAAACCTTGATTTCAATTTTATCTTATTCCGGGGAAATAGATACATCAACAAATTACAATATTACAGATTTTGTAACAAATAAAACTTTCTATTCATTATTAGAAAATAAAGTTAACCAAAATGATGCATTAAATACTTACGTTATATTGATAGAGCGTCCTTATCTGTTTGTCTTCAATTTGATTATTATCAGGTTAAAATGCAAAAGCACAGGAAAACATAATTCCAATTTCACCGACCTTTTTGAATTCTGTTGCGGAAACTCTATTTCCTTGTGAAAAAGTTTAATATTTACACGTAATCGTTATTGCCATGACCATTTTTGTAAATAATTAGTCTTTATTGTTACTAAAAAGGGGGGACTATTAGATGTACTTTGACAACTGTTCTTGTAGATAGTTATGACAATGTACATCGTTTTAATTCGTCATCAGTAATTGTAAATGTAGCTCTAAATAAAAAAAAAGTAAAATGCTCTATAGCAGATATTTTCAACAAAACAAATCCGAATTAGGGCACGTGTTAAAACATATTCATTTTTAAAGAGAAATAGGATTTTCTTCATACCTATTGTAAACTACTGCAAATATTGTTAAGATAAAGACGTCTGATCCGTAACTTTGCCGATTGCTTCCTTTTCCCGATTGTGACATTTTTGACAGAGCGCGAATTCTCAGGAGACGTCAATCCTGTCAATGCACTCGGTCTCACTCCTTTTTGACTTCATGCGATTCCATAAAAGTTTGCTGGTTACGTTGATTTGTCTTTTTTTTAATCTATTTATTTTGAACATCGGTTAACTAATGTCGCCTTAATTTACTTGTTGTTTCTAATATAAATACAACATTCAGAAAAAAAATGTACCGTATGTAACTATAAATGTAAATCAAGAGGCAATAACAAGATAATGATGTGATATAAAAAGTAAGACCTGCTTTCTTGCAATACATTCATAACAAGCTCAATGAAAACAACAGAGATTGGACCAGAATAGCCAACTATATTTCAAGTACGTACGGTGTCAATGCGGTAAATTTCAGTTGGTGATTTTTTTCTGTCAACAATAATCTTCATCCTTAGTTCTTTCATGGTTCAAGAACATTTTATATTCCATCATAGTAGAAATTTTTAGAAATGCAGTTACTTTTTTCTTACTGTCTTACTGATAAGGTGTTTAACATGATATTTAACACAAGTATAATATCAAGTGAATAGCTTAGTTGTAATATAAAACCAATATAAAAAAACAAATAAGAAAATAAGATGAATATAGAGTCAAAAATTATGGACCCGTACTATTCTCAATTGTATGAGTAAACAATTCATAGAACCTTTGAATGAATGCACTAATTAAAAAAATGGTCAGATAGTTTGGTGTTTTAATAGAAGCTAATGTTGTTGAGATCTGGATACAGTACAATAGACAATTTTTCTCTTTTGTGAGCTTTTTTGATTTTGAAAGACCTTTTGCTACAATTTGAAGTGATGGATGCTGGGTATCAGTTGTTTACGCAACATATAAACGAGAAATGTTTATCATCATTATCATCATTATTATCAATTTGTATAAAAACATAAAATCTAATTAATTGTGTGTAATAATAATATTTTAGACTATTCTGTATGTAACAAGGTGTCCAGGTGAAGCTTATCACATGTACTTTTTACCTTTGACATTAACGATCTAAAACACTTTTTAGAATACAAAAGCTACGTGGGCTCGGGATTATTTGTGAAAAAAATCGACTCGAAGCTTCACAATTACTTACAATTGATTTGTATCCTTTTTATACATACGACACATTGCTTTTAGCAGACATTGCTGACGATTTACAGACACAACTGGTTTCTTTCAGTGAATACTGAATGTTTTGAAACTAACAGTTAATACTTTGAAAACCAGTGATTTTTTCTAGATGCAGAATGCCGTCAAATTTTCATTTTGATGAAGATGACACTGATGTTGAAATTGTTACAGAATTCAGCTTTCAACTATTTGAGCATTTTATTGTCTTGAGCTGGAAATTCTAAGGTTGCATTGAAATCTGACTGCATACGATATCTTTCTATTTAGCGTCATTTAGGTCTTTTCGATAATTTTATTTCAATACCTCTCTATGGTGTGAAATGTATTTTGTAACTTCTTACAAAACGATAAAATTCCACGCGAAGCTATATAGCCTATGGGGAATTGTTGGACAAAAGATAAAGAGACTAAGATAACTTAAATCGCATATATACTTTTAAAACTTTATTTACTGTTATAATGTATGAACATCCTTTGTAAGTAAGATTATAACTATATTGCAAGAATGCGGTTTTACAAATATTTGGAATACTCAAAGTTTTGTAAACGATATCTGATAAAAGAATGCTTTAAAACTACAATTACAAAATCATTTCACAGTACATGAATACACAATTGCATGAGTCTTCAAAAGCACTTTAAGCTTTTTAAAGATGGATTAGAAGTTGGAAAACAAAAATGTTTACAGATCTTGAAAATGTAGTTTTTGTACGTTTGATAACATAGGACGAATTTCAATATCTGCTATAATGACCGCTTTTGACGTCAATAGGACTTAATATTTGATTATAAATGTTTGGCACGTGTAAATATACCAAAGTTAAAAAAAACTGATGATCCACTTAAACAAAAATGAAGAAATGAAAAAAAATTATGTTAATTTATAAAGTGTGTAAACAAACACAAGGGTTCTCTTCGCTAAAATGTAGCTAAAATCGAAAACACTGTATTGTATATAAATGATTTTAAATACATGCAATGCACAATTTATTACATATTTTGGACCTTCTCTGTACATCCTATGGATCTCTAATGATTATGGGAATAAAGATACAGAGATATAGTATAAAAATCCTTTTTTTCTTCCACTTAAACAAATATTTACCTTTAGACCAAATACTTTTATTTTCCTCATTTTTAATATTTCTTAAAGTTGATCACAGATGAAAACCTAAAATCTAGTATCTATATAAATGCATGTTTCAAAGCAATTAATTGTGCACTTCCAATTTCGTGAAGATGTATATATGTTTTTTCGTGCATTTGAACTTTTCATGTAGAAATGAAGATTCATCAAGTAAAAGTCTACCAGCAGTGTGAGGCACACAAAAGTGTGTACCGAACATTAAGTTTCATTGTTAACATTTTATCATTAACAGTTGTTTTGATTCATAAAATATAACAAAAACAATGTGTCATTTTTATGCACAATCATTCTTACAATTACAATATAATGGTTCTTTTTCTAACACGTTTAAAAATGCATCCTGATACACGAAATACAAGTGCAGAAAACCCACAGACGATTGCATATGTTGTTATGATTGACATGGAACTAGTGCCTGAAATTATCAAATAAATAATATTAAGATAAGATAGAAACATTCTATAAGCTATATCATACCTTAATAAATATCCAATTAATGTAATGCTAGTCAATTCAAAAATCATTATCTGCAATATCATTTTCATTTTGTACTATGTCACACAATAATCATTAGTCAATTACCTACATTCAGTCAATATGCTGTTGATATCCATGGAAAAGGTTCGACGTAAAATATTGATAATTCAAAAATAAAGAGCAGTCATGCATCTGCCGCAGGGAGGATGTAACTGGAGGAAGATTAATAGAATTTTAGGTAAGGCTTGTAAACGGACTTTGTCGATAGTAATATGTGCATTGAGAACATATAATTGGTAAGTAAGTTACAAATGAGTAAATTGTTTATGAAACATGTAGATAAATATTGATTGGTAAAAATTGATAAAAACAGTGGTAGTGTGTCATTCGTTTACATTGGTACGTAAGAAAAAACAATTGTCAAACATTACTTATCACAGCCTAAAACTTTATGAAAGAGGGGCGAAAGTAACCAAGGGAACATTCAAACTCATATCGAAAACAAACTAACAACCCATGGCAAAAAACGAAAAAAACCTCGTCATCTGTAAAAGAGATATTCGATAACGGGCAACCAACGCATGATGGCGTCCGTAAAATATTCGAAGGGATGAGTTCAACTTCACCAACTTGAACTATTGGTTTAATAGCTTGCTTTTAAGCTGCAACCCTCTCTATCAAGGAAATCGTAATATGATATGAAAGCTCTGGAATATCGTATCAACTGGGAGATATATACTCCGTATGCAGGCGCTACTGGAATGTTGCTACATAGAAATGAAAATGTCACAATAGGAAAGCTGAACTAATCTCTTTTGTCGTAAAGTTTTGTTCTCAACTACTCCTTCATTGTCATTTTCTAGATGTAAGTCAAGATATGAGGCATACTTAATAATTGTATCTGTTGAATCCTTTATTTAAAGTTCGATGAGATCGACGAGTTCAACAAAGTAACTAAACTTAGTCAGAGGACATCAACTATATAACATGACGTTAAATGATAAGACTAGTTTCTTTTTATCCTTCCTAAAAGCTCTTGTATGAGGTCAGCTAATGTTATTTAATTAACCACTTAACTGTTTATAACAATATATGTATTCTATCAAATGGTTTAAGTTATTTTTTCCCTAAAAAAAAAAAAAAAAAAAAAAAAATTCAAACCGCTACGTAAGTATTTTTAAATCGAACAAATGTCTTACCATTTGGTTGTAGTTCGTGTTGTTTTATATTATGTTTTTATCAAAACAATGTGTACACTATATGTTAGAGTAAGAAAAAAAGATTAAGATAAAAATAGATTAAAATGAATAAAATGTCAAGAGTTAGCAAACAATAAAGAAATATCTGTTAGCCATTTAGATTATAAAAAAAACAACAGTAATTTCCTTTTGCAATTTGTATTTTCTTTTTATTATGAAGAGTCTGATTATCATGTTTATTAGACACTTATGCACAGTTAATTTATCAAACTATCATTTTAAAATTAAGTTTGCTACTCAATATACAATACATATCTTCTTATCATGTGTCTAGAAGATCACCTGAGTTAACCAATTGACCAATTAACGTTAGCAATGGCTAAAATATTTCATGTTGCAAGGCAAGATATAAACAGTTAACTATTTATGTAAAAACATTTTTTTGAGGTTATTGTATTTCAATCTTATGGTTATCACCATACATATTTTCAAAAGTTTTGTAATATCTTTTCGGTTTTATGCATTAATAAAATAAAATATTACAGATTAGCAATAAAGATTTGGGGTATAAGTATGTATTGCATTAAACAACGTTTGCAATATCATGAATTAATATAACAATTTGTACGTACTGGGGATTTTTTCTGCCCAGCTTGTACTGGAGATTCTTTCCGTCCAGCCTGTCAAATTATTAGATGAGGTAGTTCCAAACATCTCTAAAAGGAAAACAAAAGTAGCAACACTCATCAATGATTAAGATTTACATTATGTGGATGAGTGCTTTGACAACAACCATATTTTACCTTTTCAAATTAAAGCGACAGTAGTTTACCAATGTTCAAATCTCGTAATCGATATAAAAGAGACAAACAGAAACTGATGGAATTGGAAGAATACAAAAACGAGCGAGACCGGGTGCGTCAACCGGGCGAGCTTCTGCTGCTATGCAGGCATCACCCGCTATGAGAGTTCAAAATCAGTTAAAGGTCCACATCGGGAACAGGACACCATCGGTAATATTACAGATCAGACGACTATACTGGCATTTTAAACATCTAAGACTGCGCGAATATGTCACTTGTGATTTTAGACACCGACATATCATATAGGTCAACCAATTCGTGATGGTGACCGTAATACTTAGATAGTGTCGATTTCTGTCGTTCTTCCTCATAACTTTGAAGGAGCAGTTTTAGTGCGAGGAGCAAACCCTTGTTCGGGAAGTCCGTAAATTGTGAACATGCATGAGCGTAACGTATTAACTGAGATATTTAAACAAGCCCATGTTTATCATTTGTGCCAACGCACGACCAGTACTTTTTAGTATACCTGACCATCCCTTCGGTTATATCCTAAAATGTATGTTCAGTGGGATAAATGAGATGTAAGCAAAGACATCAAGGTAAAATTTAAACAAGGGCTGCAATTTCTATCCTGAAACATTCTATGATCATAAAATAACTAATCAATATTGATTGAAGGGACATTTCAGCAATTCATGGACCAACATATCTGTAATACACCTGACGAGTTGATCTTAATATCGTTTAACAATGTACCGCGCTGATAGCCTCTGTCGTGAAAATTTCTGGACATGAAGCACAGGCTCTGGAGTATCGTTCCAACACATCATAGCAGTAGATGTATGCATAACATGAGATGTGTATCCTGTCGACGCACCCGGTCTCATTCCTTTAAGAGTTAATTTCCCAAGTTGTTTTTTTACTTTGATTTGTACCTTTTATATGGATTGATGAGATTTGAACATTGGTAAACTACTGTTGACTGTAACTCATCAACAAAGTTAACTACGAGATATTCATTCCATATGTGTATATATGCTGACAACGACCTTGCATACGAATCCAAATTATCAATGATAACTTAGATGAAATGAAATTAAATTGGAAAATGTTTTTACAAATTAGCGTACTGCTATCCTTTATTCTTTTGCCTATGAAGCTATCTTGTTATCTTATTTTTTTTTTTTATTAAAGGTTGCATTATCTTAACAACCCTTATCAAACAAATATTGTAGAAAACATCATAAGACTTATAGATCAGCATCAGATTTACAAAACCCACAGGTAAAGAACAAAATGATTTACAGGAAACAGTTTAACTTCAACTGTTTCGGTTTCTTATAATCCTTGGCTTTCAAATAGTCGGCTTTGAGCGTTCCCGATGAAGGTAAATCCAGAAATTGCTTCGGACGCATGACATTTATAAAGTGTTGTTTTCATTTTTTACAGGACCGGGTCGGTACTGCTGCCGGTGGACTATCAGTCCCCGATGGTATCATTAGCTCAGTAGTCAGTACCTCGATAGACCCATTATTCAAAACAAACCTCTCTAAAATTGTCCGTTTAGATATTAAGAAATGATAAAGAAATTTTCAACTAGCTCAGGTAAAGTTGACCTAAGATGGATTTGGCAATATTTGGCAGGTCCTTTTTGGTCACAAAGCTCTTTAACTGTTTCGGTTCTTATCGTTTACAAATATTCGGCTTTAAGAATAAAAAAAAAAAGCGCTTCAGACGGAGGAAATTAATAAAGTGTCGTCCAGACAAACGCTGAAAAATTTAAAAACTTTTTTTTTAAAGATGCGATAATCATCGAGACCAACGGCCTCAACGGATAACAAAAGTCAACAATTATTTTATCATATGACTTTGATTCGTTCCACTTTTCTAGTATTTGCTCAATATATTTAACACAAAAATAGAAAAACCAATATGAAAACGTCATACGCATACGTTATATATTTTAGAACACGTTATCTGTTCCAAATCTTATATTAACCTCGTTGTTTTCCCAAAGTGATTATCAAGTTTAACAAAGGCATATTTTGTATGATTTAAGCTAATGAGAAAACAGAAATTTAATAATCATATAATACACTTGTATATACCCGCTACGAAACTGAGAAGTTTATTTACAATAATTTTCGTTAGAAAGTGTTAAGATCCGCCACACCCTAACACACTTCACCTATGGCAGATTAAGTTCGAATTTCGAATCCACGAGGTAAGGACTTCTATTGATCGCAGTTGTAACGGTTTTAAGATAAATAAAACAAAAACAATTGTCACATGCAGATTGAGTCCCGAGTCTTTATCCCTAAAACGTATGACGGTATAAGACACTTTTAAAGTTCTCAATCAACAAATTGAAATCCTTGGTATGCTTCTCGTGTAAATGTTGGAATGTCAATGTATATAAGCGGTTTCTGCTTCACGAGATTTGTCAACACTGAACACAGCCATTTTTAAACCTCCGAATGATAAATTGTACAAGTGCTGTCATTGGTCAGAATGATGTAGTCGGAGTTGGTGTGACTTATATATGTCGCAAGATAGTATAACGCTGTATACGCAAACTATTTAAATCTGCCAAGGGTGATGAGGAGGATTCGGATCGTTATCCTTGGCTAGCGAAGATTATTTACACTATAATAGTAGTACATTGTGTGTTAATATATGAATTACTTTGCGACATTTAGAAAAGCAAGGACATTTTTCTTGTGTCTTAACATCACATAAATCATAAATTAAAGAACAATGTACTAGTAGTATATTGTAAATAAATTTCATAATATATGTTTATCTGTCTTGATTGATTCATTATTATGAGTGGAAAAAAAAAAAAAACAATCTTTTAAAAATGTTTTGGAATGGATTCTTTTCAATACTGAACATTTCGATATCCTTTATGAATAGTAATTCTATCTTTAAAAAATGTATACAGTAATTTATAAATGTTATGCTTATGAAGCGCTTTTCTTGATTTACCTTCATTAAGAACGCTCAAAGCCGAATGCTTGAATGTTGATGGATTGCTGATTAACGTCCAGTGCCAAATTACATCCATACTCAGGACGAGAATATGTTAATGTAATATGAATATTTACCCCCCTTTGTACTAGACCGACACGCCTAGCCAGATTTTTAACAGGCTACTTTACAAGATAACAATCCACATGATGACATGTCACTCTACCCGGAAATATTATTCTGACTCCAAACCGATCAGTCTTTGCACTTCCTTCTTAAAGCCGCATGCCTAACGGAGAAGAAGCAATTACCAATTTTAAAGTCTTTGGTTTGACCCGGACGGGGTTCGAACCCACGACCTCCCACACTCGAGGCAAACATGCTGCCACGAGACCACCGAGGCCAAATATTTGCAAGCTTAGGATGTATAAGAACCGAAACAGTTTAAGAGCTATTTGACCAAAAAAGATCTAAAAAAAATAAACAAATCCATCTCAAGTCATTTTGCCTGAGGGTGTTGAAACCTTAGTTTCGCAAAAATTTCTGATTTTATAACTGATTTAACATTTAGCAGTACTAACCATTTGTATGAACGTTGAAAGTACAATTAACTTCACCATACATGTTTTTCACAAGTATTACCAGAACAAAAGAGGTGTGTAAGTCTTTTCCTGAAATTGTCATATTAATAGGATGCCCAGAAACAAGAAAGTGTATGGTGCCATGTCAACGAACAGATTGTACCGTGAACAGTTATTAAAGGCATCCAAACTTTTGTCAAGACATTCAACTTTGAGATATTCGGTAGGGTTGTAGACTTTAAACGATAACTTGAGTTCTTCATTTCCTGACAATTTTATAGGAATATCCCCATTCATACACACTGGTAGATCTATAAAAAAAACAAAAGTATTATCAAATAATGTGAAATAATACATTATTTCTTAAAGATTTTTAATGATGATGTCATCATTGAAAAAATATTTGTTATATTTCTTAGAAGTAGTCTTTTTGTGACTGTGAAACCAACGAAATTTAAGACAAAGTTGAAATAAGTTTAAGAAAAAGTAAAATAGCAAAAATCCCGAACTCCAAGGAAATTTCAAAACGGAAAGTCCCTTATCAAATGGTAAAATCAAAAGATCAAACGAATGGAAAATAACTGTCATATTCCTGACTTGGTACATGCATTTCCTTATGTGGTAAATGGTGGATAAAACCAGTTTTATAGCTAGCAAAACCTCTCACTTGTATGAAAACACACATAACTTTGGTTTGAAAACATTGTTTTAAAAAAGAAGATATGATAAGGCTACTTTTAAGGCCCCCTGAATTCGAAAATAAAAAGATATTATAAATCTGTCAAAAAGCATGCCTCAGATGTTCATAAGACGTTGGACTGTCTCTCATTAGTAGTTATTTTTAAAACCATTGCTGTGAACTTAGCCTTTTCATTTATAGTAGTTTTTGTTTCTGGAATTAACGTTTGACAATGGAAAGGTATGTACTATGACTTTTAGTAAGAGGAGCTGTGCCCGATCAATTATATTCATAGTATATACCTTCCCATTGACTATCCATTTTTTTTTTACAGTGCAACTGTTAATTTATCAAAATAAAGATAGATGTGTCGCATAGAAAGTCTGGCGGATAGACGTTGAAAACCAACCATCAATAAATCAATTTACTAATTTATCAGAATATAGATTTAGTTACACTTTTCCTTCAAACATTATTACTATGGTTCAATTCATACTGAAAAAGGATCAGTTATCTAACATGTCTAAAGCACGTTTACAATAATGATTGCCATCATCATCATGTTAAGTGACATTACATTTGTTTCATTATCTTGTGTATATCTACGAATAACTCCGCGTCCAATCAAATTGCTTGAACTTCGTTTCACAAAGATACTGGTTTCTGTACAACGTTGTAGGTATGTTATAATGAATGCTTCTTTTATTAAATAGTCCCTGAAATAGACTCTCCAAATCATATTCAACTGTTTCATTTCTGTTCACAATTGGAATTAATTTAAAAACTCACCTTTAAACTTTTCAATTTTTATTCGACGTCACACGGAATCGAACTCCTTACTTGACGTTACGATTATGAATTGCCTTTTAACGGATTCGATTTTTATATGAGGAAAATAATGGTTTATATTTCAAGATGAATTCTAATTAATATTGTCAGCCAACATTTTTGTAAACCTGAACTAATATTAAAATTTGATACACACCGGAACAATGGACGCATATTGCTAGCTGCTTTTAGATATAAAAACTACGTTCGCATAATATTAATTGGTAGCCGCGAGGTTAAGATTAGATGTTGAGTAACGTTGAGAGTAAGGATTTGTAGCTTTAAATTTGATTCCTTGTCTTCCCGTTTCTGTTTCATTCGTTGTAATTTCTGGTTTTCCTTTATCTTGTGTGGTATTGCTGAAACTTTTAGCATGATTACAGATTTATTTCAGTTTTTGTACTTTTAAATGGACTAGTTCACGTATTTCAAAAGAAACTGATAACTTTCAATCTGTCAATCATTTTTGTTTTTTAAAGTGTTATTTCATCTGTTTTGATATATACCTAAATGCATATTCGCAAATTAGATTTAGTGTAAAGTGGAAAAGCTCGAATTATTTGTTGCTCCATACAAATTCAAAAACATGAAATTGAGAACGGAAACGGGGAGTGTGTCAAAGACACAACATCTCGACCAAAGAGTAAAAATCAACCCAAGAATACCATGGGGGCATCAACGCAGCGAGAAAATCCCTCACCCAGAGGCGGACTTCAGCTAGCCCCTATACAATAATGTATACTAGTTGTTCGAAATGGACGCCACACTAAACTCGGAAACATATAAATGAACCAAATTTAAAAAACACAAGACTAAGAAAGTCTAGAGGTTCCTGACTGGGGACAGGCGCATAAATACGGCTGGGTTGAACATGTTTTATGAGATCTCAATCCTCCCCCTATACCTCTAGCCAATGTGGCATAAACAAACACACATCGATACATCTATTTTTACTGAAAAATAAGTTCGAATATTCCTTATTTTGTAAATTACAGATACATTTCAGATTCGTTATCTTAACACAGTATACCGAAAGTACGTGCGATTTTGTCACGATTGAAATGCACTACCTGTATATTTATAATCAATGTTCGGTTCTTGTTCATCTTTCAAGATGATAAAGTGGTTATTTGACAACGTTTTATATACAGACTACTATTTAAATAAAATTATTTCTATAAAATGAAGAAAATGAGATATCAGAAATCAAGGTCATGCCTACCAAATTTTCTTGATAAACTTTCCTACATAATCACTTATAGGAGAATATACAAGGTGCCATTTTCAATAAAATATTATCAATGAAAATGCGTGAACAATTCATTAATTTCAATGAAGTTTACTATATATAGACAGCTTTCTTTCGTTATGGTTTTGAATTATTTCATGCAAACGTGCAAAATTAAATATGACAGGATGTGGATCATGTTTATAACTGAATAACAATACAGATTTAGTAATATTTTGATTTATTTAGACAATATTGAAAGATATAACTACAGTGTAAAATGAATAATCATAAATTTGTTTTATTAACGAACTTAGTAAATTATTGCTTAAATGCCCATGTGTAACTCAAATCGAAACAGTACCTAGTACGGCCAACAGGGCATTATTACAGGGCCATTATGGATTAAACCAGTCATTACGAAAATTCTGGGAAATGATGTTATCTTCTTTGGCACCTTAACTAGGTGACGTCATAGGTAAGCTTCCTGTGTCAAGCGAAAACACCGGTCGTTTTTGGGCTTCCAGTCCGCCTCAGAATCTAATAAAATTAAATTAAAAGAAGATTTCTAGGTGCAAAATGTGAGTTATTTTTACTTATTATTGGAGCAATTACATTTCAATACATTCCGGAATTCAAAATGTCGGCTTCCCTTAGTTACAAACAGGTACTTCCGACACTTGACCTGAAAAGTTGCGACACTTGAACTTTTGATGTCATACAACAATCACTTTTTCTTTGTGGCGTCAGACAATTTCTATTTTGATATCAAAATTTTACGGAAACCTTTGTGATGTCCAGTAATGGCGAACAAATAGCGATAAGGTGTATCTGAACCATTGATACAAAACAATTGCATTAGAAATTAATACTATATTGTGTTATATCAACATGATAATAATATACATGAAGTTAGCAGATTTGTCTTGTTTCGAATTCTTATGACAAAATAATGATTTTAACAGAAATTGCATCCCTGCAGGTTTGAACACTTTGAAACGTTTCAAAAATATTGCTAAGATTGATTTGGTGCTGTATTCATATAGACACTTATATTTCATGCAATAACTCTAAATTAATTTATGACACAAAACACAAACATTTGATACATAAGGCACTTTTCATACCAATTAAACAACAAATTACACAATATTAAAATTAAAAATATATCCTCTGTTTTGTTGATTAATTAATGTATTAAGAAATTGGTGTTTTCATAATGGCCTTGTTATATGTCCTCGGTCAGTAATAATGGCCACGGAGACTGTAATGTCCCTTGGCGTTGCCTCGTGCCATTACAGACATCCTCGACCATTATAACAGACCTTGTACATATAACAGGGCCATTATGAAAACACCCATTAATTAATACTATAGTAATGGAGAATTTCTGGATTACTTTTTTGCAACATTTGACGAGTTAGTGTCTTATTGGCCGAAATGTTATCCTGATTACGTATAAGATATTTCTTCACTGAATATTAATCAAATAGTCAATAAACAATCAAATTACTTACGTGTTACACTAGTCGTGATTGGATAAACTTTGGAAATACCAGAGGGAACATGGAAATTGGCGGCGTCTTGTAATAAACACAACCTTCCTAAAGAATAGTCGCAAAATCGACATGAAAGCTTCATAACCACAAATGAACGTCAGTTATGTGAAGTATACTATTATTTTTTTAATTCAAAAATAGATTTTATGCCAACGTCTTCATTTCTGCGCCATACTCCAACAAGAACCATTGGAAGAAGAGGCATAGCTTAATTTTATATGGTAACTAGTTACATGTATTCCAGTAACAGTGATAAACAACGAAAAACTAATGATAATGTTGTCGGGCAGCATTAGTTTAAATTAAAACAGGATACATATTGTCATTGATCACGGAAGTCTCTAAACACCCTCGAATTTAGTCATTTGCATATTTTTTTTTAAATCGATTACATATTTGATTGTTATATTTCTGCATTAAAAACTCATGAACTGGATTTGATCGTATGCCTTTTTAATGTTTTTTCTAGTACAAAAAGGTATTTAAAACTAATCTTTAGTTCTTTTGTAATTCAATCTTGCGAAGACAAGGGCCTATAAAGGCCGTTTTTGACCCCACCCAATAATTTGTCATTTTGTAACTATACCAAACCCCTTCTGAAAAATGGTGGTATTGTGGGTCTATCTCGTATATTCTGTTGCCCAACAACCTGTATAATGGTGGCAATAAACTCAATAATTATGCTAAATATATAGCTTTAATTTATTTATATTTAAAATCCAACCTGTTTAACATGCAGTAAATCAAACATTTATACATTGTTTAAATGAAACATAATGTAATGAATGCACTTTTGGGGGCAATATCATTGTAATTTCTCCATAGCTTCAAAACTTTGCACATAGCAACGGCAATTTGTTTTCTATTCTAAAAAATTTAACTTTAATATGTTTCATTCAAAAGATAATTTATAATTTAAGATGCACATTGTAAAAAGTACCAAACTCCAAGGAAAATGTCAATGATAAAGAACAATTCTAAATATCTACAACAAGCAAAACGACAGACAAACAACTCTAATTCTTCAAGAGAATGTGGTAATGAAATGCATTTGTGAAGCCCCTCTGTAGAGTAAAAAAATATGCCACTGGTCTTATGGTGAAATTTGTTGTTATAACATTTGTTTCATGAATTAATACATGTACACCTTATATATTCTTTTAATTTTAAACCATTGTCGTGAAGTCAACCTATTCATTTTCCGTGTTTCTTGTTCTAGAATCAACGCTTCTTAAATCTGTCGCTGAAATGGACTCACCAAATTATATTCGATTGTTTCCTTTGTGTACCTAATTTCATTAAGTTTGAATTGGCTAATTTACTGGTACATCTGTGTATATGTAAGAGAATGATAATCCCTTTCTTCATGATTAAGTACGAGCGTTAGCAAGTACTTATCATGAAGTAAGGGATTATCATTCTCTTACAAACTTAGAATATTGTAAAGTGCGCAAGGCTTAAATGATCTCTTGATTGGTTTTATTCATGAATTAGTTTCTTTGTCAGTGCAATGTTTATAATTGATGCATGACTTCCTTTTTCGGCATGTCATTTATGGATTAGTTTTAGTGATGTAAGGACTTTCTTATCATTTGGGAAATATTTTTAACAAAAATGCGTTATAGATATAAGTTGACACAACAGTACAAAGAAAATGTTGGAATTGTATATATTTACTGATTGTGAGTATGAATGTAAATCATGTAATATTTTACTGAGGAATTATCCTTTTTTTTATTATTTACAGTTTAAATTAAATCAATTAATACATTTGAGTTACAATTAAATTTTATTTCACAGCCAATATTTTGGTCCGGCTTTTTACATCAAATACTTTTTCATTATGTCAGGGAAATGTTCAAATAAAATGCCTTTAAAAGTTTTTAATTTGTTCAAAACTAAAATTCCTTTTTTTTTAAATTTTATCGGACTATTGGAAATAACTAATCTTCCCGACAGCTGATCCAGTAATCAAAGTTTTGGAAAGCTAAAGATTTAGGTTATTATTTATTTAAACTTTTTTTTTCTTTTTTTGTATTGCTTTGATATTGTTTAATTTCTTAGTAATTTGAGGTTATTAATATTATCATTATTACATTCACGGTACCAATTTTGCTGCACCAGTAAACTTCAACTTATTTTAAGTTTGTTGTTTGTTTCACAATTCAAATTTTAGTCAGTTTCAATCACTGTGTGATAAATCCTTTCAATCTGATCATGCTGATAAATGTGCTTCGGGGAAGTTGTAACTCTTTTATAGAAACTCTTTGTTTTGAACTGTAAATGAACCAAAATAATAGGATAATCCCTTACTAAGAACATGATTTACATTTATTTTTCACAATTAAGAGGCATCAAATCATACAATTTCGTTGGTCGAGAGCACTTTCCTATATTCTAATCACTAATGTATATCATTTAAAAGTTTACCTTTAACTTTTGTAATTTCGATATGCCTTCACTAGGATTCAAACCCCTCCTTGAAGTCTGTTATGGGTGACTGACATCAAACATCGACGAAACCTTTCGGCTACTAATGGGTTGCAATTTAGATGTCTATTTTATATTCATAAATAAACATATGATACATATCGGTACAACGAACGAACACACAGGGCTTGTACCTTTATATATACATAAAAGTCAATCATAAAGTGTAAGTTGGTAGCCGCGAGGTTTAGATCAATGTAGAGTCAAGTAAGAAGTAGAGATTTGTCGGTTTAGGTTCGAATCCTTTTTTTCTCTTTGATGTCCTTATTCGTTACTTTTTTCCGTTTTTCTTACTTTGTATGTTATTGTGGATATTTTTGTAATAATAGCGTGTTTTCCCGTTGTTTTTTTTTTAATTAATATTAGCTATTTCACGCTTTTGAAAAGAAAACGATTACATTCAATTTGTCAATTTTTGTTTTATAAATATAGTAAGTTTTCATCTGTTTTACTACATATCTTTACAAATGTTTATTCGCGAATCCCTATACTAGTAAATCGTGATGTGTCTAGAATCAGATTTCTTGTTAGAAATTTCGGTAACATACTTATCATATAAACTTAGAAATAAGTTCGAATATGTCTTATTTGTAAATTGCGGATAATATTCAGATGCATAATAATTTAAAGATAGACATGTTATGTTATATTTGTATTTCTCTAACCAATTAATTGTGAACTTTGATTTATTAATGCAAGGTTGAACATGATAACATGGTTATTTAAACTCACTTACAATACCTCCTAATTAAAAGACATCAGACCAATAGTTTAAGTTAGAGACACCATGGATAAGCGTTAATTCATGAAAAATAAACCAGACTCATGGTTTTCTTTTTCAAGAATCAACGCTTATCCACTGTATCTATAATATATACACATTGTTGATGACAATTACAGATTTTGTCTAAAGTGCTTGGTGTTGAGGTGTTTACTTTTGTATTTGAACAGTTATGGCATATAACTTCAGAATGGTAACGTTCTCTCTTTCGACCAATATGTTTATCAACATGTTTATGCGGACCACTATCTACCGATTTTTTATGGATATTTAGTAGAAAAAAAAACTGTTTTTTGTGTAGATTCTGTTGTTTTCTCAAATTTTTTGAAAAGAAAACGATTACATTCAATTTGTCAATTTTTGTTTTATAAATATAGTAAGTTTTCATCTGTTTTACTACATATCATTACAAATGTTTATTCGCGAATCCCTATACTAGTAAATCGTGATGTGTCTAGAATCAGATTTCTTGTTAGAAATTTCGGTATTATACTTATCATATAAACTTAGAAATAAGTTCGAATATGTCTTAATTGTAAATTACGGATAATATTCAGATGCATAATAATTTAAAGATAGACATGTTATGTTATATTTGTATTCCTCTAACCAATTAATTGTGAACTTTGATTTATTAATGCAAGGTTGAACATGATAACATGGTTATTTAAACTCACTTACAATACCTCCTAATTAAAAGACATCAGACCAATAGTTTAAGTTAGAGACACTATGGATAAGCGTTATTTCATGAAAAATAAACCATTCGTCTTCCAGACTCATGATTTTCTTTTTCAAGAATCAACGCTTATCCACTGTATCTATAATATATACACATTGTTGATGACAATTACAGATTTTGTCTAAAGTGCTTGGTGTTGAGGTGTTTACTTTTGTATTTGAACAGTTATGGCATATAACTTCAGAATGGTAACGTTCTCTCTTTCGACCAATATGTTTATCAACATGTTTATGCGGACCACTATCTACCGATTTTTTATGGATATTTAGTAGAAAAAAAAACTGTTTTTTGTGTAGATTCTGTTGTTTTCTCAAATTTTTTGAAAAGAAAACGATTACATTCAATTTGTCAATTTTTGTTTTATAAATATAGTAAGTTTTCATCTGTTTTACTACATATCTTTACAAATGTTTATTCGCGAATCCCTATACTAGTAAATCGTGATGTGTCTAGAATCAGATTTCTTGTTAGAAATTTCGGTATTATACTTATCATATAAACTTAGAAATAAGTTCGAATATGTCTTAATTGTAAATTACGGATAATATTCAGATGCATAATAATTTAAAGATAGACATGTTATGTTATATTTGTATTCCTCTAACCAATTAATTGTGAACTTTGATTTATTAATGCAAGGTTGAACATGATAACATGGTTATTTAAACTCACTTACAATACCTCCTAATTAAAAGACATCAGACCAATAGTTTAAGTTAGAGACACTATGGATAAGCGTTAATTCATGAAAAATAAACCATTCGTCTTCCAGACTCATGATTTTCTTTTTCAAGAATCAACGCTTATCCACTGTATCTATAATATATACACATTGTTGATGACAATTACAGATTTTGTCTAAAGTGCTTGGTGTTGAGGTGTTTACTTTTGTATTTGAACAGTTATGGCATATAACTTCAGAATGGTAACGTTCTCTCTTTCGACCAATATGTTTATCAACATGTTTATGCGGACCACTATCTACCGATTTTTTATGGTAATTTAGTAGAAAAAAAAACAGTTTTTTGTGTAGATTCTGTTGTTTTCTCAAATTTTTGTATCTGTCGAATCTGTTGCCCATTTATTTCAAATGAGGACACATATATTTTATGGCCAATGCGACGTTCGCTACAAGATACAGTGGTTAGTTTGGTACACTATTTCCCACCCACCCATCCCAACTAAAAGTTTGTATCGACTTATGTATGGTGAATTTTGATGCATTTGTGTATGTCTGATTGTAGATATGTTTAATATGTTATATTAAATGCCATCTTGTAGCGAACGCACAACCCTATACTGTGTTTGTTTTTTCTACGATACCTTGTTAAGAAACAAATTAATTTCGAAGGAGGGAAACGAGGGAGAAAATAATGAGTTCAATGTCGTTTTTTAAAATAGAATTAGATATACATACGAAAATAATGATAGAAATACATGTTACCGATAAATGATTGAAAAGGAGAAATTCATATAGACATAAGCATGTAAAATTAAACTTTGTCAGAAGAATCTGTGATATTTTAAAGTCGGCGTTTTATTGCGCTTCTTGTCTATGAAAAGATGTAAAATAAACTATCGCACCAGCATTGCACCAAAAAGATTTTTTATCTGAATGTATGAACTTCTAAAACTGTTAAAATTTCAAATTGGTGCATGCATGGTGCGATGGTCAAAAGAAGGAAAACCACCCCAATTTCTTTCCTAAATTATGACGTCATTTACACTCCCCTTTGTGTTTTTAAAGTCTTTCTGCCATTTTACGCCATTATAGCCCCTACTCCCTGTCCTTTTGTTCTCCTCCTCTAGAAACTTCTGTCATCGAAAGCTTTATTTTTTGGGTTATATATCGGATTATATACATACTCATTCCCTAGCTTTTAGACCTTTACCATATCTTTACCCCCTTGTAGCTAATATTTCGGTATTGATTTATGCGGACAATTTGGTTAAACTGTTCATCTAATCAATATTGTAAATTTTAACTAAGAACTCCGATTGTAACCATTGACGTAAGATGGGTTTATTTTTCTTTTCGTTTGGTTACACACTTCTACTTGTTTTACATATCTTCTGTTTCCAAAATGTTTGGTTTGAATTGATTAGGTTTAAAATTGTTTTGTTTTAGTTACCATTTGAATGTCTATTGTGCTATCGGCATGACAGGAAATACATTTTTTTGGTAACATTTCTGTCTAAACTTTGTGTACTTGTAACTATCTCTCTAGCAAGAATAGTCTTGATAATATTTGAGAACTCAATGCTACCAATCCATTTATGTATTTTGCCTTTGAAACGTTTGTTCTCAGGCGTATCTGCATGATAGAGGTTATGCATTGAAACCGATGAATGTTTATTTTCGTTTTTTTTTTATCCCTTTTGCCTTTTTTTGAGTTCGGAAATATCAAAGAGAAATTAGAACTTACCTTTAATCAGAAATGCGACCAATACTAGAAACATTATTTCTTGTTAACATTGATGTATGCTGCTTTTCTCTCTTAAGAAAAAATTGAGGATTTTCCTATATAAAAAAGTTTCATATGATGTCAGATAAATGCACTATTTGTTCACTTTATGAGAAATCCAATACATGTATGTGTCAAATCACCAGTTAACTAAAGCTTTATTTATTTAAAAACATATTTGTATCAATAGGAAACAAAACAACTTCTATATTGTTTCGCTCTCTCTCTCTCTCTCTCTCTCTCTCTCTCTCTCTCTCTCTCTCTCTCTCTCTCAAAAACTCAACATTTTGCAAAAAACAACAGGGCATCGGTGTTCTTGTAGAGCCAGCAATTCATTAACAGTTATAACTAGCCTGTCAACACTAACACTCTGAGTTCGAATCCCTGCTTCGGTAAGATGCATTTGACTCATGCGATCAGTCAATCATTCAATTAGCCAAAGAACAACTACAACAAAAATATATTTAAAAAGTAAATAAATATATCGGTAATTTTATTGCTTTTTTATTTCAGGTTGGTATAAACAGTTTAATTATTCTGTTTTTAACCTTTTCGATATCGATGAGTCCAAATGATTTGAATTTCTAAATGGTTGTTGAAAAACGTAGTCAAGATATCCTAAATAAAGGCAATAGTAGTATACCGCTATTCGAAATTCATAAATTTAGTTTACGTGCGCACACACCTTTCATTTTGCCTATATAGACCATATGTTGTAAAACCTAGACATACAATAGAAAAGCATTCATGGTGCAGCTACCAACTGAATTACCCCTAACGTGCACAAAATGTCGATTAAATTAAATTATTATGTACTTACAGAACTTTCATATTAAATGTAAACAATACAAAATAATTGTATTTATTGAAAATTAACCGATTAATAAGGAAATTATAATTTCCTTGTTTAATAACGCCTTTGTTTTATTTTGTTGTGAAACATGCTAGCTTTAAATAACACTACATAAACACAAGGATATGAGATGTAATTGACAATAAGAGAACAAGGTTTATTTATGTGCATGTAAAAAAAAATAAAATAAAACTAGTATCTTAATTGTTTGTAAAACAATTGAAAGGTCTTTCCTTTAAAGGTCAGATATTTGTAATGTACTCTTTACGACCTTTCATTTTATATGCGACAAGCATACCTCTTTCAATTTTCACTTTTCACATTTAATGACCCTATTGACCTCCATTTTCGAGATTGGAAGTATGATATTTGTAATGTAGACTTGATGACCTTTCATTTGATATGCTACAACACCATCATCTGATAAGTTTGATTTTTTCAACTTTTGGGGCGACAGGCCTAGAATTTGATATTTGAAATGTACACATAACACCTTTCATATGATATGTTCTAAGACAATTCATTTTTTGCATTCAATGACCCTAACAATCCCATTTTGGGGAACAGAAATTTTATATTTAAAATGTACGCTTTATGGACTTACATTTAATATGCGACAACCCTATCGTCTTAGAAGATTGAATTTTTGCACTTTATGACCCCACCCTTCTCTTTAGGATGTAAAAGGGGGTTTAAAATTCTTATTGTTGAATAGAGCTCATTTGGATGTTCGATTTCATAAGTCAGATGACCTCATTTGGCAAAGTAAAAAAAATGATGCAATTTCAATTGATAGAACTTATGAAACTTACAAAGTCAATTTCAAACAATAAAATTTCAAACCGCTAATGTTTCTTTGTTTTTCATCAAATATGTTTGGTATTAAGTCACACATATAACCATGTTAAACTCTACAATTTCTGAAAATTTCAGGTGGCTCGATGTTAATGTTTTGGAAATATATGCCCCTCACAAAATTTCAAACTGCAATATCTCTGAAACGACAGCAGATATTTCAAATCTGCTAAGTGTAAGATGATCTGAATATGAAGTACAACACTGTCACAAAAAAATTGAGGCAATTCCATAGCTCATTAAGGGCACAGTGAATACTTAAATATATGATACAATACCGAACTTGAGAACCGGAAGTCGTAGAGAAATTGGACTACCACCATTCAACAAAAGACCACTTGACCTTTCAAATAGTCATAAGGTCAAGGTAATAGTACCCGTTGAAGGTCAAGGTGAAATTTACTCAGGACCTTGACATTGCCCTGAAATTGAAAGTCTTCAAATACGGAATCATTTTTGGTCTATGCATTTAATGTAGAGTGTTTATGCAGCTATCTCTTATCGTTTTCTTAATAATTAAGCTTGAAATTAAAGCGTAAAAACTTTTTTACACTCTATGACCTTTGACCTTGGGTGCAAATGAACTAAAGATTATTGGTGAAGGTCCAATGTTTCGACGATTTCCGGTTCTCGAAATATATTTTTTTCTAAAATTGTGTATAATATTTCAAGGTAAATAACTCTTATAAGGGTTGATAACAAATTGTCAATAATTGTTTATGTTTATAAACATTGCCATCTGTACATGTTGCCATTTTCAGATCGATTATATCTGTAACTATGTTGGAATAATAAAAAGAAAAAAACATTTCCCAACACCTTAATTATACCACAATCAACTAAATATAGGGGCGTAGTAACTCAATATCCACAAGAACTAACGACAAAAATCTAAAACACAACGATAGCAAAAAAAAGTAACATAAAACAGATGTATACGAACAGTGAGGATAATGAAAAATAAATGACTTTGGCAATACAAACTCCCATCCAAGCCATGGTGATATTGGACAAGGTAAGCTTATATTGTTTTGCAAGTGATCACAAGCGTCGAAGGATTGTCCGATGGTCATAGCCGATAATGGATAAAACGAGCCACTCTGGTATAGATCGTAAATTGATGTCGTAAAATCAAGGACTAAGATTATCTTGTTGTAATGCTATCCATGAGTCGTCCATCATCGATATGTTATTAAAATGAGAAAAAATCATGTAAAGACACAAAACATTAACGGGTTGATGGCTAAAATAAAACGACTAACGACTAAACTACATTTGGGCATTTTAAGGAAGAATTACAGATTTTCAGTAGTTTTTCTTTGTTCCTTAAAGCAAATGTCATTAACTAAAGATCAATTTTCAAGATTAATTGATGGACCTACTATCACGAATCTTTATCTGTTCCAATACATCACTTGGCCACGTAAAGTTGTATAAGGATCGCTAGACTATCAAACAGTCGCTTCTGCAGTTTAAATGCGCAAATTTGTTTCAATCTTATCTATTCGTATACAGCATTCAGTCCAATCATCATTTCAACAATACACAACTTTCAACAACAAGCCTTAACAATAATTATTATAATCACTTCATTGAAATTTGTGATAAAGTTTTGTGATATATTATGGTCCTATTTTTTAGTAATTATATTCAAAAACCAATACCAAATATTTCATCACACCTGTACATCGTATATACTACCTTCTTTTAGTTTTTACAATTTATCATGATCTGCTTTTCAATTGTTGTAAATACTCTAGATGTAATTGTGCGAAAAATTATACATTAATGGGGGTATCGTAACCGCTATTACGATACAATCTGTCAAATAAGGTCAATTTAAAAAAAAAAATGTTCACCTAACAACCTTACAGCATGCTTTTTTCCTGAAGTTTTTCTTCACCTAGGATTATTCCATTATAAAATTTGATAGGGATGACAATATTATATGTTTTCATTGTTATAAAACCCAAATACAGATGATTAATCTAATTTTGACCCAAAAATCTAAATCAGTAAAAGATTTTCTTAACTGCATGTTAATATGTATGAAAACTAAAACTGTTTTTACATTATAAATGAATCTTTAAATTTGTAACCCTTATACAAAGTATTGTCCAGTTGGCAGTGAAACAAAAAATAGCTATTCAGGTGTTTTATGTTTCAGGTTTCAGATGGATATGTTATGCATTTCGTCATATATCTCTTCAAATGTTTCATTTTGGAATGTTATTCACAGTGTTTGAAATCTTTTGGAATTAATGTGCATAAAATATTGGGATTTATTTTATATGAATTTACTTCTTAGATGCCATCTAATTTTGCTTCTTAAAATGTGACTTGTTCTTTCCAAGAATGGATTGTCATGAATGTATAAAGGAAGAAATCATTAATTCAAAATGTTTTGTGTAGCATTCACAGATGATGTACATGTAAAAGTCGAAATAATTTTGTAGTATACTTTGTAGTGTTTTTCCTTGAAATCTATTAGGATTTTTGTGTATAAAAATAATGTGTTCACTCAAGGGAATTCACTTTTTATAAGATGGGATTTTGTTAATCTAAAAGGTAAAAAAAATCAAAACTGGATTAATGCAAGTAGGAGAAATAAGTTTATCCAACATGTGCTGTGGCTTTTAATGTGATTTTGAAAATAATCATTATAAAATTCTGGATCTAATATTAAGATGATTCACCTGTTTAAATGGAATATATATCATGGAAATGATATAAAATGTGAATACAGTGGATATAGTCAAATCTAGTGATAAAGTGAAAAATAAAAATAAAAAATTCCAAAAAATTCATCACGTGAGGATAACAATTTTGAATGTGATATTGGATTTAAACATTATAAAATTCTGGATCTAATATTGTTTAATTTGAACATATATCATGGAAAATGAAATAAAAACCGAATACTGTGGATATAGTAGAATCAAGTGATGTATTGAAAAATGAAAATAAAATATTCCCAAAAACCTGTAAAGTGAAGATAATTATTTTGAATGTGATACTGGAAATATTCAAAAATTACATAATTCTGGATCTAATATAAAGACTCTTCACCTGTTTAATTATGATATTTATCATTGTAAATTAAACATAATACTGTGGAAATAGAAAAAAAATCTAGTGATACAGTGAAAAATGTAAGAAAATATTCCAAAAAGTTATCAAAATTAGGAAAATATCTTAAAATTATTTCAAATAGTGAAACTGGAATACTGGATGGGATAGTAAATATCAGTGTCCATAAATAAATAAATAAATCAGTTTATTCATAACTATTATTTTGATATTTCACTAAGCACTTTGTACAAGGCTCATGTCAATAAGTATTGAACAAATGTCTAAATGAAGGAAGGCACACATTTGTTCTGGTGTTTATTAATCCGGGAAAAGTATGTAAATTATAAAATGATTAAGATTTCCACAAAAATAAAAAATAAATATTTTGAGTTATCTCCCATTAGAAAAAGCCAAATAGATAAAAGAGGTCTTTTCAACAATATATAAGAAATCCAAGCACTTATAGTATTTGGCTTTAAAAACAATTAAGAGGAAATGTAGTGCATTATATGACATGCAATTAAATACCCTGCAAAAAAAAAAAAAATATATACATTCTTGTTCTTGCTCATTCCTAAAATTTGAAATGACAGTAAAATAAAAATCTCTCTTTTTCCTTCTAAATGTTAATGTGTTTCTTTGGCAATTGTATGGCCAATTACTTTAAAGAATACATTCATTTCAATGACAAAAAAACTGTAATTACAATGTTTATTTCCTTTACTTGTTTTAGAAAAACATGGGGAACTTAATTTTTAAAAATCAGCAGTATTAAGCAAATATAAGAACATGAAAGTTTGCCACAAGAATAAATTTTGAAAGACCTATCCCAGTTACATAGTGCTGCAACCAGAGTTCGTTTTTTTTTAAACTTTAATGTACCGGAAGAACAGACACCTATATTGCATATCGATCGAAAGAGGAAAATGTGTACAATAAGAAACGTTTGGTCGTAAAAACCCAGAGTGGTAACATTTTTGCGAAACAAAAAGGAATTTTCTGAGATATATTCAGTAGAATGCTACAAAGACGATTTAATAACATGAACATTCTCTTTGTGGGATTATCCTGGTAAAAATGTGTAGTCTCATTATATTTGTTAGCAAAGTGATTGATTATAATGTTAATTTGCCATTGTTGTAATTTGACACTCGGCTAATATAAAAATAAGAAGGTGTTGTATGATTGCCAGTGAGACAACTCTCCACAAGAGGCCAAATGACACAGAAATTAACAACTATAGGTCACCGTACGGCCTTCAAACTTGCGATTTGAATTGTTGCTTTAGTGTCTTTACAATGCCTCTTATACTTCTTATTGATATGGTAAAGTATTCCGTCATTGGTGAAGTAGAACGGTTGCAGAGTTAATATGTTTCTTCGCCACTTAGCATTTCCGGGAAGTTCACCGGATTCGAGAAACGTAATAATGTTCTTAAAGTACGTGTCTTTTCTCTGTTCAACTTTCAGTTGAGCCATAGGGAACATATTCACACTTTCCTTAGTAATATTGTCAAGGTCGATATTTTCACTATCTGTAATTTGACGTACAAATGGTAAATGCTTCTTTACTATTTTAACGTTATTACCAGTTTTGTCAATTACAGCACCAAACGGCAAAATATCTTTCAACGACTCCATGTCCTGATCAGTGGCATTCTCATATGAACGGCGACTCACTCCGTCGGCATTTCCATGAGTAGTTCCGGGGCGATATAAAATTTCCATATTATAATACTGTAACAATGCTATCCATCTGGCAAATTTTCCAGTTGGTTCCTTCAAAGTTAATAGCCACTTTAGTGCCGAATCATCTACATAAGCAGTAAATTTGGTAAAACGGAAATAACAGTCAAATTTCAACACTGCATACACCAACGCTAAACATTCTTTTTTTCGTTATTCTGTATTGTTGCACTTGTTGACTTAACGATCGCCCGCAATAACAAATCACTCTTTCTATCCCGTCCTGTGTTTGACATAATACGGCTCCGAGAGCAAATGAGCTTGCATCCGTATACAGTTAAAACGGTTCGTTAGAATTGTCGCTTTGCAAAAGTACACTTTTTAGGGTTCAGCTTCAAACCTGCAATTTTCAAACGTTCAAAAACTGCTGTCAAATGCTGAACATGATCTTCAAACGTTTTTGAGAATACCATTATATTGTCAAGATATATCAGACAAAATTTAAATTTCAAACCATGCAAAACAATTTCCATGAGACGCTGGAACATTTGTGGTGAGATTTTAGGACCCATGGGTAAACAACGAAATTGAAACAGTCCCAAATGACATCTCCATGCATTATAAGGTCTGGACTTTGGGTGTATACTGGAATGATAAAAACCACTCTTCAAATCAAGATACGAAAAGTACGTCGGTTGCGTAGGGCCGACGCTTTCTAAAGCATCTTGTGGTTTTAATAAAGGATGTACGTTTCATTCAATGCATTCATTCACTCTTGGCAAGTCAACTACGGAACGATAATCTGTATTTGTGGTATCACTACTCTTATTAGCGACTAATCAACACGGTGCTGCTCACGGACTAGTGCGTGGTTCTATAATACCATCTTTCAACATGTCTGAAACTTCATTTTCTAATACCTCCTCTTGGTTTTGCACCTAGTTTGTATGGCCTCTGCCTTATCGGTTTACACGTGTCGGGGATGTGAATTTCATGTTCGATAACATCACATTGACTTGCCCTCTTCATTTACAAATACGTCAGATTATTTCTTAAGTAAATCATTTAGCTGACCATGCTCCTCATCCTTCAAATCAAGTGAAATATCTGGCGAATCAAATAATAATATAATTCTAAATTTACATCGTACAACTTATCATCTCTAGAAATGCATTCAAATTTCCCAACATTTAAATTTTTCTTAATTTTTATAGGCTTGGCTTGTCAAAAATTACACAAGCCATGCATAACTGTTCCATTGCTAACATGTGCAATCGATTTTGCGGCTAATAAGCCATGAGAAGCCAAACTAGGTGATTCTGACGCTAAACTTAGAGCATATTCCGTCAATTGCGCACCTTTAATTTTTGCCGCAATTACCACCTCAGACTTTGGCGGAACAGTTATATCTGACTTGGCAATTAATACACGTCGGGGTCAAAAGAAATGTTCTTTGCATTAAAATCTATAACAGCGTCCCAATGATTTAAAAAATCTAAATCTAATATTAACTCTGGGGTCAAACAAGGTACTAAATACAATTTAACAGATGTACATTCATCACCTACTTTCAAATAAACATTAACTGTCCCTACAATTTCTACATGTTCATCATTTGCAGTAATTATAACTTTCTTATCGGATGGCTTACATTGTAACAACAACATTAATACCCACAGAGTCAAGTTAAGATAAAATTGGCGGAAGCTACGCTAATGTCCGTACCTGTGTCAATCATTACATGCAGTGATAAAGTACCTATATTTACATTAATAAAATTGTTCAATAAAGATGATTGACACATTGATACATAATTATTGTCAAAAGTTTCATGCTTGTCACTTACATCGGGGCGATTATTATCCAAGTTCATTTCGTGCCTAACAAATTGCCCGTCTTTGCTAGGCGCTTTTAGTTTTCCGTGCTCGAACGCGTCTTTCTTTTGCGAATTCCTCGTAGTTTCGCGCACATCATTTCTTCGGCATGCTTTAGCCTCATGTTCAAATCGGTCACACAATTGGCATTTAATGTTAGAGTTTCTTCCAATAGCGGAATCTATACTCACATCATCATCTGTTGCCTTCATTTCTTGGATTGACTTTATAAGCAGCTGAATTGCGTCCGTCCTGCTGTTCTTTAAGTGTTTGCTGTATAATGTTATTAGATCCAGCATCTAAAATCTTGAAAACTGCTAAAGACTCCAGCGCTAGCTTGCAGATTGTATAGCTTTCTTGAAGTCTTTTTGATTCTTCTGGATAACAAATAAACGAATAGATGCCGGAAGACCACAAATAAATGCTGTCACTGTCTCCCTGTCGGTTTCAATAATCTCTTGCACAGTCTTTGTATGTCCGTAATGTACTCTTCTAAACCCTCACTTGAACTTAATGAGCGTTCGTAAAGTTGTTGCTCCAGCATCCATGTCGGATAAAGAGATGGTAAATGGTCTAAAATCCTCTGAACAATGCACCACTACTTTTTTTTTAATGTTTGGTAGGGTCTGAAACCAGGAGAGTGCATTTCCCTCAGGGTTTAGTTGCATTGCACTGACTGTTTTGTCCACATTTTATAACCATCCGTTAAACACAATCCAAACCTCAAATTTCTCTAGACATTGCCTTGTATTTTCTGATGGGTGTCCTGAGAAAGTATCCATAATAATATTTGAAGCATTGTTACCACGTTTTGTATTTATTTCCGAAACATGAGTCATCTTATTTAGAGTAATTAACAGCTCATCCAATTGTGGATGTGGCTCTTTTGATTCTGTTTTTCCACCACTCTTCTGCGGATTTATTTTCGTCTCTACGCATTTCAGTAAATTTAACTTGTCTTTTTTGTAGATTGTATGTCATTAAGTCCGACTCCTCCACCAAATGTAACGGGGATTTATTCTGTGTATTTTATAACTTGTCATTTTTCGGATCTATGTATCCGGGATCGATTAATTAATATTTTACCGGGAAACATAGGGAACCAGCTATTCATTAGCTCACTAATGTATATAACTAAGCCTATATACATGTTCATATGTTTAATATGTTTAGATCTTCATATAGCAGTACATGTATAATATATATAAAGGTTCACAATTATAATTTCCAATTAATATTCGTACATTTCCAACTCTTCTTTAAAACTACTGACCAATATCTATTTTCTCACAAGAACGTGCTATTAACATCTGTTCTTAATTTAGACTAAACATTGCTTTATGGTCTTAGAATATTTTAATGAACTTATCAATGTAATTGCAACTCTACGGTGCATCCCTTGTACCTTATAAAGTGTCTAGTTAATCAAGATGAAAGATCATTGAACAGATTAAGTATTGTGTAACCGGAAAACTGGCTATTGGAATGACGATGATAACGAGATGCTACCCACGACCGGTTGCAGAAGTTGGCGATGCCAATGATAGACAATGACCTAGACCTAGTCACTTGCCTTAGAACACTTGCTTTAACTCCACTGGTAGAATTAGGCACAAAATCCTTTGCAGTAGTTAACAATTTAATTATCTCAGGATTGAATATATGTACTTTTACAAATTGGGCGGATTTTGCTAGGTTACAATTTATAATAGAAACGAGGTTATCGAATATCAAGTAAATAATACAAATAGTTCTTAAAGGATTCACAAAAGAATAAAACAAAAATCAGTCGGTTGAGTTTTGGGCTGAATAAGCGCTAATTGAAATGACTAAAGAATTGATTATACTTTACATAAGAAAACTTAAGAACTGTTTAAAGCTGTGAATTTATCTATTATTTATCCAAAGAATTATCTTGAAACAAATTTCCGTCTTTAAGAAAATATACTGACCCTTAATTGTTACTTATAACACAAAAAGCTTTATAAAGAAAAATTGTTACATGTTAATAAAATTACTTTGACGCACGAATATTGCAAATCAAATGATTTCGATAAAATATTAATTAGTATAACAATATAATGACAATTTATGACCGAGCAGTTTGTCCTCGAAAGTCCAAAAATATCAAGTTAAAGAAAAATGCTCTTTTTAGATAGTACCAAATGAAGTTGCACAATTTACACAAATTACAAATTCCCTCCTCTTTGAAATCCAAAGCGTCACTGCTTTGCTTTCGGGATAAATAAAACTATCTTCTACGGTAATGTCTGTTTTCCCGAAAATGGCTGTTGCTATTTGTTAATTGATCATTTGTCTGTGACAGTTGTTGAATTAATTCTAATCTGTTATTTTCAGCCTTTAAGATCTGAATAGTTTTATAAAGTTCATTGCTATGCCAAAAGAGTCTGTCCTTTTCGGGTTTGTGTTTTTCTTCTTGTTCTATAATCCACGAATAAGTTTGCTTGTTAGCAGCAGTTATTACTTTAACAAAATTTTCACTATCAATGAGTTTGAATTCCAATTGAGAAATTGTGTCTGTATATTCTTGGACAGTTTTTGGTTCTTGAATTGCTGATTCTTTAATTTGCATCTTTAAGCTTGTATTTTCACGCTCGAACTCTGATAGTTGATCTTGCAATTGTGTGATATCCTTTGTGTGTGTGACGTTCAATTCATGCAGTTGACTTTTTACAGTCTTTAGTTCGGAACGAAGTATGACAGAAACGTCCAAAAATTTTTGAAAAATATACTGACCCTTAATTGTTACTTATAACACAAAAAGGCTTTATAAAGAAAAATCGTTACATGTTAATAAAATTGCTTTGACGCACAAATATTGCAAATCAAATGATTTCGATAAAATAATTAAAATAATAATTAGTATAACAATATAATGACAATTTATGACCGAGCTGTTTGTCAGTGAAAGTCCAAAAATATCAAGCTAAAGAAAAATATTCTTTTTAATTAGTTCGAATGAAGATGCACAATTTACACAAATTAGCGTTATCACAATTGACTCTTTGGTTTAAATGAACACGTCACATCAGTAGGATTTCGAGCAGGATATAGTTAATAAAATGTGGAGTTCATAAATTAACGCAAAAAGTTTTAAACATCTTTTAATTTTGAAAAATACAAAGCACTGTCATAAAACTTAAAACTCGACAATGGCATTATGTTCAAGTCAGTTCGGGCTTAAAATTAATATCCTAGACTTCTTACAAAAAAATCCCTCGTTATTTCCTGCTGGAAGTACCGCGAATGAAAGTCCAAGAGATTTTGTTTCTTCTCCTTGTCTGTTCGGCTATGAGGTTTGATTGGTAAGTAGAGATAAACTAAGGACTACACTACCATTAACTAGACAGAACTAGTCGATTTACTCGGGTTTAAAAAAAATCTCTTTTTTCTTACTTTTTAAAAATATTTTTTTAACTCATATAAAAGTATCACAGGAAATTTCGCTCAAATTTCTTATTTGAAAATCCAGTTAAGATTAATATTACGGTGCTTAAATGTCCTATGATGTCCGAGCTCAAATGACCCAATGTGCATTTTTTTATTTTCGCTCTAATGTCCCATGCCCAATTTATATAATGTGATAATTGGATCCATATTTCATTTTAAACTTTTAATTGGATTGTCATTTTATCTTGGTTTATTTCATTGTTCAGTCGCAACTTTTGCTGAAAACTTTACAAAAAAAAAAAAAGCTTTTTTTCTTTTTAACAAATTACTTTGGTTTCTACCTGAATGAAAACGAAAAAGTTTTGTAAACGGTAAGGTCCCGAGTTTTAACAATAAAAATTTGTTGGACCCTTTGGACCTGAATGTGGACCAATTTGAAAACTGGACCAAAAATCCTAAATCCAAATACACGGTTAGATTCAGCATATCAAAGAATCTCATTTATTCAATTTGTGTTGAATTCAAACAAAGTTTAATTTTGGACCCGATTTGGAACAACTTGAAAACTGTGCCCAAAATCAAAAATTTATATTCAGCATAAAAAAAACAACAAGAGTTCAATTTTTGTTAAGATCAGACTAATTTTAATTTTTGATACTTTGAACCTTAATGTGCACTCATTTTTGTTTGTATCCTGTTCTTTTATGTTGATAAACTATTGATTATTATGATTAATGCCTTACTACAATCAGTTTTGTTTTTAATATATTAATATGTTAATTCAAATGCAATCAAGTATTGTTTTGTCTACATATGAGCAAATATGATTTTATGAATTTTATCCTCAATAGTTTCTTCATTTTTATTTCAAAAATATTTTTGTTAAATAAAGTTTATCATATTTGTTATAAAGCAACATACTATGGTAGGGAAACGAGGTTTGTCTTGGTCCCGAAATGTTTCCCACGGTGATGAACTGTCTATTAAACATGGAGCCTATTCGCTTCCGTGCCGGTGCCGAACTGGGAACTGTTGTTACCTTATCTACAAAGCGTATCGCTGATTCCGATTCGTAAGACTGGTTTCCGAGAATAGAATGATTTTTATCTTTTATAGAATATCTGACAAAGAACCAGTTTTAAATTATCGATCGCAAGAAAACATGTCAAATTAATATTTGTTTTTAACTTCTTTTCTTCTTATTTTTTGTTTATTACTTTGATCATCAAAGTCGGATTTAATTTATTTTTTACAAAATGATTCAATTTGTCCCGTCGGACAAGCTTGATATGGCTTTTATTTGTCCAACCTTTTTTTCCTCTGGTACCGGACAATCGGACAAGCGTTATTGTCGAGCCCTGCAATTTCAGACAAAACTACAAGTGAACAGTTTTATAAACTGAATATTTTGGCTTCAAATGTCCAAGTTTATTTTTATACACATACTTCTGCCTTCCTGATTTAATCCATCGATGTTTCAGAGATTTCTCTTTCACACTACTCATTAATCCCTGAAAGGGTACTAACTATAACATGTATAATGACTATCCTGAATATAAATTTATATTCACTTCCTATGAAACAGACCATTATTTATATTTTTCAATTTCGGTAGTTCTGTGAAATTAAGTACATGCGCATATGTTTGCAATACCAAAAACACGAAAATAAGTGCTCGGGAAAAAAGTACAGATACAGTAATTCCATTATCCCTTTAACTAAGAATTGATTAATATTGTATTCTGCATTTCTTTTCCACTACATCATACATTCCTAAAATTGCTAAATTATCTATATTAATTTCATAAGGGTAACAGTTTAACAACGTCTAGAAAAATGAATTTCCATCCCTTTCCCATAACCCAAAGTCACAATATATTTAAAAACTTCAATCATTACCTGATGACAAATAAACCACAATCACCGTACACATCCATCTGTACCCCACTTGAAGCAATATTCAAACACCAAAACAATATTAATTGATTTAATAAAAGGTTTTCTATCAATTACAGCTTACACTAAATTTTTTAGGGAGCATTTTAAAAACTCAGCTAATATTGTCCATTAATTAAATATATAAATAAAATTCTTGGTGTACTTGGATATGCTGAATTGAATTTGTATTTAGATTTTGGATATTTGACCATAATAGGTATAAGTTCAATTTCAAATTGTTCAGTTCTATGACCACATTCATTCTGTGTCAGAAACCTATACTGTGTCTAAATTTAATCACAATCCAAATTCAAGGCTGTATCAAGCTGGAATGTAGTGTTCATACTTTTCCTAACTGATCATGGTTCGAACTTGAGCTATGCTTTCGTATCAAGTTATAAAAGGCCCTGACATGAAAATGTGAAACAATTCAAAAGAGGAAACTAAGGGCCTTACTTACACAATACAATTTACCAAAAAAAAAAAAGACAAAAGCAACAGACAATGACAAACAATAACCGCTGCATTACAGGCTCCTGACCTGGGACAGGCACATAAGGAATGTGGCGGGTTAAAATTGTTTGAAGGCGCCAACCCTTGCCCTAAACTGAGATGGTTGTGTACATGTGTGTAACAGCACAACATATGAACAAACTGTATAAATCAGTTGCAAGTGGCTTAACTCAGGTATACTAGTAATGCAAAAACAACCAACTAACATAAAACAATAGATACAAAGCAGCTATATATGAGAACACACAGTTACTTAAAGCCAATTACTACTTATAGATCAATCCTGTTTAAATATACTGGTACACATTATATAACATGCATGACATATAGATTCAGTGTCACATACTTACAAGTGATGGCTTAGGTGTCTGCTCTTTATATGTTTTTAATTTGAACCGATTATCCAACACTAATGGTCAATATATCCAACAGGGTTTTAGATTTTTTGATTTTGTGCTTGGTTATTGTCGTAGCTGTTAAGGAATTAGGAGCCAAAAAGGGGTCAAAAACAAGCGTTTTTCGTGTTTCAGGACAATAATTGGTGTATAAAAGTATAGATTTCTATGAATTTTACCACATGGTTCCATACTTCATAAGAAAAGTTTAGAACGATGTTTGGAGGGTCATGGCCTATATCGTTTGATAATTAGGGGTCGAAAGGGGCAGAAAACAACTATTTTTCTGGTTTGCAGGCAATAACTTGTGTATAAGTGTATAGATCTCTATTCAATTTTTGCACAAGGTTCCATACCACAATAGGAAGGTTGGGGTTTATTTTGGGGGTTTATTTTAGTAGCTGTTTAGGAATTAGGGGCCAAAAAGGGCCTAACAAAAACAATTATTTGTCTTGTTCACAGACAATAACTTTAGTATAACTGTATAGATCTGTATTAGATTTAAGCACAAGGTTCCATTCCACTATAGGATAGTTGGGATTTATTTTCGGGGTTATTGTTGTAGCTGTTTAGTAAGTAAGGACCAAAAAGGGGTAAAAAAGAAGCATTTTCATGTTTCAGGACACTAATATGTGTATTAGATTTGGGATTTTATATGAAATTTTACTACAAGGTTCCATACTTCAAAAGGAAAGTTGAAATTGATTGTAGGGGTCATGGTTTAAACTGTTCAATGATAAGGGACTGAATTGACCCTATTGGTTTAGTTAAAAGGGGCCAAAACCAATACTTTATATAAATTGCTTATTTTTTTTAGCAATTTCAATGGGATTTAATTCAAAAGTCTTGAATTATTGGTAATCTTTAATATGCTGAATCTTATTGGGTATTTGATATTTGAATTGGATTTTAGGGTCTTTATTGAAATGATTCATATTAAGGTCCAAAGGTTCAAAACAAAACTTTGATTGAATTCTTTAAAAATTAAATTATTGGTGTTCCTTGATATGCTGAATCTAATTGTGCATTTAGATTTAGTAATAGGAGGGCCAAAACCAATTCTTTTTATAAATTGCTTAATGTTTTTTAGCAATTTCAATGGGGTTTAATTCAAAAGTTTGAATTGTTGGGAATCTTTAATATGCTGAATTTTATTGAGTATTTGATATTTGGATTTTATGGTCTGTTTTTGAAATGATTCATAATAAGGTCCAAAGGGTCCAAAACTAAACTTTGTTTGAATTCTTAAAAAATAAAATTATTGGTGTTCCTTGATATGCTGAATCTAATTGTGTATTTAGATTTTTTTTTAATGTTGAGGCCTGTCTTCAAATTGGGTCTACATTAAGGTCCAAAGGGTCCTAAATACTTTTTCTTTTTTATTGAAAAAAAATGTATTCTTGGGGTTCTTTGATATGCTGAATGTAAGCATGTATCCAGAGTTTTGATTTGGGGCATGGTCGGCCAACATTAAGGTCCAAAGGGTCCAAAATTAGACTTTGTTTGATTTTAAAGAAAAAAGAATGGTTGGGGTTCTTTGATATGCCAAATCTAAGCGTATTTTTAGATATTTGATTTTAGGCACAGTTTTCTAGATGGACTAAATTGGGGTCCAAAATTGAACATTGTTTGATTTCATTAAAAATTTGATTGTTTGTGTTATTTTATATGGTCAATATATCAAACAGGGTTTTAGATTTTTTGATTTTGTGCTTGATTTTCAAAGTTGGTCCAAATTTGAGTCCAAAATTAAACTTTGTTTGATTTCTACAAAAATTAAATCATTAGTGTTTTTTATTGTATGCAATCTTAAATTTTTGAATATGGCCCGTTTTTCAAACTGGACCCCATAAAGGTCCAAAGTATCCAAAATAAAACTCAGTTTGAATTTAACAAAAAATGAAACAATGTGGTTATTTAATATGCTGAATCCAACCATGTATTTAGAATTTTAATATTGGACCATAATTGGTAAATGTCCAAATTTAAAATTATTTAAGAACTTATAACACATTCATTCTGTGTCAAAAACTATGCTATTATAACATATTTGCTTAGCATCTTAATTCAGAGATGTTATTGGACAATTAATCATTATCTATTTTTGTGGTTTACATTACTGGTATTAAATGTCTGATAAGCTAGTATTATTTAGGTATTTGTCAGTTTCAAATAAACATTTTACTGTTTCAATTTTTATCTGTAAAAAGTTAAAGGTGTAATATGACTCCAAACAATGTAAACTCTTCCTGACTACAGGTTTTGTCATAGATGGAGATTTCACTTTACGAAAACATAGTTTAGAAAGAAGGAAAAAAGGTAATTATTTTCATGTTTATTAATTATAATCTTTTGCAAACAGGTTGTTTATATAGCACTGACATCATAATTATGGAATTTAGAACTTTGTGATTCAAATAGGGTAGGAGGTGGCTGGTTCCTAAGTCAAGACAAAATAAGATTGGTATTTGCTGCTTTTCCGCTAATTACAAAACATTAACGAGTAACTGCAAAGACTGGTCAGCACATAATAAGAATGTTGTTTCAAATATGACTAAGTAATAAAATAACAATTCCATTCGTCGTGAAATATTAATAAAAGGTGTGTGTGTGGAGGGGGATGGGATTTTGATAGACTCTTATTGAAATTTATTAAAATAATAAATTGTGAACCATGACATTTTTCTTTATTTTTAAAATTTAAATGAAAATTTTATTTTTATTTTTCTACCCCCCACCCCCCACCCCCCTTTTTTTTTTTACCAGAAATTATATTTCATGTTTTAAACAAAAACAATGCCAGAATATTAATTCATTTGTTAAATATATAAATGAAAAATATATTTTAATTTATTAAACCCCTCTTTTTTTAGCTTAACTGGCTTTTCTCATCACTTGGCGTCCGTCGTCCGTCGTCGTCGTCCGTTAGCTTTTACAAAAATCTTCTTCTCTGAAACTACTTGGCCAAATACAACAAAACTTTGCCTAAATCATCCTTAGGGTATGTAGTCTGATGACCCCGCCCATCAACCAAGACCACCGCCATGGCTAAATATAAAAAATACATGGGGTAAAATGCAGTTTTTGGCTTATATCTCTGAAACTAAAGCATTTAGAGCAAATCTGACATGCCGTAAAAATGTTCATCATGTCCAGATCTATCTGCCCAGACTCAGCAAGACAACCCGTTGTTGAGTTGCTGTCCCTGAATGGGTAATTTTAAGGAAATTTTGCAGTTTTTAACCGGATTTCCGAAGTAAAAATTGGTTATTGATTTACAGCGGTCGGGCCGGCGTACGGGCGGTCGGGCGGTCGGCTGCAAAAGAGTGTCCGTTCATTTACATACAAACGCTTGGATGAACTTTTTTCAAATTTGGATATGTTGATTATGCTGTGACTAAATGACGGTCAAGTTCAATTTTCACTATTTTAGCTTTTCTCCTTGTCGAGTTATATTCCTTTTCAATAGTGAAAACTGGTACCTATAATGTGATTGAGTTATATCCCTTAGAACAGAAATAGTTAATTATTTTTATTTGGTTATTTTCTTGAATATTATAATAGATAGAGATAAACTGTAAACAGCAAAATTGGTCAGCAAAGTAAGATCTACAAATAAGTCAACACATTGACCCCTTCAGGAGTAATTGCCCTTTAAAGTCAATTTTTCACAATAGTTCGTAAATTTTTGTAATCTTTTTGAAACTACTAAGCCAAATTAAACCAAACTTAGCCTAAATCATCCTTAGGGTATCTAAATTAAAAAATGTACCTGATGACCCCGCCCATCAACCAAGATGGCCGCCATGGCTAAATATAAAACATAGGGGTAAAATACAGTTTGGCTTATATCTCTGAAACTAAAGCATTTAGAGCAAATCTGACATGACATTAAAATGTTCATCAGGTCAAGATCTATCTGCCCTGAAATTTTCAGACGCATCAGACAACCCGTTGTTGGGTTGCTGCCCCTAAATTGGTAATTTAAAAAAAAAAATTGCAGTTACTGGTTATTATCTTGAATATTATTATAGATAGAGAACAGCAAAAATGTTCAGCAAAGTATGCTCTACATATAAGTCAAACATTAACCCCTTCAGGAGTTATTGCTCTTAAAAATCAATTTTTCACAATTTTTCGTAAATTTTTGTAATCTTTTACAAAAATCTTCTCCACTTAATCTACTGGGCCAAATAGAATTAAACTATGCCACAATTTTTAATAGGGTATCTTGATTGAAAAATGCATCCTATGACCCTGTCAATTTTATTAAAAAAGTAAATAAATTAATTGAGGAACACACTCTTGGTGCTTTAATGGTAGGGGGTGATATGAATGATCTACTCTCAACTTTAGATACAAAAAATAATAAACTACATAAAAAGTTTAAAAAGCCAGTCAATGGTTTAAAACAATTAATTAAAACACACAAACTGATAGACATCTGGAGACAATTAAATAAAGATAAAAAACAATACACGTGGAAAAGGAAAAATTCTTTAAATGAAGCTAGTAGAATAGACTTTTTTATAATATGCACAGAAGCACGCATAAATACTGTATCTGCTGATATCAGGCCAGCACAAATTTCATTCACAGACCACCTAGCTATTTCGCTTAAATTAGACATTTATGCAAATAATCGTGGTAAGGGATATTTTGAAATAAATAATAGTATATTAACTGATACTCAGTACAATAAATTAATAAATATAAATAAGTTAATTGAAAAGTATGAGCAACATTTTAATTTTGAGAATGTCCTAAATCAGTGGGACCTGCTTAAAACTGACATAAGAGAGTCTACTATCCAATACTGTAAATCTAAAGCCAAAGAAAGGAAAAATAATATTTTAGTAATGGAAAACAAACTAAATCTTTTAAATAAAAAATTAGACAAATTACCTGACGAAAAAAATGATGATCTTTTTAATCAAATAAAAAATTTAGAAGATATATAAAGTGTAAAATCACAAAAATACTAAACTCCGAGGAAAATTCAATCGGAAAGTCCTTAATCACATGGCAAAATCAAATGACAAAACACATCAAGCGAATGGACAACAACTGTCATATTCCTGACTTGGTACAGGCATTTCCAAATGTAGAAAACGGTGGATTGAACCTGGTTTATACTCTTTAAAAGCCAAAGGAGCCCAAATTAGATTAAGAATAAGATGGGTAGAAGAAGGGGAAAAAATTACCAAGTACTTTTTTATCCGTAGAAAAGAATAGACAGGCTAATAAATCTATTAATAAATTATTGACGAAAAACGGTGAGGTTACTGTAGATCAAAGTGAAATTTTAGATAAAAGTAAAGAGTATTATCAATCTCTGTACAAAAGCACATGTCCTGAAACTGAAATTTTAAATACATACATAGATAATACCCCCATTGATCAATCTTTAAATCCTTTTGAAAGCAAACAAGTGGATGGTAAATTAACCATAGAAGAGTTAACATCTTCTATTATAATATGAAACTAAAAAAACTCCAGCCAAAGACGGTTTAACAGTTGAGTTTTATCGACAATTTTAGCCAAAATTAAAGCATATTGTATTGAAAATTTCTAACACATGTTATGATAAAGAAACTCTATCTGACACCCAAAAGATTGGGATAATATCATTGAGTTTCTAAAAAATGACCCTTTGTCCCTAAATAACTACCGTCCAATTACTTTGTTGAATGCAGATGTAAAACTTATTACATATACTTTAGCACAAAGACTTAAAAAAATTCGACCCCTTATCATACATAGGGATCAAAATGGTTATGTTAAAAGTCGATATATAGGATTCAACGTACGACAAATTCAAGATATTATAGATTATGCTGAAAACTATAATACTGATAGAGCTATAGTATTTATTGATTTTTCTTAAGCGTTCGACTCATTAGAATGGGACCTTATGATGGAATCTTTAAAAAAAATTGGATTTAATGAGTCTTTTCAAAAGTGGGTCAAAACACTATATCATGATATAAAAGGATGTATTTTAAATAACGGGTGGATCTCCCCTTGTAGAATAAGGGATAATAATGACCTGAAAGGGATACAAATAAAAATTGATAAAAAAAACTCATAGCTTAAAAACTCTCTTTTTAAGATCTAAAGATGAAATAAAACATGCACTAAATTTTATAGAAACTTTTGGAACATTTCGGGACTTAAACTCAATAGAAACAAAACAGAAGGTATATGACTAGGTAAACTAAAACATTGCAAAGGCAAATTTGAAAACATTAATTGGAATTGGAAATATAATGTAAAAATCCTCGGTATTTATTTTGGCTTTGACAAGAAAGAATGTCAAAAGTTTAATATAGAGAAACACTTGAAAAAATCAGAAAAAAATAATTCATGATTGGAAAAAAAGGAAATTAAGCATGATTGGTAAAATCACTATCATCAAAACACTTGTTATACCTAATATAACATATATTGCATCACTAATAAATCTATGCAAAGAAATGATATATGATTTTTAATGGGATGGTGGTAGCAAGAAAGTTAAACGCTCAGTGCTAAGAAAAGAATATTTAGAAGGGGGGTTAAAAATGACAGATATTGATTCTTACATTGAAGCAATGAAAATAAATTGGGTTAAAAGACTTACAGATGAAACTTGGGCAAACTGGAAAATAATTCCGACATACTATTTCAGTGAGTTTGGGAGTAAAAACCTACTATTTAGAATGAATCTGGGTTCTCATAAATCATAAGAAAACATAAAAAAGCTGCCTTCTTTTTACTTAGAAATCTTGAAATGCTGGATTAAAAATGGTGGGGGGAAACAAAATAACCTGAAACTATATAGATATAAGGAAATAAGTTATATGGGGAAATCAATATATTAAGAATCAAGGCAAAAGTTTATATTTTAGGCATTGGGTAGAAAAAGATATAATTTTTATTAATGAAATAATTGATGATAAAGGCGAAATTTCGCAAAAAAATCTTAGATAAACTTAAAAAAGAAAGACAATTGGATAGCAGAGACGTGTGATTTACGTAAAGCGATACCCAAATCTTGGAAAGAAAAATTAAAGAGAAAAAAAATAATTTGGGGGTAATTTATGAAACGCCAAAGTTGTCTTATGTGGAACTCTGATATTACGTTATGTTGTTCTGTTATTACTTGATGATAGTTTGTCTTTACATAAAATGATTTTGACATTACGTAATGATGTTCTGATATAACTCAATATGGAAAAGTCATTACTTAATGATATTCCGATATTACATGATATGGTTTCGTATTGACTTGATATAGTTTTGTCATTACTTAATAAGGTTTTGTCATTACTCGATGTGGTTTCACCATTATTTAATGTGGTTGTGTCATTAGGCAATGTGGTTTTAACATTACTTGATGTGTATGTGACTTGACGTAATGTAGTTGTTTCATTACATGATGTCGTTTTGTTATTTCGTAATGATGATTTGCCAATTCTTTATATGGCGTTAACATTACGTAATGACCGATTTCCATGTGTCGTTTGTGTAATGCGCTTTGGATGAGTACCGCTATCCATTAAGGAAAACATGTTTTTCTGTAGATGCTTTCATCTTGATCTTGAAGAGTAACTCCTATACAAGTTTTATAACAATTCATGGAGGTTTACAAATTTATCATGTCAAAACAGTTTAATTCGGTAATATTAAATGCATTAAACAAACCTTATATAGAAATAAAGAAATGTGGTATGATTACCAATGAGACAACTCTCAACCTCATACCAAATTTCGAGTTGAACTTCGAGCTTGAGTCACATTTAAAGACAGAGTTCCTAATTACAATTGGACTTCAACTTTAAAATTGAGTCACCTTTTGGCGTAGAGTTCGAGGTAAACCCTTATTTGAGTCTCATTTAGATTAAGATTAAAAGTTGAAATTCGAGTTATCTAATATGAGTTCTTTTTTTTATCGTGGATCAAGGGCTTCTGCTCGAGCTTCTGAAAAGAGGGTTCAGGGGTAGGTATGCGTACAAAAGATAAACAATTTTCCAGCCTACAAAACACAACATAGAAATTGAAAAGTTAGATGTGGTGTGATTGCCAATGAGAAAAATATCCACCATAGTTTAAATGCAGTGAATGCAAGCAATCATAGGCAATCGTACAGCCTTCAACACACCGTATAGTCGGCTACAAAAGACCACCACGTGAAAATGTGAAACAATTCAAACGAGAAAACTAATGGTCTAGTTTATAGCTAAACAATCTACGAATAAACAGCTGCCCCATGAGCGCATGATACGCCCGTCGTCTTGTGTGTGAATTTTTATGCAATAATCATAAATAGTTTCTGACATACGGCGCGACATGCGAAACCCCCCCCCCCCCCCCCCCCTTTTTTAAAAAAAAAACTCAATATCTCTAAAATAAAATTTTGAATCAAAACCAAAAAGTATACAGATCTTAAGATTGATATAACTCAGAAGTGTGTAAAATTTTAAGCAATAATCACAAATCGTTTTTGAGATACGGCGCGACATGTGAAAAACCCCTCCCCCTTTTTTTTACAAAATACTCAATAACTCAAAAATAAAATTTTGAATCATCACCAAAAAGTATACAGATCTTAAGATTAATATAACTAAGAAGTGTGTAAAGTTTTAAGCAATAATCATAAATTGTTTTTGAGATACCGCGCGACATGTGAAAAAAATACACACACCTGTTTTAGTTACTAAGTCCCGTAACTCAAAAGGTTTAAATCTTATTTTCACCAAAAAGTATACATCTCGTTTGACCATCATTAGAAACAACTATGTTAAGTTTCATGAAATTTGGATAAGTCGTTCTCAAGTTACGGTGCGAAATGTTTACGCCGGACAGACAGACGGACAGACGGACATACGACATTTGAATACCATAGTACGTCCCGTCAAAATTTTGATGGGCGTATAAAAACAAATATGACACACATGAAACAACGACAACCATTGAACTACAGGTTCCTGACTTAGGGCAGGCATTTAAAGAAAGTGCACGCGGAAGAGTTTAACATATAGATATAAGAAGATGTGAGACAACTCTCCATCCAAGTCAAAATTTATAAAAGTAAACCATACAGGTCAAAGTACGGTCTTTAACACAGAGCTTTGGCTCACACCGAACAGTAAGCTATAAAGGGCCCAAAAAATTACTAGTGTAAAACCATTCAAACGGGAAAACCAACGGTCTAATCTATAAAAAAAACGAGAAACGAGAAACACTTATGACCCACATCAACAAACGACAACTACTGAACATTAGATTCCTGACTTAGGACAGGTGCAAACAAATGCAGCGGGTTTAAACGTTTCAATGGTACCAAACCTTCACCCTTTTTCTGAAACAATAGTGTAACATCACAACATAGAAAGACACACTATAAAATATCAACTGAAATAGCTAAACTCAATCAAAGGACATATTAACACCTGTGAACATACACTGAACAAATAAATTTGACCTATGATACAATGTAAATACAAAATAAATAAACTAAGGGAAGAATAATAAAAGTAACATGTTATATCGGTATGAAATGTTAGACAATTTAAGAAAAACAATATTCTCGAACAAAAATATCAGCCATTAGCAATAATGAAAAATATAAGGGCATACACCACAAGCACGGTATGTATGTAAGCGCTAATCCCTATCCTAACCTAGTATATCATAGCACAGCATAAGAAGAAAATGTAAAGACAGTTTTGATTGGCTCAACTAAATAGATCAGTATGACTGGGTAACATAAATCCATCAGCGTGATCTCGGGTGCTTTGGAAAGGTAAGCGGATTCTGCTTAACTTGTGGCACCCGTCGTGTTATTCGTGAAAGTACAAACCCAGTGATTTGTTTTTTTTGGCATTGAATATTACCGAATTAAACTATTTTGACATGATAAATTTGTAAACCTCCATGAATTGTTATAAAACTTGTATAGGAGTTATTCTTCAGGACCAAGATAAAGCAGTGTTCCTTGGAATCATTTACGAATTTATTTCAATACTGCTTCCATTTGAGAACTAAGGAAAAACTGGCAAGTGGTTTTGGGATATCCCCCTTATGTCCGAATTACTGTAAATGTTTTAGTACTTTCTTTCTTAATTTTGTCCGTCGTTCCCCTTTTTCATACCACATAACTATGAACAACAACTTGAACTTTAATTTGAACTTTGACTTAATGAATAGCGGTACTCATCCAAAGCGCATTAATTTACACAACCGACATATGGAAATCGGTCTAAAAATAGAACATATTTTTTTCCAAAATGGTCACGTGGTTTTACTTCGTAGTTGTAATGGGATAACCACATCAAAGAATGACATGACCACATCAAATACTGAAACAAACACATTACGTAGTATAAAATCGTCAAATTTTGAAACATCATTACGTAATGTTAACGCCATATAAAGAATTGATAAATCATTATTACGAAATAACAAAACCACATCATGTAATGAAACAACTACATTACGTTATGTCACATACACATCAAGTAATGTTAAAACCACATTGCCTAATGACATAACCATATCAAATAATGGCGAAACCACATCGAGTAATGACAGAACCATACGAAGTAATGACACAACTATATCAAGTCAATACGAAACCATATCATGTAATATCGAAATATCATTATGTAATGACTATTCCATATTGAGTTATATCAAAACATCATTACGTAACCATATTATGTAAAGACAAACTATCATCAAGTTATAATAGAACAACATAACGTAATATCAGAGTTCCACATAAGACAGCTGTGGCGTTCCATATTAAAATAATATACGTCTGATAACTTTGATGAGTTCTTAGTACCATTTGGGTGATGTCACAGCTGATGGACATTTCGGACCGAAGATAATACCAGCCCAGTAGTCAGCCCTTTTGTGTGGACATGAAATATCGTTGGCATGACTATTTTCCGCGTATTTAATGTTCATAAAATTTTGAATAGTTAGAAACAATAAGCTTTTTCTACACCACCCATAGATTGCCTATGCCGTATTTGGCACAACATTTTCGGAGTTTTCGATACTCTTCAACATCGTATTTTATACCGTATACAAATAATAATTTTGATGTTTAAATAGTGAAGAACCCGTTGTCCGCTGCACATGTAAAACAGTTAAAACTGTCGTCTTTTGAAGGTAAACATATGTATTTAAACATTGATGTATTTGTAACATTCACCATGGTGTCTTCGTGTTTTACGCCCCTTTTTAAATGCAGTGTTGATTCTGGTAAACCTATTACAAAGCACTTTACTTCTAAGTCTTCCCCTTCTATCCCAGTTAACATGTCTGATATGTTATCATTGACCAAAGTGATATCAAATGAACTCTCTACAATATAAGCACCGTATTGCCTATTTTAACCTACACTATTATAACTTCTAATTGCCTTATTAATGCTATTCAAAGAGAAGATAATAAAATTTTGAGTATGTCTTCCCAACTTTCGGTTAACTTACCATACTGTCTACCAAAACTAAGATTCCAACTCTTTCAGGCAAAGTTGACCCTTATTGTCTTTAGCTATTCTTTCTAGGTTCCATTTGATCCTACATACATTTGGAGTTTAGTATGACGTCCATTATCACTGAACTAGTATACATATTTGTTTAGGGGCCAGCTTAAGGACGCCTCCGCGTGCGGGGGTTTCTCGCTGCATTGAAGACCCATTGGTGGCCTTCGGCTGTTGTCTGCTCTATGGTCGGGTTGTTGTCTCTTTGACACATTCCCCATTTCCATTCTCAATTTTATTTTATATCTTATTTATATATCCCCGGCTTTCCAATGTATGTGTTTAAGCGTTACTAATGACGGTAAATTCAGAAATGCACTCAACCAGCCATTGCTGATGCTCCTTTTTGCGGCGTGACTTATGTTGAAGTAATAAATAACAATGTGTATGTCTTTTGTTTGACCAGACACATTTGAAGCCTGGACCGCCTTAGCTCGAGCCAACCACGCTACCAAGAGACCACTGAGGCATTTCAATCGCATTTACAATAAATCTGAAATCGGTCAGTAAATTGTCTTTGAAGAGAATGTTATTAGTCGTACAATTTATTGACCGAAAGAATTCTTTATAACTTCGGATGAAGTAGGTGAGGTACATGGTCTTGTCTGGCCCTTTGCTTTTGAGATTAATCATTTTCGATATGTGAAATAAAATAAAAGTAAAAATAATAACAATATTATTAATGATGATAATGATGGCTAAGATGTCTACAAAACTCTTGCAAAACTTATATTACCTGCCATAACTGTCTTGATTGAATGGTTCACTGGTTTGCTGTCTCTAAGGGTGTCACACCGGAAGAGGCCCTGGTCAATCCTAGAAAAACTTTCAATCTGTAAATTGAATTTGCTTTTCTCATTTTTATTTTTGACTGCCTTGTGTTTGATTGATGAGATGTTCATTTATTATCTCGTCTATTTCATATACATATCTACACTAGGCGGACCTCTCCATATAATTGGTTCATTATCTTTCAAGAATGGACAGACCAAAAGTACCGATGAGTTTTTTTGGACAAAAATAACATCATCACTTGACCCTTCTGAATAGAAACACAAGCATTATGAAATGTTCACAATATCACAATATCAAACAATAACTACGTTTTGGGTAATCAAATATAATTGAAATTTTTTTTTTATCAATTTTGTCAGTGTGGGGTTGTACTGTATTAGAAAGAAGTAACTGTGTAATTAAAATACAAGAGAAAATATGAAAACAAGCCAAACTTCAGTAATATTGAAGGAATATTATTACAATATAACTGCATTATGTATTAAGCGTTTAAAGGGCAGACTATACCAAGGGGTCGTTCAAAAATCATAAGTCGAAGAAAAACAGACCATGGGTAAAAGATACACGACGAAAAAAAACTATAGTATATAAAACAAATAAATTAAAGTAGAGGTCACCAACAAGAAGCCCACAATAAAACCGCGGTTGAAGTCAGGTGATCCGTGATCAAGAAGGTTAAGCAATTTCAAGAGGCACCCGTCTTGTTGCTCATTGCAACTTAAAATCAGGTTTAAAAGGTAGAAAATTTTCATTCAGTAAAATAGAATGACACATACTGGATATGTGCACCAGTAAAGTTTGTAATGCTCTTCAATTTTTTTCAAATGATTTAAATTTCATTAAGCCAACATTTTGTCAATCAATACAGGGTATCTTTCTCAAAATCTACTCTGTGTACTTCGTTTTAGACTAAAATCAGTCAGGTGATGCCATTCTTCGGCAGTTTAATCTAGCATTTTATATGAGTATAGTGGTATCAAAAGAGAGGCAAAAGATACCAAAGAGACATCCAAACTCGTAAGTCGAAAATAAACTGACAACGCCATGGCAAAAAAAAAGACTAAAAGACAAACAAGAGTACACAAAACACAACATAGAAAACTAAAGACTGAGCAACAGAAACCCCACCAAAAAACCGGGGGTGATCTCAGGTGCACCGGAAGGGTACGCAGATCTTGCTCCGCATATGGCAACCGTCGTGTTGCTCATGTAAGACCTAACCGTGATAAGCCTGATTCGGTAGGTCATATTCGGTGAAAATAGGACGGGATTGTGTTTACGACAATTGGCACATAGCCGTCGTTATCTGTGAAACAGATATTCCATAACGGTCAACCAACTTGTGATGACGTCAGTAAAATTTATGAAGGGATGATTTTAACTTCATCACTTGGAACTCTTGGTTTAATAGCTTCCTTTTGAGCAGGAACCCTCTATCAAGGAATTCATGATAGAAAAAACAAGCCAACTAGGAGATATATATTCCGTATGCAGGCGCTGTTGGAATGTTGATACATAGAAATGGAAAGTTCACAATTGGGAAGGTGAAATCATCTCTTTTGTCGTAAAGTGTTGTTTTCAACCGACCATAATTGTCAACGTCTAGATGTAAGTCAAGATATTTGGCAGATTTAACTGTATCTTTTGTAAGAATATTATATATTTACCTTTTACCTTTTTTATTCGATCGTCACTGATGAGTCTATTGAACGCGCGTGATGCCTACACAATTATAGCCATGGTGTTTTTTTTTAAATAGTATATTTTCAATTTATTTTGTATCATTATATCGTTATGGATGCCACATCACTTTTCATAGTCATAACATGTATTGTTTGTTATTCATACGTCTTTACTCGCACCAACTCTGAAACATTTCCCCCCATTATTGCATAGCTGATAAAGGCTAGTTTATTATTATATTGAAATTAAAAAAAATTCTAGTTGTTATCAAGCGAAATCCAATTCTCTCTCGTTGTAAAACTTATACAGAAAAAAATTTCATTGTCAAGATTTTCATAATCTATTATATTACTAGATTTAATTTTACAATTTCATGCATCAATAGTATTTAGCATTGCCACTTCACCTTCAGCATAACATGGTAATATAAGGCAGAAAATCAATATAACGGTCCAATATGGCATTAATAAGCCTACAAAATAAGAAAACAAAACTTAATATTTGGAGTAGATCTAAAAGCTCTGAAAAATAGCATATGGCTTGGATTTATATTCTCTCTCAAATCTGCTCTCTTTCTTCTAAATAAAGAAATGCCAATTATTTATTTGCCCATGCAAAAAAATCCAAGCAATGAACTTATGCAGTCATACAAGGCATTTTTTTAACAATCCAAACAAATTTTACAGTACTAGTATCAAATACATTTATGAAAGTTTTGCCTGTCTAGAGATTAATCGGACAACTTCTAAGGACTAAAAGCTTCTGAAATTATTTCACATCAGGGTAAGATTTTAACAATCTTCCAGCCTTTACTATAATTCACAGTGATAGATCTTTATTTGTGTAATTTAAATCATTTTTAACATTACAAGACCTATTTCTGGACATAGGGCCAAATTATAGATTTCTACACAATGAATCATACAGTAGATGACATAGACTCCTACACATTAAAGGTAGATAACTGGGAAATAAATAGAGTTGCAAATTGTTGCATATATAATCGCTGTAATACCTAACCATCTTGTTGATGCACAAGATCACATATCGTCTTCTTTAATAACAAAAAATAAGGCATTTTTCATTCACGTGGTTGTTATCTGATTTATGCTAAATTTGGCAATCATATACTACCTCATTGGAATACTAAAGATGTACTCGTAGTGTTATATTTATCTTAATAGACTTTTTCAACGACTCTCGACACCGACTTATGTAACCTACAGCTTACATTTGAAATGGGTTGGTCGAATCAAAGATACAACATCATTCATGTATAGCATAATATATATGTACAAATTTGGTTTTACAGTATTATTTTGAAAAAAGAATGAATATACAGCAAATGGCTGTGGATTTATCTCATAATTTTCTCTTTTCTCGTATATTTACTTATCATATTTATTTATAAATCATTTCACATTGAATTCAATTAACCGCCAAGTAAAAAAAATAAAACCACTCTAATCAATTCACATCCGAATATGTTTTTCTATAAATTATTCCCACAAAGACTGCGGCACCTGCGTATAGCCATTTTCTCGGTTTGGAATACCCTTCACATTTTATTATCCCATCGCAACAATTGGGGTCGAGATATTTTAGACTATCAGTCCGTCAGTAGTACTTTCCTTTCACATTTGTGGACTCTCTAGATATTGTGTTTAGTAACAGATCTTCTTCACACTTGCTGTACATATCAAACATAGGGAGGACTAGAAGCATAATAATTTTAATAGTCAAAGGGCAAAGTCATATCCTCATTTTTAGTGGCATTAGAATGCTTCATTACATGGTACCCATTTTAATGTTGCGTTACTTCCTTACTGGTATGAAACAATTTGGAATCATTTTCCCGTTCCTATGTAGCAATTCCAGCATCACCTGCGTATGAAGTCTATATCTCTCAATTCATACCTTATAAGAGGGCCATTAACGAGTCTTTCTGCAGAAGGTCGAACTGTATACTCAAACAGAGGGTTGTTGTCCCACGATTGAGGTAATATCTTTGCAAGTTCTATGGTCGTCTGCACCAACTAATTGATCGTTAGAAGTAATTTTATGTGTGCCGAATAACATCAGACCATATCCCTTTGTTATTGATTCACTCCCTCTCGTTCACGAACATAACCTTCATGAAAAGCACTTCAGAAGTCTTGCAAGAATCTGGAACTGCTAACCCTTTCGGGGCACTTGAGTTGATGCCAGTTTAACGGGATCCGTGTTTTCTCATATATTTCTGGTTTTCTATGTTAAAATTGTCAATGATTTTTTTTTAAATTTTATTTTCCCCGGATATCGTTTTGTTTGTTGATTTCCCATATACATTATATACGCTTCGGATGATTGATTCAAAATTATGTCATTATATTGTTTATACAATTTCTAACAAAGAAGAGTTTTCTATTTCGTATTTTACCTGCAGTTTATCAATAAGATATGCAGCGTCTTCGAGATTTTATATATGATAGACAACATACATGCAATTCTCATCTTTAATTGATAACATTTTAAAACGTATATCCAAATTTCAATAAGTTGCAAAAGCAAAATTAAAAATGCATAGACACGTAATGATGTATCAACGTGCGTATTTAAGATTTAATGCTATCCAATTAACCATCATTATGACCTCCGAAGACTGTCGATGGTCATTCTATTCTATATAAATATAAATATAAAAAGACAGACAGTGCAATCGTATGATGACTATTTTCTGGGTCTGTTTAATTTTATGTAATTGATTTTTTTTTTAAATGCAAATTATCGATTTAACCTGGTAAAGAATGATTCTTTTGTGAACCGAATCATTCGAGGAAATGGTTTCCTATTGACTTGCATGTTTTGCTTCTCAATTATTACAATCGTTCCTTTTAAATACCTGAACACGCTTTGCACATACGTAACCCATCTCTAGTTTAGGTTTAAATCAAATTTTGTATGAATACGGATTCACATTGGCTTGCATGTCAATAATACATCAACGATTTTCAAAGCTTATTTTGACAAAATTGAACAAAACTGAAATATTATCTGAATATTCCGCTTTTGTAAATGTTTGAAACATTACCTTATCATGTTTTAATTTTTTGTCTAAATCGTAGCTAATATTCTTTTAATACTGCACAGCACTACAAAAGTCAAAAAGTCTGAAAAGACAAGTTTTTGTCTGAATTTGCATGAATTTTTACTCGACATTCTTAATTTGTCTGAATAATTTTTAAAAATTCTTGACATAGTATGAATTTGTCTAATAAGATTCTTGATTTTTCTTGACAAGTGTCTTGACAGTATGAACATTGTCTTAAAATTTCTTGACACTTCCTGTATCATCTGGATTAGTCTCGACCAATTCCTGACTGTCTTAAATTTGTCTCGATCTGTCTTGACATATTCTTGACATTCTTAATAATGTCTGAATATATCTCGACATGTTCTTGACATTCTAAACAATTTCTGAATATGTCTCGACACATTCTTGACAGTCTTGAATATGTCTTGACACTATCTCAACAGTATAAATTTCGCCTGAAATGTGAACAGACTTATTCTGCACTGTTTATGACATTCTATTGCTGTTATATACTCCTTTTTATTATGGCTAAACTAAACTTTGAAGAATCAAGGATTAATTTGGAATAGTAAGATACCCTTTTGATGCAACTAAGTTGGAATACCCTGAATAATCCCCCATGTAGTTTAATTTTGATTTATTTTTATTAAACATTTAAGTAATTGTTTTCACTTGGAATATAAGTCGAAAATATTGACAAACAGCATTTAGATTTTTGCCGTTCGCAAAACTGCCAGTCAAATTTGCTTTACTAAAATAGGTGTCTTGTATCTCTTTTGGACCCCACAATTCATCTTTTGGGTTTGTGTGGCTAAAAAAAGAGGGGGGAGGGGGGGGGGGGGGGGGGGGTTTCGTTCAGGTCAAAGAATTTGTTCCCATCTTGATTCAAAAACCTTATTCATTTTTTAGAACAACCCAAAAACATTTTTTATTCAAATTTGAGTGTTGAATTTTATATTTTTTTATCAAAAATAAATATTTGTGACGAAAAGAAAAAAATGTTTAGATTTATATTACCGATGATTTCTATAGAAATCATTGATGGAACCAATAAATAAATGCATTTTTTTTTATTATTCCTGGAGTAGATAATAATTTTCTTTTAATCTTTGGGAATTATTCAATTTGTTTTTATGTTAAAATAATTAACTTCATAATTTTGATGAAGAAAATCTATTTCAATTCAATTTTTTTCATCAAAATGATGATTTTAATTTTCATCTATCAACACACTTTTTAAATTGTAGTGGCATGGTCGGTCAACTGATAAGTTGTATGGCTGATTACAGGTAAAGCAATAACTTCTATTTGACAGTTGCGTGTACTCTGGGGTGTGGAATACCTTAATTTTATGGGGAACATCCTGTCCATGTGTAATACTTAATATATTCCAACAGATGACATTACACAAATTTTTCTTCTGTTAAATGAATGATTTGTATATCATCATAATTTGCTATTTATATAAACCACATTTTGGTATAATAATTACTTACCATATCAACATTGAATATTATGAATGTAGAATGAAATATGTTTACAGTATGATTGGTTTGAATCATTTAATTTATAAGATTTAGGAATCAAAATTTGTAATTATTTAAAAACCCACATTGAAATTGTTTTATATCAACACACCCACATTTGAATTATTTTATACTTTAGATTTCATAGCCATATTTGCATTTGTAAAAATATTTATATACCCAAATTTTCAATTATTTTACATGCCCAACTTTTATTTTTGTTGTAAAGAAGTGTAACTTGAAACAACAGTATATCATATAAAGAGAAATAAAGATTAAAGTTATATCATGAATATTGGTCATGATTTGTAAAACTCAGAACTGTCAAGTAAATTTAAGACACCATTCAATATGTTCAGAATATGTCAAGCCATACTGTGAAAAATAAGAATGTCGAGAATATGTCGAGAAATTTCAAGACAGTATTCAAATGTCAAGAATTTGTCAAGAAATTTTAAGACCATATTCAGAATGTCGAGAATATGTCGAGCAAATTTCATACAAATTTAATATAAATGAGAATGTGTCAAGAAAAATTAAGACACAAGTCATACTTTTGGAGAATGTCGAGTAAAAGTTCATGCAAATTAAGACAAAAACTGGTCTTTTCAGACTTTTAGACTTTTGTAGTGCAGTTTATTATACGTCTAACATTTTATTTCGTTTCGAAAAACAATTTCCTGTATAAACATTGTTTCTTTGAAATTTTTAATTTTCGTGCAACAAGTATAAATACAGAAATAATATTTCCTACATTAACAATAAAGTTTGAACCGCCAATGATTACTTGGTCAGGTGAGATCCAAATAATTGACAATGGGTTGTAATAAAAATTGTCCTTAAAATTAACAGTAATTCTCATAAAAATGTTAATGTTACTGTTAAAAGCAAGAGCATATCATTGTTCTGTTTTTATTGTACATCTGTATTTGTAAATTAAACAGCTGATTCCAGATTAGAAAATATCAGATATACATGTTATCGTCCTTAAAGGGCATTAGCTACGAGATATAATTTTTTTTTTTTTTTTTTTTTGGTTCAGTCATTTCTGAAAGTGAAATAGTGAAATAATATTTCGCTTTCAGCAGCCAGTTTAGTTGAATTGTAAGAAACATAGCTGATGAATTATGTACTTGCAAGTGAATAATTGGAACTCATTGAATCCGTAATCATGTGACCGTCAAATAAACCGCTTAGCTAGAGATTGGTTACGCATGTATTAGCCGTTTTCAGCCATTTAAAGGAAAACATTTCAACATTGAAAGTGTACCAAAGGCAAACAATTTGGTTGACTGATTCGATCCACAAAAAATCAATCTTATACAGGTAAAAACGATTATTAACCTATTTTATTAACCTATAACATCACATCAAACAGACCTGGAAAAGTCAAATTGCACAAGAATGATATCTATTTATATTTATGTTTATGTTTATATCGGGTTATGTGACCATCCTCGGAGTCCTCGGAGGTCATCTCGATGATTAATTAGATGGTGTGTAGACTAAAATAAACACAAAATGCTGATGTACATGTATATTATCGACTATATGCATTGTTAATTGTTTATTTTAGACTTAATTTGGATATACGTTTTAGTATGTTATAAATCAAATATGAAAATTTGAGTTAAATCAGTGAACATGAATTTGACAGCTAATGCCCCTTTAATATGGATGTATAATATTTAATACTTAACATGTGCATCCTTCAAAGCATCATTCAACATAAAATATTGTAATGATTTACGACACATTGAATGGTTTTATTTGACTGAAAGACACACATAAAAATATAACAAAATAAAATTAAAACTACTGTCAAGTACACTAGTTACTTTTTCACCTATAACTATTATAATCTACATTCTGTGATATTCAACATAATGTTTTGTGACAGATGAAGACAGTAAACCGATGTACGTTTAAATGTTAACCTTACAGGTTGGACAAACAGGCAATATAAACCCCCTTGCCGATATTCCCTCATTTGCAAATTGCGCATAGTCGAAACACCATAGATATTGGATGTGTTATTGTATGAATTATGCAACACTTGCATATTTAGAATAGTATTATCAGTCTAAATACATTGAGTGTCTAGGTTTTCGTACATCCTTTGAATAGTATTGAATACATGACAGTATTTGATGATTTTCAGAAAGTAAGGGGCAATTTCAATCTTAAATATAGAGGGACAGATAATACTATAACAGGTACAAACAACCAAACAAACAAACACGGTACGAAAACACATATATTTCCACCAAAAAATAATTGAAAACCAGAGACTGAACAAAAGGAGCCAATAGAAAACCGAGGTCAATTTTTTAACTGTAAACTAAGTCATGATTGCTTGCATGAGAGAGCACTTCAATTATACCATGAAGAACTAAGTAAATCCTTACATTTTATTCATACACATAGTATCTTGTCAACATGAATATTAAATGAACTACATATGTAAGTGCTTTTTAAAAAATGCTTTTAAGATAATGAAAACTATATCATTAGAAAAATTGTCATCTTCTCTTTTGTTGTAAAATAAGGCTCTCAACTGACACTCCCTGTCAATTTTTAGATGTATGGAAGCTTTTTAGGCAGACCAAAAAGTCTTTGTGATATGTAGTTTCAGTAAAATAATATGTAATTGACACAGTCATTAAATATTTTTTCAGACTTGAAGATAAAGAAAACAAAGTTTCTTTTCATTATCTTAAAAAGCCACTGGGTAAATCAAGTCTGCCTCACTTGGATAAAGCAGCATCAATGGTTCATATTAAAAGTCTCAAAGGAAAATTTAAGCATTTAAGTATAATATTTTCAGAAAACTATTTATTAAATCCAACGTCTTTTTATTTTTTACTCAATATGGCTTGTCCCACCATATAAAATCTGTATTTACATTGGCATATATTTCTATAAAGCTTTAACCATATTCAGATATGCATTTTATGTTCACGGAACTCAAATTATACATTTAATCAGTCGTTTTATGTTTTGAATGATAAATAACTGTCTAAATTTGGAGAGCTCAAAGTTTCATTAATTTTATACGAAAAAAAGAACAATTAATTTTGTAATTTCTATACTATTTATTTATTTGAAATCCTTTAACAAATAGTTAGGTTTAATAAGTAACAAAAGTATACTTTTCCCTTAATCATTAGTTATTTTGGAAATGCCCTATCCTGTAAATCTTCACATGTTTTGCAAAGCAGACTGTATGACATATATAAACATGAATAAATTTACCTGTGAATAAACAAGACTAAATGCAAAATTGCTATGACATGATTTGTTAGTGCATTGATTAAAATCTATCATATATAGTGAGAACGTGCATTAAAACTTTCCCGACTTAACAAATTTAGGCTGACGTCAGTTCTAGTGTTTTGTTTATTATGCTTTTTTTTTATTTCATTGTGGTATTTTGTGCAATTACATTATTTTCTTCGTCTGTGTTGTTCTTACTGGTATCTGTACTGGTAAGTATTGTCCACCCTTTGTTCTGGAAAACCCCTTGTTTTTAAATCAAACTTTTCCATTTGTATTGAGAACTTTCATGTGCCAATGGGTTACAGATTTGGTATTGTCTAAGTACAATTCTTACCTATTCGCTATTGTATGATGCCATATCACTGGATATAACACACCAACGTATTTAAGTGGGAGTAACATAGTAGGTTGAATATGGGAAAATGTACATTTGACGCTTTTGAAGACATGAGTCATAGTCACCCCTGTTTTTTTGTGGGGTTCGTGTTAGTGTTTTATGGAATGTTGTTATTATTTTGTTGATATCTGTTTGCCATGTTGTTAAAACAAATCATCAAAGATGTGACGTGTTTTAATACGAAAAGTTAATAAAAAATAAACACTAAGTAAAATAACAAAAATACCGAACTCCGAGGATAATTCAAAACGGAAAGTCCCTAATCAAATGGCAAAATCAAAAGCTCAAACACAAACGAATGGATAACAACTGTCATATTCCTGACTTGGTACAGGCATTTTCTTATGTAGAAAATGGTGGATGAAACCTGGTTTTATAGCTAGCTAAACTTCTCACTTGTATGACAGTCGTATAAAATTCTATTATATTGACAACAATGTGTGAATAAAACAAACAGACATAATAGGTAAAAATGTCAAAAATAGGGGTACAGCAGTAAGCATTGTGTTATAATCTTAATCACTATAAAAACAAACAAATATGTCAACAAAGAAAAACAAAAAGGCATATAGACAAAGCACATTAGCAAAACCGAAAGACAAGAATACAAAAATTTACCATAGCACAATAACACAATGACGGGATGTACAAGTACCGAGCCACGTCAAATGGATATTACCAAAAATACACTAAACTAAAACAACGTCAGTACCTTGAATCTATACTTCAAGACCATCGTGTATAATTTATATATAAGTTGTGAAGTTGATACGGAATATTTATCAACAAGGTCTTGGTATCTTCCGATGAACTTTTTTAGAAAAAGGACGAGACGTTCTTTTACATTACCCTGGTTCATCAACTTTCTGCTCAGATACTGGTAACGTTTTACAAAGTCTGAGTAGCAGCTACGAGCTCTTGGATACTGAATGAGTTTGGAAATGTATATCCCATATGCAGGTGAAGTTAGTATATTGCTACTAAGGTGGGGGGGGGGGGGGGAATAATTTCAAAAATAAAATCGTCTCGTTTGTCATCGATTCTGGTACTGAAATGACCGCTTATGTCAAATTCGAGGTAAAAGTCTTAACATGAGGCAGAGGAAGCCGGGTATGTTGTTTCTTTAATTTCTAGTTCTGGGTGATATATCAATGAAACCCCATCAGAAAAGTTTGTTAATGGAAAGAACATCATCAATATATCTGAATGTGGAACTAAATGATCTAGCTTCTTTGATCTTCTTGTTTTTGACAAGTGTCTGAAGGAACTCTTACTCATTTGAAAATAAGAAGAGGTCGGCAAGGAGAGGCGCACAGTTCGATTCCATAGGAATGCTGAAAATCTGTTGAAAAAGTCTACCTCCAAATTCAACAAATATGTTGTCAATAAGAAACTCCAGCATACTGATCACTTGTTCCTCTGTTTTGCATGTTTAACTTTTTTGTTCACTATTAACAAAATATGCCGTATGGTATCCAAAAGTAATAAATTTATAGCGTGTGCTACCATTTTTATGTTGAAAAGCATTGAGGAGTATTTCTTTTAGACAATTTTTCAATTTCACTTGGGGAATGGTGGTATACTGGGTTGAAAATTCAAATATATTCCTTGGTAACATTTAATGATATTTGATTGAACAAACAGGTAATATTTGAGATCGCAGATTAATTTGTTATTTATGGAGTGTCTAAAGATTGAATGACATTTATTCATTTATAAGCAACTTAAAACTTTTCTTTAGAATTGATGCGCTTTATCTTACTAGATAGCAAAATTATCATTAATGATCTAATATAATCAAGAAAAAAAAACCAATGAACTAAGATGATGCATTAAACTCTTACACTGTAAAATGGAGTCTCCCAATCTGATATATAACTTTCTTTACTAACAGGTTAAAATTCTAAATCACAGAAAAGATTCCATTTCACTGCCATTTGTCAGCCTTTTAGAAATCTAAAGCGTAAACTGTATTTCCTTGTGAAAAATAATGTAACATTTATTTTACACGTAATCATTATTGCAATGGAATATTTTGGTAATGAATTAGTCTTTGTTGCAACTGAGGATGGTCTAAAAGAAATACTTTATCAACTGTTCTTATTCATATGACCATGTTTGCCTTATTATTTGTAATTGTATAATCTTCATGTAGCTCGAAATAAAAGAAAAACCAAAACCTCTCTATCGCAGACGTTTATCCCAGAATTCCAAATTGCATGGTTGTATCTGTTAAAACAATATTGATTTTTTAAAGAGTAAAATGATTTTCATAAACTTTATTGCACACGTCTGAAATGTATATGCATGTGTTAACATTGTGACTACCAGTCTATTTTATACAGCTATTATTAAGTTGTACGATGTATTTTCTCATCTAAAATGTGGTGGTACGCTTTAGCATTTTAGTTTAGCTTAATCGCGACTGTTACCACTAATGTTGGATGTTCATATCACACTTGTTAGTATATTAAAATGGTTCAATTTACACATATTTGTAATCAAGAGTCAAACATGTAACGAAGAGATCAGAAAGTACCTGCACAATTAACAAACCATTAGTTCAGATGTTAATACAGACAGCAAAACTGATATTCCAGCGGTGTAGACACCCGGTGGTATATATGCACAACACGCAATAATGCCTTTAACAGTTTAACAAACAGTAAATGCTTTTATTTCGAAACATAACTTTATAAAATTTTGAAATATGTTTTTTTAATATTTGGAAACTTAAAACAAATCTGTCATAGATTTCTAATATCTACCTACATCATTTTCAGCTATATTTCTGTTTAAAACCTGTGATGTTTGACAAAGTAAGATTTCTTGAGAAAGGCACTTGTTTTAGGCAAGTCATTTGTGAGATATGTACTGACTGGACCTCCATTTGCAAAAAATGTGCCATAAATTAGGAAACTAGAAAATTTGCCATAGATTTGGATTCTTAATAATCTGCCAAAGATTTAGGATGGCATGACGTCATATTTACCATGGATTAGAAATCTGACATAGATCTGGAACCTGCCATGGATGTGAGACCTACACATAAAATGAAGAAAACAAATTGAGTCTTCAGTATATTAGACGATTTTCTCAAACGAAAATTAATTATCTCTTATATATTGTTCAAGTAAAGCATCTTTTTTGTTAATTTTGGTAACAGTTCATAATTATGATTATGGCAGTGAAATTTAGATACAGTACTTCGAGGTAAGGTTCACGTTGTAGAATTGATAAAATAAAATATTTCAGTGATATCACTGTTGCCTACTTTTAATGTATTCGCAGTTAACTGTGCTTTATTGAATTAACATCATAAGTTTCAACTAAAACGGATAGTTGCAAATACAGTGTACCGTATGTGTTCCTTAGATAAGATAATACTGTAAACAGGGATATTTTCGCGGCAGTTTTATTTTCGCTATTTTCGCGGTAAGAATTGAAACGCGAAAATTTCAATGAAACTCAATTCATAAGATGAAGACCATGCATGCACGTATATGAATAGGATATGTATAGAGAACCACTATATAACACCGATTTTACAGACGACAGATCTATACCTCAAATCATAACTGTATTTCTTAATGAAACCAATGTAAAAAATCATGACTTTAACTCAAGTTAATCGTATTAACATGGAAGACATTTCAAGCAAGCGGACATTACAGATATTGTTATGTAAACAACACTCGTAACACATATGTTAATGACACCTGTCAATCAGTTTGAAACGTATTACCTCGTTGAATCTGCGACACAGATAAATCAGATCAAAATATCGAATAATTAGCAATAATCCGGACAGCATTTTATTTTAATTCACTCTTAAATAGGTCTTCTTTTCTGTTATTGTGTATGTGTTTTTACAAGCAAAAATGACACAATTTTTAATCTCATTTAACATGAATGAACCGAAAACAAAAGCTTTCTGGTTGATTTAATCACTTGATTTGCGATACATGTAAAACTGTTCACTTTCTAAATCATTTATGAAAATATTTATATAGGCCAAAGGAAAATCGCGAATTCAAAATGGCGCGAATTAAGATTGTGTTAATAAATCGCGAAATAAAAACGGCGCGAAAATTTCCCGGTTTACAGTATTTGACTTGAGTTCTTGATGTCTTCCGATTGAACTATGGTATTTCTATGATAATATATGTCACCAATATTTGGATAAATACCAAAATACATAAAACTGAACTTTTAATACATTTTATTGCAATTAATTGGTCGTACGTTCGTTGCAAAGTTTTTACTACATTGTATCACACCATTATCAGTACATAAGAAAACAAATATTTCAAACTACGCGTAGTACTTGGAAATGCCTTAAAACGAAAGTAAGTTTGTGGTTGTAGAAGAATTTCAAAAAGTACTAATGACTTTTTTCAGTTCAAGGTTTTATCTGTATTCAATCAGGTAAGCTACTAACACAATTTTCGTTTGAACAAATCAACTCAATTTGAAGACCCGAAAAAGAAGAAGGGAATGTTTTTTTGTGGAAGAAAAAAACGTTGTTAATGCAGTCTTGATTTATATTCTAAAATGGACCTGACGACATACATTCTATTTATAACACCTTTGAGGAAAAATCAAGATAGCCAACATATTTTCGTGAATTGTTATATTATGATATCTAGAATTAACTACTAATTTTGTACGCTAGACGCGCGTTTCGTCTTTAAAAGACTCATCAGTGACGGTCGAAAAAATAAAGTTAAATAGGCCAAATAAAGTACGAAGTTGAAGAGCATTGAGGACCCAAAATTCCAAAAGGTTTTGCCAAATTGAGATATAGGAAATAACTTTACATTAATGTTCATAAAACAAATATTGTTTTCCTTGGAAAACCAGAATCTGAAAATTAAGAAGTCAAAAACTAAGATTCCAACTCCCTAAAGTAATTTTTACGTTCCTTTGTTTGTCAAATATGTTCGATGAAGTAATGTGTTCTTTGTAAAGAAATCGTATATTTCTGATTTGTTTAAAACTTACTGTTTATTTATTCTGACCACTTTCAATGCAGATTGTTTTTTAAATTGTTTTAAACACAAGGCCACTTCTAAAATTTTAAAAAAAGGTAATAAGATCAATCCGTATTTTGTCCCAATTGTAAAAAAAATCTAAGAAACAATGCTTATAATTTGCTACGTTAGACGCGCGTTTCCTCTACATAAGTCTCAGCAGTGGCATTCGAATCAGAACGTTTCGAATATGATATAAAAGACAATAAAAAACCGAAAGTTCCGAAAAATAAAGTAGTTCATAAAAACTGGTTGTGTTTTGAAACAATCATTTTTTCTGTTTGTCTTTTTGTTGTTTTTTTTTTTTTTGCTATAGCAAAGTACATAACTATACCAAATACAAAACAAAACCGCTGTTTTTACATTTTTGACTGATCCAAAAGATCGAAAGATTTTTTTTAGAACGGCTCTACAGTAAAATAAATTCAGGGGAAGTTGACACTACCTTTTTGTACAGTGTAGAGACGGTAAAATAAATCAAGTCATAGTTTTCGTTTATCCCAGGTATAAAAACCAGCACAAAAATACTTCAGTAAATAAACTATCTTTGGTTGTTTCTTTTAAATTGGTCACATTTTATAGACTTGTGAGGATTTAAATCTTGATATTTGGTATAGATTAGACCCGTCTATTGATGAAGACTATTTAATGCGTTCTTGATGTCTTTTTGTTAATTTTATTGTTACGTTGCAGTGTCGTAACTTTAACCGCACATCTTCTTTTGTTCAATTCAGAAAACCTATAGAAATTCATGAAATTGTAATTTTATGGAAAATAATAAACTATGTCATTTCTCTTTTTATTCTTAACCACGGTATGCTGTAAAAAAACTAATTTAATTTTATGATGGCATTAAACATTTATCGTGTTCATTTATGGATCTGTATTTGATATTCGCGTGTGTCTTTATCTGGCTTGCTGGTTTAAATTGAGGATTCCTTTTTCTCTCCCCCCCTCCCCATCCATAAAAAAAAAACAAACACCATGACTTAACTGGCACAAGACATATCTATTATAAAGGTTGCGTCCTGCTAACCGTGGCATTTATTAAAAATTCTTCGTCCTGCTCGCATTGGTTGGCATCGTGTGTATACAAAAATGATCAGATTTGACAAATCTTTCTATTTCAATACGGCTTGATGTTTTAAAGAATTAAAGAACACAAGGCCTATCTGTCTGATTACTAGTTACTTCCCGACATACGGAGATAATTCTAAGCGAAAAGGACTTCCATTAAATGGAGCGCAGTACAAACGTATTATGCATATATCGTTATATTATATTCACAGCTACGATATTTCGGGAAACCAACTTTCAGTAAGATATTTCATGAACAGTTCACCTATAATCACCATTTATAGACTGGTTAAAAAAGCAGCTACTTTCTTATTAATCATAATCTTAGATAATGGATTACAAATCCGAGGAATCGGATTACTCAACCGAGGGAACAGATTACAAGTCCGAGATAACGGATTACTAGTCCGAGATAACGGATTACTAGTCCGAGATAACGGATTACTAGTCCGAGATAACGGATTACTAAACCGATGGAACGGATAACTAAACCGAGGGAACGATTACTAATCTGAGATAACGGATTACTCATCCGAGGGAACGGATAACTAAATCGAGGGAACAGATAAGTAAACCGAAAGAACTGGTTAGTACACCAAGCCGAGGGAACGGATTAAAAAATATAAAGTTTATACCTTCCCGGGCTCCGTACATTTAGGATATTATGTAATTGTGTATTTTTTAACGACGCTTTCCAACAAGCTATCAATATTTTCGTAATGCTATATGTATCAATCTTTAACCAAACCATGACACATGTGACAAAACCTTGACGAAATTTGGAACACTTAACCGAACCATGCCATTGTTTAATGAAACCATATCAATTTTCGTTATTATGCTTTACATGCCTTAATTCTAAACAAGCATAATATCAATATTGAAAGTATGACAAAACATTGACTCAAACATTTTATCTACTTTGTGTAGAGAACTAAATCGTAAGGAGAAGTGACAATCTGAACCAAATCATGACATAATCGCTGTAATAAAAAGCTCATCGATATGACAACGTTACTACCTGTGATATTGATTTTAACATGGTAAATTATTTCAAAGTTCCATCAGTTAACCATAACTAGTATTTATTTTATCAAAGCAAAGTTTTCAGAAAATTATACATTCTGTTATCTATGTTATCAAAGCAAAGTTTTCAGAAAATTATACATTATGTTTAAATATATTCGTAGGTGCATATAATTGACAGAATTACCTGTATCTATTTTTATCTTTGAAAATTTTGAAACGGTTTTTATCTTACATACTGTATATTTATAGATTAAAGGGAATGGCATTTAAACTACCAATTATTCCGTTTCAACTTTAAACTTTAATCATGCATATAAATAAAAATCGACACAAACGCAAATGTTACGTTATCTATTTGAATTTATTAACCATCAAATACTCTTTGCATGATGTTGAGTTAGTATTCCCTTTATAACAAATGTACAAAACTCTTGACGCCAATACTATAGAACGATATAGATACTGTAAGACTTAAAATATACAATGATGTCATCAAGTGGAATTCGAGATATTTGCTGATAAAAGAATAAACAAGCTTATCTAGAAAAAAAAAGGTTTATTGATCCTTTTAAGAACAGTGATTAAACAAATCATACAATAGGTTATTTATTCAAACAAGATAAATTGATTCAATTCGTTACCAAAAGGGAATAACGCAAAATGGTAAGTGTCACAATTTTACATATAGATAGTTTTGCATCAAGGCATTGTCTTCTAAAATAAATCAGCTGATATAACCGACGCTGCTTTTAGTCTTTTTGTGTTAATTTGTTTCATTGTAGTCATATATAAAAATGAAAAAAAATAGATTTTACAGTATGTTAGAAGATTTTCTAAAACGAAAGTTTACTATCTCATATATATTGTTCACGACAAGTATCTTTTCTGTTAATTTTTTGATAAAATTGAGAATGGAAATGTGGAATGTGTCAAAGAGACAACAACCCGACGATAGAGCAGACAACAGCCGAAGGCCACCAATGGGTCTTCAATGCAGCGAGAAACTCCCGCACCCGGAGGCGTCCTTCAGCTGGCCCCTAAACAAATATGTATAGTAGTTCAGTGATAATGGACGTCATACTAAACTCCAAATTATACACAAGAAACTAAAATTAAAAATGATACAAGACTAACAAAGGCCAGAGGCTCCTGACTTGGGACAGGCGCAAAAATGCGGCGGAATTAAACATGTTTTTTGAGATCTCAACCCTCCCCCTATACCTCTAGCCAAAGTAGAAAAAACAAACGTACAACAGTACGCACAGTAAAACTCAGTTTAAGAGAAGTCCGAGTCCTATGTCAGAATAGGAAACAAAAGAAAATAAACAAAATGACAATAATACATAAATAACAACAGACTACTAGCAGTTACTGACATGCCAGCTCCAGACCTCAATTAAACTGATTGAAAGATTATGTCTTCATCATATGAATATCAGGGACAATCCCTCCTGTTAGGGGTTTAGTGTTATACCGTCATAAAATATATGAGAAGAACATAACCCGTGTCATGCCAACAACTGGTTTTAGAATAAATGTGTTTAATTCCGATGCAAAGACCGTATAAGTGAATCAATATTAAAGCCAAAATATGCAATTTAATGACCTGACAACAGTATCGTAACTATATCCCTTCTTAATAAGTCTGTTTAAAGGTTTTGTTAGCTTTTGAGGTGAATACTGACATTTTTGTGCTTTGTAAAGAATATTACCATAAAAGATTGGATGTGAAATACCCGAACGTAAAAGATGTCTGCATGTTGAGTTATATTTACGAATGATGTCCTTATACCGATGATAAAATTTAGTAAATGTTTTGACTAGTTTATGATATCAAAAACCCTGGTGTAATAATTTTTCAGTAATATATAAATTTCTCTCGCTAAAATCTAATACGTTGTTACATACACGGGCGAATCGTACAAGTTGAGATATATAAACACCATAAGATGGTGACAAGGGAACATCACCATCTAAAAATGAATAATTAATGATAGGAAATGAAAAATCATCTCTTGTATCCTAAATTTTTGTATTAAGCTTCCCGTTAATGATATAGATATCAAGATCGAGGAATGGACAGTGGTCATTGTTAGTATTAGCTTTATTTAAAGTAAGTTCAACAGGATAAATTTCTTAAGTATACATACTGAAGTTGTCATTGAGAGCCAATATATCATCCAAATATCTAAAAGTATTGTTTAATTTTTGTATCAGATGTTGTTTCGATTGGTCTTTGCTGATTTAAGGCATAAATTGTAAATTGAGGTCTGATGCAATTCATAATTATGATTATGGCAATGAAATTTAGATAGAGTACTTCGATGTAAGTTTTATGTTGTAGGAGTGGAGTGATAACATTAAATGTTCTGTGATATCACTGTTGTCTACCTTTGATGTTTTGCGCATTATTCAATTGAATTATTAGTTACGACTAACATTGAAAAAAGTAAGTTTGAAGTGACAAATTCACTGTACCAAATATTTTCTTTAAATAAGATACTGTTTGAATAGGGCTCGGGTATATTCTATTTGAACTATGTCAAAACACTGACGTTGGAAAATTATTTTCTGTCTAAGAATTTTAGGTACGTTCAACAAAGGTACACTCTTTCTGTATAATATTGATGGCCCTGAAAAGGACTGTTTACGAGAGATTTCTTCGGAACTAGATGATTTTCCAAGCCTTGTTTTATGTTGTTTCCTTGTTACTTGATGGACTTCTTACCTGGCCGTTGCCATTTTGTATACAGGCGTTATTTTTTGTCGGAGTTATTCACCGCTCCTGCCAATTTTTGGAAAATCATCAAAATTAAACTATGACACGCGATTCCGTATTAGCGAATCAAATAATTACTATATAATTTCAAAATATGGTTTGGAATTGCAAAAAAAAATGAAAATAGAAACAGGGAATGTGTCAAAGAGACAGCAACCGACCACAGAGCAGACTGACATGGGACAGGCGCAGAAATGCGGCGGGGTGAGATCTCAACCCTCCCCCTAAACCTCTAGCCAATGTAGAATAAAAAAACACACAGCAATACGCACAGTAAAACTCAGTTTAAAAGAAGTTCGAGTCCGATGTCAGAATAGGTAACAGAAGAAACTAGGCAAAATGACAATGATACATAAATTAACAAAGGACTACAAGCAGTTACTGACATGCCAGCTCCAGATCTCAATTAAACTGAATGAAAGATTATGAATATAACATTAGCTCATTTCGAAGTCTCACCATCACAACATTATCAATCAATAAGAAAGTATTTATTACACAGTACACTTCGTAAATAGAACCGCTTTAAAGTGAAAGTAGTTTTGTGCAAACAGAAAATTATTGAAAAGAATTTGAAATAGGACAAAATCCATTGACAAAAAGTGAAAATGACTTCTTTCAGTTTAAATTGTTGTTTGTACAAATCACCCAATTCTTAGAATCGCAAAAGACGGCGTGTATTGATGTTTGTTTCGAAGAAAAAAGTTATTATTAATACAGATTTAATTTTCTATTCCTAATAGCTCCTGACGACATACTATCGTTTTATAAAACCTTTAAAAACTCATAAGTACGCAGACAGTTTTCGACGAAGAAGAAATACAAACGGTATTGATATGCTATGTAAGAACATTGTTTTATCATTTTTGTTCTAAAGCATATCTTGCTTTCGGAACAAACCAGGATTTGTAAATCTATGAGTTATTCAAATCAAAAAGTATCAACTGCCCCACATAAAATTGACCACTGGAGAATGTTGCTATTCATTTCATGTTTCTTTTGGCCACTTGTTAATCTCGCAAGTGCCTCATATGAAGTGCTAAATGTATTGTTATTCTTGCAATTACGGGCTTAATGGTGAATACTTTTTGTTTTAAAAATGTTATTCTATATTAATTCTGACTCTAATTTTAATGCAGACAAAAAAAATTTAATACACAAAGCAATTTCTAAGATTTTGGAAAAGGTAAAAATATGAACCCGTAATTTTTCCTAATTATAAAACAAAAAAACAAAGAACAAAAAATTATCAATGATAGTAGGCTTATAATTAAGTTCGCCAGATGCGAGTTTCATCTACATTAGACCCATCATGGACGCTCGAATCAAAACAATAGTAAGGCCAAATGAATTTTAGTCTTAAACGGTCATCTTGATCTTCACTTTATCTGAAAAGTCTGAACAATATATAATTCAGTCCGGTTCAGTCTTTCAGTTAATTTTCAGACTTTTCCACTGCGGTTTAATCAGTACTGTTCAGACAATTCGCTTGCAGTCAATTCAGTACTGTTCTGTAGCTTTTAAGACGATTTAGTGCGATGCTTATGTGTATAGGTAAAAACAACTACAGTCTGAACATAAACTGAATTGATCATACTTGACTGCAAACGATTAGTCTGAAAAGCACTGAATCAACCGCAGTGGAAACGTCTGAACATGACTGAAAAACTGAAAATAACTTAATAATTTATTGCTAAGTCTTTTAAGGGCTATTAAAATCAAAATGACCGTTTCAGATCAAAATTGATTTACTAGTGATACAATGGAACGAACTCCTTCTAACAAAATTCGAAACAACCATATTTTTTGCTATAGCAAACTAAATTAAAATTCCAAACCATATTTTGACAGATTTGACTTGACCCCCTATTAGGACCGAGAACACAGTTATTTCGTAGTGCATTTCTTTTAGACACAAAATAAAAAACGCAAATTAAAAAAAATCACACCTTCTCTATCAAAAAAAAAGAAGGGTAGTGTACTATTTTTGGGACAAATTATATCAAAATTATAAAAAAAAAGTCTATCGGCTCATACTCAAAATATAGACAAATTTGTGTTAAGGGGTTTATAATTCAGTTTGACAGCTTCAGACATACTGATTTTGACCTTTTCATATTCTACCAAATCACTACTTTACCTTTAAAGTCATGCCTCCATTTTTTTTTATGTAATTTCATCCCCCTTCTTCCTATTTTATGCATGAAATATAAATAAACAAATTTGGAAGGCACATGAAAAAAATTGCAAGTTATACACTGTCCACACTAGGGACTCTAATTATAGACAACAAAAATCAAAGGACGATAACTGTGTTCCCGGAACATTACCCCCGGAAAAAATAATTTAAATTTGTAGGTTATAAGCATATTGTTTTACATCTGCCGTGCAACCGCTTCCTGTTTGCTTGCAGATAATCAAGAATTTTACATAACTCATTGTACAAGGAAAATGTTCATCAATCTTTTCTTCTTCTATGGAAAGGAATAATCAGTTATGCTCCAGTATAAATGTTACATCAATCAATTGCATGCAGCGAAGTAGGTCCAGACCAGGTATTGGTCTTGTTTACTAGTTAATTTAATGAATCTGGTTAAACAAAAGCCCTTTTTATGAAACAAATCACTTTTATTAGTGTTCAACAAATAGATCAATATATCGGTTGTTTGAATTTGCCTAGCAATATGAACGAGCGGATGTTTCAGTTATCTTTAATCATCACATAATGTTTACGGTATGAGCATCACATGGTTGTTGATTGTTTAATACCCATTTTTTTTTTGATCAAACCCATCCCCCAAGATTTCATTAAAAAATATCGATAAACAAAATGTTTGTTAGTACCCAACGTTTAAGTCTGATGTTGACTACATGTTGTAGAAATAATAGGAGTTCTGTTTTCATTCATAATTAACTGTGGTTGATATAGAGTTTTAGTTAGTTATGATGACACTCTAATGTTTTTTTGATTTTTGTGTCCTTTGGTTTCATATCTTAATGAAGTCTACATCATATCGCTTTTGGTTTCTATCTATCTTTAAACTTAGGTAACCTTAGACATTGATTACCTAAGTTTAAATATTAATATCAACTTTTTGCAATCGGTGCAATTTTGGAAAATAATGAACCATAGATTCCCATTTTCATAAAGAAAGGAGTTGATTCTTATATCTAACTTTTACTTTATTTTGTTGTGGTGGTTTAATTTCTTACATTGAGTTAGTGATTTATTTAAACCTTTATGAGAAAAGGTATCAACCTATTTCTTTATCGGTAGCATTTTTTTTTTTGCTTTTTGCAGGGCCAAATGGAACTTGAAAAAATCTGGTGGTGCGGGTCAGAAAAAGAAAAGGAAGTCTGAAATCATATTAGTAATAATAATAAATATGTTCTTTTCGTCTCAAAAGGTGCATAATCATCTAAGAAAAACAACTACTATTGCCTCTAATTTAGTCTTGAAATTGGCATAAACGAGAGGCGAAAGATACCAAAGGGACTTTCAAACTCATAAGTCGGAAATAAATTGACAAAGCTATCACGAAAAAAAGACCAAATGACAAACAACAGTACAGAAAACACAAGATATGATAGTATTTGATCATTAGATTATTAAAATGAAATATTTGACACTGGACGTTAATCAACCAACAATCAATCATTAGGTTAATAGCCATTGAGAATAAAATATCGTATTGAAATAGTAATTTATAATACGTTTTCCACTACCTGTCGTTATAATATTATTCTCAGAATATACTATTTCTATATTTCAGACTTTTTAATCCGGAGTATATAATTTTTCGACAGGTTACCACTAGTAATCCGAATTTGGCTTTAACGGCCAAAAAGGTATTAACGACATTTAAAAAAGATTGATTATCATTAGATAACGATTGACAAAAATTAAAAATTGTTTTTAATGCATTTCAATCCATATCAAATTATTTTAATACCAGTCAAATAGATTCACTTGCGGTCATTCAAGTTAGTTTCAGATGTGGTTAAGCTGTGTCAAACTAATTAGCCACGCCCCAGTTAAACGAAATCAAACTGATGTTTAATCCTTTTAATCTTTAAAGTGACCGTATACCTACTCTGTGGTTGGACATTTTGATACTCGGTTAGCATAGAGCAACTATAAAAAGTAAAATCAAGCTTTCAATTGGTACAATTTGGAAAATAAATCACTATTTTTTTATGATTTTGTCGTGTACCCAAAATATTTCATAATTTATTTGTTCCCCGAATGCACCGATTGTAAGCTTTATTACCCTTCTGTAGTCAATAGTCGGTTATAGGTTGCACTTTGTAAATACAGCTGTTTCTCAAACCACGCCTCTTTTGGGGAGATATATAATATTCATAGATATGTTAATTTGTTAACGTACTGGTTCCCATTTATGATCTCTGTGTTTCATTTCATAGAGACATCACTTGGGAATGTAACCAGTATAGAAAAACATGGTAGCGCCTAAATTTTAATTCTTAGGAGGTCCAAAAATGGAGGTAAGGGTAGTCTAGAATTTTAGTATAAGTTTAAACTCTTAGAAGTTCAGGGCATATAAATGTTGAAAATATGCCGCACAGCCCTATATTTTGACCTTTGAATAAAATAGTAGTGCATATAAAGTTTCCGTTCTAGAATATTCTTTTTCAGGAAACTTCATAGTAAATGTGTCACAGTTTTAGCCGCAAAGGGAGTTCCTATGGGAAATTGCATTGTCTATATTTACAGAATTGCAACCTATATAGGGTTAAAAATTAGAACATACAGAATTTCACAAAATCTTGTTTATCTTAGAGATTTTGAAGAATTTAACTTAAATATGAAGTTTTATAAATATTTCATGAAGATTGAGAAAATCCTGGGCCTAAACTATGATGAGTCAGCATAAATTCACTGTTTACAGTATGCATTGTTTACTTAAAGCCATGAATTAAAAATCAATTCATAATATATGCCTATTTGTAATTTAAATTGTTTAGAAGTGCTTATATTTACTCTTCGCAGTCATTGCAACTCATTGATCCTTCTTAAATATTTTTGGGGGGGTGTTTTTGTCCTGTCGATAACCCAAAAGTAAGCCGTAACACCTAAATGTGCTTTTTTGTGACTGCGGCATAAAAAGTACACGCTAGAATTACAAGAAGACCTCAATAAAACTTACAATAGTGTGTTCTATCCTAAATATGTACCAACTATTCCATATTGCTAGAAACAGGGAAAAAATTTAGGAAATGTGAGGCCCAAGGGGCAAAAAAACAGAGAAAAATGCCTTCCCCTTGGTCATAAAACAGATAATTTAACTTCTAAATGCTATGATTTTCTTATTATAAAGGTCTTTTGTAAAGAAAACAATAACTGTGTTAGGAAGTTATGCAAAAATCCGATGTAAGCAGTCATTTCTATCAAACTTTTAGTGAATTTATGCACCAGACTGATATCTTCATAAATACAACTTTTGCAAATATGGCTTTGTTTAAACACTTCTAGTTCATATATTAACTAGCTTATGTTAGATATATGGTTAGGGATGATACTGTTGTAACATGAATTCTAAACTGACCATTTTAGGCAGAAATTGTGAACTTTCATTGACAAATAGGCATACAGTAAGATGTGGACTGGAGACACAGGCAGGATTGGATACTTTGTATAATCTTGAATGTTGGAATGATTAACTACTAAACATTACCTTTATAGTATTTTAAAATGCTTTTAATTTGTTATCAGAATAGTTTCAAACAGGTTTTAGACAGTTCATGTCAGAAAACATGAACATAGGGTAAGCTGGCAATAATTAAAGCCTTGTTTTCAAATTCTTTAAAAAATTAAAACAGGGGTAGGGGTATAAAATGTACTGTAAAAGGAAACTTAGAGTATATGCAGTGATTTCTATAAGGCTATAATTCTGATAAATAAGTATTGTTGTGAGAAAAAGTGTTTTTAGAGAGTTTTATATTTGAATAAATGTTTGTATAGGTTGCACTTTGTAAATACAGCTGTTTCTCAAACCACGCCTCTTTTGGGGAGATATATAATATTCATAGATATGTTAATTTGTTAACGTACTGGTTCCCATTTATGATCTCTGTGTTTCATAGAGACATCACTTGGGAATGTAACCAGTATAGAAAAACATGGTAGCGCCTAAATTTTAATTCTTAGGAGGTCCAAAAATGGAGGTAAGGGTAGTCTAGAATTTTAGTATAAGTTTAAACTCTTAGAAGTTCAGGGCATATAAATGTTGAAAATATGCCGCACAGCCCTATATTTTGAATTTGAATAAAATAGTAGTGCATATAAAGTTTCCGTTCTAGGATATTATTTTTCAGGAAACTTCATAGTAAATGTGTCACAGTTTTAGCCGCAAAGGGAGTTCCTATGGGAAATTGCATTGTCTATATTTACAGAATTGCAACCTATATGAAAAAAATCTATTGAACCGACAAATGACGGATAATTTATTTCAATTTTAAATGCCTTTAAAGTCTATTACAAAGCGAATTTATGAAGATTGATTATTGATCTTTCTGTGCTTATCGTCTAGTGGCAGATGTTACGTGTATGTTATGAATAACAAATAAACAATTGATACAATAGTTAGGTCTTGTAAAAAGAGATGATGAAAGATTAAGGAAGGGTAATTTGAAATGCCACTGAAAAAATTATGGTAAATTGGATAGGGACAGAAATTTAGCCATGCAACAGGCCATCTATAGACCCCACAAAAACCTGTTGCAAGTGTTCTTAACGTGCAAAGAGCGTGCCATTCCCTCTACACGAGCAATCTAATATAACGTCCCCATTTTTACTAGAGGCGATTGCAAATTTACACATCTCTCATTGTAAAATGGAATTCAATGGGACATTGCATTTTGGTCACGTCAAGTCAAGTGTATTTTTGAATTATGCGCCATGAATACATGAACAACATCGAAATGTGCCATTGTTATAAATCACTTTTAGTCGTCTGAATGAACTTGACTAGACTAGACACTAGTAAATGGATATATCATAAAAATTACTTTTGTCAATACAAATGACGTAGTTATTCTTTTAGTAGTATTCAGGAAAACATATCTCTCTTAAACGAATAGTTTTTCAAACGTTGTAAAAAATGAATACAACATTTGTTGACCTTTTTTCAAATCTCATTTAATCATTTAGAATATACACACCAATGAAACAACCAGAAAGTGAGGAAATAGCATGAACGCCAACAAGGAGCCAGACAGGTGCGTCGATAGGGAAAGCATCTCCTGCTATGCATGAATTGCCTGCCATGCGAATCCGAAATTATCTAATAAAATTATCGTCAGCTATTGACTGGGGTTTCGGTAGTGCCATGCTTTTTATAAAAAGGTTTGATTGCAAATGTTTCGGGAAAATCTTGCTGACTAAACAAAACATACATGGTTTTTTGTTTTTATGCTCTTAAGCTTTAATTTTTGGTATTTTATAATATTTTGTACCGAGTGTTACAAATAATGAGGTCAGTAAAAACGTTCCTGGCCCTTATGTATGCATTGTACGCTCATACCTGATAAGCTTATAATTATGTTGCAATAAAACTATTATATACCTCATGTATAATTCATATTTTCTTATTCAGATTTATAATTAGCGTATGTATGGTGTAATGAAGTCTCAATGGGTTATCTATATTCAAGTATTCTGGTCCTCATTTTATGCATATATACCAAGGAAACACATAGTTCAAGTAAGTTATACTTGCATATACGATATATGATACATTTGTTTATTGAAATTTTCAGTTCATAAAAAGTAAAGAGATTTACCGATATAAAACGTTGTTCTTCAATTCTTGAACAATTAAAAGCGAGTAATCTTTCTTGGACATTATTTGGTCCCCCCTAGTTTTGTGCTTGCTTGTGCCACGTCGTGTTGTTCGTTGTTCATTTTGTGTGTCTTCCTTTTTTTCATATTTGTCTATGATGTAGGAGTCGGTTGATGGTGGTTGGTGTGGTTTGTTGAACTATTCAATATTTGCTTTCGAAATTCACGATATCTTTTTTTTATAGATATCTGTATTCGCAATCTTTTGAAAGCATACACAAGTTTCAAAAAGACAGAACATAATTTAATTCGTTGATTAATAATCTAATTTGTAGTAATTTTGTATCAGTCATGTGATTGTAAACATTCGATATGGTTTTAAAGAAGAGTTTATGTTCTATCCACAGATTACTGTTTTTTACTCTTATTTTAAATTAAGGATCATTTGCTTGTGAGTATTCTTCTTGAATCGTACGTGTTGTTTTCATTTTTTACAGCGCTGGGTCGATACCTCAGCTGGTTGACTATCAATTCCCGAGGGTATCATCGGCTTAGTAGTCAGTACTTCGGTAGTGATATGATATATAACAAACCGTTCTTAAATTGTCCGTTTATAAATTTTGAAATTATAAAGAAACAAACGTTTCAACTCCCTCAGGCAAATTTGGTTTTAAATGAATTTGTGAATTTTTTAGGTCCTTTTTGGTAATATACTAACTAATACATGTAACAGTCCCGTGTAGAGTGTTCAATCAGTTTTACAAAATGGTAGAGACCTATTTAGTGAGGTTAGTGTTGCTCAGTTTAGTTTTTTTTGTTGTGTTTTGTGAACTTTTGTTTGTCGTTTCGTCGTGGTTTTTTTTTTTTTTTTTTTTTTTTTTTTTTTTTGCCATGGCATTGTTAGTTTGAATTTTTGATTTATGAGTTTGAATATTCCTTTGGTATCGTTCGCTTCTCTTCTAAGACCACCACATATATTGTTCACAGCGTATCTGTAGCTTAAGCTGATATTGGATTGTAATACTTTTGCAATGCATGGCTCCTAATCTGTGTTATACTCGACAAACGTATTGGAAATTGCTATACTGGGTCTTTTAGGCTGAAAAGTAGAAATCTGCTTATCGCCTTATTGTAATGGTAAAACATTAAATCTAAATGGCATACAGTTTTATTTTAAGAAAAATTATAAATATTGTAAAACAACAAAAAAACAATGACAAATGACCGTTTTTGTATAAAATGAAGAGATATTATAAACGCTACAAAGTTCTGCAGGGTTGGCATTGTGATGACTGTTTCATGTCCAAGAAATGTAAACATTGATACATTCAACCTATGCATTTTACTAGTAATTTCAATACAAACTTTTTTGGTAATACTAGATAAAATTAAAAAAAACCAAGAAGTGCTACCAAAAGATATTTCGTTCACATCAAGTAGGGATGTCAGCTCGCTGAACAATTACTAATCAAGTACTCGTTGGTTTTATCGGGTATTACTCGAGTACTCGCTCGGGAATATATCTACAACACGGAAACACAAAAATACGTACTTTATATTCTATGGTTTGTTGTTCACTTGTTAATTGACGAAAAACCATCTACATAAGGACAAGGAATGACACACCATAAACTATATTTCATTACCTAAAAGTACTAATTAAGTAAAAACAATAATATTATCAATATAACTTAATGAACACATATTTAAAAATTATAACAAAGAAAAACCAGTTCAAACAATAGTATTTGGTAATCGTTAAGAAAAAAAAACATTTAATGTTTACAAAGGCGTAAGGATTAGAAGTTTATCTGTTCACTGTGTGTCACCAGAGGATGCAACGAATGTATTTTATTTGGAAACATTTTCTTGTCAACTATTATTGGGGACAGTCGGTTTTGCAACTTTGTAAATGACAGTCTTGCAGACGAAAATATTCGCTCTGACGGTACCGATGTGACGGAATGGCTAAGACATGTTTAGTTTAAAGTGTTAGCCTAGGTAAAGCCCCCGTATTTCTTGAGGCATTTTAAATGACAATTTAGCACAAGCGTTCGAAACAAAATGTACTTTATTTACTAGTATGATTAATCAGTGATGCCTATTTAATTTTATGAAAGAGGTTCTCAAGAAGATCGATTTTATATAAAAAAAAACAGCAATATTCTAACAGGAAACTGATTAGTCGAGTATTGTTTTTGGTATTCGATACTCGGTACTACCGAGCGATACTCGAGTACTCGTTGACATCCCTAATATCAAGTAATTTGTATAAAACACATGTAGAAAAATTTGTTGTTATGTTATGCTCTGGGTTATATCTTAAAATCTTTTATAAATCCCTCAACGTAGGGAACTTTTACCCTTTTTTTTCTATAAATTAAAGAATTTCAAGGCATATAAGACCAAGTGCAATATTAGCTATGGTACATGATTATAATTTTCTGAACACTTGATGGATGTTATGTGATAAGATAATGTTCCACATCAAATTGCCTAATACTGGTCTTATCATACCTTACCGTTTAGGTTGAGAACAAATACGCTGATTGAAAAAAGTAGGATATGATGCGATATAACAGAGTCACGGGGGTTTGGGGGGTTTGGGGGGATAAACTTCCTATTATTTGGTATACGGGGATGCGCCAAAAATATGGGTCATAATTTTGCGAGATTTTATATAAAAATGACCCTTCTTTTTAACGACATCCTTTATTAAAATGCATTTACATTTGATAACTGTATATTGATTTGGGGTATGATCTACGTATCATATATAAATAAGCAATTGAGAATCTTACATTATTAATGGTCAATTATTATATTAAATTAAAAACTTAAGGGTCGCTGTATATTTATGAATTATGAGTGATGATATAGATTTAATGTTTATATGAGCATGGGTCATATTTTAAATATTGTATATTAGTATTTGTCATTCTTTCTTAAATATTTATATAGTATAACTATAGGTACTGAATTTCAGTGAATGTTATCTTGAAACAGGTACGTTTTTTGAGACAAAAATGGCATACCCCTACCCCAAAAAATCGAAGTAAACTCCTCCCCCCCCCCCGTGAACAGAGTAAATCACAGATCATATAATTGTATCTCTAATTCCTTTCACAGTTTAGAATGATTACGTTTAAAAATCAAAAACGGCAATGTGATAAATGGCACATGGCAAGCGTAACGCCAATGAAATTAAAACGGAAAATGTTTGATAAGAGACTTCAGAAAACTCTGACAGAATAAACAAGTACAAACATACCAATTCAGGGTAGTTACAAAATTATTCAGTAAAATAAGTTTTATTAAAATCCAGTTACAAAAGTGTAAGAGAATCAAAAAAAGTATTTGATCATCGCATCAATGAATATAAACAAAATTTTAGGGACATTTTGTAATGGAATTTTTATCGAGCTCATATTATCCGTTTCTATTGAGTGTAATTAGTTATCTCAAAATAACATTTCTAGTAAAAGAGAGGCGAAAGAAACCTAAGAGATATTCAACCTCATAAGTCGAGATTAAACTGAAAACGTTATGGCTAAAAAAGAAAATAAGACCAAAAAAACAAACATCAGTATGCAAAACACAACAAAAAAAATTAAAGACTGAGCAACACGAATCCCATCAAAAACTTGGATGATCTCAGGTTCTCCGGAAGGGTAAATATACCCTTAGTAGCTATGATTTTGAAAGAACCGTACATAAATATCCGTTCTTTTAAAATGAAATAACAACAGAACGGTACATATTAGTACATAATTAGTAGACGAAATTCTAGAAATACACGATGATAATGTATGTATAGATTATCGAAGGTATTTTAAAATGTTTTTTTTTGTAAATACTTTGAGCTCTATTTCTTGAGTTAAAGTGAAAATAAAAAAAATGATATATCTTTAAGAATTTCCTGTTGCACATGTTTTACCGGTCGTGTAATTCATGCTAGTATAAATTTAAATCCAGCGATAAGTTTTATTTGGTGTATTCACAATTTGGGAAAGAAGACGTGATTGTGACTACGACAATTGAAATATATCCCTGGTCATTTTTGACACAGATATTCCCTTACGGTCAACCAATTCGTGATTGCGTGCGTAAAACTTGCAAAGGGATGACTTCAACTTCAAAGTTTGGAAAACAAATGTAAAGAGTAAAGAAATAATATATATATAAATTGTTTTATTGTGCTTCTGAATACATGATAGAGCAGCATTGGTCCATATATAAAGTGTTCGGTTGAGTAGCTAAGGTCGTGCTGTGTCCATTTTATGGCAAAGTTCTATAAGTAAGGATCTATCAGGAACAACTGATCAAATACCCGTTTACATTCCAAAGAGATTTAAAATTTTTGAAAATGTTTTTGATGCTATAACATATTGATCTAATTTATTTTCAGTAACATGGTATATGGCTAACTCCCCAATTGTGTTCGGTGGTGATGTTGTGTTATACTGCAATGCCTCAATTGTGGATAATTGCTGCACCAATACGGCAACATGGATGAAAGACTTTGATGTTATTGTTCATCATGGAGCGTCAGCAGATTCGTCTAAGTATACAGAGGAACAAAACAGTGATGGGTTTTCACTAGTAATAAAAAGATTTGAAAAAGATGATATCAATCACCAGTACACTTGCCTTTACGATTTTTTCTCATATAGTGCAGTGCTGAAAATAAACAAAAACAATTACAAGTGTATGTATATAAACCAGTATTTTCACTGTTTGTATTTTTTATCATAACGAATATATTATTATGTAATAGTGTATTTTTGCAATGTGTCCATAAATTATTCTTTATAGGTAAACCTTCAGCATACATGAATTACGAAACAAACCTTGTAAGTTGCACTAGAACACCAAATAAAATAATTAACATCTGTCTACTTTGCCGGAGAGAGATAATAAGAGTTGGTTACCAATTAAATATCATATTTCCCGAGATCATTGCTCTACAAAAATATGAAATGTCTATATCTCTATCAACGAAGAGAAATGGATGCTATATTACACTGCTTATACATTTTGTACACTATTTTACAGCATAGGACATTTTTTTCATAGGTAAATTGTGTCCGGGACAAATTAGAATAAGTAAATATTGTCCATGGACAGTATTGACTATGCAAAATTGTCAGGCGGACATAATTTCATGGGGGACATTATTATATCCTACAATATTATGCTCAGTCGGGAATATGAGGTTTTGTTCAATATCAAATAGGATACTCTCCACCTTTCAAATATCAATTTAGCGACAATATTTACATGGTGCGACGTTAAGCAATCATTGAACAAAAAATCAGTCAATATTTTACGGCTGTGGAATAATATGATATTTTACTCAAACAGTTCAGACAAAATATAGCACGAAATGATACCAGTATCAAAACAGGCTGGATGGTACATCAGAGACTGATAGAACACCAGCAACAATACCGAACCATAAATATTTCATGTTGTAACTGCATTATAAACATTTTCTGGAATAACTGAATACCTCAAATTTAAAAAGCTAAAACAGAAAACAGTTGTGTCGTGTTGATATATACGAATGATTCAGGATTCCGTTTAATTTCATTCTTTGTGTAAAATTTATCAGAAGTCTATTCTGTGAACGTAAATTTATGGATTTAGATTTTCTAATCAATTGGTAACTTCCATCTTTTAATCAGTTAATATTTCCAAAAGACATAGATTTATTTTATTTGAATTTCAGATATGCCTAAAGAAAACGAAACGCTATCAAATATAACGATGTTGGATAACTTAATTTTTGCAGAAATCATGTTTGACATTGTATATCCATCTCCAGAATGTGTTCTTGTTGTAAATGTATGTATAGAATTTTAATTAAATATCCAGCAAAAAATATATTTTTAAACCCTCATTTTCGGAGCAAAAGGTATTCATTTGGAAAGTAACTAAACGAATCATTAATTGTCTTTGAACACACTATCAACTTTCTCTTCGCTCTGACATCCATGTTGCGTCATCCGTTTGCCGCTAGGCTTTTAAAATGAACTGAAATTACAAAATATGAAAGTAGCAATGATTGAGTCCTTGTATATAATTTTAACCTTTACCTTATATTCTAAGCCGAAGAAAAGATTAAAATCACTACTACATAAATAACTTCACTTACAAAGAATTACAAAATTTCATAAAATAGATGATATTTTCAAACACCTAAATCTTTATTAGGATAAATGGCTATTCTTATGAATTAAAATAGTCTGTTGTTTTTATTGGCATTATTATTGAATTTGTTATCAGAAAATTATAATCAAACTTAGTATTATTTTTATATACATATGCACATTCATGGTTTCTACAGTCTGTCGATTCATGTATCTTGGCATTGCACAAGGTCATGTTTTTCTTTGACTATTAATGACGTCTTTACACTAAATCCATCGGATGTGGATGTGTAATTATTGATATTTTAGTCTTAGATGCATGATTTTTTTTATAAGTTGTTATTGACTTTGAACTAGCTGACAGTGACTGCGAGTACTCTCATATCTGTACCTAGTGGTTTTTGTTGTTGTGGGGGTGTATAAGTACCCATCCACGTCCACTCTGTGTTTAGTTGGATGTACTTCTGCTTTGTATCGATCTTAAACATAACTGACCAAACTCAAACTATCTGTTTTTTTTTTTAAATTCTATTCATCTAATTTGCATTATCATTAAGTGATGAAATACAAACAACAGTATCAACCGAATAATTATCGACATAATTGAAAACTGTTTGGTTGAACAAGATGAGTAGCAGAAGCGAACAACTGTTCAATATCATATACCAACTATCTTATCGACATTTCAGAAACAAAAGCGACATCTCAGAAATAAAAGCGTTGAAATCAAAAGGGTTTTCTATGGAAAACATGTTTTTGAAATGATTTTTTTTTTATATTTTACTGCTAGGGAGACAAAATGGCAACAAATGTGACGGTATCAGACGAAATATTAACAAGGCTATTTTACAAACTGAAGCTCCGGCTTGTGTGTGAGATACTCAAAAGTGAATGCATCGATAGTATTGCGATTAGTTGTACAGTAGGAGGAGACCAGTTTGTCGATCATAAAAATATGTCTTATTGTCCGGGTAAATTAATATTTTAAGAAGTATTATTTTTTAAAGTGAATGTGATCACTATAATGAATGCATTGCTTGCTTAATGCGACGTGCACATTTGATATTTTAGATCATGAGTATTGATGAATTCTCATACATACATATGATCTAGTATGTTTGAAGATTTTTTGTCTTGTCCTTAAAAGTTTAAGTTATGATATAAGTTAATCGCCGCTAGTTTGTTATGCTTGATTTTATCTGAGTTCTAAGTTTCATTTATATTAATGAAATTTAAAAAAAATGAATTTCAATATTTTTTTTGTATAGATATAACAACCTCCTTTAATTCCACTGAAGAATCGGATTCATTATGGAAGACAGTTTTGCAAATCACTTTTATTTGCTTCGCCACTTTCTGCATAGTTGTGGTTACATGTGTGGTCAGATGGAGAAAGAGAAGAAAAAGAAAACAAAATTATATATCTTTGGAAGGTAATGTAAATATGCGTATTGTTAAACAGTTGTAATCTAAAAGCTAAGTGTTCCAAATCAATAGTTAATATAACATTGGTAATAAGACATATGAAAAAAAATATAATTAATTATTTGTAAAAAAAAACTTTTGGATGTGCTATATAAATACGTGCTGTTGATTGTTTAAATTTGGTTGACAGTTATGACTTTTCGACTCGCCACTGTACTCTTCTAAATAATCTTTCCAAACAGAAAGTTTCGTGTTCAATAAGAGCTCTTTTGACAACTCTGATTGGTGCATTACATTTGCGCGCATTACCATTACATTTGGGCGCAAAAATCTTTACGCTTCCGCACAGCTTTTGATTACATTTGCGCGCATTCTTTTACAGTTAACTCGGTTAGGTAGATTATATTCATTTATTTATCTAACTATTGTTTTCAAGCAGGATAAGTCCTGTGGATATATACAGATAAAAATGTAAAAGCATAGTAAATCCAAAGATTAAAAGTACTGCTTTTACATATCGTAACGTGCACAAAATACATGGATGTGCTGAATGAAATGGTTCATTGTAGTGAGATTGGAATGATTCCGGGCCTTTTGAAGTACGCATGGTCTCTGCTTACGGTATAGTGATGCCCACAGACTTGGAGGAAATAGAGTCTGTTGAAAAACCTTTGTAATTATGTACGATGCATCGCCGTAAAATATTCCCTGATTTAAGTATTCTGTCGATACGGAAACTAAATCCATCTTACACTATTGATTTTTTTCCACCCGGATTTGTTTCTGACACTCTTTGTGTTTGCCTTGACGCATTTTTACAAACTGACTTAAATTATTTATCAAAGCGATCACTTTACAGTAATATTATAAAACAGAATACTATTTACTCTGAAATATTCGAAATTAAATTACATATATATGTCTTAAGCTATTACGGGATTTCTCATGATCACTATATATGTTATTAGAATTCAAAATGAAAAATATATAATTTGAATTTACAAAAATATTCAAAATTAATTTTAACTATAGTTATATTTATTATGAATTATCTTTATTTTACCTGTGTTACCTGTATAATAAATGCACGCAAATGTAATCAAAAGCTGCGCGCAAACGTTAAAAAATGTAATCCCCAAATGCGCGCAAATGTAACGAGCCCCACTCTGATTAGAAATTTAATTGCTGTAATCCATAAAAATAGTCTGTTGTAATGAAAGGGTGAACTATGACGATATGATAAAAGGTGTAAATTATATCCTTAACGACATATATATGTGTGTTTCGGATATAAGGTAAATCGACAGTTAGTTGGCATTTCTAGGGCACCAATTGCACCCTTTATAACAGATTTTTTCTGTATTGTTTTGAATTACCTGTTATGGCCAAATTGAGGAGACTATCAAATCTCGTAAATCGATTAGCAAGAGACAAAAAAAGGTGAACAACAGAGGGAATCGCATAACTGTAAAACAAGCGAGACCGCGTGCGTCGACAGAGTAAGTGTCCTCTTCTATGCATGCACTACCCGCCACGCAAATTCGTAGTCAGTTGAAATATTTCCCTCGGGAAAGGGACAAACACACTAAACAGCTGTCAAAATTCCGTAGGATTAATTAATCTAAAAACACTTACCGTTACCTTGACTGAAAACTCTTTTCAAATACTTACCTCAAAAGAGTCGATTTTTCGTTCCCAGTTGTTAATTTTGCTTTTTCGACGGATATATTCCGTTGATTCCTTTTTGCGGTGTGTACATTACTCAACTTGTTCGCTTCTTCGTGTATGAAGTAGCATTTTATATTTCAATGAAGGACACAATCAATATTTAACTGGTAAATTATCAGATAGGTTGTTCGTACTGACAAATTTCTTAAATCTTATCAATCAAACACGGTTATTAAATCTTTGAATATTGTCTTTATCAGTTCCAGCATAGCTTTTTTATTGATAAAAAGAAAATAAAACTGAATAAGTATTGATATATAGTTTAATTTTTGCATAGCACAATACGTCATGCTCAATATGAAATAAGGAGACGTGGTATGATTTCCTATGAAACAACTATTCACCTGAGACCAAATGACGTAGATTTTAGCAGCAATAGTACACAGTGTGGTCCTGATTTATGCTTTAAACAATAGGAAGTACAAACGCATTCAGAATGTAGCGAGGTTAAACATGTTTGCGAGCAGTTAAACCTCCACTTAATTTAAAAGATCGAAACAGCACAACTGCAGGACATACTGTAAACATTAGTTTCAAAGGGCTTGACCAAAAAATGTGCGCTAAACCAACTAACAAGAAGACAAAATGTACCAATCTAAGAGAACCCAGAATTAATGAAAGCTAGGTCAAAACTTGCAACAGCTACAAAGATAAATCTTTTTTTTTCCAGAACAAAATATCAATCAGTACACATCCAACGAATTAAGCGTAAACACGTCAAAAACAATATTTGAGGTTATTGGTGAATAAGAGAGCTTTTTCGCTCTCCTGTTCCTGTAGCATTACTCGAAAAACCAAAATCCTCATTTATCTGGTTACTTGAACCAAACCAAAGTGTAGTATGATGAGTTTATATACAATATGTAAGACAAGTGAATGGGAATTTTTAAAACAATCACATGAGCATCTATACAACTCCCCGAAACCTAAGACATTTATAAGTTGATTTTTAAACATTTAGGAAAACAAAAGCACAAAATTAAATTTATAAAACTCCAACCACTCGAAACTGTCGAGAAACAGCACTCACTGTCATTACCAATTTGATGATTCCGTTGATAAAATTGCGAAATGTCTTTTGTTGAACGATTGTAGACAACATATCCACTCAGTCTTAATGATAATATCATGAGAAAAGGGAACATGTTTAAATCTTCTTCTATTTACATCATGCACATTGTTGACAAAAGTCGATATAAATCATCATGTCCGGCTGTTCATCCGTAACACTTTTTGTTTCGAGATGATAAATAGAGTCGCTTTTTGAAATTAACTGAATTTTTGATGGAATATTTGGATTACTCAAAACAGGCTAAAGAAAATTAACTGCATGATTTATGACAAAACAGTACACGAAAAACAAAAATGACAGACAGCAACGAAAACCACTGAATTTTCTGTTATAAAACTTTGGCAATCATTTTAGATTAAGAACTTTTTCTTCCTCATGTATGCTAGTTCGGATATCTTGTCTAGATTTGTATGTTTTTTTTACATTCTTGTTTATGTTTAGTTTTATTCTTTTTTTTTTCAATGTCTTATAATACTTTGTTGAAAAGAAAAAAACAAAACAATACATTTCTACGGATGCATTTCATCTAATTCTATCAAGGTGGCGTTGTACACTCTACGAATAATGTGAATAGTCGTTCACGTAGGTTGAGATCACAATGTAATATGACTGAAGAATTTGAATTGAGTCCACTTATTCAAGAACTTATTCAAGAACAAGTACATTCAGGTAAGAAAGAAAAGCTACCACATATACAAATAAAACAAAAAACAAAAAACATTGTTTCATTATAAATATACTTTTTTAAATGCATTAGCAAAACATATATATAAAAAATGTACTATGTACAAAGGGTAAGTGGCTGTTATCATTACATTGAATTATAATCATGTCATTTAAGGATTAAAAATCTCGCGCATTTGATTGTGACAACCAACTGAATATATTTAGGCATGATAAAACCCTTACAGTTTCTTTTTATTTCTGATAAATGAAAAAAAAAATACAGTACAGTCCTAATGAATCTCATAATTCAAAACAGTGTCCCAGTGAACACTTCAGATAGTCAGTCAGAAACTTAGAAAATTTCAACCGCATGATATTTCTAGTAATGATAAATATTTGCAATATTTGTAGCTATTTTGGAGAAAGGAAACCCTAAACACGCTTTTTATATTATTGTGCTTTAAAGAAAAAGAGAAAAAGATTGACATTGACGATGGCCACTCAATGTGCCAAGATTTTTGTCAATATTTTCAATACGATATTATTCCATTCGTATTCGTATATAATCAAGCGAATTTATCAAAGTCGATCGTAAAACTTTGATGCGATAAAGTAGGCCTAATTAGATTCCTTAATAAACAGTTTAGATGACATTAGTTGTCATTGGTAATTTAAGTCTCTGAAAAGATCAAATTTGTTCTTATGTTCCCAGTTTTAAAACAAACTTTCCGAAAAAATGATATCTATAATTTCATTGTGCATATCCTATTCAATTTTCTTATTTAAATGACTTTTTTTTTCCTATATTCTAATAAACTTCCATGTCTCCAGTGGTTAGTAGTTTCCATATTGGATTCACGACAGCTATGCAACCATGTGCCATATTTCTGTTGAGCATATTTCTTTGATAAATCGTATAATTTTCATTTCAGGTACAAACACCGAGGAGACAAATAAAAGCTTACAAGAACAGGAGATTAGAAATGGTATCACATTTTTACTTTTTCGTATTCTGAATGATAAATTGCTGTAATCAAAATATAAATATTGATATCGAAATTAATGAAACTTGGCAGTTTAAACACTTGAAAGCATGAATTCTTTCGCATGTCGTTCCATCCATTCAAAACAAAAGGAAATTATTTCTACATTTTACATTTCAGTAACAAAATTATATCAAATTTTATTCCGTCAGTTTGGACTGGTAATATACTTGTTATACCTTTTGTTCCCGGGGTGTGGATTTCAGTCCATTTTGGAAGATTTGTTTGGTATTTCTCCCAGTATACTTTATTTTTTTATGAATTTTTTACAATGACTTTGTTATATTGTTCCAATTATAAGACCTTACCAATTTCCTAGACGAGGTTATTATTATATTTGTCATTTTTTTACTGTACGGGTTAATACGTTTTGTAACTAACCTGCCATTAGCACTTTATTCTGTTAATCGAGTCATTTTAGATCTTAGCTATATCAATAATAAGGGCCTAGTGTTTGTTTTATTTAAAGTAGATTTTCCAATTGGCATCTTTTTATTACACAATAGAATAAAATGAATGAAGTTAAACATATGATTCCGATATTCTCGAACATAAAATGTTCCAATTGACATATATTGGATACCATCAGCCGTAATTCTAAATAATAATTACTTATGTGGAGTTTCGGATATACCTTAGACTATGAATTTCCGATATTTTACCGTATAGTCTTTCTAACTTTACTTCACATACAATCTATGATATGTAGAACGTCTTTTTTTATCGACGTATTGGTGTTGTGAAAGTTGACGTAAATTAGCAGGTTTTAATTGGAAAAGAGAAAAGAGGAAATGGTCCGGCTTTTTAAATGAAAATATTTTTAGTGTAACCGATTAAAAGGATGTTGATAATCAGATTTTGGTACAATTGAGTATTCTTTTAATATCGAAAATTAAACAATACAAAGACTTATCATATTCCGAGTTTAGACTTTCAACGCATTCATCAAAGTGAGCAGTCAACTTAATCATATCATTTGATGAATGTTGAAGCGCCATTCTTTGTACCAAGTACATGTATTGAACATCAAAAGCAGAGTTATTTGCGTCATCAATAATGTTAAATAATCAAACACATCGCTTACAAATTGTACATTTTGATGCCAGACTGAAAACGTACGTTTCAGTCAAGAATCTTTGCAAGTACTAAATAACATCAAATATACCATTTAAGCAATTTGTCGCAAATAAAGTAGTTGAAATTTTTTTTAACAAGATCCTATACATAGAGATATTATCCAAGAATATAATTCAACAGATACGTTGACCAGCGGAATAACGGCGACATGATATACATGCTATGGAGACATGCATGCATGGCAAATTTGAATATCTAGTTACCACAAAGATTTATTATGAAAATAATACGGACTTCATCTTCTTTCACAGATAACACCTGCCTCATATTATGCATGATTGATATTCATCATAAAAGAAAAATAAGAAACGACCACATCTGCATTACATTTCAGAAAAATTTAAAGTTGCAAATGGAAGATAGACCTATTGTGTCATGCGTAAAAAATGTACTAGTCCGCATTATGATTTATTCTTTTATGCAAAAAAAACCCACTTCCTTGGAATGCGAAGTTAACAAAAAAGACATTGTATATAAAGAGCTGTATGGTGATTCATAAATTAAATATCTATGGATTAGTTCAAAATAATTTGATGTAAAGAATGGGTACAAAATGCAACGATTCCTTACTTCTCAAAATTCTTAATTTCGTTTAGTTATATATAATTTGTTGAAAGCAGCAAAATGGATAAGACACCGCACATAAGACAACACTTTTTGATACCATGCATCGTCATTATGTGCAAAGGATTTCAGTCAAATGTACCACGCGTCGTAAAGTAATTGAGATTCCGTATAAGGCTATTGATTTGTTGAATACCCAAAGCAAAACTACAAGTTGCATACGCCGTTTACTTTGACTGGTATCAAGTTTACTTACTTTGCCAGTAAAATACAGGTCAAGCGTAATTTTTACCCTTTGACACGTACTCTTCAAGAGTTATGACCTCAATTATTTTTAAAATTTGGATTGTTTTGTTTCTGAAAGATAATTAGAGAACCACTTGAACCTCATCGCCTTAGTTTTATATTGTAATCAAATTAAGGGTGTCATATAGAAAGCGAGATTGTAATACCATTGTACATACCTGGTCTGACTCATTGTGAAGTACATGTAATTCATAACTGTAAAACTAACAGAAAAAAAGGAACTTTTCACTTTTATTATCTCCGTTTATTAAAGTCGTCCAAACCGAAGGAGACCTCCGGGTGCGGGAATTTCTCGCTGCATTGAAGACCTGTTGGTGACCTTCTGCTGTTGTCTGTTCTATGGTCGGGTTGTTGCCTCTTTGACACATTCCCCATTTCCATTCTCAATTTTATTTGGTTTAGTTTTATTGTCATATCTATAGTTTATACTATTATTCTTAATTCTAACCTTTATGATCATGTTATAACAGTACAGAATGCATAGAATATGTATATGCGTTCTGAGTATAAAACTTCATAAGGGTATTCTTTTATGGTTAACCCAAAAACATTATGTGATCAAAACTTGAATATTTACGTGTTATTATTTGAACTGTACTGTTCTAGATATCGTTTTTTAAACCCAAGAATTTAGCTGTGTTGTCTTAAAGTACTATTATTCTGGCCAAGCAATACTTGTGGTCTCTGTACATATCTAAGTTGTAACAATTTTAGGCACAACATGCGCAGACCGATTTAGAGCATACACAAAGCAGATGCTGATGGAACTTCTAAAAAAATTAAATTTGGTAATTGAGGAATTCACAAGTCACCTGGAAAAGAGTTTGTTTGCTGCCTGGTACATGTATGTCAAGACTTGTGAAAATACAAATTCAGTCATATATTCTGCTAGTTTGAAAGGCAAGTTTTTATTTATTATATTATTTTTAACACCATTTCCATATATATTTTTGCACGTGTTGTAATCCACATAAACCCAAATATTTGTTATAGACAGTGCAGTACAAGTCAATTATACATACACTTCGGAATAAATCAATGTAAATAACAGAAAAGTAACTGACTCTAATGTTTACTTTTGAGCATTTCATCCGTGTTGCTCAGTCTTTAGTTTTCTATGTTGTGTTTTGTGTACTATTGTTTGTCTGTTGGTCATTTTCTTTTTTAACCATGGCGTTTTCAGTTTATTTTCGACTGATGAGGTTGAATGGGATCTTTCGCCTCTCTTTTTCTTAAGAAGTTTCTTTTCCATGTCGTATGACGTTTTATATCTATAAATTTTCAATCAATATTTTTGCTTGAATTTCATAGAAAAAAAACAAATATTATTATTTTCGATAAAATTTAAATGTTAATCATATAAATTATCATTTAATGGAATAGTTTTACAGAATGATATGATTTTATCTTTGTTTGTATTTCAAACGATTGTAAGTTATCAATTTACGTACAGCCATTTCTAAGTACAATTTCACTTGATTCTTAGAGCTAAAATGTATATAATGAGATATAGCATCTTCCATAGTTAGTAAGTGAATCATACATATAAGGATAAAATAGAAAATGTGTTGAAATTGTATATGTCTTACACATTTTATATTAATTCGTGAAAATTATGTCATATTGCGGTTAAAATATAACGGGAAAAAAAGTTTCGAAGTTTTGTTTTTGCTTTATGTCATTACATTTTCGTTTTTTTTTTCTGGCAAATCCTTTTGGATTGCTTGAATTTTAATCTTATCCATCAATTGTATACTATATCATTTTGAGGTGTTTATAGTAGAAACTTAAATTCATAGCAAAGTTAAATTGGTACATTTGTTTTACTTAAATTCTGTTTTAAACAAATAGCTTCTTATGTAACAGAATATTATATATGATTTTTGTCAAAATATGTTGCAACTAATATAAATACTTATAATTTAGATACCTTTATACCAATATCTAATAGTGAAAGTTCAATGATAAGTTAATATTGATATTGAAAGACCTCCGAACAAACAGGGATATTAAGATATTTGGCTATAATAACTAAGAAAGTTGCGTTGGCAAAACCCCAAAGCACATTGCTCTGCAAAATCAAAATTCAAGCTCGCTCGTTCAAACGCGAACTTCTTTATTTATATGTTAATTCACCATATAGAAAATGATTAAAGTTTAAAGAAAAATTTCTTTTGATATTATTCTTGAAATGCGTAAATAACCTTACAAACAGTTAAAATAATATAAACTAAAAATCTTCACAAAAAGTAACCGGAGTTGATTTTCAAAAAAATAAACGTAACTGAAGAACACACACCTATATTGCATATCGATGGAAAGAGGAAAATGTGTACAATAAGAAACGTTTGTCGTAAAAAGCCAGAGTGGTCATATGTTTGTGAAATTGAGGGTAAAGGTCAAACCTCAAATATATCATAAATTCAAACATGAGGAAAAAAAGAAGGAATTTTCTGAGATATATTCAGTAGAATACTACAAAATCGGTTAAATCACAAGCATATGCTGCCAAGGATGAAAAACATACAATTTTAGCTATTTGTATGAACTGCCACCATTACAAAATGGCGTTGATGATGATGATTCTCATTTTTATTAATTTATGACAAAGAAAATATAGATGTGGCCTTGACCTTTTCACATCCATTAACTTGCCATTTTTCACCACAGACTATGTGATAATTTTTTTATAAACTGTAAAACATCATTTTCTTAATACATTTCAGTTATTTTTCTTCCTTTAAAACAACAAAAATCACTGAAAACCGGGTTTTTTCCATTTTGCATACATGTACAAAAGGATGTGTACTTTTAAAATTAGAACGTAGTAATATATTAACAAATATCGTGTACTTGCAAAGTCGACAGTTATAACCCAGAGTCAACCGAGACCAATGCGAGGTTAAACAAAATCATAGGTGTAACTTGCTTTGGTTTATCTGTTGGGTTAGTTGCCATTAACATTGTCTTTGTGGGATTATCTTGGTAAAAATGTGTAGTCTCATTTTTTAGTGATTGATTGTAATGTTAATCAATGTTGTAATTAGACAATAGGCTAATAATCAATGTTGTAATTTGACAATCGGCTAAGACCCTTATATAACTTGTATTTGGAAGCTACCACAATAACTCTGGTCTTCATCAAATAGGATGAAAAAGTAAGAAAATAATGCTTCAAACTGGGAAATTATTTACATGTTGAAGAATCTAAGCTACACGTCAATCTCTTCGTCATTGTTTGCGAATCCGGTAAACGTATTAGCACCCTTCAGCTCCTTTCACGGACAAAGTTCGGTGCAAGACAGATTGACAGGTACAAAGTATATCTTGCAAGTAATCTAAAGACATTTGCTATTTGCCAAAGATGGGATTTGATCCATGTTGGTCTTCCCAGTTGAACAAAAGTTGATTCATATGGGGGTAGTTGTACCAGGCTAGCATCTTGCTGTTTAGCTTCCCTTATGCTAAGTTTATTCAGATCACCGTGATAAAATTTTGCTTACCGTTTCTGGTCATAGAGCCTTGCAACAAATGTTCTTCTGACAGCAACAGACTCTTCAAAGTCACCGCTTGAAAGATGGTCTAAATCATAAAGTCTTCAAGATTGTGCTTTAAAACCTTGTAAACAGTTTTCTTCTGTAATCCAAACATTGGCAATGTGGTGTCACAACCTATCAAATCAATGAACACATGGACTAATAAAATATGGAAAACATTGTAAAAAACACGTGTTGGTGGATGGTGATACCAACAGTGCTTACAATTATTACCATCAAATTTTAAATGTTTTTCAAAACGGTCAAAATGATATAAACATAACATGTCTGAATGTCGCCTTTTTTATAAACTATATGGCGTGTCAAACGTTGTAATATTCACATAAAAAAAATATATGTTCATAAAGTTAAATAATTGTTCGTAAAAACGAATATATGTTCATAAAGTTAAATAATTGTTCGTAAAAACGAATATATGTTCATAAAAACAAAATATATTAAAAAAATCAAAATGTGTTCATAAAATAAAACATATATGCATAAAACATTAATAATTGTTCATAAAACAAATATTTGTTCTTAAGGATGTGCACCTCTGAGGAGCCTAAAATTTCTAGAATTAAACTGTTTTTCTTAACCTGAATTTTGGGTTTATATGACTGTAAGAAAGTAACTGATGAAGAAAAATCATATGGTGGTGCATTTCTTTTTTTGCTATGCTTATTTGAAAGTACCCATTTTTATTATTTTCCCATTTTTCATCAATTTTTACCCATTTTTGTGCTATTATCATGAAAAAAAATCACAATTTCACAACTTGTTTCATACTTTTACTAAAGATGAAGTGGACCAATCTGATTAAATTTAACAAATAAAAACTAAAGGTTGGTGTTAATATTAGAAAGTTTTATAAACTTTTGTTGCTTTTTTCGTATCAAATTGACGATGCCGTCATTTTTTTAAATTTGGGATTTTTCTCTTTTTTTTAGAACAAAAAGCATATTATTTCAACTTCTTTGTTATAAATGATTGAAACAATACATATCTATGAATTTTGAAAAGAAAAAAATTGATATGGGATGTACATATCTTTGGTAAAATCATTTCTTTGTACCCTCACCTATTTTCTCAGCATTTTGTCTGCTGACACTTACCAGATTGGTTATAAAATTTGAAAATTTTATTACTCAAAAACTACTTATTGTAAGTACACAATTTTTTCACAGAGTTTAGTTTGATTATGATATTTTTTATATTCATTGATATTTTCCACTTGTATCACATGTTTTGGAAATAGTTCCAAAACGAGATTTCAACGAGACTGGAACCTCAGAAGAATACATCCTTTAAAAATGTATATCTGTTTATGATAAACGAGTAATTGTTCATAAGGAAAAATAATTGTTCATAAAAGTAAAATATTGGTTTATATAAGTAAAATAATTGTTCAAATAGTAAAATAATTGTTCATAATAGTAAAATAATTGTTCATAATAGTAAAATAATTGTTCATAATAGTAAAATAATTGTTCATAAAAGGTGCATTATATATTCATTAACACAAAATTTTCTTTCAAAAAAATAAAAATATGTGTTCATAAAATAAAAATATGTGTTCATAAAATAAAAATATGTGTTCATAAAATAAAAATATGTGTTCATAAAATAAAATATATGTTCTTAAAAATTTATAAATACGTCCAATAATTTGCATCATGTGATTCCTCGTTGCTTTTGTAACAGTGTATTTGATTGGGTATGCTCTGAAACCGGCCCGGACGGGACTCCGGACTCGGACCAGATGCTGGACCAGGACTGAGAAATTTATGAGGAAAAATTTACTAGAATTAGGTTCTCCTTTTTGTGTACCCTACTGAAATCTTTAATTTTATTTATGGTAAATTGAAGATAGTCAAGATTGTATTCTTTCTTTCTTTCTTTCTTTCTACAGGTATGAATCGCCGTTCAATATCGACACAGTCCTACATAGTAGGATGGCTAATGCGCTTTGTACAAATATACACCCGCACCCACTAAAAACCCATATCAACACAAAAAAAACCGTGCCACTAATCCACGAACTCATGCATATGTGTATAACAGTAATGGTAAAAGCGTGCTGTACAAAAACTGTGTATACATTTTTCATTATTTACAGTGCGATTGGTTGAAGACGGATGATAAATTATGCGTGTAATGATCATCATTGTTCAATGCCTAAAATACTTGTTTTTATTATATGCTAGCTGTGTGGATAAAAAATATATACATTAGCTTTATATCAGTCTATAGGTTAGCACTAAAAGTTAATGTTTTATACTTTAAATATACTGTTTGTACTGGATAGATACGTTCATCTGCTATTTATGTTGAATACGTTTAACATTTATGGCACATTAAAGCACTATGATGCAAATACGCAGGAACAGAAAAAAATTTAAAGTACACTTTAGTAATATGTCCAAATAAATAATACTAGTAGGTAAAAAGCCCCTTAAAATCTAGATAGAGACATGTTCTATATATTTATATATTAATCTCTTCTCAAGTGGATTGTCGTTATTTTAGAAAAAAATAAAATGCCTCTAGATATGCCTCCACTACGCCCTCATCCCTACACTGCCATCTGTCTCATTCTACTGGTATGGATACTGTAGCTGAACAGCCGTGTGAGGTGTTCTAGCTCTATCTTGTGTTGTTTTTTTTTATTTGGAATCCATAGTTAATGCTTTTGTGAGTACAGTCCATAATTTGTATAAGCATGTCACAGTCAACCAAGTTCTGATAGAGCCCATTCTTTTAGTTTTCCAGGTATGATTTTATATTTTGGAGGTGCCTTTCACGTGTATGCTTATGTCTACTCCATGAAAGTATGAAGTGTTCTAGATCTTCATTTGCTGTATTACAAAATGTACATATTGGGGATATACTTTTATTGTGTCTAGACCTAATTGTCTATAGCATATATGTCTGTGTTACTAGTCTGCTCTTTATTTCTCCTGTTTTTTATATCATTTGGGTTGTTTCCTGTACACAGATATTATGCGGCATAACGGATGGGTTTTACTGTATTTGAAGGTATTTCAGTGTCTTTTTATTGGAGTGGTCTTCTAAGCATACTGCATTCCAGTATTATATTTATACATGTTATAAAAATTACAGTTACATTTGTCGATGTGTATTTATTTCGTGTACTCTTAAGGATGGCCTCACATAAAATTCTTTGCGTAAAAAATATTAGATTAATTCTTTAAACTGAAAGAAATGGTTTAATCAAGTTATCATTTTTATTTATGGAAACTCGGTGTAGTCTTTGGAGAATTCTCCTAACGTTTTTGTATGTGTTTTCAAAATTTATCTTGCAAATATGTATACAATCTTCAATTTACCAGAAAAAGTATTAAATACAAATATATACTAGTATATATATATTATCAAAAAAATAAATAAAAAATATTGACACTGACGAAAGCTATCTATTCAGCCGAAATATTTGTCAACTCGATTTTATAACATAATCTTCGAATATTACCATCTTATATCAGTACCGTTGCGCAAATCTTTAGACTTTATAATGTTTTCCTTATCTGTGCAGTATCGTCTATTCTAGACGATCCGGTACATATTAAATTTGCTGGTCATTTTTATGGACCTCTATATATATTATCATACATCCCATTCCTGTGCTCTAAAAATTAACTTCCTTCCCTCAGTAGGGTACATAAAAGGAGAACCTAATACTAGTAACTTTAGCCACTTTCCCCCATAATTTTCGCAGTTCTGGTCCGGCCTCTAGTCCATGTCCGGGTTTCATACCAAAGTCCGGGTCCGGAGTCCCAACCGGTCCGGTTTCAGAGCATACCCAATCAACAACACTGTTACAAAAGCAACGAGGTATCCCATTATGCAAATTATTGAACGTATTTATAAATTTTTAAGAACATATATTCTATTTTATGAACACATATTTTTATTTTTTTTAATGAAAATTTTGTATTTATGAATATATATTGCACTTTTTATGAATATATATATTTAACTTTTATGAACAATTATTTATGTTTTATGCATATATATTTTATTTTATCAACACATATTTTGATATTTTGAATATATATTTTGTTTTTATAAACATATAGTCGTTTTTACGAACAATTATTTAACTTTATGAACATATATTTTATTTTTTATGAATATTGCAACGTTTGACACGCCATAAAACTAGCACATATTGCAATTCAAATTTAATACGTGACGAACGTCCTTACTCCTATTTTCTGTCAGAAATCGGATTATATTTACCAATTGTTTAATAAGAAATTCAGAGATGAAAAGCAATGCTAGTTCATAACAACTTAATAGTAACGAATACCCACCACTTCAAACATAAATCTAACACGATGCTAATTATGCCTCAATGTTACGGTTTTGTTAAAAAGGTTACGTTTAAAAATTGGCTTATGTGTTAGGTATTCTGCACGACATAATTTCTATCATGCTTTTAGAAATTGTTCTCTCGGAATGGGCTCAGTTTTTCCTTTTTTTTTTTTTTTTAAATCTGGTATTTTAAAACATGAACAAACTCGCAGAAAAACTCACAATAGCCAAAAAAGTATATGATTTCTTATATTATAATAGTAATATCAATGAGTATATCATAAAATAAGAGAGTAATATATATATGATAAAAATATTTATATCGTAAAATTAATTATGTATGCAAATCATCAAAGACATTGATATTCACTTTAGACACAAAACGTATCAACAGATATACTACACCACCAGCACAAAATATGAAAGATGTAACACGAATACTACATCATGCTATTTTACACGATCCTGTATATATTCAAAGACTAGCCACGGATACTGCAATAAATCTTGCTAGACATCTATCGGTATTTGATGGATTTAATTTCTATACTTGTTCGTCTGAGTTGGTGACAAAACATGGTAGGTATTAGAATATTTTAGCAATGCGACACACTTTGGTTAAATATTTTTTTATAGACCTCCTCTTGACTTAACAATGTTTCCACTGAATTAAGCATAACTTTTGCATTTTGGGTGATATTTTTCAGAAGTTTAATTTGCTAGACATAAATCAGACTTTTATTCAAATATATCAATGTATAAAGAAAAATACTGAGCCTCTTAGCCGATTTTGATAATCACTTATTCAACTTTCTATCGTTAATATGTTGCAATTATATTCTCTTGAAATAATTGAATTTATTTGAAATTGCTGTTAGACGAAAATATTTCCTAGTAGTTGGTTGAGTTTATCATTTTTAAACTTTTTATTTTACTTAACTGTTTTCTATGTTTTAGATGAACAAAATTTATTATATTAAACTGATATAGTCAAATCTGTAAAGATTGTTGCATTGGATATCCAATGTCATTTGTTAATAATTACTTAACACGGTTTAAAATAAATGACAGAGTAATGTTAAACCTATGCTTTGAGTTGATTATGATCTTATTTATGCGTTCAATGTTCTTGAATTTCCATGTTTATTAATGAATTATCTCGTAGGTGTCTATATATCATGTTCAACACTATAATGAGCTTTTTATTAACGATATCAAGCATACATTCAAGAAAACAAACAAACACTAATGATTATTGGTGTACAATTACGTACTTATTAAATTAGACGGACGAAAATCAAATAAATCCCTTAACATACACATTTTCAAGATATGAAAAGGTATATAAATCAACTACGTAGATCTTATAACCACAAACACTTCTAACTTGTCTATGTATTAAATTGTCTTGCGTTATGTCCGTCAGGAAACACGTTTGATTCGCAAAGAAATCAGTATCAAACATGGTTTTTTTTAATGAATACACCAAAAGACAAATTTGATAAAGCTTTTGTTGCTGACAAAAACCTGTTGATTGGAACAGGAGTTCGACTTTGGTAAAGTCACTTGAAATGTTATTATCAAAATGTATCAAAACAATAGGAGTTATATTCATAAGGTCTTTCTTTTTCGATAATTGCATACTTGTTCAAGTATTTCGTACCATAGCGTCGTTTTGAAAGTATTGAGAGAAAATCAAAGGTTTGATTTGATATGCTGAAGTCTGTTGATAAAAACAGTAAAAGAATAACAAGAGGCAATTGTCGACAAATGGTTTAAAATGGTTTCTTTGGAAACTACCTGTACCAAGTCAGGAATATGGCAGTTGTTTTCCACTTGTTCCATTGATTGGTTATTCATGGACTTCCTCTTTTTGAACTTGCTTTGGAGTTAAGTATTTTTGTTGTACATTTTGTCAGTGTAGATACCTTAAGAAATTATTCTAATGATTTGTTTCTCCTCCGCTTCTTTTTTTTTTACATTGTTTTATGTTTTATTTTGTTTTTTTTTATGTTACTCAAGACGTCGATAAGATAAAAGATATATTTAACAGTTTACATGATTTTTTTATTAGTTGTTATTGACTTTGGTTACTAGCTGTCAGTAACTGTGAATACTCTCAGATCTGTACTTAGTGTCTTTCTTGTTGTGGGGATGTATAAATACCCTGCCGCGTCTGGTCTGTGTTTTAGATGTTTTTCGGCTTTGTATCGATCTGATGAGTTCAGCCCTTTTCAACTGATCTTTATAGTTTGTTCTCTTGTTGTACTGTTTCACCACTGTCCTAGGTTAGAGGGAGGGTTTGGCGCCAACAAACTAGTTTAATCTCGCCACATTCCGTATGTGCCTGTCCCAAGTTAGGGGCCTGTAATTCAGTGGTTGTCGTTTGTTGCTGTATATTATATTTGTTTTTCGCTCATTGTTTTGTACATAAATCAGGCCATTTGTTTTCTCGGTTTAATTGTTTCACATTTGTCGTTTCGGGGCCTTTTGTAGCGGACTATGCCGTATGGATTTTGCTCATTGCTGAAGGCCGTATGGTGACCTATAGTTGTAAACTTATGTCATTTAATCTCTAGTGAATTTTCTTATTGCCAATCAAACCACATCTGCTTATTTTTATATTTGTGTTTAAGACTGACATCGCTTTACGTAATACTTGTCTTGTAAGAGTTAGCTTCCCTAACGTTGTTATATTTGTGATCACATCTCCATTACTGAATACTGATTATGTTTACTATTGTACTATTTTTGATGTTTTGAAATTTTGGGTCAATTTTGACCGAATCAACCGAGTTTCCTAATATGAGTTACCTCCCCTAAACTAGATTACATTGGGCTATATTCATATAACTCATAAGCCATAAGCAGTAAATACCTTGGGACTTTTGATTTAAAATAACAGGGTCATAACTTGGAAATAAGTTCATCAATGGTGAAGGTTATGTTCTTAATTATCACTTGTGCTTTCAATTGCGATCGCTTCTTCTCTACAAGTACAAAAGATTTGTTAAAAAATACTTATTTGGTCTCTTGTGGAGAGTTGTCTCATTGGCAATCATACCACATCTTCTTATTTTTACAATATGGAAAATGTTTGGGCTATTGAAATGTAGATATGGCACATTTGGTTCAAAACTATTCTACAATCTCTTACACAAGACGATGACATTGGTCTTTAGTATAATGAATTAGGGCTTACGACAGAGCTCAACCGACAACCTTTCAATGAAAAAGTGTCTTCCAACCATATATTTTTGGAATTAGGTAGCTCTCTAGTGACACTGGAAAGGGCCTTCTGTTAACACTTTTTTCTCAGAAGGTAAATTATAAATTACTCACTTTTGGAATCAATTTAGAATAACCCTTTTTATGACACGTGAAGTAGCTTCGTGTTTAATGGAATTTACAAATTATATCCTTTATTTAAAGTGAAAGTACATAGAAACTATATATTTTTAGAATCGAATCTTTGTGAATGATATTTTTATTATTTGATGCTAGAAGTGACTTTGAGTAGACCGACAATTCAAAGTATATCCTAAATTTCATAGAGAAGATTCCAAAATTAGTACATTTTTTACAGATGTAATAGAGTGACAGAACAATTTTAAACACGTAAAAACGCGTCAATTTGCTTTCTTAGCAATATGATTATAATTAAGTTTTCTGATTTTGTGCGATACGTTTTTTTTTTGTTTATAGCCGTACTGAATATGTGAACGTTTAGTATAAGAGAGATACAATATAATTCTATCATTTAACTACAAAAAAGGATATATTAGATTTTTTATTGCAAATGGAATTACCTTTAACTGCGTTTCGTATCTTACTATATTATTGGAGAGGTTAAATGCATTGAGGTATTGAAGGTACATGTACTGTTCAACTGTTTGAGTTTAGGTAGATACGTATAATTACAATTGCATTATTAGTAATACTAGTGAATTTTTGATATACTATTATACACGTTACTAGATATGTGTGATATATAACCTGTAATTTTTAATATAGGGCAAAGTCATAAAGCATGGGTTACTTGTCCAGCACAGAAAGATGTTATCAAAATAGTACATTATGCTAGACTTTATGACAAAGCGTACATTCAAAGGCTTGTAACCAATACAAGAATAAATTGTGCTCGACTACAAAAGTCTTTTCAAAGAAAAGTACCGAGTTACTCTGAGTCTGATCTTCAAAGGTCAAATTGTAAGTATTCAAAATTACAATGCATTTTTCACATATTAATTTCATAAAGTACTAGATATTGTGTATATCATTCCTTAGCAAATATCCTCTAATTTTAAATAAAGAAACTAAGCAAATACCCCCTCCCACGATTCCTAAATCAACCCTTAGCATGTCCAAAGCACTTTTCTGAATATTTATTTTTTTGTTTAGTTTTTTGTTACAATGTAAACAGGTGAAATAAAATTAAGAAGAAGTAAAAACTGTATGACACTAATTTCAAAGCGCACGACCCATGCTTCTTGAATGAGCTAGGAATCACAAATTTTGAAAGCCGAAAATAATAAATGTTTAAAATCATAAAGGAGCGTAAAGTCTATGTCTGAATCTGTTATACCTAAATTTTAGTACGTACAGTTATAAAATTTTTGAAATGTAAATTTACAAAAGAAATGTTTGGGTTTGACGATTACTGCTGCAGGTAAGTCTAGAAAAGCAATTCAAACGCACGGCATCAATAAAGTGTTACGTTCATCTATTAGTGTAAATATGCCTATTATAATATCGAAGCATAACATACTCCCAATTATTGTCACATTAACATATTATGTCTGCCTGGGTTCTTCATCCAATTTTGTGAATATAACGGAACTATAAACAAATATCATACTAGTCGAAGGTTAAGCTATCTATAAAACCAGGTTTAACCCACCATTTTCTTCGGAAAATGACTGTACCAAGTAAGGAATATAGTCATCAAAGGTACCAGGCTTAAAATTGTATACGCCAGACGCGCGTTTCGTCTACATAAGACTCATCAGTGACGTTTAGATCAAAATAGTTAGAAAGCCAAAACAAGTACAAAGTTAAAGAGCATTGAGGTAATAAAATTCCAAAAAGTTGTGCCAAATACAGCTTAGGTAATCTATGAATGGGATAAGAAAATCCTTAGTATTTCGAATAGTTCATACTTTTGCAAACAGTTAATTTATAAACATGACCATATAGTTGATATTCATGTCAACACCGAAGTGCTGACTACTGGGATGGTGATACCCTTGGGGACGAAACGTCCACCAGCAGTGGCATCGACCCAGTGGTGTAAATAGTCATCAAAGGTACCAGGCTTATAATTGAATACGCCAGACGCGCGTTTCGTCTACATAAGACTCATCAGTGACGCTCAGATCAAGGTAGTTAGAAAGCCAAACCAAGAACAAAGTTGAAGAGCATTGAGGTCCAGAAATTCCAAAAAGTTGTGTCAAATACGGCTAAGGTAATCTATGCCTGGGATAAGAAAATCCTTAGTATTTTGAATAATTCATACTTTTGCAAACAGTAAATTTATAAAAATGACCATATAGTTGATATTCATGTCAACACCGAAGTGCTGACTACTGGGCTGGTGATACCCTCGGTGACGAAACGTCCACCAGCAGTGGTCTGAATATGACAGTTGTTTTCCATTTAATCCGTTGGTTGATAAAATTTTACGTTTGATTTTTTTTCAGTTTTTATGGACTTGCCCCTTTTTGAATTAACCTTAAGTTTGGGTTTGGTATTTTTGTTAATACTTTTCAATTGTGTGGATAGTGTTCTCGGGGAAAATGAATTAGCAGGTGTCACGACCCAGGGATAGTTTAATAAATGTGTCATATCGGTTGTTTAGTATACAAATCATGTGTCAGAAATTATCATTTAGACTTCTTATGACTTCTTTGCAGTAAATCAGTTGTAGCCAAGGTATATTTCAGTCCGAAAAATGTGGTTTATTTAATTGTAAAAAGTTGGTGTTCACTAGGATCAATAACTGAGAGTACTTTTACATGGGATCTTTGTGATATGATGTGTCCATAATGAGAGGCAAAAGATACCAAACGGATCTTAAAATTCAAAAAGTCGAAAACGAACTGTCAATGGGAAAAAAACCGAAAAACGAGCAAAAAACAAACAACGGTATAAAACACATCTCAGAAAACTAAAGACTGATTTTTAGTTTGATCTTATACAATATATTGTGATATAACACCATGTTCCAAGCTTTTTGGAGGTTTGGGATTTCACACACATTTTGTATATGCCTTTGCCAAGGCAGGCGTCAGTTATGAAATTGTCGTTTTTGCTGTCTTCTGCCTATCTTTCTTTTTTATAAATGCGGCCATTTTGTTTTCCTTTTTTTTTTTTTTTTTCTTTTAATGTTTTTATCATTTTGTCAACACGGAGGGCTTTATAAATTACAATACGGTTCGTTGTTTTCTGTTTGTTTAGGGCAATACAGTGATCGTAAGTTCTTGGACATTCTTGCCCATTGTATTTGTTGGTGGATAGTTGTCTCACTGGAAATCATACCAGGTTTCCTTATTTATCGCTCGATTAAGGTAATTCCAATTAAATTAAAATTCAGTTCTGTCATTTTCCGAGCAAATAAATAATACGTATTTATTTTGAAATTGACTATGTAATTTTAATAAGATAGGTAAAACCAAAGTAATACCCATCGGATATTTCACATTTTCTAGCTCATAAAGTTCATAAAGTTCAATATTTCAATAAATAAAATTGTTCGATGACTTTAAATTGATATAAATATGAGGAGATGTGGTATGAATGCCTACATGTCGCACGTTTATCTGGATTAACTCCATCCCAGTACCTGATAGTCTATGTGGACCGTGGATTATTCGTTGTATTTTATCTTGATTCGTACGTCTATTTTATTTTGAAGAGTTGTGTATTGAATATCCATTAGTTCTATTTGATTTATTGTATTGTCCAGTGTGTTTAGATATTCCTGGTATGCATTTTTGTTTTATCAAATCCATCTCCATGTTTACATGTTTACATATAATACACGGCAAACGATAAAAATCGCGAGCCATTAACATTTGGACGAAAACATTGTTAAATGGGTGATACCAACAGGGATTACAATTGTACAACAAAAAATTAAATACATTAGAAAATTTATAATAATAGTTTCATTACACGTTTTATTTTGAATTTAACGGTATTTTGTTTTGTTATTATACTACATTATATAATATAATTAGGACGTGATTTATTGTTGTCGAAAATTAAATTTTCTCGAAACTTACTTTCTGTTAGGAATTTCATTATATTTACTTATCAAACAGTAAGGAAATGAGAGCCGAAGTGTGGTGTCAGCTCCAATCAACTAAAAGGGACAATGCCAAAGACACGGAGAATCCACAAAACTTATGAAAAATTTATGTTACCATTTTATCAAAAACAAAGTTCCTTCAACATATTGATTTATTTATTAATATGTTTTCACTTTGTATCAGGTCTTTCATAATGATTTTTGTCAAGTTTGGTTCAGTTTGCTCCTTTATTTCTAAAATGTGATTAAATAGTGAACAGAATAACGAAAATGCTGAATATTTACAACTAAATAAATGTTTTAGTTTTTATAATTATACGTCAACCAGTATTATAAAGTAAGATAATATTGTATTAAACTTACGTTGTAAAAAACTATTCACGTAAACACTAAAAGGTATTGATTTATTTAAGACGATAAATGTACAAATAAAGTTCTAACATCTTCAGCACAAACGAGTGACGATGGCTATCATCATGTATAGATCGACAATAAATGGAATGAATTTTAAGTATAACAAGACTTTAAAACTTAAGCAAGCGAACTATATAAAACAAGGAGATGTGGTATGATTGCCATTGAGACAACTATCCACCAAAGTTCAAATTGAGTTGATTTAAGCAATTATAGGCAACAATGAGAAAAAAAAACCCATACCGTATAGTGGGCTATAAAAGGCCCTGACATGAAAATATGAAACAATTCAATTGAGAAAACTAACGGCCTAATTTATTACAAAACAATTTACGAAAAACAAATATAAAACTGAGGGAAACGCATCAAATATAAGAGGAGAACAACGACACAACAAAACACAACATTAAAAATGTAACACACACAGAAACGAACTATAATATAACAATGGCCATTTTCCTGACTTGGTACAGGACATTTTAAGAAAAAAATGGTGGGTTGAACCTGGTTTTGTGGCAAACCTCCTGCTTTAATGGCAACGTCAAACACAACACCAAAACGACAACATCACATGACAGGACTACAATACAAATAAATGGGAGAACATATAGGACAAAGAAACACACGAATAATAGCTATCAAAAGGTACTAAGCTTAAAATTTAATACGCCAGACGTGCGTCTCGTCCACACAAGACCATCCAGTGACGCTCAGATGAAAAAAGCTTGAAAGCCAAAACAAGTACAAAGCCAAAGAGTACCGAGGACCAAATATAAGACACGACTAAATTGCAGGCTTCTGACATCAGAGACAAAACTGAATATAACGGGGGCTTATCAGATCAACACGAAACACAATAAACACCTAACAAAACTGTGTCCATAATGGAAGATCCTATATAGTTTCTTTTTAATTTTATAGACTCAAGATGATTTTGTTAAAAAAATTGTTTATTGAAGAATGTTTGATGTCCTCTAGACATACTTAATTGTTTATGTCGAAGGGTTGTTGTCTAAAAGATGAAAACCACATCTTCTTGTTCATATATAGGCTTGCTTTTTGGTTTTCAATGGTTGACATGGAGATTTCAACTATATTTTGTCAAGCGTCATTGATTAATGATTAGCAGTCTAGTATTTTTTTTTTTTTTTTTGCTTTAGTTCTTTATTCCTTGATCAATTGGTCTATCAATGACGATTGACAAAAAGAATAAATAATTAAAGTAAAAAACAAAAATACTAGACTGCTAAAAATCATTCAATAACGCTTGACAAAACATAGTTGAAATCTCCATGCCAATCATTGAAAACCAAGAGGCAAGCCAACAATGCACTTTCTTATAAATTTTATGAAAATCAATTTTATGAAATTCGTTCGGAGAAATTGACCATTTGCAGTTTTGGTTATTATAGATGGTATTTTCAAAACTTACAACAGAAGGTCAAATACATTAGAAAAATGATATTCACATCACACGTTTTATTTTAATGGTAAAAGGATTTTTTGTAATGATACCGCATGAGATAATATAAATACGATGTATTTCATTGTTGCCCAAAAGATGAAACAGAACGGTAACTACAAATAAAAACACAATAGACACGATGAAAATTGATGTTACTGTTTTGTCAAAAACAAAATTCCTCCAACAGATCGGTTTATTTATAAAGTATTCTCCATTTTACGGTTTTTAACAGGTCTAAATACATGTAAAAATAAGTCGTGCATATAAAACATTTAAATTATTGATTTATTTTAGACAAAATAAAGGCAACAGTAGTTCGAAATTCATAAATCGATTGAGAAAAAAACAAATCCGGGTTACAAACTAAAACTGAGGGAAACACATCAAATATAAGAGGAGAACTACGACACAACAAAAACACAACATTAAAATGTAACACACACAGAAACGAACTATAATATAACAATGGCCATTAGTACAAAAAACGTACACACAACTGTCTGACATCTCCATCCCAAAAGACGGAAGATAGATATTCGTCATGCAAAAATTTATATTTGAATTGATTAGCTTGATACATAATACTAAAGGTGTAACGATTAACATTTTATATTAGATTTAGGTTCAATTGATACAACCTGCGTAACTTGTCCAGCACCAAACGATAAAGACGTTATTAAATTGATAAATTATGCTAAACGTCATGGTAAAATCTACATGCAAATTCTTGTCACTAATGAAAGAATTAATTATGTTCGACAACTATATTCAAAGTGAAAAGCAAAGGTTGTCAAATTTGATCTTCGATGTTCAGATGGTGAGTATTTAATGTTGTATGCTTTTTTATTAGTACATTTTGTTGACGTTATCCATTTCATAAACTTATAAAATCAGTACCTGTTTAGAAGCTATTGTGTATTTATAATGAGATAATGAGTGTTGTGATGACATTTTCGTTTTTTATAAGGGAAAAAGGAATAAGAAATAAGCAAAAGATCCTAGAAAAGCAATAAGAGGCAAACAAAAACAGCAAAAGCCAAAAATGAAAACTACAAACAATCAATCGATGGTAAAAAAAAACTTTTAAAAATGCAAATATTATATAAACATATTAACACAAAACATGATCAGACAAATCTGTTTTGTAAATTGGGCGTATATGCTAGTAAAAAGCTGACACTCAAGAAAAAGGATGATTGCGTTTAGCTGACTTATTCCTTTTTCACCCATTTGATCGCTCATTAGGTTATGAATTTATGACTTCCATTCGATAATGCAGAAAAAAATCTTTCGATCAACATATTGAATAAATATTCTGGTGTCACATTTTTGGAGAATTAAACTTGCTTTGAATATTCTATAGTAATCTAAGGAATGTCATGGTTCTATGATGTCATATGATAAGACGAGACATTAAATAGTCCGTTATTTGGTATGCGTGAAATTAAAAAGGAAAGACATAGGCAAAACCTTAACTTTCAAATGTAAAGTTTGTCTGAATCACATGTAAATTTCTCATTAATGAAATAAAAGTTATAGACCATAGTAAATGACACCCATCGCTTTGGCATTCAGTTCAATTTTTGAAAAATGTGGACGACGGGCGTTTTTCTAACCTCAAAGTAGCAGCCTTTGCCATGGTTGCGAGGAATTAAGTGTAAAAATGTATAGCACATTTGAAAAAACTTTTTATGACTATACTAGCTGATAACTTCTATTAGTTTTTCGTCGTGCATAAAGAAACGTTTTTGTATGACTAAAAAAGTAAAAATGTGGCGAAGAAACAAAGCACTATTTACTTGGCTGATGTTTTTTTTATCCCGGTGGATGATTGTCTTATTGGTAATCATACCACATCTTCTTTATTTATATTAACAGCAAAATAGTACTCGACTCAGAGATAGTATAATACTTGATTTTTGCGTACAAAACATGTTTCCGAAATTATCATCAGATTGCTTATGACGTCTTCATAAGTTACATGGATTAATTGCTATTTAAGTCTGAAACATTATCCTGTAATTAGTAGAAGGTAGGTATTGAACTATATTTAATCTGGTTTTCTTTTCTTGGTTTCTTTTTTTTCAAAACAAATATACTACTTTTGAACATCGGCAAAATTTTGTTGCTCCTTACATATATACCATACAAGTAAATTTAATGTAATAACAAACTGTATCCTACAGAAGAGCAATATAATAATAAGGAGATGTGGTATGATTGCCAATGAGAAATCTATCCACCAAAGTTCAAATGATTTGTTTTTATTTGTACTCACATGCTGGTCAGTACCTAGTGTAAATGCAATAACTCAAAATATTCCGAAGATTGTTTGCATTTATTATGTATATGCTGCTAACAAATTAAAAATAACCGATTTGGTTCACGGTGATAAAGTTATGAGTCTAATTTCATCTATTGTTTTAAGATACCTTGGATATTGCATTTTATAACTGTTAACGTGATCTGTATTTGCCAAGCAAAAGCAAAGTACTCATTTAACGGATTGAAACCAAACGGCAACCTTTATTTATTTATCATCACGTTATTTTGTTCTTGGTGAAGTGTTCTCTCATTGACAACTATTCCTCGTCTTCTTTTTTTTTTTTATAAATGCGAAGAATATTACCAGTGGGATTCATGAGATATTCCTACAAGAAATTAGATACACATCTTAGAATAGCTATTGGTTTTTTCTCGATAATTTACTATCTCGATGACATTTGAAACAGTTTGAAGCAACGTTTGGTTTCAATGAGAAATTGCAAGTCATGGGCCTGTAATTTAGTCGTTGTCGCGTGTTGGTATATGTCATGTTTGTTTTTCGTTCGATGTTTTGTACATAAATCAAGCCATTTGTTTTCTCGTTTGAATTGTTTTATAATTGTCACGTTGAGGCCTTTCATAGCTAGTTATGCAGTATAGGTTTTTGATCATTGTTGAAGACCGTGCAGGGACGTGTTTTTACCTTTTACGTCATTTCAATCTCTAGTGGTTTTTTGTCTCATTGGTAATTTTACCAAATCTTCTTATTCTTATTAACATATTAAATCATTTTCTCAAATTAATACATTACTTTTGTTATTGTTTGCCTCTTTTTCAGAGCTAACAGGTGATATTGCCGATGAAGTTAAAGATTTGTCATTTTTGCCAACTATGGATATGAAGAATAGTTGTAGGATGATTTCTTAACCGACGTAAATTATATCAGAAAATAAGTTACACCAGTGTCTTATAGAATGATAGTACGTGGTCAATTGTCATTTTATTTTTAAAGATATATTCATGTGAATATATATATTACACACAACCAATTTTAACTTTTAACTTTATAGAACGTCCAGTTATCGGATGGTTATTCAGTGGTTGTCGTTGGTTTCTTATCTAACATATGTGTTTTTCATTTCTTTTTTAAGCATAAATTAGGCCATTGTGTTTCTAGTTTGATATTTTGTCAATTCGGGGCCTTTTATACGATATGGGTTTTACTTATTGTTGAAGGCGGTAAGATGACCTATAGATAACTACATATACATCATTACGTCTCTGATGAATATTTTTCACATTGTCAATCTTGTAACATCCTCCTTTTTTCTATATTGAAGAAATATTTATGTAAACAAATCATCAAATATGTACATATGTAAGTATTATTGATCCATATATCGATTAGTATTATATGTACTTACATGCTGGTCTGTTCCTAGTGCAAATACAATTACTTATAATCCGCACCTCATACAAAACGTGCTTCGGTCAATACTTTTATAATCCAATAAAACTACAATAAGAAACATTCAAATCTTAATTAAAAGATGTTTTATGAATGTAGTACATTTTGTATATAATATACGAATAAACAGTATTTTGCTGTCCGATATGTAAACGTTCTACTCATTTTACAAACACATTATTGGGAATGTATCCATATTCCCATCAAGATTGGTTGACTTGATTAATGTAACGGCGTATTTTTCACTTCATCGCAACTTGACTGTTATTGTTAAACCATCGTGTCTTATTAGTTTATTTCAAAATTATTATTTTTGGATTGAACATCGATTAAAATTTGTCACTCTGTATTCTTTTAAATTGTATTATTTTTTAGATGAAATAAGTTTGATATTTCACACAATACTTAGTTCTGCTTTCTACACATTGGCTTTCAGACATAATTGTTTTCTTTTATTTCTATATTATATATCAGGCCGTTTGTCTTCACTTTCTAAATAAAAACATTTTATTATATTGCTAATAGTTGAAGTCCGGTTCTGTAGTTTTTTTTACATCTTTGTCATTAAGTTTTTGGTGAATAGTTAACTCATAGTAAATCATAGGACATCCCATTAAAGGTGCATAAGTTACGAGATATGTAAAAAAATATGATTTGTTTTTGTATAAACATTAATGAAAGCGAATGGTGAAATGATAATTCGCTTTAAGAAGACATTTTGGTTCAATTTTGTCAAAATAAGCTAACAAACATCGCTGATGAATTATTCATTTGCAAGTGAATACTTTGACCTCATTGAACCCGTATTTATGTGACCTTTAATTTAGCCCCTTAGCTGGAGATGGGTTACGCATGTAATTTGCTATTAAAAGGAGTCATCAGCATTGAAAGTGAAACAAGGATGAACAACTTGGTTGACTGATTCGATCCATAAAAAATCATTGTTATACAGGTAAAAATTATGACAAACATACTTTTCAACCTACAATATGAAATCAAACAGACATAGAAAAAGCCAATTCCACGTGGCCGCTATCTATTTATATTTATAGTCATGTTTATATCGGGATATATGACTGTCGGCAGTCTTCGGATGCCATCTCAATGGTTAATTAAATGACGTCTAGACAAATATACACACGAAATGCTGATACATATTATCATTGTTAATTGTTTATTTTAAACTTTTTGTAATCTGGATATGCGTTTTAGTATGTTACCAATCAACTATGAAAATTTGAATCAAATCGGTGAACTTGAATTTGACAACTAATGCCCCTTTAATTCAAGTATCAGATAAGCTCGTTGATGGTTTTTCCAACTGAATGAATATGTATTTAGGTATTTCATTATCTTATCTAATAAATATAATGATTGAGACATTGTATATCAAATATTGAAGGAGTATGATTATAATAAAACAAAAAGTAATCTGTGTCTGGTATTCTATAGCATGAAAACATTAAAGATCTTTAAACTTTACAAATGTTTCTCAATGTATTATTTATGCAATAGAATCTTAATGCATTTCTTTGAAAGCATTAACACAAAATGATATTAAATAACGATGATAATCTTCTTTAGAGCAGCATGAAATAACAGATGTCATTGTTAGTAACCATCCATCTATTTTGTTTTCACTATACTTTTAAAAAAAATTCCAACGACACATTTTGTTTTGTTCTTTTCCATTCACCAAAATCAAAACTGTTTATAATAGTAATTAAATTTAAAAAAAAAACGTTTACGTTATCACTCTTTCACTCAAAAATCGATTATTTATATTGATATATCAATTTGGTCTTTTGGAAAATGTTGTTTGTGCTGTATTTAGACCCCTCTACCAAGAAATTTGTTTGCATGCACACGTATAAAAATTGCGGTTTTTATCCAACGAAATCATAGGTTTGAACGTTGTTTTTAATTTAGACTTGTTTATATTTTTTCGTTTGGGCTTGTATTATATTTGCCTTCGGGTTTATATGATCCGTTCATCCTATTTCGACTCTTTCAAAATTCAAGTGTCTATCCTAAATTGAGGTAAATTATATGGCCTTACAAATACCGTTTCGATTCCTAACATCACTGAAGAGACATTAATTGTCGAAATCCGGATATGGTGTACAAATTTTTGCACCACATGTTTGCGGTATACCATTTTTTCCGCAAGTTTATTGTTTTCTGTTTGGTAATAAATTAATGATAAGATCTATTTTGTTACATTTTGTGATCCGTTTATCTGGCAATCGCCAATGGCAGTCAGCAGGGTTTAAGAACATCAGTTGTTCGACCTACTAGTCAAATGCGTTTTGTTAAAATATACTTTTTCACTCATTTGGTCTCTTGGAAAATGTTGTTTGTGCTGTATTTAGACCCCTCTACCAAGAAATTTGTTTGCATGCACACGTATAAAAATTGCGGTTTTTATCCAACGAAATCATAGGTTTGAACGTTGTTTTTAATTTAGACTTGTTTATATTTTTTCGTTTGGGCTTGTATTATATTTGCCTTCGGGTTTATATGATCCGTTCATCCTATTTCGACTCTTTCAAAATTCAAGAGTCTATCCTAAATTGAGGTAAATTATATGGCCTTACAAATACCGTTTCGATTCCTAACATCACTGAAGAGACATTAATTGTCGAAATCCGGATATGGTGTACAAATTTTTGCACCACATGTTTGCGGTATACCATTTTTTCCGCAAGTTTATTGTTTTCTGTTTGGTAATAAATTAATGATAAGATCTATTTTGTTACATCTTGTGATCTGTTTATCTGGCAATCGCCAATGGCAGTCAGCAGGGTTTAAGAACATCAGTTGTTCGACCTACTAGTCAAATGCGTTTTGTTAAAATATACTTTTTCACTCATTTGGTCTTTTGGAAAATGTTGTTTGTGCTGTATTTAGACCCCTCTACCAAGAAATTTGTTTGAACGTTATTTTCAATTTAGACTTGTTTATATATATATATATATATATATATATATATATATATATATATATAAAAGTTATGTTTATATATATATAAAAGTCTAAATTGAAAACAACGTTCAAACCTATGAATGCGTTGGATAAAAACCGCAATTTTTATACGTGTGCATGCAAAACAAATTTCTTGGTAGAGGGGTCTAAATACAGCACAAACAACATTTTCCAAAAGACCAAAAAAGTGAAAAAGTATAATTTAACAAAATATCACTGAAGAGACATTACTTGTCGAAATCCGGATATGGTGTACAAATGTTTGCACCTCATGTTTGCGGTATACCATCTTTCCGCAAGTTTATTGTTTTCTGTTTGGTAATGAATTATTATAAGATCCATTTTAAAACATCTGGTGATCCGTTTATTTGGCAATCGCCAATGGCAGTCAGCAGGGTTTAAGAACATCAGTTGTTCGACCTGCTAGTCAAATGCGTTTAGTTAAAATATACTTTTTCACTTTTTTGGTCTTTTGGAAAATGTTGTTTATATATATATATATATATAGAATTGGACAACAGGAACTATCAAAACTATTTTACAGTATCAAGCTCCATTCATACTTTCAAAATGACAATGCCGTTTGTTTTTCTTTTCTGACAGATTTCAAACTTATTACTGGTTTGTTACATTGATGATTGATATCAAAACTTTATTTTGTCAATAGATTTTGAATGTTTTATAAAACTCTCCCCATACAATAACTATTGTAAACGAAATTCAATTCCATTTTCTTTTAAAAAGGTATGTATTTTGATTCAGTCCATATCATCATGGGAGTAAAATTGTTAATTAAAATCGATTTCCCCTGCTTGCAGAAATACTGTTACTGTGTTCAATATTATTATTATTAATATCTATAGTATACTTTAAGATTATCAACAACACTTTTCTACAAAATTTATCAGCCAAATTGCCGATAACTTTAAAATGATAATTGTTTCAGTTGTGGTATTATACAAGACAATGACCGGAACATAAACAAGAAACCGTAGATACTCTTTTCGGATAGATTAAGGATATGAGGTCATTGTTACAACTCAGAATTAAAAAAAAACTTAATGTGACTATTAATATTTGAGCTGCAGGTGTTGCAAAAAAACTTTGCTACCACAATGACAAAAACTCAATCCCAATTTTATATTCATTTTCGTGTCTACACTAAAACAAATCTATTCTATTTTTATAAATTTACCTGTGATAATATACACGTCACAAAAATACATTTCTTTTTGTTACGTTGATACATTCGTGTGACGCGCAGTTTATACTTCGTTTGAGGTGTACTGATGTACTATCGTAAATTTATGGGAGGTGTTCGTTGTTATTCTGTGGTTTACATGTTGTAATGTACTATTATATTATTTATTTATGTATTTCTCTGTCCTGAGTGTGCTTGCATTTATTTGTACTGTATTTCTGTCATGTAATGTTGTTATTTTAGCGGTATGTTTAACATTGCCATATAAGCGGAAGGTTTGGTTAGCCATAAAAACAGGTTCAACCCACCATTTTTTATTAAAATGTCCTGTACCAAGTCAGGAATATGGTTATCAGAAAGTCCGTTTCTATGTATGTTGGCGTTTGTTTTTGTTGTAGTTCAGTGTTTCTGTTATCCGTTGTTTTCCTCTTATAGTAGATGTGTTTCCCTCGGGTTTAGTTTGTAACCCGGATTTGTTTTCGCTTAATCGATTTGTGACTATTGCACAGCGGTATACTACTGTTGCCTTTATTTGTTGTCCACAAAGAAAAAGCCCGAACAATATCTTTTTTGATTGTAAATCATGATAAAAAAAGGGAGGCAAATGATACCAAAAGGACATTCAAACTCACAAGTCGAAAATAAACTGACAACGCCATGGATTAAACGAAAAAAAAGACTAACAAACAACAGTACACAAAACACAACACAAAAAACCGGACTGAGCAACACGAACCCCACAAAAAACGGAGGGTGATCTCAGGTACTCCAGAAGGGTAAGCAGATACCTGCTCCACATGTGGCACCCGTCGCGTTGCTCATCATGTTAGTACAAACCCGGTGATAAGTCTAAATCGGTAAGTCGCATTCGTGGAAAAGGGGACAGTAGTCACGATAATTGGAACAGATCCTTTGTCATCTGTGAAACAAATATTCCATAACGGTCAACGAACTCGTGATGCCGTCCGTAAATTTTACGATGGGACGATTCCAACTTCACCACTTGGAACTCTTGGTTTGATAGCTTCTTTGTGGGCAGCAACCCTCTATCAAAGAAATCATGATAGGAAATACAGGCCCTGAAATATCGTATCAACTGGGAGATAGATAATCCGTATGCAGGTGCTGCTGGAATGTTGCTACATAGAAACGGAAAGTTCACAATTGGAAAACTGAAGTCGTCTCTTTTGTCGTAAAGTTTTGTTTTCAACCGACCATCATTGTCAACTTCTAGAAGTAAGTCCAGAAATGAGGCTGACAACTGTTTATTTTGTATCCTTAAGGTATCTCAAGTTCGATGCGATAGATTCGTTCAACATAGTCACCACATTTTGAATTATTTAGTGAGAGAATATTATCTTTATAGCGGAAAGTGAGGTTAAAGGATACTGCTAACTTCTTTTATTTCTTCCTAAGAAGTTCCTTCATGAATTCAGCCTCATATGAATAAAGGAACAAGTCGACAAGAAGAGGGGCACAGTTGGTTCCTATGGGAATGCCGATTGTTTGTTGAAAAACACGTTCTACAAATGTGACAAATATTTTGCCAATCAAGAAATCAAGCATCTTGATAATGTCAGTTTCAGAGAATTTTTTGTTTGAATCAGAGTGAATTTTTACAAAATACGATTTATCCCTCCCTAAGACAAGAAACTTGTATATACGTTGGCCATTCTTTTTTATGAAAAGAAGTTAATAAGTTATAAATTATTTGACAGACGGACGAATTCTGTTTTACAGTTTACTTGTAAACCCATCATTAACCACCCAGGAAACATCCTTAAGAGGTTGTTCTGAACAATCATATGTCTTTATTGTGTGTTCAGTGTCAGTTAAAGAAGAATTGGATCTTCCTTCACACTACTGGTAACTCAAATTATATTAGTATCCTTAAAAAATCGTTACATATATAGCTGCCTTTACCAATTATCCACGAAACCTATTTCCAAATATTAGCATCGACATTTTCAACAATTTGAACCGGGTTCGAGTAATTCTTAACCTACCTACTTTTTAGGCTGTGCGATCCAATTGTTGATAATAGAATAAATATCAGTTTGATCACATATCCTTTATGTCACTCTTCTTGCGCAATGCTATACAATCATTTTACTTTTCTACGCTTTACACAAGTTTCCGTCAGTATAAACTTAAAGACAGGTTGACAGAATAAGTTCAACTTTATTTGATAAAAAAATGGCCAACTAAAATAAAAGAATCTTATTTTATTAAATGGGTAGGTCATACCTTCAAAACCCACTCTATTTAAACAAAACGTTCTTTGAACCTTTCGTCAAGATGCTTGCTTTTTTATTGACAACATATGTGTTTGCAATGTGTGTATTTCAACAAACGATTGGCATTCCTATGGAAACAAACTGTGCTTTTCTTTTTGTCGACTAGTTCTTTTACTCGCATGAGTAAACCTGAATACAGGAACTTTTCAATAAAGAATAAAGAGAAGCGGGTAATTTAGGTTTTATATGAGACCAAAAATGTAACAAAATTTAGAACTCTTAACTAGATGATAATATGAGGATAAACAGTTTTAACAATAAACTCATCATAAATACCAGGATTAAAATTAAACGCCCTAAAATGTGCTTATCCTCTTGTTGTTAGGGAGGAGGGATGGATAAATACCCTTCCACGTCCGTTCTGTGTTTTTGTTTGATGTTTTCTGCTTTGTATCGATCTGAAGCCCTTTTCAACTGATTTTTATACTAATAGTTTGTTCTTATGTTTTGCTGTTACCCCACTGTACCAGGTTAGAGGGGGTGGTGAACGCTCACAAACATGTTTAACCCCGCCACATTATTTATGTGCCTGTCCAAAGTCAGGATCCTGTAGTTCAGTGGTTGTCGTTGGTTCATGTCTGTCATATTTGTTTTTCGTAAATTGGTTCGTTATAAATTAGGCCGTAGTTTTCTCAATTGAATTCTTTCATATTTTTCATGTTGGGGCCTTTTAAAGCCGACTAAATGATATGTGTTTTTCTCATTGTACTGTTGAAGTTGTATAATTACTTTGTACATCCACTTAATTTGAACTTTGGTGGATAGTTGTCTCGTTGGCAATCATACCTTATCTTCTTATTTTTATATTAATATACATATAAATTGTTTTTATATTAGAATTTGCTTAGAATTGAACGGTTAAAATGTCAAATAATGACAATAAAAAGTAGCTAAATTTCCAATTTCTGTTTATAATAAAGAGATTTGACAGGCAGTTATGTCAATATATAGATAACAAAGGTATATGAGGACATGTGTGTAAATGTTCATTTATCACTACAAGTGAGAATAAATAATATATTCTTCTTCGGTCCACCATTCTAATTGTAATCAATTCTCAAATTTTGGACAAATTAAATAAAGTTACAAGCTCTTCGGAATCAGTAATACAAATGTTATAGTTATTATCATCTAAAGATACATATATAATTCAAAAAATGACTGACAAATCATAGTTCTGAAGTTTCTATTAATCAACAAATTAAAAGTATTCTTATTTGTTTTGTTTTGGTCAGGAAAATGTCCATTTCTCTTTAAAACTTTTTTATGATTAATACGACGATACAAAGTCTTATTTATATAATTTATGTACTTTATTTTATGGTGGTAGTTTCTGTCTTGTATAATGACAATCGAGAATAATAAACACTATGTTTTGATTGTAAAATTCCTCATCAAAGAACGACTCTAACCAAAATTCATGTATTTGTATGTTCAAATCGATATCTAGCTAACTTCCAGCTAAATTTTGGTTTTGGCTAGGAAAGTCCTTATTATTTTTGGGGATAAATACTAAACATTTGTAAAAACTGTAATCTTTTTTACGTGCATTGATGATCTGATCATGTCATGATATTGTTAGAATATTAAAGTACATACATGGATCTGTAATACTGTAATTTCTTTAAAGATTTAAACACTTTTGAATTGGTCCTAGTGTGAAATCAATTCATGGAAATAAGCCCTATCACTTTTCGGATACAAACATTCAAACTCTACTGATAAACTCATCAAAAATAGAGATATGTTATTAACATGTGTTGCGGTTATTTCGACTTATTGTCGATATCAATCAGTACACCTACGTCTTAGAAGGTAACTGTTCTAATACCTTTCTAAAGATACCTATGTAGCTATTTTAAACTTTTTCTAATCTGACTTTAGACTAAGACTTGCCCTAAGACTATCCCACGACATGTCGATGCCCTATGACAGCTTTGCTTACATACCCCCAGGACGCCAAAAAAAAATGGTTTGTATAAAAAAAATTATAATTACAACACATCGTATTCTAAACATGCTAAAAGTTAACATTTCATGATAACATGTCATGTAAAAAATATTTTAATAAGTTTTTAATTAATCTAAAAAATTCCAATAAAACTATTGTTAAAAATTAAATTTTGTTTTTACAAAAAATTAAATATTTGTTATATTATTTCATATATTGTTTAAATCCTATATTTTGTATATAGTTACGCAAATATTTTATGTTTTTTATATATTTTTATATTATCGTTGTTTCGATTTTCTCAAATTTGTTTAACTTCATATATTTTTCTAACTAAGCAAGTTTATTTTCTTTTAACTCTCACACTTAAAAAATCAAACTACACGACGAAAGTTCGATTACTTTAAGGAAAGCAGAAGCCACATATTTTTGTTATCAAATCATTGTGTCTCTATTTTTATGAATAACTAATAATTTAACAATTGTTTGGGTTGAAAAGAAAACGTTTATCCAAGAAACTATTGTGTAAAGTGGGGAATAGAGTAGGGTTTCGGCAGATTTACACTTCTTGGGATAAATTTCTCCGTGGATTTTAATGAAAAGTATGATCCAAAGATGAAAGAAATCGAAAATACTGTAAAAACTCGGACAAACCAAATAATTACCTCAAATGGAAAAATAACAGTTATATAAACACTTATTATATCAAAATTAAATACTAGTAATTTATTTCTATCAATAACTAGTCAAATATTACAAAGCTTAAACACTTTATGGACAAAATATATATTGAAATCTACATAAAAGGTTTATAATTAACTTGAATGAACAGAATTAATAGAAATAATAAAAAACTTGTGAATCTATTGATCGTTTCTGAAAATTTGAATATTTTGAAAATACTATTTACTGGTCTTTATAAAAAGCTAAAAAATCCATTTAAGAAAGAAGTATTTGATGCTTTGAACGATCTTCTAAATTAACAAGATAATTCTCAAATTAACACATGCAATATATGGAAGAATGGTGGAATAAAGATTTGTTATCAATCAATTTTATATATTATGATTGGACTAAAAAGGGGTTTGTTTAGCTGATTAATGATTTGTTAGATGAATGTGGAAATTTTATGACTTTTGATAACTTAAAAAATGTATACAATACCAAAACTAATTTCCTTACATACCAAGGCTTAATTTCTGCACTAAAAAATATTTAAGAGAATGTATTATATGTCTCAATGATGAAGAGAGAGAAAATGGTCCAGTTTTGCCTTCAGTTATCAAAATTTTTTTTAAATCCCCTAAAGTTTAAAAAAATATGTTTAATATGAAAAATGTGAACAAATATGGTCCTTAGTTCTCAATACAAACTACAATTGGAAAAAAATATCTCTTTTTATATTACCAAGAACTCAAAACTGCAGTGGTTTCAATACAGAATAATATCGAATTTAAGACACGAACGAATCTATCTTCCAGGGCCTAATTTAGGATTTTGGAGAGGGAGAAGTGACTTCTCCTTCCATAAGAGAGTACGGAGAAGTGGTCAGTTTCTTGGAGAAGTGACATTTCATTACCGTTTCGTTTGCATTAAATAATGATTTATTGATTTTCCATCTAGCGCATAGTTGATGTGTTTTTATGCCAACTGAAGATGGAGTCTGGTAAAAGACAATTTGGCGATACAAGGGATGAAGAAATCGAACAAAAACGTTTGAAAATGAGTGCTGATAAAACAATAAAGCAGAATATAGCAGCAGTGACTATTTTCAGTGAATATATTAAAGAAAAGAAAATGGATCCAGGATTCGAACATTATGACACATTAAAAGTAGATGAAGCGTTGTGCCATTTATATATAGATGTGCGCAAAGATGATGGAAATCATTATAAAACAAATTCACTGCAGTGCTTGAGATACTCATTGAATATATATTTAAAGGCTCCACCATACAATAAAAAAAATGACATTGTGAATGATGAAAGTTTTAGTGCTTCCAGAAAAATATTTCAAAGCGGCAATGGCAGAACTAAAACGCATGGGAATAAGAGACGTTGAGCATTATCCGTTTAATGAGGAAGCTGACAGAAGGAAACTATATACTTCAATATATATATTACCAAATACACCATTTGGACTTCAAAATAAAGTTCAATTTGATATTAGCTTGTATTTTTGTCGACGGGGAATGGAAAATATGCCACAAATGACCAAATTTACGTTTTCTGTGATAAAAGATCCGAAGACGGGGCTTAAATATTTTGTTAAAACTTTGGATGAGCTGACGAAAAACCATCGCAGTAGTGACAAAGAAAAAACTTCAGGAATAATGCCAGAAAAATCCGGTTCTGAATATTGCCCCGTGTCCACCTTTAAAAAGTATGTAAATAAATTAAATCCGGAAGGTAATAAACTATGACCGACAGATCAGTTCAGTGAGGAGGACTCTACATGGTATTATAACATTCCTGTGGACGAAAAAAACGCTTGGTAATTTCATATCACACTTGAGCAAGAAGTGCAACTTGTCTGAAATCTACACAAACCATTCATCCGAGCTACCGGGGCTACCGTTCTAGCTAAAAACTCGTATTGCAATGCACAGATCATGGCCATTATGGACATAAGTCAGTAGCATCTCTTTCTTTGTACCAGTGGGTTGATGATGATGATAAGATACGTATTTGGCGGACGTTAACAGAAAGCACCACTTATAGGTTGCACTTTGTAAATACAGCTGTTTCACAAGCCACGCCTCTTTTGGGGAGATACATAATATTCATATATATTTAATTTTGTTTACGTACTGGTTCCCAGATATGATCTCTATGTTTCATCTCATAGAGAAATAACTTGGGAATGTTACCAGTATAAAAACAGATGGAAGCGGCAAAATCTGAATTTTGAGGGACACCCAAAGTGGAGGTAGGGATAGTACAGTATTTTAGTATAAGTTTAAACTCTCGGGGCATATAAAATATGCCGCACAGCCCTATGTTTTGACCTTTGAATACAAAAGTAGTGCATATCAGCTTTCCGTTCTAGGATATAATTTATTACGAAACTTCAGAGTAAAAGTGGCCCAGCTTTTGCCGAAAAGGGAGTTCCTATAGGAAATTGTCTATATTTCCAGAAGTGCGACCTATATTGGGTGAAAAAAAAGAACATATAGAATTTCACCAAATCCTGTTTGTCTCAGAGATTTTAATGAAATTAACTCAAATATAAAGTTTTATAAATATTTCATGAAGATTGAGACAATAATGGGCCTCAATTATGATGACTCAGCATAAATTTACAGTTTACAGTATGCATAGTGTACTTAAAGCCCTGAATGCAAAATAAATTCATAATATATGCATATTTATAATTTAAATTATTTAGAAGTGCTTATATTTACTCTTCGCAGTCATTGAAACTGATAGATCCTTGATGAATATTGTTGTTGGGGTGTTTTTGTCCTGTCTATGACCCCAAAGTAGGCCGTAACACCTGAACTTGGTTTTTGTGACTGCGGCAAAAAAAAAATATAAGCTATAAATACAAAAATACCTCAAACAACTAACAATAGTGTGTTCTATCCTAAATATGTACTAAATATTCCGTATTCACAGCAACAGCAGAATAATTTAGCAAATTTGAGGCCCCAGTTTAAAAAAAAACAGAGAAAAATGCCTACACCTGGGTCATAAAACAGATATTTTAACCTGTAAATGCTATGATTTTATTATTTTAAAGGTTTTTTGTATAGAAAATAATAACTGTGCTTGGAAGTTATGCAAAAAACAGATGGTTGCAGTCAGTTTTATAAAACTTTTAGTGAATTCAAACATCAGACTGGTACATGCAACTTTTGCAAATATCGCTATGTTTAAACACTTCTAGTTCATATATTAACTAAACTATGTTAGATATATGGTTAGAGATTATATTATTGTGACAAGATTTCTAAACTGACCATTTGAGGCAGAAATTGGGAACTTTTATTGACAAATAGGCATGCAGTAAGATTTGGACTGGACACAGAGGCAGGATTGGATACTTTATATAATCTTGAATGTTGGAATGATTAACTACTAAACTTTACATTTATAGTATTCTGAAATGCTTTCAATTTGTTATCAAAATAATTTCAAACAGATTCTAGCCATGTCATGTCAGCTCTCTATTTCATTGTTTTCTTGATTGTTTTACATTGTTATCAGTATTTGAAATTGAGGTCTTTTGAAACATTTTGGTGTGTTTTATTGTAAGCTTTAAATGGAATACCGGCAATATCGGCCAGGATGTTGATTTGCCAAGCAGTTCATGCATTTCAGCCCTTATATTTTTACTTACAAAATTTCAAAATTAAATTATTCTCCAAGACATTGTTATAAAGTATTGTTTTAGTGTTATTTTGTCTTGTGTGATCGAGTTGAATTAGGGACAGGTGGTGCCTGACCCTCATCAAGGACTAGTCAATGCTTATCTCTATGATATTTTTGTTGTCTATTCATTTATAAATTTGGAGTTGATGACAAATCTTAGATACTCTTTGTTGAGTTTACAACTTGTTGAGAACCGGGGATATGTAGTTAGCTTGATAGTATAGACATATGTCTACAGATCTTTTTTGCATTTTGTTTTGGCTGAGAATACCATATAATTTTCATATATCAAAAATATTCAAGATGTATACAGATCATCTGAATACTAAAGTTGATGCCTGAAACATTTGATTCGGATTTAACGGCAAGCGGCAAGGTCGGACTTTTTGTGATTTAATCTAGATATAAGTCTGGTATTTTTGGTTAGTTTGTAAAGACTGTTACAGTCTACATGGCAACATGTAATCCGTACAAAGACACATTCATTTTCCTACTTATCGATCAGTCGTTGGTTTAACGCAGCAGCTAAAAAACAGACAGCTTCCTCCACTCAACGTGACTACGCGAGCACCAACGTTAACGCTGTTTTGAACAATTAGATAACTAATGAATTTATTTTTTTCAATAAACCTACAAACTTCTTTTTCTTCAGAACATTTTTATGGCTGGTCTATTAAATTTTTATTGTGTGGGAGGTTGCGTAAATAAAAGAAAGAAAAAAAAGAATTAAATGCATGTATATTTTCACGGGGCTTGTAATTACATGTAACAAACAAAGAAATCAGGTCGTTAGTATTCTTGTTTGAATTGTTTTACATTTGTCATTTCGGGGCCTTTTATAGCTGACTATGCGGTATGGGTTTTTCTCATTGTCGAAGGCCGTACGGTGGCCTATAGTTGTTAACTTCTATTTCATTTGGTCAGGTGAAGAGTTGTCTCGTTGGAAATCATACCACATCTTCTTATTCTTATAATTAAGTGATGTCTTGTAAGATGTTATCTTATGCATGTTCAAACAAAATTTAAATAATGAAATGATAACAAAGAAAACGTAAATGATCATGTACCTCAGCCGCAAGCCATGACTCTGAATCTGCAAAACTGACAAAGTAACAGTTCCCAGATCCAGATGGAATATCCTCGAAACCAGGCGCACATGGCAACCGTTGATTACAATCAACTAAAAGCAAGAAATAATAGATAGAACTAATTCATGCAAAAAAGAAACAAATATAACAATTCAAAGTTGGTCATATCCTAAAAGATGATAAAATATAACTTAAGAACTCTGCTTCTATTAAATAAATAATCTATATTTTTGATATACTTTTTATTAGTTGCACAAAAACATTAGTGAATATATGATATTTCATTTTATTTCACAGTAAACATTTTATTAAACACACTTCTGGTTTTAGAGTTTAGTCTGGGACTATTATACTTACGGGATTAGAATATCGTAGGTTTTTCCTTATGATAAGACTGAATTACCGGACTCCGCGAGATTTTACAAGACTTACGAGGATTTGGAGTGAAAGATGTCTACGGCTGTGTAAATTAACGGATTCATTTTTAAACGATCGTCAAAAATGTTTTTATTGTTAAGTATTAAACCAAACAAAATATAATTTGTTATTTCACCCGATGCAACTGGGGTTTTCCTATTCAATAGATATTAGGTTAAGCGGGGTTATGCTGTTCAGCCGATGACATAGTATACTGTGTTACTATATAGTATCGGGTTATCCTATTGAGTAGAATGACTTAATCAATAAGTTATATGCGTTCCACTAAGGTATTATCGAGCATGCGCAAATTCGTTGAGCCGGGCACGCTGCATCCTATATCAGCATCAACGTTATGTTGGCGGCCATTATGAATATAAGAAAGTTTGTTCTACAGCAGTGCACGATTTATAAGGGTATCTTCATTTTCCGATTGAAAGTTTTGCAGAAAATTTGCAGTGTTGATAACCGTTGAAATGTTGTATAAATATCTTAACCAGTTAACTATCGATAAAAAGTAAGTACACACATTTATAAAAACATTCGGCATCAACCTAACAACTTTTAAAGTATAGTTCTTTAATTGCTCCAGATTGGAACAAAATGAATAACAGTTGACATTTAAACCTGGAAATAATACATCAGTGCGTAACTTCTTTATGTTGTCATAACATTAAAACGTATGAATATCTTACTCAAATGACGAGGTCGAATTTGTTAGCCAGCATGACGTAAAAATGACGAATCAAAGAATTCAACTTTATATATAACTAATGTAGGACAATGCAGGCCCTTTTGTTTTCCACATAATTGTACAATAAATGAAGCTTACCTTAAGTTGAAATTTGATTGTAATTTTGTTGAACCTATTCATGCTGAGGGTTAACATAGGTCTCATGGTAATCTCAGCATATAGGTTCAATGAAATTAATATTACCAATAGTTAACAAGTTCCAGATGGAATCCGATACCGATACCAGTAGTATATGTTACATGAAGTTTCAGTTTGCAACACATCATCATGACAAATGAGTTGAAGGTTCAAAGCAAGGAAAAACTTTTCAAGTAAGAAGCCAACTCAGTTGAAGTGAAAAGTAATGCTTACAGTGTAGGGTTGTACTGATGACCAACACACGCCCCCTGTTTTACCTGAATGGACATGACAAATTCAGACACCGAATCCTAAAGGAATTATAATATAAATAGATGATTTGGGGACTTGAACTGTTGAAATGTTCAAGGACAGGTCCTTTCATTTAAAGCCAATAAAGGATACATTATTCAACATGTCTGTCCGTCGGTCTTCCTGTCCGTCCGTCCATCTGTAACATTTGTAGATATAACCATGTACTCTATGTATTGAAGTGAAACTTCTACAACAAACTTAATATCAACTCTACTGTTTGTAGTTGTGCACAATGGTTTCAGTTTTTTTCACTGGGGTCCGAATGGGGGTGGTTGAAGGGGCGGGTCCATAAAATTAATGGGATCTGCAACTCCTTTGTATATTTTGAAATTGTTTGTGCACTATGGCATTAGGTCTGTAAGGTGATTTTTTCAGGGGTATTTGATCAAAAGTTTTGTCATCTCCTACTACACAGTATGGAACCATCTCATCAAAGAAAAATAGTAATAGTTCAGAGCAAGTTCCTGATAGACTTTCCTATTTAGAGATTTGATATTCAGGGATAGACAAGATATTTTAAATTGCACATTGAATATTTACAATTAAAACACCCTGGAGAATACCCTTAATATTTTCAGAACATTTCATTAGACTACATCCAAAACGTTCATTAAAAAATAACTGAATCACTCGGTAAAAACACAGCACAATCATGGGCTATTACTAGTATATTAGTAATAGTACAATTACACGTACAATGTATCCTTGTGTCACCAGTTTTCAGCCTAATATCACTTTTCACTTCTCAACATTACCATAGCGTATTTTTCATTCCTTCTTACAGACTGGAATTAGAAAAGAATATCCTTTCAAAAAATTTTATGTTCCTTTATTACTGCGTTTTTTAAAGATTCTAATTCTATTGATAATTAAGAAAACTGCGGTCCTATTATTGAACGACCCTTGTTTATTGAAATTTATGTTTTGAAAGATCGCTTTTTTTTGTGATTTCATATATGAATAAAAAAAATATATGTGTATGCCTCCGCTGCTACGGGAAAGGGGCATAAAGTATTGCTTGTTTTCTTCTGTCCGTCCAGTACGTCCCCAAAATTGGTTTCCGTTCTCTTATCTTTAGCTTTCCTCAACTAAATATTATAAAACTTAATACACAATGTTTATGATCACAAAATACAGATCAAGTTTTGAAATTGGGTTGCATCACTTTTACTGTTTTTAAGTTATGCTCCTTTATAAAAATAAAAAATGCTGAACTTTTCGTTTCTGTTTCTGTTTTCTAACTTTAGTTTGCCTAAACCTAATATTATGAAACTAATATACAATGCTTATTACCACATAACACAGATCAGGGATTTGGGTGGTTTCACATTTAACGGTCTTTAGCTATTTACAGTCCCTTTATTAATGGACAAATTGCTAAATCTATAAAACTTATACACAATGCTTATTACTACAAAACACAGATGAAGTTTGAAATTGGGTGGCGTCACTATTACCGCTCTTATGTTACGCCCTTTTATACGTATTTGGCACAACTTTTTTTGGAATTTTGGATCCTCAATGCTCTTCAACTTTGTATTTGTTTGGCTTTCTAACTATTTTGATCTGAGCGTCACTGAAGAGTCTTATGTAGACGAAACGCGCGTCTGGCGATTCAAATTATAAGCTTGGTACCTTGGATAATTATATAAACCTAAAAATTAATGAATGTTTCGTTTCAATTCTCTAACTTTAGTTTGCCTTAACCCACTTTTATAAAACTTATACACAATGCTTATAATCACAAAATACAATCAAGTTCAAAATTGGGTGGCGTCACTTTTACCGTCCATGAGTTATGCTCCTTAATAAAATCATATGCAAGCGGGGGCATCCGTATAACATTGACACATTCTCCATTTTTTTTAATTCTAAAGAGTCAAAATAGGATGAACGGATTATATAAACCGGAGGGAAAATATAATACAAGCCCAAACGAAATAAATATAAATATGTCAAAATTGAAAACAACGTAAAATTCAAGAGTCTATTCTAAATTGAGGTAAAATAATTGGCGTTCCAAATACTTTTCGATCCCCAACATCACTGAAGAGACATTAATTGTCGAAATCCGGATATGGTGTAAAAAATTTAGCACCTCATGCTGTGGTTTACCATCTTTGCCGCAAGTTTATCGTTTTCTACTTGGTATTAAATTAATATAGAGATCCATTTTGTTACACCTTGTGATCAATTTATTTGGCAATCGTCAATGGCAGTCAGCAGGGTTTAATAACATCAGTTGTTCGACCTGTTAGTCAAATGCGTTTTGTTAAATTATATTTTTTCACTCTTTTTGTCTTTTGGAAAATGTTGTTTGTGCTGTATTTAGACCCCTCTACAACGAAATTTGTTACATGCACACGTATAAAAATTGCGGTTTTTATCCAACGCAATCATAGGTTTGAACGTTGTTTTCAATTTAGACTTGTTTATATTTATTTCGTTTGGGCTTGTATTATATTTTCTCTCCGGTTATTAAATCCGTTCATCCTATTTTGCATCTTCGCTAGCCAAGGGTTACGATCCATTTTCCTCCTCTCCACCCTAGGCGGATTAAGCCAACATTTGTGATAACAATGTTGCGCCATCTATCGGTAGATTAAAGTCACGCCCATTCCGAATACATTACTCTTGACCAATGGTAGCACTTGAACTCTTCAATTTGGAGGTAAAAACACGGTAGCGTCTAGATTCTACACACTTGGTAAAGCAGGAAACGAAAATATACGTTGACATTCATGCATTTGTGCAAGAAACATACACAGGAATTTCTATTAGTTGATTAAAAACATTCAAATTGTCACTAAATATAGTTGTATGTTTAGGGATGTAAAGACTTGTTGCACAATAAGCACGTGGCAATTGTTTACATACACTTTCTACATTTACACGTGATCATGTTATAGGCGCTTTTTGATTGGATGCAGCGAGTTTCGACTGCAACCAATAAAAATCATTACCGTGTGTCTCCGAAATTCTATCTCAATCCGCCAAGGGTATAGTGGAGGGAAATGGATCGTAACCCTTGGCTAGCGAAGATGCCTATTTTTACTCTAAAATTCAAGTGTCTATCCTAAATTGAGGTAAATTAAATGGCCTTCCAAATACTTTTCGATCCCTAACATCACTGAAGAGACATTAATTGTCGAAATCCGGATATGGTGTAAAAAAATTTAGCACCTCATGTTGTGGTTTACCATCTTTGCCGCAAGTTTATTGTTTTCTACTTGGCATTGAATAAATATAGAGATCCATTTTGTTACACCTTGTGATCAATTTATTTGGCAATCGTCAATGGCAGTCAGCAGGGTTTAAGAACATCAGTTGTTAGTCAAATGCGATTTGTTAAATTATATTTTTTCACTCTTTTTGTCTTTTGGAAAATGTTGATTGTTCTGTATTTATACCCCTCTACAACGAAATTTGTTACATGCACACGTATAAAAAGTGCGGTTTTTATCCAACGCAATCATAGGTTTGAACGTTGTTTTCAATTTATACTTGTTTATATATATTATTAGATATATAAGATGAAAGTTATATCATATATCATATACAGGTCGCACTTAACCTTTGCAGCAATTTTAATTACTATATAAACACCAAACCCATCTATTGTTTGACACTTGTTGAATAATCTTCAAATGTTGTAAAACAGTGAATGAACCATCTGGGTTACACAATGACAATATCATTTTCGATCTACATTTGAGCAAATGTGTCTATCATTTCCACTAATGACGAAATTATCTTCGACGGCCTTTCTGATATTCGATCTGAGCTTTCTTTTTGCATGCATAATACATATGATACTATGGGAAATCCCGCTTTTGGTCAGTTTTTAAAAATTAAATTAGCGGAAATGTATGTTTGCCTTTTCTGATGTGTGGTTTATTTTATGAAACATCCGTTGTTTAGTATGAAAAGTCTTCTATAAAATTGAAAACAACAGTTCATAAACTTATAAAGGCAGTCATAACATAAATTGTGACATAAGAATAATATAAAAACAAAGAAACATAAAGTATTCTAATATGACGTTCTTCAAACGCTTTGAGTAGAGCTGTCCATATCTTACTCCCACGACGTTTGCTTTTTATGAACGAATTACCCGAGGTCAGACGGTGTAAATGACGTCATTGAACGATGACGTAAGAATATAATAATTCTACGGGAAAATGCATAAACATAAACAAACAATGATAAGAATTTGTTGAAAGCCCATATTCTTGAATAAAAGTAAGATAATCCATCAATTTTGTCCAAACCTGTCTTAGTATGTTATTGTGAATCATTTAAGTATGTCTTTTATTCAGTTTTATATGTTGTAGAAACATACATCTTGATGATGTCAGTTTTAGAGAAATGAACGGAAACTTTATATAATATATATATGATGGTACAGGAAGGAATCGCTAGTCATGAATCATGTGTACAATTACCCATTTTATATATTTTGATTAAACGCTATGTCCTATCAAGTGACAATTTTATTTCTGACATGTTTAAGACTGCATTTTGCCAAGTAGAAAAGAAGTGCACAAACTCCGCATATGACGGTGTATACCAATATTGATGATAGAGTGATTGGACTAGTGCTGCTGTCTGGAAATAAAAATGAAAGTATTAAAATGTTATTTGTCACAAAAATTAGCCAAATGAAATAAAGGAAAACTTGTATTGGCCTATTCTACATTCAGTTTACTACCTCGATTTCCCCATGGGACATTATTGAAACATATTAATTCACCGCTGATTATGAAGATATTAATCCTTCTAAATAGGCCTCGATGGACGAGTTTTCTAAGTATTTCATTTGCTGTATCACTAGCCAGTCAAGACTGAAGTTGTGAGTTCAAACTACGCACTGGCAGGTGCGTTTGCTTCAATCTTAATAAACTAGGACCATAGTCATTTTTCCTTCCGAAAATTCGTGGTTCCCACCAGGCACTTCGGCTTCCCCGAACCAATAATACTGACCGCAACGATATAGTCAATAATGCTGAAAGTGGCATTCAACAGCAACGATCAATCAAGCGACCTCAACAAAATGACATATGATAGTAAGTAGATTTAAATTTCTTTCAATACTGGCTAAAGTAGTAAACAATATCAAATTTTAAGAAGGGGATATTATTTGAAGAAAGATCTCACTATTCATGAATTAAAAGCAACAAGGAAAAGTTCTTGAGTAACTTTTGCTATTCGTTGTAAAGTTTCGTTTTTTTCTAGCAAAAGTATTAAAGCAGCACATGAACACTGGGTACATATAACATCCGAGTTCTCCACTTAATTGGCTAAAATCATCGTTTAAATTTCGTTTTATATGCAATGTTTGCTAAGCTTTTTGTCTTTTTTGAATTTTTAACCGTCATTATTTGATTCTTGGTTGGTGATTTTGGTTTTATTAGCTCTTCAAACTTTGTATGAGCTAGGCTTGTGGATTTTCGAATATATTTGCCGCGAGCATCAGAGATATAAATTGTCTAAATGAGCATCTAATGTAGTAAAATTGGTTTTTTTCATTTTTTTTTTTATCAACCAAACTATCAAACCTTTCACAATGTAGGTGAACATTTTGCAATAAGTTGATATCTGTGTTGTTTTTTAGTTATGGAATTATTTTTCAGATTCGATTGAATACGGTTATCTAATTTAATCTGAGAACGTTAACTGCGTTTATCAGCAAACCATTAAAACTTGATAACAATCAGTTCAAGTATATAAAATCATTGCATTATAAATATATAAACCAAAACCCGATGACCTGTTACATATTTTTTGTATACTACCATAAACAATTTTGAAAAGCAGTTCAAAATACTAATCATAATTTATGCATCACAATTCATCAAACGAGTTACCTAGCATATAAATAAGAGACAACATACGTTAATTTACAGTAGTATACCGATGTTCAAATCTCGTGAATCATGCAAACCCAAGGGAACATCATTTCTCTATCCTGGGCGTTTTTGCATTTATTTGTACTGTATTCCTGTCACGTAATGTTGTCATTTTAACGGTATTTGTAACATTGCCATATTAGCGGGAGGTTTGGCTAGCCATAAAACCAGGTTCAACCTACAATTTGTTTTCTTAAAATGTCCTCTACCAAGTCAGGAATATTGCAGTTGTTATCAAATAGTCCGTTTCTATGTATGTTGGCGTTTGTTTTTGTTGTAGGTCAGTGTTGCTGTTGTTCCTTTGTTTTCCTCTTATAGTTGATGTGTTTCCTTCGGTTTTAGATTGAAACCCGGATTAGTTTTCGCTTAATCAATTTATGACTATTGAACAGCGGTATTCTATTATTGCCTTTAATTATGAACTCCAAACAGGAATATACCGGGTGCATCGACAGAGTAGCGTCTCCTGCTATGTAAGCTTCATCCGCCATGCGAAACCACTGTCAGTCAAAATGTCAGAAGTGAGCGACTGCTTGCATGACTTGCATGCCATCACGAGTTCAGATGCTCAACTTGTTAACAATTATTTCTTAAATTTTTACGATTTACATTAAGAGTTCGCCTGAAAAGAATTGTTGACATTTAAAAATTTGTCAGTGTTAGGTCTGCATTTAGTATATCTAATGATCTAAAATGACTGACCATTTATCTGGAAGTTGAAAGTACAATTCTTGTTTCCATACTTGTTTTCCAAATTCATAACTAAAGCCTTAATATTTTGAAAAAGTTTTGCACTGACTGTTACTCTGATAACATATCCTGCTATCATAAAAGATCTGTTACAAGATTATATGCTAAAGTAATTATCTTGAACAAGCAAATTGTACATAGAGCAGTTGATGAAAGTGTTGTACATATTATCGAGGCATTTCAAATACAGATGTCCACTAGGGTTGTAGACATTAAACGAAATACTTATATCCTCGTTTATGGACGATGTAATTTGACTGTTGTCATGCAAACATTCTGGTTGGCCTGAAAATACAAACAACGTACGTTTACTGTTTAACCGTGAAATATATTATCACTCAGGACACCCCTGAAATTACGTGACTGTCACAATAACTTTCAAAGAAAAAAGATTTATAAAATCTACAACGAATTCTAATAATCTTTATTATTATAAATTTTAAAAGTGTGCATAATTTGCCCTTTATTTTTGTTTCCTTTTTGAATGTTTAATTCAAATTATTAACAACAATACATGTATGTCAGCGTTTTGTTACTTATAGTTGCACAACATCGAAATCAACATTGCTAGACATATGTGGTAAGTTTACTACAAATACATTGTTTCAAGAATAACTTAAGATATGATATAAATTTTGTCACGCATAGATCTATATCTCTATTACAGCATAAATAAAAATCAATTTACTGGTAATCCTCTTTTTTGTACTTATCACACTGCTGACAAATCTTATGAACATACCTTCAACAAATAACAATATGGAAGTCTGAACATTGAAGAATTCGTTGTCAGCTGCACATGTAAAACAGTTTAAATGGTCGTCTTTTTAGGGTACAAACAAGTGTTCAAGCATCGACGTATTCGTGACATTTACCACTTGTTCTTGATATGATAAATATAACGTCGGTCCTGGTAAGCCGTCTTCAACGTAGCACCTTACTTTTAACGGTATCCCTTCTTCTCCAGTTAATATGTCTGAACTGTTATCACTGACCAGTGTGAGATCTGCTGGGCTTTCTAGAACATGTTACTATATTATTTCAGATTCATATTCACCTTTAGCATAAGAAATTCAAATTTCGTTAATCAGACTAATTTAATATATAGAGTAAAAAGTTGCGCTATGATCGCCTATGAGACAACTATCCATCATGAGAACACAGTAAAAGGATACAATAACAATGGGTCAACAGACGGTCTCCAATAATAATAATGATAATAATATTAAAACAATAAAGAATATGTGTTTCGGATGATGATGATGATAACGATGATTATGATAATGATGATGATGGGGAGGAGGAGGATGGTGGTTTGTGATGATGATGATGATGATGATGATGATGATGATGATGATGATGATGATGATGATGATGATGATGATGATGATGATGATGATGATGATGATGATGATGATGATGATGATGAGGAGGAGGAGGAGGAGGAGGAGGAGGAGGAGGAGTGTTGTGATGATGATTATGATGATGATGATGGTGATGATGACGATGGTGATGATGATGATTATGATTACCTGCTATAATTACTGTTATTGCATATTCCATTAGTTTCTTGTCTTTAACAGTGTTGCACCGGTAAAGGCCCTGGTTGTTCTTTGAGAACATTTCAATCTTCAATATGTTTTGGCTTTTCTCATTTTTGGTTATGAATGCTTTGTGTTTGATATTGGTTAGTTTTCCATTTATTGTCTTGTTAATTCCATATACCATCAAATTAGGTGGACCTCGCCATACTATTGATTGTTCTTCTTCCAAGAATGGACATACTAAAAGGACCGATGCGTTTTCTTTCACAGAAATAACATCACTTGAGACTTCTGTATAGAAACAAAGACACAATTTGAATATAGTGTTGTAGGTTGATAATAAAGCTAATAAAATAGTCAGCTATATTTTCTCGTAAACAGTTTTGTAATATATAAAAGGAGGATTGCGAAGGAGGAGAGGATAACGAGCTTTGTGTTTATGTTTTTATTTATGTCTTCCTTCTATGTCTTTCGTTTGCGTGAATGTCCTTTTGTGATTAATTATAATATGCTTGAAAAGTAAGCTCATGTGTAATGAAGGACAAAGATAACTTCATTTATTGTATATAATAAAAATTCCCACAGAACGTAACGAAAAGTTATCGTACAATGGTGCAAATATAATTTCAAACTATTACCAGGGACAAAATGTGTTTTAAAGAGCTTTTCAAGCTTTGCTATACAATAAAAGGATAGTTGCATGCATGTATATTAGTGAATACCATCCCTTGTAGAATATATATTGCACTCGCAGGCTCAAATAATATAAAAATCTATTTGCGACAATTATAGTCACCAATATTCATGCAATAACCCCATATTATTCCATTTCAGTTTTTCATCATAATTTATGATTATAATATCATTTCAAAATAACTCGAAAGTTTACTTTTCAATTAGCACACACTTATAATTTAAATTCCAGCAAATATAGTTTAAAGTCAGACTAGGGATTCTGTTATGTCATTTATCTAATAGTAAAAGTTCATGTAAAATGTGTCACTTTACCGCAAATATGATATATCAGTACCAGGCAGAAAGGCAAAATCACGATCCATCTGTGCACCATCATGTCATTAAAAGTCTAAAAAAATACACACAAAACACAACTTCTTTGTTTGGAGTACATAAGATAAGAAAACGCTTGTACCAAGTCAGGAATATGTCAGTTGTTGTCCATTCGTTCGATGTGTCTTTTTTCTCATAAAACTCTGAAAAATTACATCTGAGTAGATACTCTTTTAAATATGTGCCCTTTTAACTAATGTAATGTTATTTCAAGTATTCAAATTATTTATTTTTTTACAATAACAGGATTCACGAAGATGTAACAAGTTGCCGATTTCAAAGTATATGTAAGTGAATGATAATCCCCTCATTATCTTACTAACTTATAATATTGTAAAGTGTTCAAGGCTCAAATGATCTCTTGATTTTTTTTTTTTATAAAGAATGAGTTTCATTGTCAGAGCAATGTTTATCATTAATGCATGACTCCTTTTGTATGCATTTCATGTATCATGAATTAGTCTGAATCACATAAGGACTGTCTTGTTATCTGGGAAATTATGATACATTGTGTTTAAGATATAAGATGACACATTTTGTAAGCGTATTAGTTCAAGGTTATCTTTAATTTTAAAAGTTTTTTTTGCATTACTTTGATATTGATTGGTTTTTTATCAGTTATTTTGAAGTTATTAAGATTCATATAACATGATTGCATTGTACATTGTACATGTTGTTATATTAATTGTATAAAAAATAAGTATCATTATGTATAAGTATGTCTTGCTTTTAGAGCTTTGAGGTTACAGTTTTTACCTCACTATTATTGTGCATGCCCAAATTATAAAAAGCTTGTATTTCTTTTGCAAGCTAGCTCAAGGAATGTGTGTGTAAATTTCTAAATGCGGCATGGATGATAAGATCACAAATTATAATAGCATAACAGTTGATGGTAATATACGAAGCTGATGTTATAAAATCGTGTTGACAAATGTTTCGGCTGAACAAATAGCCTTCGTCAGTGTCAATGGTTAACAACACCCATTTTGTCACTATCCACATAATAGCAAAACATGAGTCATCACTTAAGTGTTTTAACCTGCAGTCTTTGTGCTTTATGAGGATCTGAAGTGTCTTTAAAAAATTATGACGTAAAATACAAAACTGTAAATTAGTAACAACTTATATTTGTATATATTTTCAGTTCATTTATGAATATGCTCATTAAGAAAATAATGATTACCCAATAAACACTGACAAGACATTTTTACATTTAAGTTGTAAGACTTTGTAAGATGTAACACAACCAAATCGGGCCCAAGCTGTATTTGACCAACATTTCGGAATTTTTGGTCCTCGGTGCTCTTCAACTTCGTACTTTATTTGGCCTTTTTAACGTTTTTGATTCGAGCGTCGTTGGTAAGTCTTTTGTAGACGAAACGTTCGTCTGGCATACAAAATTTCAATCCTGGTATCAATGATGAGTGTATTTGCAGTATCTATATTTACAGATAGTAAGATGATACAACGGGGATAATTAAAATTTCAAATTAAGAGGGACAGAAAACAATGGAAAATGCCATAACCGAAATTAACAACCGAACTCCAAGGCATTTAATATCTTAGAAATATGGAAGTTAGGATTTGAAAAAATTGTTGTCATCTCTTTTGTCATAAAAGTAAGTTTTCAACTGACCCTTACTTCGATGTCTAGAAAACCATACATAAAGGTGTGCGGATACACTGTACTACACCTTACATAAACGTCAACTATTTTAATATTTTAGACTTTACGGTAAATACAAGAATATATTTTTTTCATTCTCTTTAAAATACACTGCTCTGTATAAAGTCTGCCTTTTATGAATAAGGAAGAACATTTGGTTCCTATAGACAGGTTCCAACAGAAAATATAGAATCGACAGGCGTTAATTAAATTTTTAATATCAAAAAGATTTAAATCCAAAAATATTCAAATACTTGTAAGAAATAATGATTAACATTCAGACAAAGCCCAAAGCTTCATTCTTCTGAACTTCTCTCGGGGAGGATAAATTATGCTTGTTGAAATTGAAAAATCGGATGTTTTCCATCTTGTCTTATTAAACATGAAGAAGTATTTATTTAAAATCTGCTTTTTATGAGTTATGAAACATGAATTACAAACTAGGTCTTGTATATAAATATAATATCGAGTGATATACCAACTATCTTTCGGCATATCTATCTATAACATTCGAGGAATACGATATCTATTCTTCGGTGTGTTGTAACTTAAATCGTGTAGGTTTGAAGTAAGTATGGTTTTGCCCGAGCTATGTCAGAAATCCTTTTTTTTTCATTGATATACTCGAAGTATCTATGGCAAGTCATTTTCGTCAAACTAAATAACATATTGAAAATTAATCATACACTGAGATTAAAAAATGAGAAAAAACACACAAGAAATTTAAAAATTCACGCTGAGAATCGTGCGCACATTATATGCGAATATACGTAATTAGCTTAATAAGGGTGTATTTGTATATGTATCTGAGGTTAACCATGGTTACCCAAAAGTAATTTATAATTCTCAACGTGGCTTTTTAAGTTTCCTTAATCTCAGTGCTAAATTTGTTTTCTTCGAAATATGGATTAACCATTTGACGAGAACCGCTTGTCATGAACTTTTTGTACAATGATTCTTATGTAATTCAGATATGCAACTCAAAGAACAATGATCTACTATTTTTCTATAAAGAGAAAAGGAGAAATGAACAAATCATAATGTACTAAATGTTCTTCTTGATTAGTTAATACATTGAATTACATCCATGACGTGTTGATTCCAACATCCTTAACGAGGTATTCAAGTTATTAAAAACCAAAACAATCCCTTTGTATTTGATTGTGTTAGAAATACTGTATCATAGACAACGACCTCATGGTCTTTAATTTTCTTATAATGCACAAAACAAACACCATAACATTCATTAACAAGCATAAAATAAAACGCGAATTGATAAGGCATCATGAAAAGTTGTATGTTATACTTTTTTTTTTGATTCATTTGATAACACACATTGATTTAAATTTTTTTCATTATTTCAGGGGAGAATTTACACGTACAACTAACAATAAAAATACCCCAGTGATTATGACTTTTTAAACAAAAAACGAATATTGATCTAATATGAAAAAACGATCATGCACCAAAATGATGCATTATACACTTACGTTATATAATGGAGCGTCCCTATCTGTTTGTCCTCACTTTTATAATTATCAGTTAAATAGCAAACGCACAGGAAGGAAAACAATATTCAATTTTATTGACCTTTTTGAATGCTAACGCGGAAACTCTATTTCCTTGTGATTAAGTTATAATTTAAAAAAAAATATTATTGGCTTGAACATTTTTGTATTGAATTATTTATTATTGTAACTAACCATGCTTGTTGAAAGAAAAAAAAGGATTTTCATCATACGTACTGAGAACCTGGCACCGATAAGGTCTTCTTTTATTGATGTTTTATTTCAATGAAATAAAACTTTAACGACATTGTTCAATGGAATGTATATATGAAAATAAATTGGCTATCAGTCTACTTTATACAACTTTCAAAAGGTTACTACGATATATTCTCTATAATATATCAAATGTGATGGTACTCTAAAGGATGTTTGCATACCCCAATCGAGATGTTTACCGCTTATGTGTGATGCTCACTACCAAGTAGTTGGTGTATATTAGTGGGTTGGTCAGGTACGGCTGTTCAGGTCAGGTTCGTGTTACTTAGTCTTTAGTTTTCTATGTTGTGTCATCTGTACTATCATTTGTCTATATGTCTTTTTATTTTTGGCCATGGCGTTGTCAATTTGATTTCGATCTTTGAGTTTGACTGTTCCTCTGGTATCTTTCATCCCTCTCTCTTCTAAGGAGTGAGAGATTATGTTTTGGCACATCTCAGTAAATACCTTACGCACGTGCATGTTAACACAATACGGACTTCATTAACAGGGATGTTGTCATAACACCAACATTGGTCCAACAGAGTAATGAGGAAGAACGACTGAAATCGACACTACATAAGATTTACGGTCACCATCACGAATTGTTTGACCAATACGGTGTGACTCAACTCACAAGCGACATGTCTTCGCGGTCTTAGCTCTTTAGAGACCAGTATAGTCGTCTGATCGTCATTTTGCCAATTTATCACCCGGTTGTGACATTTTGACTGCGTGTGAATTTACTTGACGGGTGATGCATGCATAGCAGGATCGCTTACACTGTCTATGCATCGGATATCGCTCATTTTGGTGTCCATAGGATTCCCTAAGAGTTTGTTTGATATCTTGATCTGTCTCTTCTTATATAACCATAAATATTAATCAAGAGCCCAAAAATGTAACGATGAAAGATTAAATTTTAACTAAATTCTACCAATACATTCATACCAAGGTAAATGCAAACAACAACATTGCTATACCAACGATTCCATGTTTAAAATCCTTTCAGACTTCATGTCCTGTCTTTAATAATAACATTAGTGTAGAACTATTGGAATCATATGAAGCAGAGATTGGACCAGAATCCCCTACTTTATCTCAAAATTGACTACGGTGTCAATTAAGTAAATTTCAATAGGTGAATTTCTTCTGTTGAACAATACTCTCCAACTTTAGTACGTTTATGGTTGCAGGACATAGTATTTCTTCATCATACTAGAAATTCAATCTTGTCTCATTAAACATGCAGAACTATTTGTTTAAAATCGGCTTTTTATGAGTTATGAAACATTAAACGGCAAACTATGTCTTGTGTATAAATAAAATATCGAGTGATATACCAACTATCTTTCGGCATTTCTATCCATAACATTCGACGAATACGATGTCTATTCTTGTGTGTGTTGTAACTGAAATCATGTAGATTTGAAGTAAGTATGGTTTTGTCCGATCTATGACAGAAATCGTTTTTTACATTGATAACGATGAACCATGAACGATCAATTCTTATTTAATTCTTTTTGAATCCGACTTGCTGCAAATGAAGTTCTGATTATAATTGACATCTGAACCACATTATAAAAAAAGACAAATTAAGATTTGAAACTTGTTTTTTCTTTACTTTCGTTTCTTATTTCCGGCTTAATGGTACATTTTTTGTTGAAACGAACAAGCGTTAACGTCAAAATACCGTTACATTTCTCTTACTGTTATACACAGTTTAGTGTGCTAAAACATTGGACTTTGGCGACTATAAATTTGTTATGTTTTCTTTAATTTCTATAAAGCAAAACTGGCTTTTACAAATATGATTGGAAACCAGGTGCAGTTATCACCGGTATTTAAGAGATTTCTGGATATAAATGACACTTTATTTGGTCATAATGAACGAACAGATTCCTTAAAGAACTAGGTAGGTGGAATTATGTTGATAGATATGATTGAAAATGTAGTTTTTGTATGTTTGATTTCATTTTTTGCTGGAATGACCGTATTTGATGACAATAAGATATAATATTGGATGATTAATGTTGGGCACGTGTAAATATATCAAAGTTTAAACAACTGATGACCCACTAGAACAAAAAATCAGAGATCAAAAATAATAAGTAAATATTTAAAGTGCGTAAACAAACACGAGGGTTCTCATCGCTAAAATGTAGCATGTTTGAAAACACTGTAATGTATATAAATAATTTAAAATACATGCATTGCACAATTTATTAAATATTTGCATCTTTCTGCATATCCAATGGATCTCTAATGGTTAATGAGATAAAGATACCGAGATATAGTACCATAATCCTTTATTTTCCTTTCAGATAAACAAATAATTACCTTCAAACCAAATACTTCTTATTTCCTCATTTCAATTTTTTTTTAATGTTGGTCACAGATGAAAGCCTAAATTCTAGTATCTATACAAATGCATGTTATATATGTATTTGTGCACTTCCAATTTCATGAAGAAATGTATTTATTTTTTTTTCGTGATGTGGCCCTTTAGTAGAAAGGGAAAGTCTACCAGCAGTGTGGTGCACAAAAAAGAGTGTAACGAAAATTTCATTATCAACAATTGTTTTAATTCATCAAATATAACGAAAACAATGTGTCATTTGTATGAACTATCATTCCTACAATTAGTATATAATTGTTCTTTTTCTAACACATTTAAAAATGCATCCTGATACACAAATTACTAGTGCAGAAAACCCACAGACGACTGTATATGTTGTTATGAATGACATGGAACTAGTGCTTGAAATTATCAAATAAATAATATTAAGATAAGGTAGATACATTCTATAAGCTATATTATACCTTTATCATTATTCAATTAATTTTATGTTGGTCAATTCAATTATCATTTTCTGCAATAACATTGTCATGTTGTACTTTGTCACACAATAATCATTCATTAATTATTCATTCAGTCGATATGCTGTTGATATCCATTGAAAACGCGCGACGCAAAATATTGATAATTCAGGAATAAAGAGTAGTCATGCACATACCGCAAGGAGGAAGTAACGGGAGAAAACACGCCTTCTTAAGATTAATTTGATTTTCGGTAGGGCGTGTAAACGGACATTGTAGAAAGTTGTAGAAAATAATATGTGCATTGGGAACATCTAACAAGTAAGTTACAAATGAGTATATTGTTTAAACATGCAGATAAATATCAAATGGTAAAAATTGATAAGAACAGTCGTAGTGTGTCATTTGTTTACATAGGTATTTTTTTTTCTTCAAACATTGCTTATCACAACCTTAAACGTTATGAAAAAGGGGAGAAAGTAACCAAAGGGAAATTTTAATTCATGTCGAAAACAAATAACCCCATTGCAAAAAACGAAAAAACAACCTCGTCATCTGTGAAAGAGATATTCAATAACGGGCAACCAACTCGTAAAGTATTTGAAGGAATGAGTTCACCTTCACCAATTCGAACTCTTGGTTTAATAACGTCCTTTTAAGCTGCAACCCTCTATCACGGAAATCATAATATGACATGAAAGCTCTAGAATATCGTATCAACTGGGAGATATATACTCCAGATGGAGACGCTGTTGGAATGTTGCTACATGAAAAGTTCACAAACTGAAATAATCTCTTTTGTAGTAAAATTTTGTTCTCGGCCAATCTTTATTGTTAATTTCTAGATCTAAGTCAAAATATGAGGCATACTTAATTGTATCTGTTAAATCCTTTATTTTAAGTTCGATGAGATAGATGCGTTGAACAAAGTTACTAAACTTTAAATAATTTAGTGATAGGACACTATCTATATAGCGGAACGTGAAGTTTAATGAATGATAATACTACTTTCTTTTCTATCTTTCTAAGAAGAACCTGTATGAAGTCTGCTAATAATATTTAATTAACCATTTAACTGTTTATAACAATATATGTATTCCATCAAATGGTTTTCGTTCTTTTTTCACACAAAAAAATAAGTCTCAACCGAATCTTAATTATTTCTAAATCGGCAAAATGACTTACCATCTGGCTGTAGTTCGTGTTGTGTTATATAATTTATTATCAAAACAATGTGTACAATATATTGAAAAGCTGAAGTTTTATGTATTTATAAAAAAAACAATATTACAGATTAACACTAAAGATTCGGGGTATAAGTATTTATTGCATAAAACAACGTTTACAATATCACGAATTAATATATAACACTTTGTACGTACTTGGGATTCGGTCTGTCCAGCTTGTATTAGAGATTATTTTCGCCCAGCTTGTTGAATTATCAAACATCCAGATGACGTAGGTCCAAATATATCTAGGAAGAAAAAAAAAGTAGAAAAACTAATCCAAGATTTAAGATTTTAAATATGCGGATAAGTGCGTTGACTGCAAGTATATATTATTTTTATAAACCATGCACCAAGATGAAATAAAAATAAAATTGCTAACAATTGCAGTCGTATAGTATTCTTCATGTAAGATATTCATCAAGTAACTTATCAATGTAAACTAATGGGACGAGGAAATGAGAAAATAATGCTACCACAAACCGAATTAATCAATGTTACGACATTCCATGACTAACATGTCTGTAGTATATCCGACATGAGGGTCGTAGCTTCGTTGAAATAATTACTTCGTCGGTAGCCTCTCTTATGGTATTCTGAACATGAAATATCACTGAAACGGTCATTACCGTAAATGTTCTGTTTTATAACATTTTGAATATTCGAAGCACTTAGGTTTTTCTACATATGACATAAGTCGTATTAGTAGAACTTTCGGGATTTTTGGTTTTTAATGCTTTAAATTCATATTTGATTTGTCCTAGACAATGTTTTGATATGAGCGCCACTTAACATTCTTATAAAGACGAAACGTGCGTCTGGCGAACCAAGTTAAAAGTCTGGTATCTTTTATGATTTTTATTTTAATCAAAAATCACTAATTCGCTTAGACGTCAGAAAGTTCGTATTGTCAGGTCAAAGTTCACGGAGACTTCTGTGATATCCAGTATGGCGGACACTTGTTAATAAGATGTTGAATAATATCCCTGTGACAAATACATTACACTAGAATTGAAGTAACTATTTGAATTACATTAATTAAAATTAGATAGTCACATAACATATGATAACGTAGTGCATTTACATATTTGCATTCTACAATAAATACGCGATGACAAAGAACATTACCTTTCAGATCCAGCCGGAATCCCATATCAGACATTGAAATGAGTAACGTGGTCGTTATTTGTCTGCTTGTGATTTTGCTTTACAAGTCAATCTGTTACAATACACCAATTCAAAAAAGAGACGGAAAATACCAAAGGAATATTCAAAACTCAAAGTGTAAGAGAAACTGACAACGCCATTGCATTACACGAAAGACGTCAAAAAAGACAAACAAGTATACATATATGCAATAACGTAAAACATTCGAAGGGATAACCTCAATTTAACCGCTTTGAATACTTGGTTCAATAGCATCCTTATAAGCAACAACCCTAGGTCAAAGAAATTAGGATATAACGCAAGGTCTGAAATATCGTATCAACGTAAGGATAGATACACCATACGGAGGCGCTGCTGGAAATTTGCAACATAGTAATGGATAGTTCACAATTGGGAAACTGATATCATCCTTTTTGTCCATTTTTTTTTTCTCTACTGTTTCTCATTGTCAATTTCTATATTAAAGTAAACATTTGCAATATTTGGATAGTTACGCATAAAATTTATAACGTGTTGTTTTCAGTTTTTTACAAAGAATTCATATCCTGTTATGAGAGAACGATAATCGAAATACTGTTCACATTACACTTATGTCTATGTCCATTTCGTAGTCAGCATCCAAGCAATGTCGATTTCATTTGAATAAAACCAAACTAAACATTTTAACATGGATGTTTTAAAAATAGCATAATACAAAGCACGTGTGAAGTCGACAATAAAATAAAAAGTGCTTCTACAGATCGCAAAATAAAATAATATATATTAAAAAAGCAATGTACTATATTGTAAATATTCTTCATGACATCAGTTCATCTGACTGAAGTAATTCATTGAAATGATCGAACATAAGAAAGGTTCATATACAAATTTGTTTTATAATATATTATATTTCATTACTTCTCATTTTGCTATCCTTTTTTAATGATATTAACGTAACCCAGAATTTGATTTTAACATTAAACAGTACTAACCATCTGTATGGAAATTGAACGTACAATTTACTTCCCCATATGCGTTTTTCATAATCATTACTAGGACACCAAACGATTTGAAGTCGTTTGCAGCAATTATCAGATTAATAGTATGTCCAGACACATTAAACCGTATTTTGCCACACAATAAGTAAACAGAACTTATTTCAACAAACAGATTGTACCGTGAACAGTTATGAAAAACATCCAATTTTTGGTAAAGACATTCCACACTGATATATTCGGTAGGGTTGTAAACTTGAAATGATATGCTGTGATTTTCACCTGCTGATAATTATATAGGATTATCTCCATTCATACACACTGGTTGTTCTATAAAGACACAAATGTGTTATCAAATAATTCTAAATAATACATTTTCTTCTTATCAATATTTAAAGATGAGCCAATGCTTAACATCAAAACATTTTTTGTTACAAGATTTGTTTTTTCAAAAATTGCCAATGTGTGTAAATTATCTCTTTTGGGTAAGGCCTTGGCTCATATCTTAAAAAAACTACGTGCAAAATAGCCATGTTAGGTAAACAAAAATGTCATCATTGCATGTTTATGACGCCGTAGTGACCTTTCTGCACTGAAGTATCAAAAGTATATCAACATTTGCATAGCCGTGATCCAAATATACACTTTTTTAGTAAAAAAAAAAAGTATGCACATATTTATACATTCCTATCTAGCTATCAAATCTTTTGGTTTGAATACATTTTGGTTTGTATGGAATCGAGTAATCAATATGTACAAACAGAAATAATTTCCGATATATCAGTGATCACTGATGAATATACATTTGAATTGTCATCTAATAATCATATTTTGTGTTGTTTAAGGCCATACTTAAAAAGAGAGATGAAGTATGAAAACCAATGAAGCAACTATCCACCACATGCTATAGGTGCAGCTAAACTTTAAAACCAAATCTTTGTTGCGGTAAAGAATTCTGTTTTAAAAGTGGAAGATATCAAAGGGATATTCACACTCATTAAGTATTAAGTATTGTGTAGAAACGAAATCCTTGACTTAATTATTTACCAGCTATATAAAGATCATGTTCATTGCAATCTAAAACGTAACTGGAGTCACGTGGATAGATAATTGGGTTAAGAAAGTTACATACTGTAGGTTGCACTTTGTAAATATAGCTGTTTCTCAAACCACGCCTCTTTTGGGGAGATATTTAATATTCATAGGTATGTTAATTTGTTAACGTACTGGTTCCCATTGATGATCTCTGTGTTTCATCTCATAGAGACATCACTTGGGAATGTAACCAGTATTGAAAAACATGGTAGCGGCTAAATTTTAATTCTTAGGAGGTCCAAAAATGGAGGTAAGGGTAGTATAGAATTTTAGTATAAGTTTAAACTCTTAGAAGTTCAGGGCATATAAATGTTGAAAATATGCCGCACAGCCCTATATTTTGACCTTTGAATAAAATAGTAGTACATATAAACTTTCCGTTCTGGGATATTATTTTTCACGAAACTTCATAGTAAAAGTGTCACAGTTTTAGCCGCAAAGGGAGTTCCTATGGGAAATTGCATTGTCAGTATTTACAGAATTGCAACCTATATAGGGTCAAAAAATAGAACATACAGAATTTCACAAAATCTGGTTTATCTCAGAGATTTTAAAGAATTTAACTCAAATATGAAGTTTTATAAATTTTTCATGAAGATTGAGAAAATCCTGGGCCTTAACTATGATGACTCAGCATAAATTCACAGTTTACAGTATGCATGGTTTACTTAAAGCCCTGAATTCAAAATAAATTCATAATATATGCCTATTTGTAATTTAAATTGTTTAGAAGTGCTTATATTTACTCTTCGCAGTAATTGCAACTCATTGATCCTTCCTAAATATTTTTGGTGGGGTGTTTTTGTCCTGTCGATAACCCAAAAGTAAGCCGTAACGCCTAAATGTGCTTTTTTGTGACCGCGGCATAAAAAAGTACAAGCTAGAATTACAAAAAGACCTCAAAAAAACTTACAATAGTGTGTTCTATCCTAAATATGTAGTAAATATTCCACATTGCTAGAAACAGGGAAAAAAATTAGGAAATGTGAGGCCCCATGGGCAAAAAACAGAGAAAAATGCCTACCCCTGAGTCATAAAACAGATAATTTAACTTGTAAATGCTATGATTTTTTTATTTTAAAGGTCTTTGGTAAAGTAAACAATAACTGTGCTAGGAAGTTATGCAAAAATCAGATGTAAGCAGTCATTTCAATCAAACTTTTAGTGAATTTATGCACCAGACTGATATCTTCATAAATATAACTTTTGCAAATATGGCTTTGTTTAAACACTTCTAGTTCATATATTAACTAACTTATGTTAGATATATGGTTAGGGATGATACTGTTGTGACAAGAATTCTAAACTGACCATTTGAGGCAGAAATTGAGAACTTTCATTGACAAATAGGCATACAGTAAGATGTGGACTGGAGACACAGGCAGGATTGGATACTTTGTATAATCTTGAATGTTGGAATGCTTAACTACTAAACAATACATTTATAGTATTCTAAAATGCTTTCAATTTGTTATCAGAATAGTTTCAAACAGGTTTTGGACAGTTCATGTCAGATGACATGCACATGGGGTAAGCTGGCAATAATTAGAGTCTTGTTTTCAAAATCTTTAAAAAATTGAAACAGGGGTAGGGATATAAAATTTACTGTAAAAGGAAACTTAGAGTATATGCAGTGATTTCTTTAAGGCTATAATTCTGATAAATAAGTATAGTTGTGAGAAAAAGTGTTTTTAGAGAGTTTTCTATTTGAATAAATGTTTGTATAGGTTGCACTTTGTAAATATAGCTGTTTCTCAAACCACGCCTTTTTTGGGGAGATATTTAATATTCATAGGTATGTTAATTTGTTAACGTACTGGTTCCCATTGATGATCTCTGTGTTTCATCTCATAGAGACATCACTTGGGAATGTAACCAGTATTGAAAAACATGGTAGCGGCTAAATTTTAATTCTTAGGAGGTCCAAAAATGGAGGTAAGGGTAGTATAGAATTTTAGTATAAGTTTAAACTCTTAGAAGTTCAGGGCATATAAATGTTGAAAATATGCCGCACAGCCCTATATTTTGACCTTTGAATAAAATAGTAGTGCATATAAACTTTCCGTTCTGGGATATTATTTTTCACGAAACTTCATAGTAAAAGTGTCACAGTTTTAGCCGCAAAGGGAGTTCCTATGGGAAATTGCATTGTCAGTATTTACAGAAATGCAACCTGTAAGAAGGGATAAAAGGAACATCACCGTCCACAACAGATACATCAACAAAAGGGAAATAAACAATTGTCGAAATTAAGTACGGAGTTTCCCGTGTGAAATTGAAATATCAAAATCTAGAAAAAGGAAAATATATCTGTTTGTACATGTTGTATAAGATTGATTTATAGTAAGTTTCCTTGAGTAATTTTCCATAATATAATTAGAGCATTTCGGATAATTTAAATCATTACTTTGCTCATTTACACTTTCATAAAATGAAGAAAAAAAAACAATTTTTGATTAACGGTAAACGATTATTATTTTTATTCGTTTTTTTTTATAATGATGACATATTTTTGTTTATAAATGACAATATGATAATGAAGGCAAATGGTACAACAAAATCAATTTTAGTGTCGAACATTTAATTTTTTTTAAGATTCCTAAATCAAAACATCAGAAAGAAAGATAAGACTACAGAAAGAAAATTTGCAACGTTCTTCACATTTTTGTAAGAAAACTTCCATTTGAAACTCTATCGAGTTTGAGCGGTGCTCGAGGGTATCATCAACTTAGTAGTCGATGCATTTTGCATATAGCTCCTCCCCGTGTTTATATCTTTAAATACACTGGCTTACAATTGTTTTGTTTTGAGTTCGCAGGAACTTAATAAAGTGTTATTTTCCTCATCTAAGGAAAAATTGATAACATTTTATTTTGATTGACTTTATTGAGTACGAATACGATCTAAACTACGGTCACCGTGTACTTAAAACAAAATCAGGAACATTTGAAAATAATATGTTATCTGTTTATAAATATTTGGTGGAATGGTTTCTGAAGTGAAAGAGTGCATTTATCCATAAAGGAACCATTCGGTAATAAAATCGGCCCTTGTTCTAATGCATTAATTGCAGTTAACAACAGTATACATAAAGAATTTTCATCATAGATATATTTAAAAACCTGTTTTAATCGATTTTCCAAAAAATCAATTGTTAATTTAACCATATTTGAGAAAATCTGAACAGTACGTACTTGTTTGTTATAACTGTATATTTAGTATTGCTAAAAATGGATAATAATTTGAGCGAAGAGAAATTTCAGAACAAAATGCCTTTAAATGTTTTTACTTTCTTCATTCGAGATTTTCCTAATGGTTTGAATACGTTTTAAAGTGAGTCGTTGGTTTCTACTTGAAGTGAATGAATACAATATAAAAATGTCAATGAGTTTACATTTTAAAATTATGGAATAATTTATTGTTCGGTTATGAAAGAACTGCTAAGATCAAAATGATCGTTGCAAATCAAAATTTACTAATGTTATCTAGAATATTTAATAATTCTGCTAAAATTCTATACCTCCCTATTTCGGTAACCCTTCGCATATTTTATTTAGTATACATCCTGGGGCCTTGGTGGCCGAGAAGTCTAAGTAACTCAACTACAAAATGTACTGTGTCACTAGACTGTCAGCACTTGGGATGGTAGGGCGCCCGTGAACAAGTTTTACCCTGTCGGATTATATTATATATTTGCCTGTTCGAAATCTATAGCTTGTTATACCTGTAACTGTCATGTGTTGTCAAATTTAGTCTTGTCTAAACCTAACTTATGAAGAGCGGACAATAAAATGTCTCGGCGGAAGAATACGACATTTTTCCTGATTTACGAAGTACATAACTGTTGTTACTTTTACAATAGCTTAAACCTCGGAATATATAATCCGTACTACTGGAAGAAATATTTGCCAAGCTTAAATACCTGTGTAACATATTGACTGGACAATTGATGTTATTAGTCTTAGAAATGAGAACATCGTTACCCTCTCTGTACACATCTGTTTTACTCTTTTCGAGAAAAAGGTTCACATATGAGTCATAAAAAATTATGTTATTCCTTTTCAAATTTGACAATTCTGAAAAACGTAAAAAAACAGAAAAACACAATAAGCACATACATGATATTCTCAAATCTTTTAAAGAGTACTTTTCATTGCCATATTACAATACAACATGTTTCAAAATTTCCGGAGTAATTGGCTCTTTTTTGTTTACAGTATGACCTATTAGTCTTAGAGCACCTTCTTTGACAGATAAAACTAAATCTGATTTACATGGATCAGATAACCCGGCGAGCCGGTGAGTCCAACTAATAGTGTAAAACATTTCATTAATCTTGCTATGTGATTTAGCAGATTCAGTTAATTATATTAAATACAATAAAACATGAGTGTCAGAACCATGTAAATAGGAAATTCCATTAAATACACACCATTTAGTCCAAGCTTCAAAAGCATATTTGTAGTTTTTTGCTGTATTCTCTGATCTAGACGAAAGACAAAACTGTGGCAACTTAGTTGACAACTGTGAAAGGTGACTGTTGAAAGAATTCTTTGGTAATGCTTCCCATCTACCAGTATGAAAAATAGCTGAAAAACGTAAATACATATTAAAATGAGAACACTGATTTATGATAATAATCAATAAGCCGTGTCTACTATATTCCATATAGGACCATGCTTTCCTTGACCATGCCAACAACTGGCTATGTCAGCTTAATTTTAAAATAACACATATAAATAAATAACAATCTTCAAGCCATGTCAACTAAACTTCTGTAGGGCCATGCTTTTTCCCTGACCATGACAGCAACCAATCATGTCAGAATATACAATGGATACACAAATAATTGTAATCAATCTAAAAGCCATGTCAACTATAATGCTATAGGACCATGCTCTTCTGAGACCATATCAATCAAATGATCATTATAAGAAAAATCTGTGTTATACAGTATAGCATCAAGCTTTCATTCTGATTGCCAACACTGACGAATTAAAACGTTACGAACCGAAAATAGACTTTTCGTTCGAACCTTGCATAAAAATTCTAAAACATCAGCGACATAATCTTGATATATCATATTTTTTTTTTAAATGTATGGCCAAAACACTGCATCCGTCCATTTAGGGACAATCAATGTACCATTTGCCTTGCAAGCTATAACATGTTTGATAACTCTTAGAATCAAATAAATTGGAGGAACAAGCCAATTGTTCTCTTGAGACCAGTTTTGTGTAAAAGCGTCGATAGCTTCAGCAGTAGCATTCCAAAACAAGAAATTGTAACGAGGTAGCTTAGTATTTAGATGGTTAGCAAAGCGATCGATTTTATGTGGACCCCAGATTTCATCTATTAAATTGAAAAATTCGAAGGAGACACCCCAATCTTCCTGATCAACCATTTTGCTAACATTATCAGCCAAAGTGTTTTCAGAACGTGGAATCTATTGTATATGGATTGATATGCCTTGTTGAGAACAAACAGAAAATATAGAATTTGCTAAATTTTGTAACTCTAATTTCATGCTTCCAGATCTAACAATTCTTACACAATTTTGGTTATCTGTTAACCATTTCAATATTCTCCCTTTGAAAACATTTTTAGAAGAAATCAGGGACTGCTCAATTGCCTTCATTTCTCTCTAAGTAGAGCTCAGTTGCATTTCTGAACGATTCCACATTTGATGAAAAATCTTACTATTAACTTCTACAGTATAAGCACCACAAGCAACATTACTTGCATCTGTGTACACCATTACCGTAGATTTGCTATAAAAATCGAGCTTTTTTTACATTAACTCTCTTAATGTTATCAAGCCAAAACAGTAACTCGTCCTTAACTTGGACTGGTATTTCCATATTCAATACCGTATCCCATGATACCCTACTTTCAATACACATGTAACTATATCTAGTTTTAAGTCTAGAAATATTGCCAATTACAGGAGACATAGATATAATTTCTCACTACCTGGGCTAATCGTCTGGCTGACAATGTGTTAAAATCAAACAAAGCATCCGATAAGGAACATATCAAATCATTAATACGCCTGTCAGGTATAGTAATTCAAAATTCTAGCTCCTGTTTTTTAAAAACCCGGCTGACAAAAGGCTTGTCTAACAAAAAAAACATCTTCATTACATTCTTCAAAAGTAGGAGCAATGCCAAAACCATCGTCCAGATCGTCCAAAAAACTATCTTTATAGAATTTCTTCTCCAGTATTTAACCATTTCACGTAGACATTTTAAAAAAATAAAAGGAGCTGTTGATAAGCCAAAAGGTAAGACAGTGAAGCAGAAAAACTGCTGTTTCCAGGAAAACCCTAAAAAGGTGTGCTGTTGGGGACAAATGATGATACCCCGATTTTAAATCAAACTTATATAGTGAGTAATCATTCGCAAAATATTGTATTGCAATTTTCTAGTCTTCAAACTTGAACTTGTCTTTCCTGACACTTTGATTCAAAATACTGAGATCTAATATTAACCTAGGCTTAGAAGATATATTTAGCGCTACGCTCAAAGGATTCACGACGAAATGCTTAAAAGGGACTAACTTAGCACACCCAGTATCTAATAATTCAGAAATAGATTCATCAACAAATTTCTCATTCATAAATGCAGATTTGTTGTTCTTACAGTGCATCTGTTTAGGTGTTTCTAAAAACGGTATAATGTAACCGCCTTTTATATTGTTAATAACAAAATCACTAGCGCCAATATTTTTCCAAAATTCGATATGTTTATTCAAACTCCCCTTTACACCATGAAAAGTTCTATTATGTTCTGCATTTTCAACAAACTTTATTTGTTCAAGAAAAATAGAAAAGTCATTAATACTGTTTTCATTACCCCATTCAGAAAAAATATGATTCACAATCTAAATACTTATCATTAAATTCCGGTTTAAGATCGTTGGGCGCCTTGTCCTTGAGCTTTGGACTGAAATTTCTGGACCCTGTTAAGTGGGCAGTTCTTGCTCCAATGTCCAAACTTTTTACACTGGTGACACATGTCATACTGGGCCGGCTCACGCCGATCGTAGCCTGCACGAAAGGGCTGTGGAGGTTGAGAATAACCACAGTAAGGCTGAGAATAAGCAGGATTCGGCTTAGTGTCAGATGGTCTAGCAATTTGGGTAGCTTTGTTGCTAATGTTGTACGGAGAAGAGCGAGGTTTGGTCCTCTCTTTAATTGACTTAACAGCACGACTTTCGGCTTGTCTAATCTTCTTTTCATCGTCAGAGTTATCAGCAATGGTATTTAACTCATATTCGCGCACTGTAGTCCAGCCCCCTGCAGAGCTGTCGGCGATCCTTATCGACTTATTCCTAGCTTTTACTTTAGTTATAAGCTCAAACACAATACTGTTAGTTGGAGAATCTAAAGAGGGGCCCTTCTTTCGAATTTTATGGAGCCCGGTCAGAATTTCATCGTTGAAATAATATTGAATACTGTTCCCTTCTTTCTTGAATTTGATACCGACTTCTTCTTTAAATTTACGTGATAAATTGTCTTGCTCGGAATCCAAAGCAGCTTTTAAGTCTACAAGTTTGTAATCTAGATAATCACGGAACAAATGAAAAGCATTCGCGATATCACAACTGGGAGCAGGGGGTAGGCTATCCACCTAAATTTTAAGATCTCAACAAAAATTTAAAAAAAATTATGTAACAGGAAGCTATCTCTATCCAAAAAATTGAGTTATCTTTCTTTTTGAATTAATATTTCTTACCTTCAAAGAACTATAGTCTGTTTCATAAAATACTATAACTGCCACACATTCAGAATACTTTTATTGATCTGAAAATAATTATAAAAAGTTAAATTAAAGATAACATTAATGGTAGCAGTCATAACTAACTATTCATCTTTTATACTACATGTATTGTCAATTGATTAGTGCATTTATTTAAAAAAATAAACAATACATACCATTACAATATAGGTTTCCTTCTCTGTAATCTTTCGTAAATTCTTCTATGTTTAACTCATACTGATCTTCATTTTCATACATTTCCTCCTCGTAGTATTTGATCTATAAATGGAAATATACAAAATTTATTATAAACAATTCATATTGAAAATCAATTTAACCTAATAACAAATGTAGAAAGCTTTAACGCATTAAGCAAAAGTAAAAGCAGCCTAGTTTAGTGTTAAAATGATCAACAAGTTCAATTTACAAGTAACATAAAAGTCGACACATAGACATGATGAACAAGACGTAAACACATATAGCATTCAAGAATCATAGCTAAGAATAAGGCATTTGAAATTGAAAGCAGGTAAGCAAATTATAAAGAAGTTTTAATTGTCAAATATTAGTACAACTGCATGCAAGTTATCATATGCTAGTGATGTGTGAAAAAAAACCCAACATAAACAGATATATTAAAAGCTTTACTTGTAATTAAAACATTGCTCCATTTGGAGTGTTTAAGAATCTGCGTGTTGTTCATCAATTATTGATTAAATTAATTTTTAAATAATATCATTCACCACAGTCACAGTTTTCTTTTTTTGATCTGTATATATATATTCACCAATATTAGAAATAAACAAATTACTTTTGAGATTAAACTCACTTTTATTCAATACAATTTAGTTTAAATTCAACAAATTCAAAAACATAGATATACAGTCAATAATATTGTAGAAGTATGGAGTTTTTCTTAAACAAAGGAAAGACTGGAGGATAATGGAAAATGTTTTTAGATAATGAACTGTCAAGTCAAACAAAGCAAACACCTTAAATGTGTCATTATTGAAGGACATAATCTTCCCACTGTATTTGGTGTCAGTATTTGACTCATCATCTGTCCATACATGAGTTATCAATTTTCCAACAAAGCTATCAGGGTCTTGAAATAGATCCATTTTCTCGCTTCTTATTTTGAGTAATTGTAGCAAATTGTTGGTGAGCGTTTCTATGTTATGTTGTTTTCCTTTAGTACTTAAGTTAAAAAGATGTTTATCACCGCTGTTTACTGCCATTGTTTCCTTATGTATTTGAAGTTGATTTTTTAAGGCTAAATTTGTTCTTTCTTTGTTTTTAATGGTTCCAGTTGTAATTTTATTTCATTTAAGTTTTGCCAAATTCCTAAAATAGTGATATTCTTCATGACCGTTTCCTTTTTTTTTTTAACTTTTTATCCTCATTATCTTTTTTTTTCCTTAATTTTATTGTCAATTATTTGAACTCTTTCCTCGTACAGTTGTTGTCGATTTTCTTTTGCCTCATTCGTTACGTTTTTCCGCTCAGATCTAACATTGGCAATAATTTTGTGTTGCTCATTTTCAGGTTTTGAACTCAACCAATCTTGGGTTTGATTTTGTCCATACATTATAGAACCTTCAATAGTTTTTGGCATGAAATTTGGACCTGTACGTTATTTGTTGTCCAGATCAGCAAAAAGCATTAAAAAGCAAATGTTATTTGGTGGACAAGATTTACTGTTTTCACTTAAAAATTCAGACGGTTCGAAATAAATTCCTTCAGGCAAAAAATCTTTAATAAGAAAATGACATTTAATGCGTAACGAACAAGCAAAGACTTTTAAAATTTGAATGGTATTCTTGTTTAAAGACGGAGAGCAATCAAAAAGGTAGGTAGATTCTGGTTTAAAAGGTAGCTGTGGTCCTGGTAAAAAGTAAACTTCATTTTTCAAAAAAAGTTCCGGATTTGTCTCACAAATGTCAAAAAATTCAATAATTCTGTTATATGTAGGTCCAATATTTATTGCCAAAAATTCGTTGTTACCAGCTACATGTATAGTCCAATACGGTTCTGTTAAAGTTTGACACAAAATTCCTAAAGCTCTGCAAATGCATAACATTTCGTTGTTTTGAAGTGCGGCTAAAATAAAATTTTGTGTATAATTCAATGTACTTTTAGATGTTTTAAAATATGTTACCAAATATTGAGCCAAATAAAAAGTTCCTCTTGCATTATGAAAAAAAGTGTTGAAACGATTTCCTCTAAAGTTCAATATTGGTACATCAAAAATTCCATGATGCTTCTTCAAATATATCTTGGTGAAAAGAGGGTCACCAGATCCATCTTAAAAAAACAGTTTTGATAACAATCGTATCAAATAATGGTTTTTCATGTTGAATATTAACTTTAAAATCAGATTCTAGTTTGGAAATTTCTTTTTCGCATACTTCAAAAAATTGTAGTGATGGATGCACTGCACATTTAAACGACTGGACTGTGTAAGTTGGTGATGAAGCTGAAATATCTGTTGCCAAAATTTTATTCACTTTATTTTCAGTTGCACTGCAGTCAGTCATGAAATTTTTTAACTTTGCCAAAAATGTTAGGAGGATCCAAAGGTTCGGAAAATTGTGTTACTTCTTGAAGCATTTTTTTGGTACATTCAACATATGTTGTAGCTTTCCCACCTTTTACCTCTTTTAATCCTGTAGTAAATGTCCGGTGATTTTCATTGGTAATTTGTACATCATAATAATGTCGGCCTAATTTTGTAGTTGCATCGCGGTGCATTGTAATATTTGCTGCATTATAAATTTCTTCACCTATATGTTGTTTTGCAATCAACCTAATTCAGCGGTTAAATTGCTTGCAGTTGTCTTGGATTGTTAATCGCCAATTAACATATTTAATAAATTAAAAACACATTTAATCAATGGAGCACAATGCTGTAGACCTATTCCACGGCTTCTAAAATTGTAGTATATTTGGCGGATTTTATCGTTAAATGGTTTCCCTTTACTTTCTAGTCTAGTTTGTATCAAGTCATCTTTTACATTGCTATTATCATCATTTCGATATTCCGACTTCAGTATATCTAATTCATCTTCCAAGTTTTTAATTATGCTTTTGGAAATAATGATTGTGTTGCCTTTTCATGATGTTTTTTCCTATCTAATAAATCATTGAATCTTTGTTTTAACAGTGCTATAGTATTATGTTGTCTCATAATTGTTGAAGCCTGCCTTTTAATTTTTTGATTAAGCCGTGAAACATTAATTGCCCTTAATTTTTCTCTTAATTTCATATTTGACGTCTCATATTCTTTAATGGTATTTCCTGACTTCTTGCCATCTTCTCTCATTTCCTCATCATTGTCATCTACTTGTCTTTTCAAAACTCTCTTGGGAAATACAAAATCGGCTTGCAAATACTTTTGTAATCTGTCATTGTTTCGGTAGTTCTTCAATTTTGTTACTAGATGAACAACTCGCTTAGCTTTGTTATAAATGCTTCCAACTATTACAGCTTGTGGAGTTACACCACCAAGTTCACACAGAACTTTATGGACCATTTGAGGTTTCCCATTTACGTGTTTAAAAACGTCATGTACAACATAGTTTGTAACCATGTTGTTTGACATAATGACAGCTCATCAACTCAAAACAAAAATGTTACCATATAATGCTGAAGTATTAAAAAGTAACAAAAGATTTACCATTTATGAACAATTTAAAGGTATTGAGTTATCTACCTTATCAGACATATCTGGCTGGTGTTATTACAATTACATTTCAATTTGTCAAAGCAACTTCTTTTTATGTATAACATTTGCAAACCATGACTTTTAAATATTTTAATTTGGGTAAACTTATTTAATAATGGACAACTGACTTCAATTTATGATAAATTTTATTCATGAAATTGTTTTGAGTTATATCCCTTTATAAAATATTGAGTTATATCCCTTTATCAAATTATAACAATTTAATAATAATAAATGTTACCTGTGAAATGAATGCTTACCTCAAATTGAAATGAATATGTTGAATATCTGCCAAACTCTTCCTATTTTTTGTAGACAATTTCTGAAGTAACTAAACTGAAGTACAATAAAGAGAAATTGAACTGAAATATTCACTTTTGCCATTTGATGTCATTTGATGTGTTCGTTTTGTATTCTGATTTGCTTGGGATTCAGACATGTTGATATAATATGACAGGTAACATATGTGAAGCAGGATCTGCTTACCCTTTTGGATCTGAAAAGTATATAAGGCTGGTACCTTTAATTTTAAGTATTTTTGAACCCACTTTAATGTCTCGTTGGTGTTGCTCAGTTGTTTTTTTTATATGTTGTAATATGTTGATTGTTTATCATAAAAATAAAAATAATCATAATTTGTTGCAGGCATGCTTACCTCAAACATGATGTGAAGATGCTATCAAACTGCAAAAAAAGTTTGGTTTGAAAATGATTTCAAATGTCTGCATACACCTACAATATACAAAATGTCATTATGGGTGGTTGCCAATCATAATTCATACAAATAACATACTAACTGTGAAGAATGAATAAAATCATGTTCTTTGTAATGGATTATGCACAACTCATGATAATTATCATACTAAATCATGAAGAAAAGGATTATCACTCTCTTACTTATATACTTAAAAGTCATCAATTTATCATTTATTGTCATACAGTATGAGTGAAATTCATATCAATAGTTTATTCTGTTTAATATGACAAGCTGTTTTCGTCAAAACTATGTTTAAACCATTTTTTCGAAAAAAATACACACTGAGAATTAAAAAAATCACACTGAGATTTAAGAACCTAAAATAACACACTGAGAAATCGAAATTACACACTGAGATTTTAAAATTACACAATGAGATTTCAAAAAATGAAAAAAAACACTGAGAATTTAAAATTACACACTGAGATTTTAAAAAGACACACTGAGAATTGTTAATTACACAATGAGATTTCAAAAATACACACTGAGATTAATATGCAACTTACTAATGAATATTCACGAGATGAATAATTCAACAGATTAATATCTTGGTCTCCCGAACTCTTGTCATTATAATGAAATGCGGTTCCTACGACCAACATTCGTTATAAATTTCAAGACTTAACAACTTTTTTTGCTTACTCATATTCATAAGTTTGTTGCCTATAATTCAGATTATTACTAACAGTATATCGGGATTTTTGGCTTAAAACTGTTTAAGCATGGTCCCTTTTCAAAAGTCTTCAACTGTTACCCTGATTTTGCAAAGTAATCTTTTATATTTTTGTTACGTTTATATGCTAAAATAGGCACTTGGGAAAAAAATTCATTGCATTGTTTGTATTTTTGCACCATTTGGTTATATTTTGTAATAAGAGTAAGTGGGTATTTTTCTTGTTCTATTGGTCTTTAATAACGTAGTTTTTCTATACGTTGTATTTTTAATGTTTTTTTATAAAACATTTAGCGTCAAATTGAAACTAACGAGTTCTGTCCCCTAGTTGTTTTAAACTTGTAATAGATTCAGATTAAGTATGCTAATTAGATATGTGCGCATAAAAAGTGCGCACAAATCTCAGTGTGTAATTCTAACTTCTCAGTGTGTAACTTCAAATTCTCAGTGTGTGTTTTTCAGTTTATTTCGTCTCAGTGTGTCTTTCTGAAATCTCATTGTGTAATTTTCTATTCTCAGTGTGTACTTTTTAATTCTCAGTGTGTAATTTTCAATTCTCAGTGTGTGTTTTTCATGTTTTGCTATCTCAGTGCGTTTTTATGAAATCTCAGTGTGTAATTTTTAATTCTCAGTGTGTGTTTTTAGGTTTTTTAATCTCAGTGTGTTTTTTTTTTTTAATTCTCAGTGTGTAAATTTTTCGAAAAATGGTTTCAACATAGTTTTGACGAGAACGGCTTGCCATAGTTTAATCAATTTATTGTACATGCTATAATTTAATTAATTAATTCTTCCTTTGGACTTTACTTGGTATGGTGAGTTTTGTTAAGTTGTTGCAAAGTAGAATAATTTGATTATAAGGTCCACAGTCAGACAATAACTAAAGTTAGTGATATAATACTTATAAAATGTGTAAAAAGGTTGTGATGTTTGTGTTTATTGCTCATGCACTGAAGTAACTGCTAAGTGTTGTGTGTTTGAATAGCTTTATTTGGAAAAAAGTATTTGAAGATGTGAAGATGTATGCAATATGGTAGATATCAAGAATATTTTGGTGCAGTGTAAACATGAATTTATAATGAGTATCAATTAATATAGTTGAAACATACAATTAGAAAGCAAGTGTATTTTGGCATAGTCTGATACAGTGGGGTGTAGATGGGTGATATAGGCCCAAGTCCCTTTTTATTTTTAATACAATACATGTATGTATCTCACCTTTCTTGGAATGTTAAAAAACACTCTAAGGTACCAACACTAGATTTTGAATTCTTCATTACTGATATAATTATTCATAATAAAATTTTAGTACACCTTATCATACACCATATTCATAATTCATATCTCAACATCATCGATCACAAATTATTACCTCACATCCAAGAATCATTTAATTTAAAGCTTACTTAAACAAAAATCCATTGAAAAAAATACATTTTGCTTTTAGAAAATATGCATGTTCACAGAAATGTAGTTGTCTGTTATTAAAATCATTCATGAAAGAAGCCACAAATTTGACTGTTTGCATAAGAATTAGCACCTGTGTGACGAATCAAAGAACTTGCTGTGGTTTTTAAATTTTGAGAAATTTGAACGACCAATAGACATCTTTCTCTAAAGAAAGTCTTCGTAACAGTTTCATATGGCACCACCACCATACTAAAACAACACAATGATGTACCGGCATTACAGTTTAGTCTGTGGGGTGCCATATGGAACTCTTTCCATAGCAAATGCTAAACCTTATAATTACATAATCTTATATATGGTACAAAATGGTATACATTATAATCTCCCATATGGTATACATTATAATCTTCCATATGGTACGAAATGGTCATGGTACAAAATTACTATGATTCAATTGAATTATCAAAACAATCACTATCATTTGCAAGTATTTATTCCCCATTCTTCTCAATATTCAAATTCATTTCATATCAGTTAAGAATAAGCTTCTCTTATTGGATAAAAATGGACCACATGACTTTATCTATTCTTCAGTCAAAAATCCCATCAGTCTTTAACAGAAAAAATATGGCCCAGAAATCTATCATTTCATAAAATGCAATAGCGATTCATAAATTAAAAAATTATAGAAAAATTTGTTTTGTATTTATATACTGAATCATTGCACTTAAATGAATGGTAGTGACTTATGGTTGTCACTATGACTGGTCTTTACTATTTCCTACAGAAATCACACAATACCTAGTTTTTTCTTAAAACAATTTGAATTTATGAGAATTTTAAAAGACATGGCTCCTTAGGGGACGACCATTTGATATTCTAGGGGGGGGGGGGGGGGGGTTCCTTGATTATCACAAAAATAAATAGTCTGTTCTGTGGTCATTCGAAAATAAATAATCTGACTTACAATGTATTTAAAATAAATAACTTGGCAGGTCTTTTAAGCCATTTTATAAAAGTATGAGATGGCAAAAAAAAAATATTATTTAAAATACTTGAAATGTCTGAAAATGGGTTTCATTTAACTCGAGGTATATTGCCTCAGGAACACTTACCTCACTGTTATTATAGGGCCGTAACTAAATTGAGGCAATTGCCTCATTTATGAAATTTCAAACCCAAAAGCTTGTCTTCATATAAAAAAAAATAACCGATCCCCCGTCCCCCAGAATATCAAATGGTCATCCCCTTAATGACATAAACGTAATAGTTATTGAAGAACTTGTCAATAGCGTGATACATGGACTGTCATTATGACAATGTAATTGACTCTACTTGATAATGACAATGTCTATGGCTCAGTCATATCGCTTTCTTAGTCAATACCACTGTCCTGTGGGTTTTCCATATATCACAATAATGACCGATCATATAATCTGATAACCGCTGATTTTCTTCTTCATCAGTTTCAAAACGTAAATTTAATGAAGGTACAGTGAGATAGATATCAGATTCCGTGGGTACTTCAATGCCATCAGATTCGAGTCAGTATCACTTGCAAATTATTTTCCATCTTTACTACACGAATTTCACGAGATATTTGGCTCAAATCACAACTTCCGGTATTCTAGAGTTATCTCCCATGTGAATAGTTGGACAGCCTACAGGAGGCTGTGACTCACCTCTATCATGTGCATTAGTTGCGGTGTGGTCCGTATCACCAACATCCGACATAGCTTAAAATTAAGCCAACTTTACTGCACTAAGACTGAGCTTCGAATGGTCAAACTATGAAAATGTATTTTCAATGTAAACTTTTACCGCGAATGACCAGTCCGTGCTATCATACAAAAAAACTTTAAACTCTTAACTTTGTTAAGGTGACTTATTGTTATGCTAAAATACTTTAAATATTATTGTAAACATGAACACATGTTCCCAATATAACAACAAACCCATGTGCTATCGATAGTTAATAAATACATATATCTATTCCTAATGAAAAAAATAAATTATGTAATATATATATTCCATAAGGAAAAAGTACTATGTAATATCTATTCCAAATGGAAAAAATATTATGTAATATCTATTCCAAATGGAAAAAATATTATGTAATATCTATTCCAAAAGGAAAAAGTAGTATGTAATATCTAATCTAAAAGGAATAAATATCATGTAATATTTATTCCGAATGGAAAAAGTATATTGTAATATCTATTCCGATTGTAAAAAGTATTATATAATATCTATTGCGACCAAAAAATATTATTATGTTCTATGTATTACGAATGCCGGAATGGTAAGTTGGTATGTACAATTATGATTCTGATATAACTATAGTAGAAATAATACTAGTAAAAGAACAGGTATCGTGAATATGGGAATTAAGTGTTCCCAATGGTGCTGACATTAAATAATCATTTCAAATTATCCACAATTACTGGCATGCATATTTTACATATAAATGATATTTGTCTCATTAGAATTTACATTTATATTTCACAGCTGAACTTGTTAACATATTTACTTACCTTCAACATATGATCCATCATAAAGGAACATAAATATCTTTTTCATATTCATCAGCCTCCATGTTTGTTTGTACATTCAGGTATTGTGTACAGGTGAATATATCTAACTCATTAACACTTTTCAAATTACATTATAATTATTTAATCAGCATGTAAAACGCTGTTTTGATTAAGATAATAATCAATCAGGTGTAAACAAATCATCAGCATAATAGGGACATTTGTTATACTAATCAACACATAAGATAAGTTCGTAATATCAGTGGAACAAATATAAAACAGATGGAAAAAGTATTCCATGACAGAATTTTCACAGACCATATATTATTATAATATTGTTTCCCTCAGGAATAAATATTATTAGGAACAAATATACATTGACACTTCAATGATCAAGAGATTATTTACTGTTTAACACACAGCATTGCTTATATACCATCTTCTCCGCAAGTTTATTGTTTTCTGTTTGGTATTAAATTAATAATTAAGAATTTAAGATCCATGTTACATCTCGTGATCAATTTGTTTGCCAATCGTCAATGGCAGTCAGCAGGGTTTAAGAACATCAGTTGTTCGACTTGTTAGTCAAATGCGATTTGTTAAAATATACTTTTCACTTTTTTGGTCTTTTGGAAAATGTTGTTTGTGCTGTATTTAGACCCCTCTACCAAAACATTTGTTTTACATGGACACGTCTAAAAACTGCGGTTTTTATCCAAAGCAATCATAGGTTTAAACGTTGTTTTCAATTTAGACTTGTTTATATTTTTTCGTTTGGGCTTGTATTATATTTTCCTTCGGATTAATATGATCCGTTCACCCTATTTCGACTCTTTAAAATTCAAGAGTCTATCCTAAACTTATGTAAATTATATGGCCTTTCAAATACCGTTTCGAGTCCTAACATCACTGAAGAGACATTAATTGTCGAAATCCGGATATGGTGTACAATATTTTGCACCTCATGTTTGCGGTATACCATCTTCTCCGCAAGTTTATTGTTTAATGATTGGTATTCAATTAATAATTAAGATCCATGTTACATCTCGTGATCAATTTATTTGGCAATCGTCAATGGCAGTCAGCAGTGTTGAAGAACATCAGTTGTTCGACCTGTTAGTCAAATGCGATTTGTTAAAATATACTTTTCACTTTTTTGGTCTTTTGGAAAATGTTGTTTGTGCTGTATTTAGACCCCTCTACCAAGAAATTTGTTTTACATGCACAAGTATAAAATTACGGTTTTTATCAAACGCAATCATAGGTTTGAACGTTGTTTTCAATTTAGACTTGTTTATATTTTTTCTTTTGAGCTTGTTTTATATTTTCCTTCGGGTTTATATGATCCGTTCACCCTATTTCGACTCTTTAACATTCAAGAGTCTATCCTAAATTGATGTAAATTATATGGCCTTCCAAATACCATTTCGACCCCTAACATCACTGAAGAGACTGAATAAACGTTAATTGTCGAAATCCGGATATGGTGTACAAATTTTTGCACCTCATGTTTGCGGTATACCATCTTTTTCGCAAGTTTATTGTTTTCTGTTTGGTATCAGATTAATAATTAAGATCCATGTTACATCTCGTGATCAATTTATTTGGCAATCGTCAATGGCAGTCAGCAGGGTTTAAGAACATCAGTTGTTCGACCTGTTAGTCAAATGCGATTTGTTAAAATATACTTTTCACTTTTTTGGTCTTTTGGAAAATGTTGTTTGTACTGTATTTAGACCCCTCTACCAAGAAATTTGTTTTACATGCACACGTATAAAAATTGTGGTTTTTATCCAACGCAATCACAGGTTTGAACGTTGTTTTATCAATTTAGACTTGTTTATATTTTTTTCGATTGGGCTTGTTTTATATTTTCCTTCAGGTATATATGATACGTTCACCCTATTTGGACTCCTTTAAATTCAAGACTCTATCCTAAATTGATGTAAATTATATGGCCTTCCAAATACCGTTTCGACCCCTAACATCACTGAATAGACATTAATTGTCGAAATCCGGATATGGTGTACAAATTTTTGCACCTTATGTTTGCGGTATACCATCTTCTACGCAAGTTTATTGTTTTCTGTTTGGATTTAAATTAATAATTAAGATCCATGTTACATCTCGTGATCAATTTATTTGGCAATCGTCAATGGCAGTCAGCAGGGTTTAAGAACATCAGTTGTTCGACCTGTTAGTCAAATGCAATTTGTTAAAATATACTTTTCACTTTTTTGGTCTTTTGGAAAATGTTGTTTGTGCTGTATTTAGACCCCTCTACCAAGAAATTTGTTTTACATGCACGCGTTTAAAAATAGCGGTTTTTATCCAACGCAATCATAGGTTTGAACGTTGTTTTCAATTTAGACTTGTTTATATATATATATAATATATATATATATATATATATAAGTGCCTAAGAATGTAACTATAACACACTAATGAGTGTTATAAAATTAGTTGTTATATTTTATATTATTCACGCAATATTTCGCTAAACAAATTAGCTTCATCAGGCGCGTGCAGCCAACCAGGTAAAAGTTAGAGGCTGTAAAGAAATTTTTGCAGCTCAATGTTAGATGTCTAGAAAAATATTTTTGCCGCTTATTGTACATAGCAATTCTTAAATCCAAACAAATAGTTGTTTTAGTTAAATAGATCGAAGTTCAGGATTTATTCCTTTGGTTTTGGGTAGAACTGTTTTTCATTTCTCTCATTAAGTCCATCAGGTTCAAGAGTACGTAGATGATGCATCCAGAACCTTTCTCTCTGTTTTCTCCTTTGGGAGTCCCAATTTTGGTTTACCTCAATTATTTGAAAGGTGATATTTTCAAAAGTATGCCCTGTTCTTAAGAGGTGTCTCACTCACACCAGTTCCTTTCTCCAAAAAGTTGTCACCCGAAACACTGCTCCAGGAGCATACCTTACAGTTAAACCATCAGACTAAAGCGAATTTGCTTTATTTCTATGAAACATTTTGGTGTGTTCCAATGTAACCTTCGAAAGTAATACTGGCAATATCTAATGTTTTTGTTGTCTTATCATTTATTAAATTTGAGTATATACATATATATATATATATATATATATATAGGTAAATTATAATATATTAAGTAAATACATAAATAAAACTATTGGTAACTATTATTAATGATTTACACAACAACACAAATATGATATTTATATTTATTGAAAATCAATGCAGTGATGATAATAACATTGTAAGCAAAACGATATAAAAAACTAAATGAACAAATGATACTTGAGGACAGTTAAAAATGAATACTTTTATAAGTCAATAAAACTACACATTATCACTTTTCTGACAATTATCGTATTAAAAATCTGTCAACCACTTATGGGGCAGTACCAACAATTGGAATGATTGGTGCCGGTGTAAGCTGGCAAGGATTCTGAAAACAAACATTGTAAAATTATTCTTTGACTTCTTTCACCAATAGTTATAATAATATAGCATTTTTCCTCAAAAAGTTGTATTTCGTTCTTTCTATTTCATTATTACCTGATTTTGTAAACAGTCATCAGTATTTAAAATTTATTTCTATGAAACATTTTGGTGTGTTCCAATGTAACCTTCGAAAGTAATACTGGCAATATCTAATGTTTTTGTTGTCTTATCATTTATTAAATTTGAGTTGATGGCAAATCTTCCGTAATCTTTTTTGCGTTCATAACTTTTTGAGACCCGGAGATATGTAGTAATCTTGACAGAATAGACATATGTTTATCAGTACAGACTTTTTGCTGATCTGTAGATGCTTTATCGGTATTAACTGGTTACTGGTTTTTTTTAATTTGCTAGTTTTATTCTTAAATGATTATATTTCTTGTTATATATCTATAGACATGTTGATTTCTATTCTATTTTAGAAGAACCACTTTATAATAATAATCCATGTCGTTGGTCTTCTCCTTTTGATTGTTCTCATTTTTGTCATACCAGGACCCTTTATGGCTTACTATGCAATGATTTTTCTCATTGTTGAAGGCTGTTGTTCACCTGCAATTGTTTACATCCTCGTCTTTTGATTTTGGTTGATATCAGCAATCAAATCACATCTCCTTATTTTCACATGTTTAAAGTCAAAATCACTTTAGATTCCTGTATCTTTGTTGTGCCGCATTTACCTTGCCATTACCAAAACGACGGCTGCCACTAGTTGGACAGAAACTGCCTATCTTGCCAAAGAACTTGCGTTTGCCACTTTTGTTTTTTAATCACCCCTTGTATCCCCTATTTTATTAAGTTAATTTGCATTTTTCTACTTACCAGTGCTTCACAAATACACCTCCTCGTGGTTGCAGTACATGTTCTATATTTGAATTGCCAACCCGTTGCAGCACTTTCTCTCTCAATTTCAACACAATCTTTCTCAACAGTATTGGTACCTGATTGCAAACATATTTCTATTTTGTTATAATTTTCATTTACAAATATGGACAAATTTATTTTAAAAGACAATATCAAATTCATGATGTTATACGTGAATTGTCTAAAATATCCAGTTAAACACAAGTAGTATCAACATTTTTTTTTTTACAGATTGACTTCGTGATTTCTTGTATATATTGTTTTTCTTGATGTTATTCATTTGACATTAAAATTTCTACTGCCCTATAAGCTTCTTAAAAAATGTCATATGCATTTTTAGTAATAATTGTATATTAAAATATTTCTGACTGTCTTATATCCCTATATACATACCAACAGTTGGTTGAGTGAAACTTGATCCTGAACCAACCAATACAGTGGTACCTTCATTTATTCCATCAAAACCTCCTGTCCAGTATTCTTCAGTAACTTAAAATATAAATATATCACTTGGTCCAAATAATTAGCCAGGTTAAAGTGGTCGAAGAACTGAAACAGATGCCTAAACTAATACAGCATGACTTTGTATCACTGAACATCATGACCTTGTATCACTGAACATCATGACCTTGTATCACTGAACATCATGACCTTGTTTCACTGACAGGAGAAATATTTCTGCTCTCAAATGATAATTTTCAACAAGAGAAATATATGTAGGTCTCTGATTCAACACAAGTCCTACTAGAACAATTGTATTTGATGGTATATCAGATCCATAACGGAGATAGTATACGAAAAAACAAGTAAAAAACAAATCATGTGTTGAGGACCCATTGTTGGCCTTGGTCTGCTTTTTGCTCTTTGTTCGAGTTGTTGTGTCTTTGACACATTCACCGTTGCCATTCTTAATTTTATCCTATCATACCACAGTTTGAGTAGACGAGTATATTAATTCTATTTAGCACAATCTTGTGTTTCCTTGTTACAAAGCAGGAAAATGTTAATTCGGATGCTAAATTGAAATGCTCTAACTATATATCACAGTATATCTGTCAAATAAAGCAATGAAAATATTTCTAAACTATGATTCAAGCAATTAAAAGCAAAATTGCAATCATAAATAAATTATAATGCTGTCATCAGCAGTGGCGGATCCAGGGTAGAGAGTAGAGGGTGTATCTCCCTTTGATCGCCAAAAATCTTATTTTTCTCACAATTTAATCAAATTTTAGCATAAAATCGTACAAAAATGTTATCCCCATTTTTCTGGAATTACGCCCCCCCCCCCCCCCTTTAAAAAAAATCATGGGGGTTTCACCCCTGATTAGGAGATCTTATTCATTAACGTTGAAAGTTACTTATTGGTGGATAAATTGATTATAATTATGTTAGAATCAGAAAAGAAAACGAAACGTACTTGGTCTATACAACAATTATATACAACAAAGACACGTTATTATTCCTCCTAATTTACCAGGTCTTTTCCTAATTACTGTGTGTCTCGCGGAGATGTAACAAATACTTATTATCATATTAATTTCGTGTAATCAAACACCGGATGGAACCCATGACATCTTGCACAATAAGCGACAATTGTTTTTAATTCAACTAAAACAGATATTTTATTTATTAAAATAGAAATGATTCAGTTTTAGAATTATTGACGTCATTATTTATTCCCCTTTTGGTTTCCTTGCTTCCCATAAATTATAAGTCTTTAGCTTTAAAAGTGCTGACTGTGAGTGTTCCGGTGGAGGGTAAATCAAGGACGAGCTTCAAATCAGACAAAAAGGGAAATATGTTCTGCTAAAATTTTAATCACAATATATTTGATATAGTCTTACACCAATTTAATATCTGATTATATTCTTACCACCGAGAGTATTTAATACTGCTACCACGCTCGTTACTTCTGCAGCGTCATTAGGTTCCCATAGTGAGGCATTGAGTGACAGACAAGTCAGCTGTAAAACACATCGACAAGTGACATTTTAAGCAGTGCTTTTTTGAATGTAATATATTTTTTAACGAAATACTACAATTTCAAATGGCAGCTAAGTAGCATTTTTTACTTGGTAGGTGCATTTTGTTTTGCCTGAGAATACCATATACTTATCATATATCAAAAATATTTAAGATGTATACAGATCATTTGAATATGTAAGCTGATGCCTAAAACCAATACCATTTGATTAGGATTTAATGGCAAGCGACATGGTGGGACTATTTGTGATCTAATTTAGTTGGTACACCTTAACAGTCTGCAGGGCGACACGTGAACCGTACAAAGGCACATTTATTTTCCTACTTATCAATCAGTCCTTGTCTTCAGTTTGATGCGATAGGAAAATAAACCGACAGCTTCGGGTACCCAATGTGACCACGCGAGCACTAAAGCTGTTTTAAACAATTAGATTCTAGTAACAAAAAGACTATTTCTAAATAAACCTGCAAACTTCTTTTTCTTCAGAACATATTTATGGCAAGTCTAAGGACTGATATCAAAGTTTCATTGTTTGTGATGTTGCGTATACAAAGATGGTGCTTGTAATTACATGTAGCACACATTACGTGATGCTAGCTTGTGCATATCTAAACAAAATTTAAATAATAAATTGATAACAAAGAAAATGTAAACGTTATGTACCTCAGCCGCAAGCCATGACTGCGAATCTGTAGGACAGATAAAGTAACAGTTCCCAGATCCAGGTGGTATCTCATTGAAACCGGGCGCACATGGCAACCGCTGATTACAATCAACTAAAAGCAAGAAATAAATAGATATAACTAGGTCATGCAAAAACAAAAATTACATTATTTCAACTTTAAAGTTGGTCATATCCTAATAGATGGTAAAATATAACTTTAATAACTTTGTCTTTATTAAATATCAAAATAATGAATTGTTGTGTTACCTATTTATATATGAAACACTTTAAACGAATTTATTAATTGAAAAAAACTATATTATCATACACTAGTCTTATTTGTTTCAAAAGCAGCGAATATAGTGTTTAATTACAACTGCTTTGATCAGCTATTTGTTGGAATAATTTTAGTATTTACAGTTAGCATTTGTCACTTATAAGATACGGACTGAATAAAATTCTATATTTATAAATTGTATCTATAAGAGTAAAACTACACTTCCTTTTACAGAAACAATATTTCGGCCATGTCACGATGAGGGTACTACTTTAGAGTTTATTCAAATTACTCTATGTACGTATTAAATTAAGAAATTGAAATGATATTATTAGGTACGTACATGGCCATTAGAGAGGTAACAATAAGTTAAATATAAAGAAACCAGAAAAGTCATGCTGTGGCTTTTTGTGATGATGGGTTGCTTTCTCAATGAAGTGCATCCAACATTTCCTTTTATTCATATTTAGATGTCATTAGCAGACAAGTGTCTATGCCACGCTCTGAACTGTCCGAGGTCTTACGTACGGACCTTTATGGACAAATACAGTTCATCACATACACAAATACTTTATCTAGGCCAAGCACTACAACGTAAAATACCTACCATTGCATCGAGGTCCACCAAATCCCTCTGAACAAGAACATTGTGCTATTCCTAAGGTGTTGACGCTACAATTTCCATCATTACCACAAGGGTTGTTTGTACAGGCGTCAACTGTTAATTCGAGATACAAATAAGCAAATGTTTTGTAACATTTTATGCCAGGATATTTAAGTTGCAATATATTATTGTCACTGGGAAAACAAAAACTCACCACCTAAAATAGTCAACTGATAAAGTTTCTTGTGAATATGCACATCTACACATTATTTCCTCATTAACTACAAAGTTTCATGAAATTCTGTTATATGGTTTCAGAGGAGTTGCGATGACAAACTGTTACAGTAGTATATTAAGGCAAAATTCTAAGATCAAAAGGGCATAACTGCGATAACAAAAACAGGACTGACGGACTGACGGACAGACTGACAGACGGACGGACTGACTGATGGACGGACGGGTCAAAATCATCCTACGCAACTGTGTGGGGTATAATAATCAGCATCATCATATATGTATGAGTTCACGATCTTGACATCAATAACGAATTGTGTAAATTGTAAAAAATGGCAATATTTTTTTATAAATTCGAAAATCCTCTTCCCTAACGAAAATTTAAATCTTTATAAGTCATGCATCACGTTTGAAATAGAAAAGCTGCCATTGTTAATTTCAATATTTTATGGTAGATCGGGTCTAAATTATTTCTTTTATTGCAAATAGCTGCAAATGATCGATTCTAAATTTTTACAATTGTTATTAGCAAATTTGATGCAAAAATTAATTTGTGAACTTTTCATTTGAATGAAAAAAAAAAATAATGATGATTTTATCTTATAGTTACATCTTTTTCAGTTAAAAAGAAAATTTTTTCACTGATAAGAATTCTAAAATCATGATTATCCCCAAAATAAGTAAGAAAACGAGTGTTTTTTGTTTTTTGCTTTCGGAAAGCACATCACAACAAGAGAGCTATCTTCTCATATATACATTATGTTTAAAACTCTATCGTTTAGTTTTCTTTTTATTCACATAAAAGTGCCTTTTCCATGTAGCATCCTTACAAAATCTGATAATTTTTCACAAACTTTATTAAATTAAGCATTAAAAAAGGTCGGTGATCCATAGTTTTTGTTATTTTTTGAAATTATAGTATTTTAGCAAAGTATAGAAAACACTATGCCTTTTTATATAGACCTAAATCTATCTTAACCACTATTTGATTAACAGCAGGCCGAAAACCAATTTTTAAAAAGTATACTCATTTTCTTGTCACAAGATATATATTTTTTCAGTAACTGCTTTCGTAAATATACAAGGATTAATGTTTTCTTAAAGAAATTACTATGGACCAGAAATGCATTTAATTTACTTTTTATACTTTAAATAGTTTTTGTTTCAGTGTTTCAACATATAACTGGTTATCAGTTTACCCTTCATTTTCTTTTATATCTTTAGATCCTTTTCAAATTTCAAACGGGTTATTTTAGGGTTTTCGGTTTCAGTGTTTTTGATTTTGTTTTAAAAACAAGTATAAAAAAAAATCCACCGTGCAGATTGGTTGATTGAATATTTGGTGTTAAACTCCACATTAAGAACTATTGGTTATCTTGTGGCGGTCAGTTTTTATTGGTGGAAGATCTAGAATCCGGAGTGTCCGGAGAGAACCATTTATCCACACAGTAGACATTGTGTGGTTGATTTACTGGTAAAAAAAGAGGAAATATGTTGTCAATTTATTATACGTACAGCGTGTTTACTGTAGTATATTTATCATTATTTGATATTCTCTCCAACTTTTTCTATAAATTGGTTATTAGTATATATGCCAAGAATATTGAACATCCCGCAAAACACATACGCTTTCAAAGATATGGAAAATAAGAAATTTCGGAAGCTGTTGGGTAGAGTGCATGGTGACTTTTTGTCGAAAGGGAGCTTAAACTAGGTTAAAGTGTACTTGGGAGTGTTTGTGAATTGCTACGCTGGAGTCTGCTACATGTTTGTGTGCAATCCATCATATGTGTCGGATAACTCTTACCCTAACACTGAGCACATATTTTGTTCTCTCTCTCTCTTTCTCTCTTTCCATCTTCAATTAATGTAAAAGACAAGTTTCAATTAAAACTTTAATACTCGTTGCATCGCAAGCCTATGTAGCTGACAATTCTGTTGGAGAATCGAGACAACAAACTCCAGTTTCTGCCACACAATATTAAACCTTCTTTTTCATACACATGTTACTGTGTAGATGAACAAAGATTGTTCTAAATTCTCAGTAAACACCAGCGACTCTTTCAACAAAATCTTTTACGAGACTGTGATCATATGTAAACTTTTCTCACTTTTTTGGAGCACGATTATCCTACTCGGAAATCAACCAATTGAAATACTGGATTTGGTGCTTCTAGCACAAGTTTTGTGATCCGAGTTCTGAGTAAATTTTAGTTTTATGACCACTGCTCTTTATCAAGTATCCGAGTTAAATATTTCGTCATCTTAAATTATTTATACAAACCAGATCTACTTTGATGCATATTAAAAAAGAACTTTATCAAATTCTTAATATAGACAATTTCATGAAATCAATTTTATGCCAAATATGCAAGAAAATTCATGTACAGTTTAGTGTTATCATGACGTGAACGTCAAATTACAGTTATTGGGACATGTCATTGGACATATTAGATCATTACTTGTTTTCTACCTTCAGTTTAAACAAAAGTACATATCATATCATTTTAGAGGAAATTGAATGTATTTTTTTTTTTATATCAATTAAAAATTGCTAAAAATTGGGAATCAAGTTAAATTTCGTTTTATAAACAGCCTCCAAATTATTTTATGTGTTATTTTGTCTATCGGGACATTTTATTGGACACGGGAAAACTGACTTCAGATAGCTTCTTTATGACATGCATAAATTTTCTGATATTATCAAAAGCCACTTACATCTGTTATATCCTGTAATAGTAAAGGTAGAAAATTTTATAGGAGCTGGTCAGCTGAATGGGACATTTTTTCTCTTCCTAATCTCAACGCTTCTGACAATCTTCTTCCACTCACAGTGAAAAACGTCTATGATGCCATTTTTCGTTAATGGTGTACAATACTGTTTTAAATAAATTTTATCACATTAAACCTACTATTTAATCCGCACTGTGATTTCAAAGACGCGCACAAAACAAAATTGTAACAGCGGGACACCCTTTAAATGACGTCATAGGCATCGAAATGAGCAAATGTTTCCTTTACAAAATATACAAAGCACAACATCACCTATTTTTATTGATTTCTTTGTGTTATTACCTTTCGAATGATATGCAGAACATGGATATTTATTGTGAAGGAAAAGAGCTTGAATGTGAAGAACCCGCTATCAACCGCACTTTTTTCAAAAAAACACCAATACCGTGCGCAACGTCATACCAATGTGCTACAATGTATTACTGATAACTATGTGCTTCGATGGAATATAGTACTGATAACAATGTGCTACAATGTATTACTAATAATAATGTGCTTCAATGAATTACTGATAACAATGTGCTTCAATGAATTACTGATAACAATCTGGTACAATGTATTACTGATAACAATATGCTACAATGTATTACTGATAACAATGTGCTACAATGTCTTACTAATAACAATGTGCTACAATGAATTACTGATAACAATGTGCTTCAATGAATTACTGATAACAATGTGGTGCAATCTATTACTGATAACAATATGCTACAATGTATTACTGATAACAATGTGCTACAATGTATTACTCAAAACAATATGCTACAATGTAATACTGATAACAATGTGCTACAATGTAATACTGATAACAATGTGCTACAATGTAATACTAATAACAATGTGCTTCAATGAATTACTGATAACAATGTGCTCAATGAATTACTGATAACAATGTTAATACCAAATAAAATTGAGAATGGAAATGGGGAATGTGTCAAAGAAACAACAACTCTAACAAAGGACAGAAAACAGGCCACCAATGGGTCTTCAACACAGCGAGAAAATCCAGCACCCAAAGGCGGGCTTCAGCTAGCCCCTACACAAAATGTGTATATCGTATATTCCGTATATCGTCAAGTTATCGGAATTCCAATGGGGACTAACTGTGCACCACTTATTGCGGACCTTTTTTTGTATTGTTCTGAGTTACAATTTATGACTAAAATCAGCAAAGACCCATCGAAACAACATCTGATACAAAAATTTAACAATACTTTTAGATATTTGGATGATATATTGGCTCTCAATAATGACGACTTCAGTATGTATTCTAAAGAAATTTATCCTGTTGAACTTACTTTAAATAAAGCTAATACTAACAATGACCACTGTCCTTTCCTCGATCTTGATATCTATATCATTAACGGGAAGCTTGATACAAAAATTTATGATAAAAGAGATGATTTTTCATTTCCTATCGTTAATTATCCTTTTTTAGATGGTGACGTTCCCTTGTCACCATCTTATGGTGTTTATATATCTCAACTTGTACGATTCGCTCGTGTATGTAACAACGTATTAGATTTTAGCGAGAGAAATTTATGTATAACTGAAAAATTATTACACCAGGGTTTTCGATATCATAAACTAGTCAAACATTTACTAAATTTTATCATCGGTATAAGGACATCATTCGTAAATATAACTCAACATGCAGACATCTTATACGTTCGGGTATTTCACATCCAATCTTTTATGATAATATTCTTTACAAAGCACAAAAATGTCAGTATTCACCTCAAAAGCTAACAAAACCTTTAAACAGACTTATTAAGAAGGGATATAGTTACGATACTGTTGTCAGGTCATTAAAGATTGCATATTTTGGCTTTAATATTGATTCACTTATAGGGTCTTTGCATCGGAATTAAACATATTTATTCTAAAACCAGTTGTTGGCATGACACTGGTTATGTTCTTCTCATATATTTTATGATGGTATAATTCTAAACCCCTAACAGGAGGGATTGTGCCTGATATTCATATGATGAAGACATAATCTTTCAATCAGTTTAATTGAGGTCTGGAGCTGGCATGTCAGTAACTGCTAGTAGTCTGTTGTTATTTATGTATTATTGTCATTTTGTTTATTTTCTTTTGTTTCCTATTCTGACATCAGACTCAGACTTCTCTTAAACTGAGGTTTACTGTGCGTACTGTTGTACGTTTGTTTTTTCTACATTGGCTAGAAGTATAGGGGAGGGTTGAGATCATAAAAAACATGTTTAACCCCGCCGCATTTTTGCGCCTGTCCCAAGTCAGGAGCATCTGGCCTTTGTTAGTCTTGTATCATTTTTAATTTTAGTTTCTTGTATATAATTTGGAGTTTAGTATGGCGTCCATTATCACTGAACTAGTATACATATTTGTTTAGGGGCCAGCTGAAGGACGCCTCAGGGTGCGGGAGTTTCTCGCTGCATTGAAGACCCATTGGTGGCCTTCGGCTGTTGTCTGCTCTATGGTCGGGTTGTTGTCTCTTTGACACATTCCCCATTTCCATTCTCAATTTTAGTTCAGTGAAAATTGACGTCACACTAAACTCCAAAACTTTTAAATGAACTAAAATTAAAAAAAAACATACAAGACTAACAAAGGCCAGAGGCTCTTGACTTGGGACAGGCGCAAAAATGCGGAGGGATTAAATATGTTTTGTGATATCCCAACCCTCTCACTATACCTCTAGCCAATGTGGAATAAACAAACACACTGCAATACGCACAGTAAAATGCAATTCAAAAGAAGTCCTAGTCCGATTTAAGAATACGTAACAAAAGAAACTAAGCAAAATGACAATTATACATAAATCAACAAAGGACTTCTAGCAGTTACTGACATGCAAGCTCCAGACCTCAAGTAACTGATTAAAGATTATGTCTTTATCTAAGTCCTAATTAGGATAACGATAATTTTTGATACTGTGTACTAAATAAGCTTATAGATATCAGGATCATAAATTAGTACCCAAGACGCGCGTTGCTCGAATAAAAAAAGTTGAAAAGACCTAATAAAGTACGAAGTTGAAGAGCAAAGAGGACCCAAAATTCCAAAAGCCAAATACAGCTAAGGTTATCTATTCCAGGGGGTGTGTGTAAATCCTTAGTATTTAAAAAAAATCAAAGTTTAGTAAACAGTTAATTTATAATTATGACCATATCAATGATAATTCCTGTCAACACATAAGTGCCGACTACTGGGCTGGTTTAGGTTGATAAATTTCATTGGTATGTTTTTAAAAAGGTGAATTGTATAAAAAGAATACATTGTCTAAATATCATCATGTACTGCAAAAATGAATAGATTTATTTCATATTAGAGCTTCGTTGGTTTGCAAAGGGCTTTTAGGCGAAGTATACGTAATTGGGCGGTACTCAGATTTCTATCAAATTTCGTAATTAATAAATAGTTGAACTGCGTCTGAATATCGATAAATTGATATATGCAGGCTTTATAATTTTAGAATTACAAGTCAATTTAAATTTATTAAATGGATACATAAAGGTATGAAATTTACGTAAATAGCGTCAAAGAAGTACGTATTTAAGCTTTAAATTGCTTTTTTCTCAAAATTCCGTGAATAAAATTAAGTTTAAAAAATGACATCTTATTTCTGTGAACATTTCGGTTTAAATGAAGTGAGAATATCAATGAATGAACGGATTTCCTTTAATTTTTCTGTAGAAATCAAATAGAGTCGATAAATAAAGTGAAAACTCCCCAGAATGACAAAATTAGCGTTACGTCGGGATGTCTGACGTCATGCTGCAAAATCGTTTTTCACTCAAACTTGAATGAATTAGACAGCAAAAACGAATCTGGTGACCCCTTTATATTTTCATATCATTAAACCAGGAAATGTCTTAGCAATAGCAAATCATTTTTAAAACTTATTTTTATGGCATGTACATTTATATTTCATTTCGAAATACGTACCATACCATGATGCTTCATAATTGACCCTGTCACATCCATATCAGACCTTAATCTAAACACTAATCGTCGCAGTAAAATCCATTCCAGTCTCCGCCACATTGACACATAGGTTCATATCAGAACTGAGTCTAAATACTTACCATCACAGTGAGTTCCATTCCAGTCTCCGGCACATTGAAACATAGGTTCATATCATACCTTAATGTAAATACTTACCATCACAGTGAGTTCCATTCCAATCTCCGAGACATTGACACATGGGCTCTAGATCTGATCCCAACTTACACATCCCTCCATTAGCACAGTAAAACAAGTCACATGGATCTACAATAGAAATCATACAAATAACGTTGTCAAAAAATACGGTCAACTGTAAAAAAGGGTGTAGAAAATGCGTTATGAAAGAAAAATATTAAAAATATTTTGATATTTGTTTAACATTGACCTCAATATAAACATATCTAATTGAATCTGTATTTCTCTATTGTATAATGTTTGTTGTAGCAGGTTTTCCCGTTCCCCCAACCGAAATAGAACAATCTAGACAAAAGCATATAACAACAAATTATTACCGAATTGTTAGGGAAATCCCAATTTACAGTGCTAATTTCAATCTAAGTTACCAAAAATAAGACTCGTAACAGAAAAGTTGGACGAAAAATATAGAAGACAACTATAAACTATTAGTGTTTTGAGGTAATATTATGTTTTAAACCTAATTATACATACCAGGCACACATTTATAACAAACAGTTAATCTCTCGTTTCTGTTGGTACATGTGGTGTCATTGAATAACTGATCATCGCACGTGAAAGTACAACTATTCAATCCTTCACAAAGGATTTTGACATTTTGTGATGCATTTGGATCGCTGCAACGATAATATCGATAATAACTATATTTGTAGACTGCCCAATTGATATCGATCAAATAGCCGTCCGGACATTCAAATCTGCTTCTCCGCCTTCAAAGCAGTATTCCGTGTTCTCTATAATAATATAAAGGTTATGCTTTAATGGCGGAACAGCGCGAAATTACAATTTTATATTCTAATGAAATTTAATTGTTTCATCACTAAAAGAAACAACATATTGTGCAACTTACTAACAGTTATATGTATGTAAACAATAAATAAATTTTGTTGATATAATTTTGATCAATATGTAAGTATAGCATTTAAAACCATTTAAAAATGTGTATACAATGTACTTAAAATAAATGCAACAAATGCATTTTATCACTTTAAATTCTAATTTCTCAAAACAAAATTATGTGATTTAGAAATGAACATTTTCGTTGTACAGAAATGAGTTTAAGATTTTGAATTTCAAATGTATATATAACAATAATATCTATAAATTGAATGTTGAATATGATATCTTGAATTTCAAATGTTATAAGTTTTAATTTTGAATCTAGAACTTATAGATTTGGAAAATATAATTTTGAGTTCTGACTTAAGAATCTCGAATAAATACCTTTTTTTTTAAATAGTTTCATAACAAAACTTACGGTATTTATAGATGTTGTCGTTATCCCATCCATTCCACCATTTATTTCTGTGGCCTTTAATAAGTAAATTAAAAATATACACGTTAACGGTACCACAGCTATCTTGTTTGTTGACTTAAATCAACATACAATATTATTCTGAAATCATAAAAGTATTTTATGAGAAAGGTTTATTTGAAGATACCGGTATTATCATGGGGAAACTGTATGGTCTTTTGACATAACGATGTTCATTTTGTTTATAAATATGAAAAATATGATAGCAAGAAGTCAGCCAGAGTCGATTCGAAAATGAAAACAAAACTATTACCGAAAGAATTAGAAATACGAAAAGATAAACAAAGTCAACAAAATGAAAAACACTGAACAGTTTAAATACTACATTGAAAACCAAAGAGTGTTCCACTATTGTCTAAACAAGATGGGAGATAACTCGGGGTTAATATCAGTATAACCCGTTGTAATCAGCCTTCGTATTCCTTTCATTTCATGTCCGTAGCAAATTTTCTTTTAACATCGTTACTTTGTACCAAACTTACAATTAGAAATTCGAAAATGCAAGGGTAAACACACGTTTCTTTTCTACTTGCACCTATTTTTAAATCCGTTAATTCTAAAAATGAAAAGTATCAAGTATAATTTTTTTTTCATTTATTTGACTTGAATATTAGCGTCGACTAAAGCTTTTTCTAATCAGTTTCGTAACCCAGAATTATACCTTAAACTATATTTCTATATGACTTGAGATGAGAGGAGAGGTGGTTTATGAGCACCGGTTCACAACAATTGCCCCGTTATTAAGTGGAACATGTAATAATTTCCCCAGTTGTTTAGGGGAACATGTAATTATTGCCCGGTTGTTTAGGAGAACATGTAATTATTGCCCCGGTTGTTTAGAGGGACATGTAGTTATTGCCCCGGTTGTTTAGGAGAACATATAATTAAAGCCCTGGTTGATTCCTGGTTAATTTGCATTCTTTTAATTGAACTCAAATTAAATGCTAAACATCACTTTACATCAATACATCTATAACTGATCTGATATGTATTCATCATCGTATACTAACTCCTCTTAGAGGGCAGTAACTTATATATGCTTAGGATTATTTTTTGAAAACTTAAATTGTTATATCTGAGTCTGGCTGCTAGTGAAGCCAGAAAGAATATGCATATGGTGTATCCATTTATTTATTATTGATGACATTGTACACTATAAAATTACAATAGAAAAGTAAAGAGTATATGCTATGATATTTAACGAACTTTAAGCACAACGAGATTTTACATATATTTGAAAACTGTTAAACAGTAAAGAAAAGAGTTTGAAACAAAATCATACTTTGACTGCCAGCTAACATTACCGTGAGGACCAATGCTTGTAATAAACCCATGTTGCGTCTATGAGTAGATGAGTTGGGCTTAGTTGTTACTGGTCTATTTATATGCAAAATATCACAAACCAGCATTCCTGAAGAGACCAATCAAATACTTTATCATTTGCCATTGACCAATCACTACTATATAATATTCAAATGCCAAGTCATGTTTTATTTGTATCCTTAATACCGATAAGCATGTAAAGTGCACCAAAGTACGTATTGGACACTTTTTATTTATTTTTTATTTATTTTTTATTTTTTTTTTCAAATTTAGTAAGGTCTGTTCATATACTCGACAACAAAAATGCAATCATGTAAATATGAATGTCGAGTTAACATTCAGTGGTACTACGTATCACATACTAAGAATGTCATTTAACAGTCGGATATTAAAGGCCCCACCAAGACAAATATTAAACAATTCAATTTAGAAAACTAACGCTGTTTGTCTTTTTTTTTTCCTTTTTTCTTTTGGCCATGATATTGTCTGTCTTTTATTGACTTGGTTCCCCTCTTGATGTCTTCTCACATTCTTGCTATTGTTAAGAGATGATGAACTGAAAGAATGGAAGAAATGGTTTCTCATTCATGCAATATATGCCGGTGTTTTATGTATATATCGCTTACATACATTTTGCAAGTAAACTCCTTTAAAATACTTGTGAATAATTTGTATATTGATTGATTGATTGCTGTGTGCTTAACGTCCGGTTGGCAATTTTGTTTCTTCATATTCATGACGATTTGAATATTAAAGTTTATATGTTAAATATATAAAAGATAATGAAGCCAGGTGCATGGATTGTCATGTAAATTATTGCCCAGTAATAAACACTCTACAAGGGGATAATCTGTTATGAATTTTTCGGGAGTTATACATTTCCACAAATAAATTTGCCTTCATCTAAAGCCGGGTAAACGTGTCGTCCACCTGGAAAATGTAAAACATTTAATAAAATCACTTTCTGCTGGATAAGTCTTAAAGTTTTATTGATATAAATTTAAAACATCGTTACTTCTCAATAGATAAGACTCCTCTCAGAGTTAATTCTTTTACATGTGGATGAAAAATAAAAGTCACAAATACATTAACTAGGCAGCAATTGCTTTAACACCCTTTAAGGCTTTCAGTTTTAGTTTGCAACCCGGATTTGTTTTTATCTCTATCGATTTATGAGTTTCGAACAGCGGTATACTACTGTTGCCTTTATTTGATTGGCAAAACCTTTTGGAATTTTGGAACCCCAATGCTCTTAATCTTCGTATTTAATTTTTTTCTTATTATTATTCGAGCGTCACTGATGAGTCTTTTCGTAGACGAAACGCGAGTCTGGTGTACATAATTCAAATCCTGGTATCTATGATTAGTTTATTTTTTTATCCAAATGCAATTATTTAAGCGTAAAAATGTTGATTACACGTTTTTTTTTATAAACTGGAATTCGCGGGTTGTATAATGATGAACTATAAGCATACACTTTTTTGGATGAACTTTGATTTTGGAACTTCAAGAATAACCTTTTTCTAGATGAATCATTTTTTGATAATTTCTTCTGTTTCAAAAACTGTAAACTAAATGAAAATATAAAATTATTATTGAAAAGAACTGTTTATTAAAATTTATGACCTTATACATAGACACACATTAAGATAATTTTATCAACTGAATAAATATCTTTCTAAACTCAATGCAATAGTGTTATATCAACATATTTTGGTTCACCATCATACCGGAGCATTTGATTTGAAATAATATACAATTACTATATAAATCATTCCATGAGTAATTAAGATCACTTTGGTTGTTTGAAGAAACTCAGAAAACTCAGACTTTCGAGAGCTTAAAGCGAAGATTTTAAAAATGAAAATGACCTGTGATGTTTTTACTGAAATAATAATGACTTACAATTGATCTTATACGTTTTAATCACTGTGTCGTCTACTTTTATTGGACCTAAAGTCCAAAAAAGGCAGACAACTACAGGAATGTCATTTTCAATTGCCGCCTTGGTATCATCTTTCCCTCTGTTTGTTTTTTAATAGAAAGTGTGTCTTTACATATATATATTTATTTAGACACTACCCCTTTACAACGGGGGCACTTGCGGACGGGGTATCTACAAATGCGTCTTACAGCATATACAATGAATATATACAAAAAAGTAAAAGATATTCATATGTCATTATCAGAGTTAAAAATTGGTACATTATAAAATAAGACAGCTTACATAAAAAAAACGACAACATCATGTACAACCTTAAATAGAAATTATGCTAAGAGTTACATAAATCATATTGCACAAAACTTTAGGTTCCAATACCAATGATCTGTGAGAGTACATTTCGCTTAACATTTTTTACTTAAACTGTTCATATTATTTTTACTTATATAGGGATCAACCTGATAAAAATAATCACCTATCAGTATTTGTATTTGTATTAACACAATTCATATTTTGGACCAAAATCACTTATCCGAAGTTCTGATTATTCTCCAGAAACGTTTTACAAGAGTTGGTTTATTGAAAACAAATTATTGAAAACTAGATCAGAAAAAATGTCAGACTATCTAAAAACGATTTTGCTGGATGACAGTACCGAAGATGCTTTGATTTCTTCTTGATCGTGTACTTCTTGCAAACGATTATCGCAATTATTACCATTTGAAAAAAGTAGCTGACAATATATCTTTAAATATGGTTAATAAATATAAATATATAGCAATAACGTATTATATGTACCATATTGATTGAACTTTGCTAAATATTTTAGGAGCTATTTATATTAAAATAGACTTCTTCATAGACTTATTTCAGCTATATGACGTATTATAATTGATTTCACTTGGAATAATACTGCTTTCATCTCGCTAGACAATTTCTGCCGAAGTTTTGTGGTTAAAGTTTTACTTTCAGATTCAAAATGTGAAAAACATATATCTTCCGGTCTTTTTCAAGAGACCGAGATGGCAGAACAGACAGGAAGGTCGTTTCAAAAGCAGCCCACAGTGTTTTTGAACAAGAAGCAAAACATTGGAAAAAAGAAGGCTCTTAGTCACTATTTCAGTGTTGGTTTGGGATACAAAACACCTAGAGAGGCTATTAATGGAAGCTACGTTGACAAGAAGTGTTTACCACTGGTAATGTTCATATAAGAGGAAGAATCCTGTCAGGCGTTGTCCTTAAAATGAAGATGATGAGGACCATTGTTATCAGAAGAGATTATCTGTATTACGTCAAGAAGTACAACAGATTTGAAAAGAGGCACAAACACATGTCTGTCCATTGCAGTCCAGCTTTCAGAGATCTGGTTGTTGGAGATGTTGTCACAGTAGGAGAGAGTCGACCTCTGAGTAAAACTGTACGATTCAATGTTATTGGTATCAAGAAGACAGGTTCCTCCAAAAAAGGATTTAGAAAATTCTAAATAAAAAAATGGACATTAAAAAAAAAGGAACGGTTTCCATTACATTATAACATTGTAAAATCTATGTTGAAATATTGTGAAATAATTTTAGATATTAAAGATGACGTTCTGTCTTCTAGTAAAAGAAAATTTGGTTTCATTTTAAACAAAGCTTTACACAAAAAATACATAAGTGAATGGAAAAATAATTGTGAAACACTTAAGGCTGGAAAATTAGATACGTACTTATCTGTAAAAAGAAATTTTGGTTCAGAGAATTAAGTTAGTGCGATTAAAAATTTCCATTTAAGAAAAGCATTTTGCAGATTAAGAATATCATCACACAAATTATTTATAGAAACTGGAAGATATAAAAACATCTCAAGAGAAAATAGAATTTGTTGTGAATGTGGAAAAATGAGATAGAACATAATTACATTTCTTAATTAAATGTGACAATACCGCATTGAGAGAAAAGAAATGTTTACCTTTATATCTAGTAAAGTGAAAAATTTTAACCAGTTTAATGAGGAGGAAATGTTCTTTTTTTTTGTAATTAAATTTGTGTACATGATCATTTGCTTTAAACTCTATCTTAATCTAATCTAAGATATGTATATATATTAATTTATGTAAATGCTATTGACCTTCCTATTTACTTTATCAACATATAGATTCAAGATTCAATATTTTATTATATTCTCACCACATACAATTACATATATTTACACAATAAAATATTCATACAGTTACATAAAACATACATGTATAAGAAGAAACTATATATTAACATTGTATGTGCCAATCTTAAAAGATTTATGAGAGACTGTATAAGCAATATTAAAAGACAATTCGCGAATATACATATTATATATAATAAACAAGTCTTAATTGAAAACAACGTTCAAACCTATAATATATATATTTGGGTAGGTCTATCATTAAAATACAGCATAATCAGTTATATAAAAAAAACATTTCTTCTGATTAAAATGTTATAGCAGGTTCTGGATACACTTTTAAAAACTTTATCGTTATTGAATAAGAAAATTAATTTTTCATTATCTGATAAAACGTTAAAATCCACATTAAAATTTGCAGCTTCATAAAACAATATGTGTCTAAGATCTTCGTATAGTGGACATTTTAATAAAACATGTAGCTCATCTTCAATACTATTATTACAATAAAAAACATGTTCTTTCATGTATTTCTTTTCTTTTATATCTTCCTGTTTCTATTCTAAGGAGAGCAACTCCACATCTAAATTTAGCAAAAGCACTTTTAAATTTAGGTGACGATTTACATTTAAGTAAGGTTCAGTACAATAATCATATTCAAATAACTTATATGTTCTTAATTTATTACCTTGAGCATACGTAGATACTCTATTACTCCAATCTATTTTATATTTATCAAACATTATTGTTTCAATTTGTACAATAATACTCTTATATAATACATTAGTTTCAAAGTTACAATAGCTTTCAAAATTATGAGTTTTAAAAACTTCCATAACTGTAAGGTTCCAATTCTTAATTCTACCTCTAGTTTTTTTCATTGGCTATTTGAAAACTTTAAAATTTATTCTATCATGACTCATATTTGAACGTCTTGTCCAGTGTCTAAATACACTTGTCTATTGTTTTACAGATGGTGGTTTCCAAACCATATCTCCGTGTATGGCATCATTTGGGGTATATTTACCGACACCCATAAAAACTCTTATGACTTTATTTTGGACAGCATTGAAACATGAGTAATCGCGTGTACCCCAAATACACGACCCATAATCAATAACTGACCAGATCATAGTGTTGTATAATTAAGAAAAAAATATCATATTGGAAACCACCATGTGTTTTACTTTTTACAATCAATAAACCCAATGCTCTTCTGGCTGATTTGGCTACTGCATAAGCCATTAATTGATAGTCTAAAAATTCTGTTAATAACAAACCTAGATATTGATAGTTACTAACACATTCCATTGCATTGATACATATTGTAAAATTACATTCAGTTCCGATACCAATGATTTCATTAACTAACATCCTGCTCAAAATTTCGGTCTATTCTTAAAAACTATGACCTTTCCCTTAGTACGTAATCTCATAATCAGTAGGGATCATTCTCTCATTATTTCTAACCATATACTGTATTCAAGAGGACAATCATTCGATTTTCTGGTTTGAGGGACAGGGGGGCTTTAAAAATCAATATCCTGGCTTAGTAATAGCTAAAAATAAATAACTGTGCCAAAGACACGATGAAAATAATTTTTTTCACAAAAAAAATGCAGGAAATGTAAGTGTTCAAAAGGGGAAATAAAAGTTCGCGTAAAAAATAAGCTTGCGTAGCAATAGGTGAAAAAAGAGTCAATCTGCAAAAAGTCCTACTGCCCCCTTCGAATATCAAAGATTTTTTTATCTGTTGTGCATGCTTTTTTTCCGCTTCGCCGCTCGAACAGTTATTTTACACTTTTGTACACGTTTGTGTTGCGGAATATTCATTTTCATCCTTTTTTGTGCTAAGTTATTTATTTTCAGTCCTTATCAGGCCAAGTTATTAATTATCAAAATCCTCATGCTACCCCCATCCCCCCACCACGCCCAAAAAATCAAATGATCGCCTCCTAAGACAAAGTGTCATAAAAAGAAAAACAATATACATCCGCTACTTCGTAGGGTGGGATTTAAAATGTATTATCTTTATGTGAAGAGATTTACTCATTTGGATAACATCAATTTTCAATAAGGCTCTCTAGATACAATTTTAACTTTAACAAGTAATCCTGTTTTAGGATGCTAACATAAAAAATCGCCAAAACGGACCCCAATCATTGTTCTGTGGTATCCATGGTAAAGACTGCCATTTTGGAAATTCCAAAGTTAAATAGCACATCAACACATGCCAGTTAACATTTGTGTAAAGTTTCATTCAGTTTGAATTATTTGGATTTTTTACATTTTTGCAGTTTCCATGGTAACGGCGGCCATTCTAAAAATTCTAGAGTCAAAGTGCTGCTACATATGGTGCTACCTATAATGATCTATAATCATATATAACATTTTATGTGCATAGCATCAATTGAACATTGATGTTCTAGAATGTTCCATGAAAATTGATCCCCTTGAAATAATGCCAAGGAGACCCCAGCTGAAATAAAAAATGTGCAATGGACAACTGGACATTGGTCTCTTGTTTCATACAAAACATAAAGTTTCTACCTATTGAGATGAAACAGTATCTAATGAAAAACTAAAATGACCCCACCCATGTTCCAACCCCCTAATTTATACCAAGGTGACCCCTGGTGTACATACAAAATAGCGAATGCACCCCTAGGGATACTGATCCAACACCATGCCAATTATAAAGTTTCCATCATTTAAGACCTCCAAGAAAATGGTCGGACAGTTTAAGGGTAAAGAGGAATAATGATAATAACTAGATTTGCCATTGCAAGCAATAGCGGATGTCACCCTTCCACCCATTGCCACAAAGTGGCAGCTATTTCAAAAATTTTAAACCGGGAAGCTTATATATATGCATGCTATACATGGTCCTGTAAATTTTTAGAACATTTAGAGCATTGTTGATCATTTAAAATTTTTTGACATTTTTGCAGAAACCATGGCAACGGTGGCCATTTTTGAAATTCCAAAGTCAAAAGTCTCATCTAGACTTGCCAGTTAAGAATCATATTAAGTTTCATTAAGTTTGGAGCATTTTGTAATTTTTTGACATTTTTGCTGGTTTCCATGGTAACAGAGACCATTCCCAAAATTTAATGACGGGTGCTACATTGGTACATGAGAGGGAACATACCATTAAAATTTCAATGGATTTGACATACCATTTTAAGAAAGTAAATGCCACTTTTAGGTTTTTGAATCATTTTGACCTGTTTTGCATTGTTTCCATGGTAACGGCAGACATTTTGAAATTACAACGCCAAATTCCAAATCTACCTATGTTGTTCATCATTACTGTGAAGTTTCATTAAATTTTGAGCATTTTGATATTTTTGAAATTTTTGGTGTAGTTTCCATGGCAACATAGTAGTTCTAGTGATTGCCAAAATCATCCAAAACCAGTATATAGTGGGCACCTACATTGTATCAAAATTTCATGATTCTAAGTTTATGCATATCCAAATAATCCACCAAACTCTAAAATTTTATTTTTTCACCTTTCTTTGGTTTCCTTGGTGATGGCATCCATTTTCTAGTGCCAAAGTTGCACTGCAACTCGTAAGTCAGGGTTCCTTGTTATAGAGAACAACCATTAAGATTGGTGCATTAGGCTCTGAGAAAACTGCAGGACAAAATTAGGTGGAAGAGTAATAATAATAAAAAAAAAAAGAAACGGAGGAAAAGCAATATGTCATCCGACATTGTCGATCGGGTGACATAACTAGAATTGCTATTTCAAGCAATAGTGGATGTCGCCCTTCCCCCCATTGCCACTAAGCAGCAGCAATTTCAAAGATTTCAAACAGTGAATGCACATATATGCTTGCATGGCTATACATCTTTCAGTAAATTTTCAGAACATTTGGATCATTTTGAAATTTTACACATATTTTCTGTTTCCATGGCAACGGCGGCCACTTTGCAAACCCCAAAGTCAAAAGTCTCATCTGCACTTTCCAGTCAACATACATAATAAGTTTCAGTAACTTTGGAGCATTTTGAAATTTTGGACATTTTTGCTGTTTCCATGGTAACGGTGACCAATTCCAAAATTTTAATGACAGGTACCCCATTGGTACATGAAAAGGAACATACCATTAAAGTTTCAATGGGTTTGAAATTCCATATTAAGAGAGGAAATGCTACTTAAAGGTTTTTAGAAGATTTTTAGAGCATTTTGACCTTCTTTTGCATTGTTCCCATGGTAACGGCAGCCATTTTGGAAATTCCAACGCCATTTGCTACATCTACAAATACCGCTCATCATTACTGTGAAGTTTCATCTAGTTTGAAGCATTTTGAAATTTTTGAAATTTTTGCTGCAGTTTCCATGGCAACATAGTAGTTACGATGAATGTCAAAATCATCCAAAACCTGTATGTAGTGGACAACTACATTGTATTAAAATTTAATGATTTTAAGTTTAAGCATACCCAAATAATTAACCAATCCTCAAAATTTTATTTTTTCACCTTTTTTCAGTTTTCCTGGTAACGGCGGCAATTTTTTGAGTTCGAAAGGTGGTTCGCAAAACTTCAGATGGTGGTCCTAATTATGGTAACCATTCGATAGGATTGGTTTACTAAAATCCCTGGAATCCCTCCGACAAAAAAGGTGGAATAATAATAATAATAATAATAATAATAATAATAACAATAATAATAATAATAAAAAAGAAACGGAGGAAAAGCAATATGTCACACGACATTGTCGATGGGGTGACATAATAACTACATTTGTAATTGCTAGCAATAACGGATGGCACCCTCGTCCCCCGTTTGCCAGGGTAACGGCAGACATTTTGAATATTCTTAAGTCAAACAACGCATCTACATATGCCAATAAACATTTATCTTAAGTTTCATTAAGTTTCGGGCATTTTGAAATTTTTTACATTTTTGTGTTTCCATGGTAACGATAGCCATTTCAAAATTCTCAAAGCAGACCTCTTATTGGCACAAGCCATGTTACCTATCCATACAGTTTCGTTAAGTTACTTGTAATATTCTTTAAGAAAATGCTGATTTAATGTAATTTACCATAGGGTCTATGTTAAACTTTCGGCCTGTTTCCAAGACAACGGCAGCTATTGGAATTTCTTAATAATGTCTGCAAATCTAGGCATACTGGGTAACATTTCCATAAAGTTTCATCCAGTTGGATTTTATTATTAAAGATTTTGAATTTTTCACATTTTTACTGTTTCCATGGTAACGGCAGCCGTTTTGAAAATTCCAAGTTCAAACTGCAAATCTGCCCACGCCAGTTACCATTTCTGTAAAGTTTCTTCCAGTTTGGAACATTTTGATTATTTTCGCATTTTTGCTGTTTCCATGGAAACGGCGGCCATCTTTTACCATTCCATAGCAAGATGCACAACTTCACATGGGGGTCCTCATTATAGTATAGTTCCATCAACATTGGTCCATTAAATTTCGAGAACTAGCGCAGACAAAAATGTGTGGAAGAAAAATAAGAAAAAAAGAAACGTAGAATAACAATATGTCACACCAACTCCGTTGAGGGTGCTATAATAAGAAACGGGACAAAAACATAAAGTCTCCAAAACTCCGTTTTGGCGACTTAATAATAAAACATAATCAATCTACCAATACACAATGTTAAACAATACATGTATATATACATGACTTTACATGACCAAAAAAAATGGAATTCCTATAGTCTTAAAAGTTCATATATGATAAACATTATCACTGTTAAAAATATAATGACTTGAAAATTAAAAGGCAGATACAGTTTTTGATTTTTTTAACTTCACACAATAGTGAATTCCACACTTTTGTACCATTTTTTTGTAGAAGTATGTATTTGAATTAAGAACAATGAAATAATATCTGATGATAAAAATTGGAGTATTTTAATACCTTGCAGTTTGTAGTCACAATAATATTTGACAAATATTTCAGTACTAGTTAATTTTTTTTATTTGTGCGTCAATTATGACTAGTTGTGCAGGAATAATTCCAGATGGTTTTCTAATATCATATTCGTTTAAAACAGTTCTAGCTGCCTTTTTGTAATTAACAGTTACTTAAAATTTTGCTGCTGTTTTCCCATATTGAACAACTGTAATTTAAATGTACAAGAATATAATATTCATTGCACAATGAAATTGTCGCATTATGATTCAAGTAATTCTTTTCAGAAACGTCAATAAAGAAAGTAACTACTTTTTGATAACGTACTAGATAAGATCAGACCAAAATCCAAATTCAAAACATTTATCTTTCGTTGAGGACTTCGGGCACGCAATAGGCCATACTTTGTCTTGTGCTTGTCTGTTATTTGTAACTTTAATAATTTTTCTTTTTTATTTTACAAGCGGAATTCAAAGAGCGCAATCTGAAGATATTAAAATTGCAGAAATACATGTCGCGCTTAAGTAATCATGGTGTGTCATACACAAAAATACTGCCAAAATATTTCCAAATTTCGCCAAAAATGAAAAGTGTCTATTAATATGGAATATTTTGACATAAAGGTCAACTTTGTTAATCATTTGGGTAAGCTGCAGGATTAACAAATAAACTCTTATCGTATTTGTTGCTTTGTAGATAAAATATTCCATGTGCAATGACATTTCCTTAACTACATCTGTCTCGAGTTTTTGGATCCTTTCATAAGGTTAGAATGCTAATGGTAATAAAAAACATTCTCCTTCCCACTTTGCTTTACTGACTCGTTCATATGGTAACAGTCAATATCTCAGTTAGAAGTACTTTAAAGGTAAATGTGATCGTTCACTATATCAGTTTGTTCTTTCATTAAAGCTTCGTACACATTAACTGACGCACACTCATCATAAACGTGTGGTCTGTCGTCCAGGTTTTCTTCACTGGAAATTTGGTCGTATGTCTTTGGAATACATCCGTCGTAATTGTGCGAGCTGATCTGCCAATCTCCAGATAATGGTTGGTAACTACTGGACGTATCAATAGTTATAAGTGAATGTGCATTATTGGAAGTATGCTCCATGATTTCAGGCAATTCCACTGAACTTTGGGTATTTTTTCGGTTAAAACCATTCCCCGAATGCTCATTGTTTGAAAGCCTTTCAACTGTAGTTGGATTACGTTGAGGACGCGGGCTGCTTTCGGTGTTTTCGTTATTGTTTTCTTTTAAGTGTGTCCCGTTTGTAGATCCCCGATCCGCATCATTCGAATGCTTTATTTTGATAGCATCTACATATCTGCTTTGTGCTTGAAAAATTACAAATGCTACAATCCCAACAAAAATGATTATTCCAGAGGTAATGGCAGCAATTATGTATATTTGTAGACTTGCAAAACCTGTAAAAATTAGCAAAATATTAGTTGTTTATATTTCGTAAAGCCTAGAGTAAAAGTCTTTGTCTCTTCCGATTATTGATACTACAAAAAAGTTATAAGATATTATAGAAATGGTTCATTGTTACTTGCTAAACGTATAGTGGCAAATAGGTCATGCATATTCAGAACGAGTATAGAATGTACTTTGCTTTTTATATTGTCGCTATAAAATATGTAACCGAATATTTCGCACAAATCCAACCTATATATTTTCATATCTTCTTTATAATATACTCTATTCTTCTCATTTTCAAAATCGTCATGATAATGCTTGGCATAATCTTCTCATTATTTATACAATTCGTATGAAACATAGTTAATCGATAATTCACCTAAACTCTATGATGTTAAGTTGGTAATAAAAAGAATTTTCTTTAATATCATTTGCAAATGTCAATAAAAATATTGCTGTCCTCTCAAATATCAATATTTGAGATTTATCTTATTCGGGATTCGTGGATGAAACTGTGAAAGCCTGTTTTAGATATACACAAGGGTACATTAGCTTTTTTATATTTTTGATTTTGTTTAGTCCATAAATGGTGTAGATGTGTTAACATGACTATGGTTGCAATCTGATTAAAAACTACCCACGTTTTAATGCCTTGTGAACGAAGCGAGGACACATGGTCTGCGTTTTAATCTGAGTGATTACGGTTACATACACCCTAGCTAAGAAGAAATTGACTGTTTAAAACTTTTAGTCTCCAGCGTACTCATTATATGTTATTCCAGGAACACGTGTCATGAGCACAGAATCGGTATCATACATTTTTACATTTCATTATATAAACTTTGAAATAGTCAGTACTCGTAGATGTTTCATCACTGATCATTATATCAGATACCACATCTACATTTACAGTGCTCTCAGATGACACTTTCACCGGCTTCTCGTCGCCACTGCTGGCTGTTTCTATTTTTATTGGTTCAGTGGTCCATTTGTATTCTGAAAATGTTGTAGGTAAAATGAATTAAATGAAATGATTTAACTTTGCAAATTAGTATACGTATTGACATGAAAATAAGTCAGCGCATTACAATAAATGCGATGACCGTTGTGAATTTACATCTTATTGCATACTGATAATTTTCAGAAAGATATTAACATTTAATAGCAAATGTTTATCAATCAACTGTTTACTATTGAGGACTTAACATTTGTTACAAAAACACTTACTTTGTCTGTCCAAATATCTAATAATACGAAGCATACATTAAAAAAGAAGTTGGTATGACTGCCAGGTTTATACAATCAATACAATAAACGAAAAAGATAACCATCAGACATTTTATAAATTATAAATTAGCATTCTGTCTGAAGTTTAGTATGTTACCTGTCCCAGATAAGGAGCCTGTAATTAAATGGTTGTCGTTTGTTGCTGTATATATCATATTTGTTTTTCGGTTTTGTTTTTTTTTCATAAATCAGGTCGTTAGTTTTCTCATTTGTAGTACTATGACTTATAGTTGTTAACTTCTACGTCATTTGGTCTCTGGTGGAGAGTTGTCTCATTGGCAATCATACCGCATCTTTTTATTCTTATATATATAGTGATTATGTCATTTTAAGGAGAACCACTGAAGGTAAGTCACTTACATTAGTTACTATGCAGTCGTATTAGCACAGGCAAGAATTTGACCCAGTCCCTCAGTTATGTCAACTGCATTTTACATACAGTTTACGTATTAAAGTTTGTGCTTAGATCAGTTTAAGGGGAACCACGTATGGTTAGTTAATGATATTTGATAAGCAAGGTATTAAAATTTTCACTTCTCATTCTCATTTAGATTTTTAGGCCTCGCCCGCTAAGTCAGTATATCTTGACTTTGATGTTTTTGGCATATTTAACATCTTAAATAAAATTGAGAATGGAAATGGGGAATGTGTCAAAGAGACACCAACCAGGCTAAAGAGCAGAAAACAGCCTAAGGCCACCAATGGGTCTTCAACAGAGCGAGAAAATGCCGCACCCGGAGGCGGGCTTCAATTGGCCCCTAAAAAAATGTGTACAAGTTCAGTCACACTAAACTCCGAAACATATAAATGAACTAAAATTTAAAAAAAACATACAAGACTAACAAAGGCCAGAGGCTCCTGACTTGGGACAGGCGCAAAAATGCAAAACAAAGTTTGTAACTTATATTGGTCGATTAAAAGGGAACCACTTATGGTTAGTGAAAGGTATGCGGTATGCAATTGCATTATCATGGACACATCTCATGTCCATGACGATGATTTTGTCTCGTCTGTGTAGACATTGTCCATTTACTTTGCCGCAACTTTTGCACACCTTTCGTGTTAAAGTTTGTTATAAGAACATATAATGCATGTACCCCTGTTCTCAACGACTTCGTACGGTTTTATCCAGCGTTATCACGATAAGGTTAAAATCAACTTTTCATTGTATCGATACTGTAAATTACCCCCCGCCTCGAAATGTTTTTAAGTTAAATTTTATTAAGCAAAATGACATGAGTAACCTGACCGACTCGCAGCTGTTATGTTCAAGTAGAAGTTATAATAATCTATTCATATGTGTCCGTACATCTGTCTTGTACTGCTTATGAATTGTTTCGTTGTGAGTTGTGTATCTTCCTCTGAATTTAACTTCCGATTACCCTATTAACGTAGATTGTTATGAATTTCTACCTGATAAATATATTTGTACCTTTTACAGTCAACCTGATGTAATTATACAAGGTATCATTAACAGTGTCAACAGTACAGCAATAAAACCCCGCATCTTGGAAACTACTGTTTGAAATTTCTAAATCATATTTTTGTCAACCTTCTTCTCCAATAATTCGAAGTCTTTGATGGAATGGTAATTTATTATTTTTTCTCCAGCCATCTGTATATGTTATACTTATTCCTGAAGATGTATCCCTGTTTCCATTCAGATTTAGCCACTGAATTATTCTGTTTCCTGGTATACTCCGGCATGGAATAACAGGATAACAGAATCGCCAACTGTACTTCTTATTTCAGGATATTGATCAGAAAATACTGCTGAATAAAGAAAACGCAACGAATGCTTATAAAAAGCCACATATACCCTTAATATATATATGAAAGTTGTTTTCAATTTAGACTTGTTTATATATATATACAGTATACTATTATACATTGTTATAGTAGCCGTGTAAATACCATATGTTGTACATTCATTTAATCAAAGAATCAAGTTTCAGGCAAAAACATAACAAACAAATAATTAATGTGGAAATAACGGCCACAGTTCACTTTGAATGACGAGGTCTGACATGATAACAGAATGCCGACATGATTGATTTAACTGACAAATCTGTGCACCATTGGTAGCAATGGATGCTCAAGTTCCTCAAGGTTTATCCTAATGAGAACGAGGGTTATGATCCCCAAATACGTCGGGTCTTATTCGCATCACCCCCTGGTTTCAGGGGAGTAAAGATTAACAGTTTCTATATCATAAAACTCTATATGCACGCTGAATACATAGTCCATACTATGTATCATAAAACAGTCAAGCTCGAACTGGTACCAATGCAGAACCGGCCACTCAGGGTAGACATGAGATGGTCTCAACAGAACTTCCTGCAGTACCGCAGGAAAGTAAAAACCTAATATGATCCGACGTACAATTACGGGAAACGATCATAACCCCTTAATCTTGCCAGATCCCGACATCCTTTTTGACTGTGACGAATGATTTTATTACAAAATAATGGACAATTAGAATCAAGTAATCAAGATAAATGCTGATCTTTATCCAAATAAAGTCAAAAGTTAAATGCATTCCAGGCGAAGAACTAATAGCAGGTATTGATAATTCTATATTCACACTGCTGGTGTCTGAATATGTAGATAAAAATGGTAGCCATTCATGAAAATTAGCATTAACATATATAGTTCTCGAACGTATGATTCAGCAAGCAAATCCATCTGCTTGTTTGTCTCCTCTTTTTTGTCCAAAATGTTATAGATCCGGCCTATTCTGGTCATTCTGAAAAGATAAATAAAACAGCAGCAGACAAAAGAATTGTTATTAGATGGAAGATTGCAGGGGGAGGTGGGTGGGTTTTTGAAACTTTTACATATCTACAAGAGTGGCTAGTTCAATGTAATGCCGAAGAGTCATGTGACGTTGATTATCGGGAAACGAGAACCGGATCCGAATGACGCAGTAATCATTTCTCTTTCATTAAATTGGTTTATCTTATAAATGAGATAAACCGTATTAATCAAAGAATCAAGTTTCAGGCAAAAACATAACAAACAAATAATTAATGTGGAAATAACGGCCACAGTTCACTTTGAATGACGAGGTCTGACATGATAACAGAATGCCGACATGATTGATTTAACTGACAAATCTGTGCACCATTGGTAGCAATAGATGCTCAAGTTCCTCAAGGTTTATCCTAAAGAGAACGAGGGTTATGATCCCCAAATACGTCGGGTCTTATTCGCATCACCCCCTGGTTTCAGGGGAGTAAAGATTAACAGTTTCTATATCATAAAACTCTATATGCACGCTGAATACATAGTCCATACTATGTATCATAAAACAGTCAAGCTCGAACTGGTACCAATTCAGAACCGGCCACTCAGGGTAGACATGAGATGGTCTCAACAGAACTTCCTGCGGTACCGCAGGAAAGTAAAAACCTAATATGATCCGACGTACAATTACGGGAAACGATCATAACCCCTTAATCTTGCCACTTGAGTGTGTCTATACACACTCATCAGAATCCCCCCCCCCTTTCCACAACCTAAAAGTCCATTTAAGTGAACTAGCTAAGAAGGCATTACTCTTTGTTAATACGTTTGAAACTTGGACAATAATATGTTTCCTTTTGTAATAGCTTTGTTATAATGGGGCTGTTATCCTTCCATGATATCCCCTCAGCAAAATTTGTTTTGGACGATATCACTTCTCTTGTTGTATTATCCATGTTATATATATATTTAATATCATCATAAAAACGCAATATTTTAGCAGTAATACATCCACTGATAAACCGATCATGAATTATCAATAGGTTTACTAAAAGAGTTATCTCGCCTTAACTGGCTTAGTTGAACAAATTTATCCAAAAAAAAAATATGTTTGGTACTTGTTAAAATATTTTTAATAATGCGATAAATCAGGAAGTTTTCTTCATAGAGATAAACAGTCTAATCAATAACATTGAACATCTGTCTACAAATTCGGAGATTTGGGTAACAACTAGACTGATTGTTCACTGCAAAAGTGCAATCCAAGATGGTGGTATAATACCATGAATCTACCTAATTGCTTTGTTAATCTGCATTATGCACTATTGGTTTTGCAAATCTATGTTCGGAACTTCCTCTACAAAGTTTACGAAAATGCATTACCTGTATATATAATTCATGCTATTCTAGGCACCCCTTCGAAGTCGTGTACATTTGTATATATTTAATTTTTATTTTCAACAAGTATCGTGACCAATATTTTAAAACCATGGGTGTATAACGTACACTTTAAAAATTAATTTATTCGTATCAATCAATATATAGAAAGTACCACACTTCCTGTACTAAATCGGCAACCACATGCATTCCTACTAGTACTTAAAATTCGGATACAGCTAAGCAGTCCGTGCAGCTTTTTGGAAAGTTCAAACTTGAATAGTTTTACGTCGAATATATTTTGTGACCTAAAAGAACTAGGTGCTAGAGTGAAATTCCAAGTATTACTCTAAGTAATGGGTGTATATAGATGCATAGTTGATTAATTCCGACTAGAATTAAAAAGAATGAGTCCATCAGCTCTGTGAATAGATAGGAATGCTAAATGTTCCTTTTAATAGAAGGAAAAAGATCAAGAGTATTTGAAATAAATTTAAAAATTCATTGAGGCTCCCATCTGGATAATATACGTGTTTGTCTGTAAAAGTCCGTAACTTATATACCACATATTTGTTTTGTTTCTAAAAATAGTTGTGGGAAAGCCCATAGTTCGTGCTGACATGTAAAAGAAATGTGATAGTAAAATACAAAGTTATCCTCAATGTTCACATATCCGTGTTAGATGATGATGACAATCAAAAATATTATAAACAATACATGTATATATACAATAACATTATCGCACTTCAAAGAAAAGAGGATATTGTGTACCATGCTCTGTCTGCTGCTTCGTGAGTTTATAAAGTAATTTAATAATTGTGTCAAAAGTGCACATAATTCCCTTATTTGCTCTAAGTTGACTTGTTGATAAATTAATTGACCTGTCCATAGTTGCCTATTAACTACTGGTTTGAAGAAGACGTAGTTTATCTTCGTGAACTGATTAAAGTGTGAATTTTGGCAAGGTATATTTTGATCGTATTAAATTCATTCGTAGCATGTTATGCTGTTGTTCTGGAAGTCCAGTGTCTGTTGTGTATATATATACTATCAAGAACAACGGTAAATGAGTTTTAGTGAGCTATCTGAATAACCTATACCAATAGTAATAACATATCATATGTTGAGGTCTTTTTGAAAATATCAACTCAGCTTTGCTTGTATAACTATATTTGCTTGTATAACTATATTAACTCTATTTGCGTAAGTAAGAAAATTTAGGGTCGGGCATGATACATGTATGTATGATTCAACAACGTAAACATGAGCTCTGTAGATCTCTCAACTGACTTGATATTTAATATAAAAATCAAATATCAAATTATAAGCATATTATACAACAAGAACACATGCATATAAATGTAAATAGCTAGGCAAACATGCATAAATTAAAGCAAGCAAGCTAACAAGAAAAGAAACGAAAATTGAAAAGTATATATATATACATGTAACTGAGTAACTCACTCATGTAAAAATGAATTGGTATGATTGCCAATGAGACAACTCTTCACAGTAGACCAAATGGCAAAGAAATCAATAACAATAAGTCATCGTACTGCCTTCAACAATGAGCAGGGCCCATACCGCATTACTAACAATAAGTCATTTTACTGCCTTCAACAATGAGCAGAGCCCATGCCGCATTAATAACAATAAGTCATTTTACTGCCTTCAACAATGAGCAGGGCCCATACCGCATTAATAACAATAAGTCATTGTACAGCCTTCGACAATGAGCAGAGCCCATACCGCATTAGTGAGTAATTAAAAAACCCCAAAAGAAAAATGTTAAATAAGTCAAACGAGAAAACTGTAGGCATAAATTATGTACATTTTATTTATAGTAATGCCGATTTAAGTGTATCAAACAGTATTAGGAAATATTTAAGACTGTTCAAAGAATTTGCACGTGTAAATACTTTAATCGAAGCCATCGACTCTGATTGGATTTATTCTAACGCTATAGCGTCATCCGCCTCAAAATTTGTCATTTGTCTTCTAAATCTCATATAGTGTATTTCATTTACAACGTCAGCTGAACCATCTAACACATAGTGTATAATTGTGTATAAGAAGTGGTATAATGTTATTAATAGATAAAGGTTGATGAATTTGCACTTATTGCCCTCGTGTGTATCTTGTATGTAATAGCGCTATGTGCGTCTTTCAAACGACTGCATGGTGATATAACATATTGTACATTAAAGCAGAGACATGTAAAACTTACATATTATGTCTCTGATTAAAGTCTCAGTGCGATCATATTGCTCATGTGAAATTCAAATTAAATATATGACATCAAATAATAATAATAAATAAACCTTTCAGTAATCTTATGTTTATCACTATCAGATTAATCTTATTCGTTATGAGATAAATATCAATTAGAATAATTATACGCCGCAAAACATCAACTTTTTTATAAATTCAACATACCAAGATTAATGTTTGACGAAATCTGCAAACCGCTGGAACCAGGTTATGAATTCTTTGGATCAGTGGTTCTCCTATTCTTTTGAATCGTGTTTTCCTTGTGCATGTTGTGCCGTGTGGAATTATAAATGGGGGCTCCTGGTGTGAAGCCATTAAATTGATCACCGGTCCATGAGCCACTGACAAATTGGAAGCTGTCCCTGTCATTGGTGCATTGTATAATTTTTATGGTGAAGATACATTAATTAAATTGTTCTATGATCTTTACACATCCATACATGTCGAAAGAAACTGGAGGTGTTCCTCGTGTTGATGGCATCGGATCGTATGGTGACAGTTCGGTTTACCTTTTAATTTCGTCATTTGCTGGCCCTTGCAAATGAAAATCCTTTCTTGGAGAATTACCTTGTCTCTTCGATAGTTTCATACCAAAATATTGTAATATGACATGCGGATGTCAATGATTTTTTACGATTGCATTTTTGAAACTTTTACATATCTAATAGAGTGGCTAGTTCAATGTAATGCTGAAGAGTCATGTGACGTTGATTATCGGGAAACGAGAACCGGATCCGAATGACGCAGTAATCATTTCTCTTTCATTAAATTGGTTTATCTTATAAATGAGATAAACCGTATTATAAAATATCAATCTAAACTTAATCTACAATATTAAATATTTTTCCTGTGATCTTTCTATTTAAATACCTTTAACCAAACATGCATATAATGAGATAAAAACGACAACATCCATTCAGTCCAATGTCCAACAGTGTATATAATGATTGCTTTGTGTTATATTTTGAGTATACCGTCATTGGAAATTCAGGAAACAATGTTATTTTTAACTACTGTAAATTCAGAAATTATTGCGTGCATTTATTATTGCGATTTTTGAAGAATTAACAAAAATGCGAGTTTAATTTTTGCGATTTTAGGAAAAGCTACTTACAGATATATGTATTTCATATCAGAATGCCAGTTCTTATTATTGCGATACTCAAGTAGTCGCATTATTCGCAGAAATAAAAACCTCGCAATCATTTCTGAATTTACAGTATCTGTTTCCCATTTCAGTAATCAATTGAACTTGGGGGAAAACGTAAATGATAATCGTTATTGAATACATTGTACTTCCGTCGTTGTCACGTATTTTACAAATGTTTTAGAATTAAAAGTATTTTTATCAAAGATTTGGTAAGAGGAAGTATTGATGAAAATCTAGCAATATTTATTGTCTCGATCGTATTTCCGTTTGGTCAATGTAACACCTACACTGTACATAGATATTGTCTTTGGTATGGCGACGATTATTCGCCAAATATGATATTATTTAATTGGGGAAAATGGAATGCATCGTATATATTACATAATATATTTCCCGTCAATGCTAAATACATTCCACTTGATAGACACACCCAAAACTATAGGGTCTTCTCGTTTATAAATACGTTTTCTGTTGACAACATCCCATTCTTTTGTAAGTATAGGCCTATATCCGATTTGAACATGTTGTTTCATACGAAGATTTCAGAAATAAAACATGAAAATTACATTTGATTAATTTATCCGAAGCGCTGTTCTGGATTTACTTTCATTAGGAAAGCTCAAAACCAAATATTTGAAAGCCAAGGATGTAAAAGTAAACATTTAAAGGACTTTAATGAGTTACAAAAAATACCTAACAGTACAACTGACCATATCAACCACCAACACCCGTCTCCTCCGAAAATAAATCAGACATACAAACAAAGGCATCAAAAACAAACAGCACATGGCCCAGATAGCCGGACTTGGTACAATCAAAAGATGTGAAGGGGTCAAATCTGTTTTACGTTTATGGTAAGTATTGGACGTAGCAATAGTTATAAGTGAACGTGCATTATCGGAAGTATGATCCATAATTTCAGGCAATTCCACTGAACTTTGGGTAACTGTTCGGTTAAAACATTGCCCGAATCACACAAACCATCCCGTTGCCTATCAATGCTACAGTAGCAAGAAGGTTTGACAAACGTGATGATTGCGGATTTCCAATTGTCAGCTTCCCATTTCTCAACAGTAACACAACTTTTGTGACATCGTATGGCGTACTGTAAATTCAGAAATTATTGCGATGTTTTTATTATTGCGAAAAATGCGACAGGGTTATAATCGCAATAATTTAAACTCGCATTTTGAAATTTTTTATATGAATTAAACAGGACTTTTCTCAATATCGCAAAAATCTAAATCGCATTTTTATTCAGTATATATTTTCATTTCTAAATTGATCGATATAATTTACGTTCGTGCATGAAAGTTCATACTATACGCATTTTATAATCAGGGTTGGGCTCCTGCCATGGAAACGACTGAAATCGACACTACACAAGTTTCACGGTCAACATCACGAATAAGTTGACCGATACGATATGCCTGTGTTCCTACTCACAAGCGACATGTTTTTGCGGTCTAAGATATTTAGATACCAGAATAGTGATTATAATAATGATAATAATATCTTTATTTAAAGAAAGTAACTCATTAGGATTAGACCAATTTGCAATAAGGCTATCTACATACAATATTAACTTAACGAATAAAACTTAATCAATCTACCATATATATATATATATATATATATATGTCTACAGCGATGGACACAGTGCAGGCGGTATTGTCTCGATATCCCAATAGCATGAGTTCGACTCCCGGCGAGAGAAGAACAAAAATTTACTTCCGCAAATTTGCAGATTTAACATTGTTGTGCTGATATTTAGAGTAATTATGAATATAATATGTGTTTTCAGCCATGTATCACCTTCACTGGTGATCCAGTGGATGGATAAGTATGTCGTAGAGTTGTCACTTGTTTAGACGTTCTTATCAAAATAATTATTTCTGCGATAGATATTTAGCTAATCTGCAATCAATTCCATCTCCATGCCTAATATATCATGTACTGTGTTACAACTCTAGATTCTACTGATTCTACTGACGAGGAAAGGTAACACTAGGCCACCGAAAGCTAAATTATTAGATCAGTCTAGGTGGCCGAGTGGTCTAGAGCGCTGGACACAGTGCAGGCGGTGTTGTCTCGATATCCCAATAGCACGAGTTCGAATCCCGGCGAGGGAAGAACAAACATTTGCTGTGCTGATATTTAGAGTAATTATATATATTTGTACGATTTTGCCCCTTGCAGAGTTATAGAAAAACACTACATTAACGGGTGTTACACGGACACTTTTTAGATGATACACGGACATTTTTTAGTTGTTACACGGACACTTTTTATGAATAGAATCACTCGTGCATGATCAATGAGTTCATGGGCACTTTAAATTTCTATAAGATTTGAACTTTTTCTTTCACCGACATATTTCCTGTCTTTTTTTATTAGAATATTTACGTTAGCATCAATAACTATATTTTTTTCAAACAATTCCAGTATATTACTATTCATATCAGTACACTAAGGGATTGACCATTTAACTTCAAAATGGGGGTTATGGTTTTTTCCTAAAAAAAATTCTGATCCCCAATTTTATGAGAAAAAATGTATTGTGGCCAAGCAGATGACAAAATAATGTTCTGATTCCTGATTTTCTGAATACCGTATATAGTAGTTTTTTTTTAATAAAAAAAATATTTGGGTGATAGCGTTGAAAAACTAAATAATTTTCTTACTCAGAAAAAAAAACATACCCCTTCCCCCTTTTTGAAGCTAAATGGTCGGTCCGTAAATGTATTTTTTTTCAATATATGGACATGAATAGTTTTCTTGACAATGCTTAAAGTAGAGAAATGCTGGTTCCGAAGTTTATATTTCAATAAAAAAAGACAGGAAATATATATATAAAAAAATCAAATCTAACCAAAAGATAAAATCCATATCAACCCACCAATGCACGATTGATCCTATTAATAAAAAGTGTTCGTGTAATACATGTTCAAATAGGCAGCAAATCTTGAATACAAATCATTAAACTTATGTCACCAATTTTGGACGGTAAGCTGCGATAGGATCATATTGTGACACGTGTTTGATCGTGATCAACACTATTAGAGACATATAAAAACCTATTAGCATGAACAATTAAAAAAACAAATCCAAAATATATGCCTATATATATCTAATCACAAGACAAAATCAATTGTTTCATAACATTTCATTCACTTATGAAATAGGAAATTCATTCTTTTTATACATTTATATTGTTATTGAATTCATATATGTTGAATTCATACATATTGAATTCATATATTTGGGAGCAAACGTACAATTTTTATTATTTTTAAGGGGGAACGAGGGAATGGAATGGCACATCCTGCATTTTTTCAACAAAAAAAGGATCAAGCCTGTATATTTTAAATTTATTATACCCCCCCCCCCCCCCCCCCAATTTTTTTTCGTTTTTCCCGAAATAAAAATCAACTGTTAGCTTGCTTACCTCTGAAATCTTTTTCATACATTTCTTACTTGCGAAGTTGCATTTTAAAAAGTCTCAAAGTGTACGACATTCATCTTTTACTTATCATGGTTCTTTTTCATAAAATTATTAGATTCTTGAAATTTTTGAGAAAAAAAATCTCGGCTGAAGGGAAAGGGAAAAAAAAGTTTGTTCAAACTGTAACTTACATTATCTGGTATATGGCCAATTAAGTTTCTAATCTGTTTAATTTTGCTACCTCTTCTAAATGCAAAATGTACTACTTCTTTCTTGAAACGTCGTACAAGTCAGATACAAAACAAAGGTAATAAAAAACAGGCCGGAAACAAACTGCCGTTTAATTTTTCTGCACTTGTAGTCAGGTCAAGGTCCTCGGCTATCACCTCGGACTTTCACCTGACTACTCGTGCAGAAAAAACTATCCGGCAACGGTTGTTACCGGCCTGTTTCTTTGTTACTTTTGTATTGTATCTAATACATATATCGTAGAAGTATGAAGTGAAAAGTACAGGTTCCAGCCCCGGCCGGGGAGGAAGTAAAGAATCAAATCTACTCTAACATTGTTAGGGTGATTTTCTAGGCACTTTATAAATATTCTAAGGCCTGGTATTTCTTAATCATAAGAAATCCAATGGACAAGGTATTGTTTACAGTTGTCACTACACATACGCAGACACACATAAATATATATATATACATATATATATATATAAACATAATTATAACAAAAATAATACACCTAAAGTATACATTGTGGTTAGTCTTGTAAATTTAACACTCTGTTAAAGCTACAATGACTTGTAAGAGTATTTGAATGCAGATACAGTTTTTGATTTTTTAATTTCACTGTATCATGTGGATGGGTCATTTTCAAAAAAAGACGAATTTTGAAATTGCAAAATTGAATCAAAGTAACTAATTCAAATAACCCTCTTCATAAGTAAATCTAAACAAACAGTACTTATGGAATAACATATAAAAGGATGCAATCTTGAAAATGTCATACAAGAATATATTGAAACATTTTTTTACAGATGATACAATATTTTGTATCACCTGTTACCATGTTGAAAAGAAATTTCGGGTTATTTAGAAAAGGCTTCGATAAAACTTTAAGCTTGTTTTTCATAGCCAATAAGATGGTTTTCAAGAGTCAAAACTTTTAAATATTTCATTCTGTGTAAGGATAGATTATTTGTCAATTTTCCATGTTGTACTGAAAAATACCTCTAAAATTTGGTTTTCAATGGTTATAAAAATAACCACCAGCAACGCAAGTCTAAGATAGTAATTCATTATGTTTAGCATTTGTTTTCTCTTTCTAGAAAACCCAACATCAAGTAATTCCGTCGCATGTTGGTTTACTTTTGTCTTTCTTTTGTTGATAACAGGAACGTACGTTAACGATATATCACCATATTAAGTTCTATCATGTTACCCTTTTTGTCTATCCTGCTACCGATAGCAATATTGCATTTGTATATGCTGAATTGTGAAGGTTAGGATGTTGTAACCTTAAAATGAGTTCAGACAACCAAACATTTCATTATGTGTAAAGCTATATGTAATTACAGATATACACTATTTAAAGACGTTTCTGTCAAATATTGTCTATTCTTTTACTGTAACCATAGTAACAATAGTAACAGGATAGACATAACAGGATAGACAAATTTCTTCATTTATGAATGTTGTTGTGAAATAACTACTCCCTTTGATGAAGTGATGATGTTATTTCTGTTGTGATTTTGGTTTCCAACACGTAATTGCACTTTTTACAAGTATATTATTGGTGTAATTAATATATATGTTGGTGACATTATAGACATGACAAAAGGGTACCCACTATTTTTTTTCACTAAATGTCTTGAATTTATTTTTCCCTACACGGTTATGAAATAAACGTGCTGTGTTATATTGTTAGGATGCTTTGTGCTTTTGAAATCATCATTGAATAGTATCCTAATCAAAGGGGAGAAACAAGTTAACGGTTTATTTAGTAGCGATAACAGGATAGACATGCATTTCATGTACGCTGATTGAATTTATTTTGTAGAAAAAATGTTATATAGAATAATAAAGAAGTTACGTTAGAGTTATTATTAACATTTTAAAATAGTTCCTTTCGCAGATAGCAAGGCAATCAGAACATAGGGAAAAAAAACATTTGAAAAGTGTTACACTGACACTGTACGCAAAAACATTACGCAAAAAATCGGACTTCAATATATTTTAATCTTATCAAAATAGATCTTCATACGGTTTCATCCGGCTTTATCACGATAATGTTAAAATCAACTTTTCATTGTACCGATACTGTAAATTACCCCCGCCCCGAAATGTTTTTAACTTAAATTTCATTAAGCAAAATGACATGAGTAACCTGAACGACTCGCAGCTGTTATGTTCAAGTAGAAGTCGTAATAATCTATTCATATATGTCCGTACATCTGTCTTGTACTGCTTATGAATTGTTTCGTTGTGAGTTGTGTATCTTCCTTTGAATTTAACTTCCGATTTCCCTATTAACTTACATTGTTATGAATTTCTACCTGATAAATATATATGTACCTCTTACAGTCAACCTGATGTAATTATACAAGGTATCATTAACAGTGTCAACAGTACAGCAATATAACCCCGAATCATGGAAACTGCAGTTTGAACTTTTTAAATCATATTTTTCTCCACCTTCTTCGCCAATAATTCGACGTCTTTGATGGAATGTTAAATTAGTATTTATTCTCCAACCATCTGTATATGTTATGCTTATTCCTGTAGATGTATCCCTGTTTCCATTCAGATTTAGCCACTGAACTATTCTGTTTCCCGGTATATTCCGGTATGAAGGATAACAGAATCACCAACTGTACCTATAAATTCAGGATATTGCTCAGAAAATACTTATGAAAAAAAATAAATCGCAACGGATACTTACAAAGAGCCACATATACATAATATATATATATTCAATCATACCCGTAATTTACAATATTTCATATTCTTCTTATGATCTTTCTATGTTTTAAATACCTTTAACTAAACATGCAAATACTGAGATAAAAACAACGACATCCATTCAGACCAATGTCCATCCGTATAAATGTGATCACTTATCATTGTATTTTTATTACACCGTCAGTGCAAAATTCCTATTTCGAAAAGGAAATAATAAATAATTTACAAATATCTACATATGTTTCCCTGTTTCCGATGGAATGAAATAAGACAAAAGATCATACTATTGAATTACTTCCTTCATTGACACGTATTAAGGTAATAATAGTATTTATTTCCAAAATGTTTCGTCTACAGGAAGTATAGAAATCAAGATTTCGTTCTATTTACTAGTATCGAAAAATGCAGTTCATAGTTTAAACTTATTTATTTCGTCCGCCATTTCTTTTGTTTATTGTAGTTACTTTTCAAAAATAATGCTTAACAGCATGAATTACACATTGGACTTGTACTTTAATATCAAAATAAGGAGTTGAAGGTTGATTGCCAACGAGACAAATATCAATATAAACAGACTTAGGCCTTCAGCAATGAACAAAACCTATAAGGTATCACGAGTAAGGTGGGATTGAAGGCAGTTATAAAGAGAAAATTAACGGCCTGATTTATACTACAACAATCCCTTGTTTCACTTTTAATGTTGATTATGCGTAACCAATCTCTAGCTAAAAAATTAAATTGAAGGTCATATGAATACGGATTCAATGAGCTCAAATTATTCACTTGCAAGTTAATAATTCATCAGCGATATTTTTTAGCTTATTTTGACAAAATTGCACCAAACTGGCTGCGAAAAGTGATTTATCATTTCACTATGTCACTTTCATTAATGATTGAACAAAAACAATCATATTTTAATTTTTTTTATATCTCAGAGCGAATGCCCTTTTAATAATGTTCTTCAGTATTTAAATTCTGCTTTGTAAATGATATTTTCTTTGATGTTAACATAATATTTAATACTTTCCTTTTAGATTGATATATGTTGTATGGTCTTGGGTCGTTTGGCAAATACAAAATTGTTTTTTTCAACATTTATTGTCGCCTGTATATAGCCAATGCTTAACGACTTGGGTTTATACAGCCACAATCAATCACGTAATTTTACTAATTGTGAGGATATGTAACATGATAATAATAATATATACTTAACAATTTACCAACATTACTTTTAATTAATGCTATTTACTTTACATCACTATGACCATCCAAAGTAATTGGTACTGATTAAAGAAATGGTCAGCTATGCAACCCAATTATGGTTAGTTTTTACATTATTAGAGAACACATTAGATTGACGAAACTTGCTATTTTAATCCTGGTATCTATGATGAGTTTATTTGCTGATCATTCAAACCAAAGATTGCAAGTCTCTTCCAAGATGAAATTAGTTCAACAACAATTAGTTCATGTTATGCATTTTTGAAAAGTTAACCGGGGGATTGTAGTTTTATTTTGGGAAAATGTCTAAAAACGTACGGTATGATTCTTGATCCAAAAACAAAAAGATAAGCCTTACAACCATGACGTCATTACAAAGAAAGTACATTTATCAATATTTATTTTGTTATTTTTACTAACCGGGAAAAAAAAGCAAGTCAGGTTCTCAGGGTCTGGAGTTGTGTATTACCTTTTTTTTCAAAATTGTTTGTGCATCCATATTTTTCGAAGAAGTTAGATGTTGCTGTTTGGTGTGATTTGGTACGGATCTTTTGATATCTTATTTGTGTTTTGTAAATCGATACAATTATGCACGCAAGATTTATTTTCCCATGGTTTTCACATCTCCAAACAAAGTACAATACATTGAAAATAAATCAAAATGCACAAACAGAAACGCAGTAAACATATCTTTCATTTCTAATACTTGGTTCAATTTCAGATAAGTACTAACAAATATTTTCCGATGATTTGTGGGTTTTTTTTAGCAAAATTTACTAGTTTGAAAAAATCCATTATGATAATAGTCCTAAATTGTTTTCATTGTATATTTTTAAAACGCTGTTTATGCCAAAGAGTGGGATGAGCAAAAACATAGCTTTGTTTCCGAAAAAAGTCGCAAAAAGTCAATATTTTGCTATGCGTATTAATCTTTTGTGTTAAGTTGTTGTTCTGCTTACTTTTTCTGAATGTCTTCTTATTCATGTCTTTTTAATGATTTAGTTTATAGCAACCCATTAACAAACAGAAAAATTTCTCAAATTTCACCTATATTTTTAAAAAAATCAATGCCTATTGTTACTGGCAATAAACACGAAAAATCAAATAAGTGTTCAAACCTGACTTTTTTAGTTGTAGAGAAAGGGAACTCGTAAAACGGTTTGAGCTTCAAAATTTCCAATGTATATAAATTGTTATGAAATCAAGTAAAAATTAATATGATATAAGATTTAATTGGTTCCCCATTTTAAAAGTTCCAGGATCCACTACTGATTCACCTTAGCTTACCAAAAAATTGTAACAAAAATACCAAACTCAAAGGCATATTCAAAAATGGATTGTTTGTTGCTGTGTAACATATATTTTTTATCGTTCATTATTTTGTACATAACTTAGGCCGTTAGTTTTCTCGTTTGAATTGTTTTACGTTTGTCATTTCAGAGCCTTTTATAGCTGACTATGCTGTATGGGCTTTGCTCATTGTTGAAGGTCGAACGGTGACCTATCGTTGGTAATTTCTGTGTCATTTGGTCTCTTGTAGAAAATTGTCTCGTTGGCAGTCATACCACATCTTCTTATCTTCATATAGTCACAAAAACTGACACAATCAAACCAATGGAAAGAGGCTTCTATGAATTACCTCTTGCATAAGAACAATTCATTTCGTCAGCTTAAACAATTGTTATTATAAACATTGAATAAAAACATGAAATCAATATCAAATGCATTGGTTTGATCTTGGCATGATTAATAAATGGATAATATTTGAACAATAAAAACTAATCATAGAATAAAAGAGACCATGTCGAAAAATAGAAAAGTCTATGCTGTGAATTTTTAAGGAAAACGGACAACCAGCATAATTTTCTACACAGGCAAAGGGTCACAATAGTAAAGAATTATAGTCACTTAAACTTTTCCGTTCTCGTATTGGGGGATGATATCTGTTTGATTGTTTTAAACACAATCACGTCTCATCATAATGCGAACATTCATTGAAAGCATTGTCAGCCTTTAGATAGTGGAAAACACATTTCACTTTTTTCAGTCGTCCCTTTCGACCGTCTGGGTCCCCATAACCTTCCCAATTTATTAACCAATAAATATATTATCGTCTTCAATGTGGTTGAAATATTTGACACTCGGAGTAATATAGTACTAATAGTTACTTCTAGCAGTCTACAGAGAGATGAAACGTGTACGATGTATTCGCCAGTCAGCAGATCATGGAGTCATCCGAGTTAACAGTTCGTCAGTAATTTGATTTATAATCTTCTTTTAGGTTTTTAACTGTTTGTGTTTAATCTCTTAAATGTGCAAATGTTATATTATTGTTTGCATCTCCTTATGATTTGAATGTTGTTGTTAAATAACTGTCTTTTCTTTTTATCGTAATCAAATATACATATTTACGATTCGAACTTCAGCTTGAATCTCAAATATTTTTCATGCTGAATTTTGTACATGAAATGTCTTTGGATAAAACGCATGGTCAGTTATATTGCTTTGTTCTTGAGATCTATGTATTCACTAGGGCGTACAAGTGAAATTTCCATAACAGCAAATTTAATAATGTCAAACAAATATTTTCATACACTAGCATTATTTAATGGGTGTTTTCATATCGATTCTGCAATATATATCCAAGTAAAGACGTATTGGCTCGAGGTTTGTTCTATTGACACGAGGACATAATACAAGAGCAATATGAAAACACACATTCTATGACACCTTTATTAACTAATGACTTAACATAACCATCAAACGCAGATTGAGAAGAAGACCAATACATCAATATGAACTAATAGGGTTAATGTTCATGTAAGTAAAAGGAATGGCCAAAATAGATCTAATAATTCAGTGCGATGAATGATCCTGTTATTACCGGTTATTGACCTTATGAGACTCTCGAATTATAGATGAATTATCTCCCATAAAGATAAAGTCACTGAATGGCAACGGATAGTTTAGAAGTACCTCGAGTGACGAAGAAACGAGTAATAATAATTAACCTAGTGACTATGATAGCTTTCACAAACGGCCAGTTTCAGCATTTAACATAAAGAGTCTACCTTTGTTTTACAAACGAGGCATTTGTAGACACACAGTAATTCTCTGACGTAACTGTTTCGTATCTATAAATTTGAATTTAAAGTATTTATTCCTGTACATGTAATTGTCTATTTCCCTAATTTACAATTCCATAGAATTAACGCTGATGACATATATACATTCATAAGGAAATGCCTGTACCAAGCCAGGAATATGACAGTTGTTTTCCATTCGTTTGATGTGTTTTGGCTTTAGATTTTGCCATTTGATCAAGGACTTTCCGTTTTAAATTTTCCTTGGACTTCGGTATTTTTGTTATTTTACTTTTTATACATGTGGGAAAGATGAACAATTGTTATACCTTGTATGCATGCACATTGATTGGTTGATTAATTTATGATGTTTAACACCACATTCAGCACTCTTTGCTTTATCAAGATGGCTGATTTTTGTTGTTGAGGAGTACCAAGAGAGAGACATCGATATCCAGCAGGAAAACTGGCAATCCTTGTATTTTGAGATCGGAGTGTAATGTTCCTGACATAAGAATGGCTCAAACTCATATATAAGTCATTTATCTATACATAATCCCGGGTTTTCCACCCTTTATCTTAAACATAACGAATTTCTACACGGGTGGGACAAAACTGGGATTATATATAAGCCACTTATATATATGTCATTCCGGTTTCGTCCCACCCTCTATGACTGGATTGTTGTCTCATTGGTAATCTTACCACATCTCCTTTTTTTTAAAAGCGATCTCTCATTTAGTATGGAACTGTAATATATTACATATATAGACCATCGCATTTCAGCGAACAGACCATTGCACTTCGGCGATGACCATCGCACTTCAGCGTGACCATCACACTTCAGCGTCCCCATCGTACCTCCGAGTCCTACATATATATAAGAAACTTATCTATATAATCACGGTTTCTTACTAACCCCATTGAAAATCATAACATTTAACATGGAACGAAACCGGGAAAATTTACTAGACACTTCTTTTTAACGTAGATTAATATTCGATCCTTCGAAAGATAATGAAAACGAAAACGAATCCTTTATTTAAGTACATACTCCGATGTTAGAGCTTTGGACCACCACATGATAATAATCCGTCCTTTGAGTACATAAAAGGTGGAACAAAACCTGTACAACACAGCTCGCCTTTCGATATTTTCCCATGTGGGACGAAACCCTAATTACGCCAATTTATATATCATTTTGTAAATATGGTGCCATTTTAGGCCATTATAGCCTTAAACCGAAAGAAGAAATTTGGAGATTAAGACACCACCGAGTGCAACATATCACTGGAAAATAACTTGGCAAAGGCAACACAAAAAGTGCCACTTTCGGTTAAGAAACAGCTTACGCTTTCGGGAGTATCCTATGTATCAATTTGTTTTGTGGGATCGCGTTGCTCAAACCTCAGTTTTCTATGTTGAGTATTTTGAACTGTGTTAGTCCAGTAACTCTCTTCTTCTTGCCATTCTGTCCAATATCAAAGTGTAGGGTTGATTCACTCCTTAGTATCAATTCTCCGTTTTGACAAGGAAGCAGTAGAAGATCTTTTAGATTATAATAACCAGATTTAAGAAATGAGAACTGTCTTTTGATTGGAAAATAACTGGTAAATAAAGACCAGTTGAAAAGCTTACGATTGGCTGCTCAGTTGTAAGAATGATTGGTTTTGCACAATTAAGAAACTCGATATCGCTTCATACGACTTTAAACAACAAAATATCAAACTATTTTAATAAAATCAATGCAGTTAGTATATTAAACCAAAGAAGTTTTTTTAACCACTTCAACAAAATAAAAAACAAGTTATATTTGATTGCAATGAAATTCTGCTATTAGTCAATAGAATTACACAACATTACAATAATAGCATACACCTGTCATTACAATTCAGATATAAACTACCGCAACATTTAGTTGAAGACTTCTCTACATATTATACAGGAGTTATAATGTCTGGAATGTCATGTTGGTTTGTCAACATCTTATGAAGAAGTATTGAAAACTGGAATGATTGGTGGCCGTGTACACTGTCAATGACTTTGAAGAAAAAAATGTTACATTGTTCTATTGATTTCCCTCACAATTGGCTGTATTACTTTGTAAAATAGCCTTTTTCTATTATCTTGATATTTGTAACTTTATTTTCATATTTCATTTTTTCGGATTTACGCATTTCTATCAGTATTTAGAATTTAGAATTGAGGTCTACCAAACATTTTGGTGCGTTGTTTTGTTTTTATGTTGGTTTTTTTTTCTATGTAAGCTTATGTAATGCTGGTAATATTGATCAGAATATGGATATGCAAAGCAGTTCCTTCATTTTTGCAAATCAATTCTAAATTTAACTTTAAATGAACAAATCGAATCATTCGCATATAAACTATTAGGAAGTATTGTGTTACTGGTATTTTGTTATTTGTAATACTACTAATAATATACTTGAGTGCTTTTTCCTTATTGATTTTAGTCTCATTTTCTTTCTAAAACATACGTTTTGTTATTGAACTTGCATTGCGGGTGATGCATGACGATCAGGGGACGTTTATCCTGACGACGCATTAGATCTCACTCCGTTTGCGATTCTCTTGGTTTGGTACCTTCTCTTCTAAATTAATGTGCGAGATTTGAAAATCAATAAGCGACTGCTTCTTAATTTGTGCCTGAATGATTGGCAGTAGTTAACATTATGACCAGTTTTTTTCTTAGTTTTAGAACTATTCTATTCCCCCATTTGTCTTCATTGTAATATGAATTATATATAATTATTTAAGTATTTCCGGTGAGAGTACACCAAGAATGTGCATCAAATGTAAGAACTTTCTATGATAAAATCGTAGGCACAAATATAGCAAAACTCATCTCGAATAGTAAATTGTGAAAGGCCGGTTAAAATGTGAAACCAAGGAACTAATTAGGAAATTGCAAGTACTCTTAAAGGAGCGGGTACGCCCACAGGGTAAGCGTCTCCTTCTGTGCATGTCTACTCCGGCTTGCAAATTCACACTCAGTCAAAATGTCACAATAGAGAAATGGATACAATCGATATAATTTCAGATGATACGACTATACTGTATCTAAAGATCGAAGACCGTGATATCATGAGTTTTTGTTATAAAAGTTTAATTTAGCTTTACAATGCTTTTATTTTAAAAGATAGAATGAATGAATGAATGAATGAATGAATACACATACCAATGCAAATGTCAAAGGAAAAGTATATTTTGAATCTATATATTCATTAGATATACAGACACTTTAGAAAAATTCTTGTTATTGCATTGACAATGACATTTTCAGAATGAATTCATTTTTATACGTCCGGGTTTTTTCGAGAGAAGTACTGGATTTTTTAGTTCGGTCCAGGTTTTTATTGAGTGAATAAACACAATTAAGTGGCTTAAAATGTCATATGTCATACGTTTCAAAAACAATGAAAAGGTTCAAATAAAGTACTTTTCCAAGTACGAAACCCATGCATTGAACTAGTTTGATAATGCTGTATTACGTAACAAGTACATTTCATTATTCATTTGTATATATTATTGTTTGCCACATCTTAAAAAGTACATGTACACCTAAATACGTATATTTGGATAGACCAAAGATGTCTGCGCGCAAGTAAAGACTGTTCACATCATGCATTTTCAGTGTATTCAACCCACACATGTTTACGTATGTTTGGATCGATTAAACAAGTCCCACTTATGTCAACCTGTTGGAACTATCTTTTGACAGGTTTTTATACATCCTTTGCTTTCAAATATTCGGCATTCAGCGTTCCTGATGAAGGTATATCCAGAAAAGCGCTTCAGACGCATGAAATTTATATAACGTGTTGTTTTCATTTTTACAGCACTGGGTCGATACCTCTGCTGGTGGACTATCAGTCCCAGAGCGTATCATCAGCTCAGTAGTCAGTACTGCGATACTGACATGATTTACAAACTTCTAAAATTGTCCGTTAATAAATTTTGAAATTATTAGAAACTAAGGTTTCAACTCAACAGGCAAAGTTGACCTTAGATGGATTTGGCTATTTTTCATATGTCTTTTTTGGGTTCCTCATTGGGATATATCCAGAAAAGCGCTTCAGACTCATGAAATTTATAACGTGTTGTTTTCATTTTTTTTTCAGCACTATTGTGCTATTTCGTGGCGGGCAGTTTTTATTGGTGGAGTAAGCCGGATTGCCCTGAGAAAACCACCGACCTTCGGTAGGAAAACTGACAATTCTAGTCAATTTAAATTAGAGTTGAGCGCACCTGCCACGTGCGGGATTCGAACTCACAACCTCAGTGTTGACAGGCTAGTGATACAGTTCGATCACTGAGACAAACGTTTATCGTATCGACGCAATACCGTAAATTTACGTGATGTGAACAATCTTCATGTTAGTGTACTGATTCAGATTTCATACACTAAATATTTCGTGATGTCAATAATCTTCTTGTGAGCACAGACATGTTGGATTGAGACGCACGTACACATAGTGTTTAAAGCGGGTAAATATGTGGGGTTTTTTTTATAAAAATATACATCCTTAATATTTCATTCACTATTTATCTTGATGGTAATTTGTTTTGTCGTTCGAGAAATGGAAAACAAGAAAATATTAAAATGCTCTTACTGTGAAAAGGAGTCTGATCAAGCGCATGTTATGCTTGGTGACACAGAAATAAAGCACCATCATAGCTTTCTTTCCATCAGAAATTACAAGAATAACAGATGACAATGTAATTTTTTTAGGTATTCCCATATTATATACACAGTTATTTTTTTTTCTTCAAAAGGATCGTAATAAAGCTTAAAGATTATTTATTCATTGTTTATTAAATACCTTGGATAAGCACCTACGGTAATCATCAACTAAGTAGTCAGTATACTTTGGTACTGACATGATTTATAACAAACCTTTCTAACCTTGTTAACCTCCAAGAGGGACTGGGAATAAAATTATGGCCACTAAGGTCCTCTTCCGACCAGCAGTAAAACCTTTGACAAAATGGGGCGTCCGTTTGGCTGTTCAGGATGTACAAGTACGCAGCCACGTCCGGTCAGAATGGGGCGTAAAGAGAAAGCGCAACACTCACTATACGTTAAGAACCCTTGTAACAACTCTTTGACGGGTTCGTAGGAGGCCTGTTGCAAGGCACATTTTATGTCCCTATCCAATATACTCTCTTTTTGCAGTGGCAGTCTAAATTTCCCCGACCTCCATTACGAACGTCCTCTGTTACGGGACTTACCTATTGAATTTATTGTTCACTCCTAAATACACCGAAGTATTTGACAATCCAAAACTTATACAAAATTTGAAGAGTTGATCAAACCAAAAAGGACCTAAAGTATAGACCAATCCGGACAAGAAATCCGGCAGAGAATGTAAAACGAGAAACAAGGCTACATTTGTATGTATCATTATGGATATATCAAATGTCAACATATCGTTTAAATACAAACCACAATTAAGTCCTGAATCATTTTTAAAAATAATGTTATCATGATAATAGCAAAAGTTTATGTCCATGGACAAATTGTAGTGCTATGTTTTTCCTTTTAAATAAATGATTTAATCACGCTATTTATTTTATTGTAGAAGCTGTATTTTTACAATGTAATTGCGGTATTTTATAACTGTAACTACTGTTTTTTTTATTTAATAAGAGGTATCAGTATCACTGCTGAACGTCAAAATTAATTTTAAAAGAATCTTTCGAAATTCTTTGTTGTTCTTTTAACATAATTCTATTAGATAAAAGTAGTACTTACATTTTTTGGTAGATAATTGTTCTAAGTATTTTTGCTGGAATGTAAAATTGTGTCTTCCATGTCCGAGACAACGGAAACTGTAAATCTATCTATGTTTGGAATAATACTTTTGCCATATATGTGAATTAATTTTCAGGTTTTGTTGTAAATCGTATTAGGAAAAGTATTTCTTTGTTTGTGTGACTATTTACAGCAGAAATATGATGCAATCGGAAGAATAGTGACAGTAGCGACGTTTTAATTCCGCCAAAGCACCAACATTGAAAAAGAATGACTCAGTGAAACCATTGGATCGTGTATTATGGACTTGAAAGGTGGTAAATATCTAAGACCGTGGTGTTCCTTTTTCAACTGTACGGTGTACATATTTCTCCACTCGTTCGCTATGTCCTGTCTGTAGTGACGTTTTAAATTTTAATGAACGAAATATATGTATCACTGGTAAATAATTAAAGACATATGAAACGAGTTTCTGGTTATATAATATTAAAGAAATTATTAGACCAATGCATATATACTAAACAAAGTCCTCTATCCAGGTTTTTTAAAACATTTTTACGAACGTATATTCGACAAAAAATATTTCATTCTTTGATTGTTGATCGAAAACTTAATTTGATTGTTAATTAACTTTCGAGTTTTTTTGCCAAAATTTACCGATCATTAACTTTTGATAAACAATAACCACAGAATCTTAGAGCACGTGAAAAAGAAGTGAGATTAATAACATTTGTTTTAATTCTTATTTTCCATGCGTTCCTGTTTGTTAAACTTTGTCATAACAGTTGTTAAAGTGTTTGGTGTATTAACTGGTTTTTTTTCAGAATCGAGTAATATTATGATCTTCTTTCATCGTTTGTTTATCCTTTCTTTCATTACGGTTTTTTATTCAAACTTGCGGTGTGTGGTGGTCGAGGTGTCATGGTTAAGGTCACTTCAGACGGAAAAACTGTCAGTTAATTAGAGTACGAGAAGACAATAATTTGATAACAGTACATTTCTGATGATTTGGATGAAGTAGAGTATTTACTTTTAAAAGAAGTTCTGTGTATATGTTCTTTATAGTAAAACTTACATTTAGCTATTGAAATATGTAAAGCATAATTGCCTATTTTAAATAAGAAGTATAATATGACTTAAGGTCGGGGACTTCGATACCATAAATTACTTAAATCTTTTACTAAATTATTTCATAGATACAAAGATTTTCTTTTGAATCGTGGTAGTGCCTGTAGAATTTGTATAAAAACGGAATATCACTGCCTGCTGTTTACAGTTATGTTGTTTATAAAGTACGTAAATTTAATCACGATTCATGTAAACTTATTGATCCTTTGAAAATCTATTTAACACATTAGAAAGGTGTTTGAATATTGCTTTTATCTGTAATGCCATTGATCTTGTTTTTGATAAATTAAACATAAGTAAATATGAAATGATTTACAGTTATGAAGAGTAATGGTCCTAGATCATGTCGATATAATGAGCTTATGTCATGACATTCTCAATGTCATGCTTTTCGCAGACTGATTACGACGTTTTTACACTTAATCCATTGTATGCGTACTTATTGAAACTTAAGTCGGGGAGAACCTGATTTATTTAGTAGTTGTTATTGTCTTTTAAGTACATTTCAGTATCTGCGAGTACTCTTAGATAGGTACTTTGAGAGTTTTGTCTTCATGTTAGTTGGAGTTTTTATTGTGCTTTATGTCTATCTGATGAGTCACACAATTTATTGTTTACAGGTAGTTCTTATGTTTTGCCTTGTCATAAATCAGACCGTTGGTTATTTTGTGAATCAATAGTTAGACTATCAAAGAACTGTCAATTTTGCAGTACCAACATTGGGTCATCTTTAGGAATCAGAATCGCAATGGAAAACATATTTGCAAATTCTTATTTTAACAACAGATATTTGTATTAAAAAAACGCACAATTTAAAACTTATCGTTTTATTTATAGTTTAAACAAGAACACAAATAAATTTGATATTTATTGAAAATACTAGTAAATGCAGACAAGATAATCCCAAGTAATATGAAAGAGGTATATTTTTTAAATCACTGAAAGAAAATGAACAAATGATATTTGAGGACAATTGTAAATGAATACTTTTATGAGTAAAGAACATTACACATTATCACTTTTCAAACATGCACTTGTCTCAATAGTTCAGAAATAAACGGAACAACAGTTTGATGAAATTTTTTTACAACATAATATGCATAATATATACTATAACAAATTCATGCAGGGGTTTTTTTAATGACAATTGTCACATTATAAATCTGTCAACCACTTATGGAGAAGTACCGAAAACTGGAATGATTGGTGCCGGTGTCAGCTGGCAAGGATTCTGAAAATAAATATGGTTAAATTATCCTTTTGACTTCATTCACAAGTATTTATAATAATATAACATTTTTCTTCAAAAATATGTATTTCTTTCTCTCTATTTCATTATTTTCTGATTTTTTACACTGTTATCAGTTTTAAAAATTATTTTCTATGAATCATTTTGGTGTGTTTCGTTGTAAGTTTCAAAAGCAATACTGGCAATATTTGTCAGGATGTTGATATGCTAAGCAGTATTTGTACTTACGAAATATCAAAATAACGTTATTATTCAAGACATTCATTGTTAAAAAGTATTATGCTAAAGTGTTTTGTTTTGAATGATCGAGTAGAATTAGGGACGGTTGGTGTCTGACCATCGTCCAGAACTCGTCAAAGCTTATCCTTATTATATTTTTGTTGTCTATTCATTTATAAATTTGGAGTTGATGGCAAATCTTCGATACTCTTTTTTGAGTTCTAAACTTGTTGAAACCTTGGAATATGTAGTTATATTGACAGTAAATACATTAGTACAGACTTTTTGCTGATCTGTAGATGCTTTTTTCGATTTTAACTGGTTACTGGATTTTTAAAATTTACCAGTTTTATTCTTTTTTTATTTTATATCTTGTTTAGATATATATATACAATTAAATTGCGATTCCTTTTTAGCTCACCTGGCCCATAGGGCCAAGTGAGCTTTTCTCATCACTTGGCGTCTGTCGTCCGTCGTCTGTCGTCTGTCTTCCGTCGTCCGTCGTTAACTTTTACAAAAATCTTCTCCTCTGAAACTACTGGGCCATATTTTACCAAACTTGGCCACAATCATCATTGGGGTATCTAGTTTTAAAAATGTGTCCGATGACCCGGCCCGCCAACCAAGATGGCCGCCATGGCTTAAAATAGAATATAGGGGTAAAATGTATATTTTGACTGATATCTCTGAAACCAAAGCATTTAGAGCAAATTTGACATGGGGGTAAAATTGTTCATCAGGTTAAGATCTATCTGCTCTGAAATTTTCAGACAAATCAGACAACCCGTAGTTGGGTTGCTGCCCCTGAATTGGTAATTTTTTAGGAAATTTTGCAGTTTTTGGTTATAAACTGTAAACAGCAATAAGTTCAGCAAAGTAAAATCTACAAATAAGTCAACATGACCAAAATGGTCAGTTGACCCCTTAAGGAGTTATTGCCCTTTATAGTCAATGTTTAACAATATTTTTGTAAATTTTTATAATCTTTTCCAAAAATCTTCTTCTCTGAAACTGCTGAGACAAATTTAACCAAACTTGGCCACATTTAGGGTATCTAGTTTAAAAAATGTGTCCGATGACCCGTCTGCCAACCGACATGGCAGACATGGCTAAAAATAGAACATAGGAGTAAAATGCAAGTTTTGTCTATTATTTTTTAAACCGTTATAAATAGAGAAAATCTGAAAGGAGCAAAAATGTTCAGAATAATGAGCTCTACCAATTGTCCATATACGTCAAAACTGTTAGACAAATTCTTATAGAAGTTATTGCCCATAAATGACAAATTTTATCATTTTGTTTCATTTTTGACAAATAAACACTTTAAATCACAAAAATGATCAGCAAGGCAAGATCTATTAAAAAGTCAAATTTTGCCGATATAGTTAGTAGACTGTCACTCTTCATAGGAGTGATTGCCCTTAAATGAGGCTTTTTTTTTTGCCCTCTTTTGTGTTTTGAGCAAAAACTAAAGAAGATAGAGAGAAACTAAACCGACTAAAAGATCAGTAATACAAGATCAACAAAATAGAGATTTTTGTCATCAAGTCTATTCTCGTCTGCAATGTTGGAGAGCGTCCTTTGTTTGATATGCACATAGACCAAGGTGAGCGACACAGGCTCTTTAGAGCCTCTAGTTTTGAAGAACCAGCTTATAATAATCCATGTCGTTGGTCTTCTCCTTTTGATTGTTTCTCTTCTTTGTCATACCAGGACCCTTTATTGATTACTATGCAATGATTTTTCTCATTGTTAAAGGCTGTATTTAACCTGCAATTGTTTTCTTCCTCGACCTTTGATTTTGGTTGATATCTGTCTCATCAGTAATCATATCCTTATTTTCACATGTTAAAAATCAAAATCACTTTAGATTGCAGTATCTTTGTAGTGTCATATTTACCTTCCCATGACCAACACGACAACTGCCACTAGTTGGACAGAAACTGCTTATCTTGCCAAAGAACTGGTGTTTGTCACTTTTGTTTTTTAATTATCCCTTTGAATCCCCCTATATTTGTTAAGTTAATTTACATTTTCTACTTACCAGTGCTTCACAAATACACTTCCTTGTGGTTGCAGTACATGTTATGTATTTAAATTGCCAACCCGTCGCAGAACTTTCTCTCTCAATTTCAACGCAGTCTTTATCAACAGTATTGGTACCTGATTGCAAAAATATTGCTATTTTGTTATAATTCTCATTTTCAAATATTATATTTATGACGTTATACGTAAATTGTCTAAAATATCCAGTTAAACACAAGTAATATCGATATTTTTTGTTACAGATTTCATAATAAACTTCTTGATCTCTTGTTTATATTGCCTTGATGTTATTCATTTGACACTATACTGTCTACTGTCCTATAAGCTTCTTACAAAATGGTATATGCATTTTTAGTAATAATTGTATATTAAAATATTTCTGACTGTCTTATATCCATATATACATACCAACAATTGGTTGAGTGAAACTTGATCCTGAACCAACCAATACAGTGGTACCTTCATTTAGTCCATCAAAACCTCCTGTCCAGTATTCTTCAGTAACTTAAAATATAAAAATATCACTTGGTCAAAATAATAAGCAAGGTTAAAATGGTCGAAGAACTGAAACAAATGTTTAAACTAATACATCATGACCTTGTATCACTGAACATCATGACTTTGTATCACTGAACATCATGACTTTGTATCACTGAACATCATGACTTTGTATCACTGAACATCATGACCTTGTATCACTGAACATCATGACTTTGTATCACTGAACATCATGAACTTGTATCACTGAATATCATGACCTTCTATCACTGAACATTATGACCTTGTATCACTGAACATCATGACCTTGTATCACTGAACATCATGACCTTGTATCACTGAACATCATGACTTTGTATTACTGAACATCATGACCTTATATCACTGAACATCATTACCTTGTATCACTGAACATCATGACTTTGTATCACTGAACATCATAACCTTGTATCACTGAACATCATGACCTTGTATCACTGAACATCATGACCTTGTATCACTGAACATCATGACCTTGTATCACTGAACATCATGACTTTGTATCACTGAACATCATGACCTTGTATCACTGAACATCATGACCTTGTATCACTGAACATCATGACCTTCACTGAACATCATGACCTTGTATCACTGAACATCATGACTTTGTATTACTGAACATCATGACCTTATATTACTGAACATCATTACCTTGTATCACTGAACATCATGACCTTGTATCACTGAACATCATGACCTTGTTTCACTGACAGGAGAAATGTTCTCCTTTCAAATGATAATATTCAACAAGAGAAATGTATGTAGGTCGCTGATTCAACACAAGTCCTACTAGAACAATTGTAATTGATGGTATATCAGATCCATAACGGAGATAGTATACGAAAAAACAAGTAAAAAACAAATCATGTGTTGAGGACCCATTGTTGGCCTTGGTCTGCTTTCTGCTCTTTGTTCGAGTTGTTGTGTCTTTGACTCATTCCCCGTTTCCATTCTTAATTTTATCCTATCATACCACAGTTTGTGTAGACGAGTATATTAATTCTATTTAGCACAATCTTGTGTTTCCTTGTTACAAAGCAGGAAAATGTTAATTCGGATGCTAATATTGAAATGCTCTAACTATATATCATGGTTAGTCTTTCAAATAAAGCAATGAAATTATTTCTAAACTCTGGTTGAAGCAATCGAAAGCATAGTTTTAATCATAAATAAATTATAAGGCTGTCATCAGAAGTGGCGGATCCAGGGTAGTGAGTAGAGGGCGTATCTTCCTTTGATCGCCAAAAATCTTTTTTTTTTCACAATTTAATCAAATTTTAACATAAAATCGAACAAAAATGTTATCACCATTTTTCTGGAATAGTGACCCCCTTTAAAAAATCCTGAGGTTCCACCCCTGTTTAGGAGATCTTATTCATTAACGTTGAAAGTTACTTATTGGTGGATAAATTGATTATAATAATATTAGAATCAGAAAGGAAAATGAAACGTATTTGGTCTAGACAACAATTATATACAACAAAGACACGTTATAATGCCTCCTAATTTACCAGGTCTTTTTCTAATTACTTCGTGTCTCGCGGAGATGTAGCAAATACTTATTATCATATTAATTTTGTGTAAATCAACACGGGATGGCCCCATGACATCGTGCACAATAACCGACAATTGTTTTTAATTCAACTAAAACAGATATTTTATTTGTTAAAATAGAATTTTTTCAGTTTTAGAATTATTGACGTCATTAATTTATCCCCTTTTCGTTTACTTGCTTTCCACAAATTATACGTCTTTAGCTTCAAAAGTGATGACTGTGAGTGTTCCGGTGGAGGGTAAATCAAGGACGAGCTTCAAAATCAGACAAAAAGGGTAATATGTTCTGCTAAAATTTTAATCACATATATTTAATATAGTCTTTCACCAATTTAATATCTGATTATATTCTTACCACCGAGAGTATTTAATACTACTATCAAGCTCTTTACTTCTGCATCGTCATTAGGTTCCAATAATGTGGCATTAAGTGACAGATAAGTCAGCTGTAAAACAAATTAATCGACAAGTGACATTTTGAGCAGTGCTTATTTTAATATATTATATATTTTTACGAAATACTACAATTTCACATGGCAGCTAAGTTGCATTTTTTACTTGGTAGGTGCATTTTGTTTTGCCTGAGAATACCATATACTTATCATATATCAAATGACTAATGTTAAACAATCCATGCAGGAAAAGCAACGGTATAATCTATATAAAAACACTTATGAACCACATTAACAACCACTCAATTAGAGGCTCCTCACTTGGAACAGGCACATATAGAATGTGTATGGGTTAAAGTTTTAACAGGTGCCAACCTTCACCCTAACCTGAAACATAGAAAGACACACTGTATGTGCCTGTCCCAAATCAAGAGCCTGTAATTCAGTGGTTGTCGTTTGTTGTTGTATATCGTATTTGTAAAAACAAAAAAAGGTTTTAGGGCCTTTTATAGCTGACTATGATGTATGTTTTTAGTTCATTGCTGAAGGCCGTATGGTGGTCCGAAGTTGCAAAAATTCAATGTCATTTTGTCTCTAGTGGAGATTTGTCTCATTGGCAATCATACCACATTTTCTTATTTTCATATATTAATATCATTTGGTAAAGGTTTGACACATCAGAACAGTAATTTTACCAAACACACTAAAAAAAAACACAAGGTACTGATCTAAGAGTACTGTCTGTTACTCTTGTCTAGTTTCAAGCCAATTACAACTGATAAATAAACCCTATTCTCCATGTTAGGTTTAGTGATATGCCTTGATGTTTCAATCGAATCGTTTTGATGAAGTGAAGGTTTTAGTGTTTTTATAAAATATTCTTTGACTGTGTCACACACAATGTTTGCATCCGATTCTATATTAAGAATTTTTTTATCATCAAAATATCAAAATCTATCTATTTAATTTATTGAACTTTATATAAATATTTATCATGGATACATAAAAGTTCATTCAACTAAAACTTGTCATCTATGAATAGCAAAGAAGACGAGAGTGATAAGACTTACCTCTTAAGTGGTAAGATTAGGTGTGTTGAAAGAGTAAGCATGACGTTACATGTATAATAAAATTTTATAATTTTGGTATGTATTAAAACTTTTTAAAGAAAACTTGATTAAACATGATCAGATGCATGTCATGACCGCACATTCAACCTACATGAACTCCAACACAGCAATTCAAAATAATTTGTGACCATTAGTTAACCGATTGGGATTCATGTAGGTCTTTTATTTTTCATTTCCTTAATCATATTGACAGTTATAAACCTCTAATTGAGTTTTGATAAACATGTATTACGATATTAGAAGGAACATCTGTTTAGTGTTATCAAATGCAATGCTCATGCAAAACTTCTATTACATATTAACAGATAATGCATTTTAATAAATGAAGAAATGTTTAAATTTATTGCAACTCTGAGTGCAAAACACCACGGACTTTTACTACAATAACAACACAAAGGATGTCACTAGTGGAACAGGAACTGCTTAACTTATCAGATCACCAAAGTATTATTCCGATTTAGTTCTGTTTAGATTTCTTTATGTTGAGTCTCTTGGACTCTTGGCTATTGTGTCTAACATTGACTAATAGTTTTAACCGTCCCAATGCTATCAACCCTCTTTTTTAGAGGATTTTCAAAATTAAATTATTAAGAAGAATTGTCAAAATCAGGAGTATCTCGTCAAAGGAGCAAATCAGTAAATAAGGACATGTTCGCATGCTTTCGATTGATTGCTCCGTATTCAGAATGATTGTTTTATTCAACATATTATGTTCATAATGTGTTGATTGGGAAATCTTTCAGGTATGCCGTCCAATGACACGTGTTTTCAGATGTGACAGTGTCATTTTTTTTTACTTGACATGTAATCGTTTTCCAGGTACGTGTTTTATTATTCCTTTCACATTACAAGTCTTCGTTATTTTACCCTAAGATTAATCTTTAAATTTCTAATCTCTAATTTCTATTTTTTCGACTTGTTTCACAATATGCAAATAGTCAAATTTCAAAAAAAAAAAACAATTTAGAAAATGGTGGATTGAACCTAATAGCTAGCTAATCCTCTCACTTGTATGAGAGTTGCATCAAATTAAAAGATACCATTTGCTGTATTATTTGTATTTTGAAATGGGGACCATGGGTGTCTTAATGCTACCTGTAAAAATCCATTGTGGTAGGCTCATATTGTTGGGTTCCTAATTGGTATTTAATCCATCAAAAGGCTCGGACGATTTAACCATTTGCTGTTAGCTCATATTTGTATTTTGAAACGGGGACCATGGGCGTCTTAATGCTACCTGTAAAAATCCATTGTGGTAGGCTCATATTGTTGGGTTAACTGATTGGTATTTTATCCTATATGTTTACAACACAAATCACTACAAGATAGACTGCCAAAAATGCATAATTCCTTTTTTGGAATTTCAGTAGTCCTTCTGTCACAGATAAGAAGTTCCACCATAATATTTATTCCAAATATAATTTATTATGTAACAAAAATTTCAATTGGAATTAATGTTATGTGATACATATTCCATAAGCATAATAAAAGGACCGATGCTTCGGAATTTTTATCACATAAAATAAATTCCAGTAGGAAGTTTTGTTACATAATAATGTATCTTTGGAATAAATATTATGGTGGAAGTTTTTTATGTAATATCTATTCCGACCCGAAAATATTCTTTTTTTTCTTGCAAGTTTAACCCTTTTCAAAGTATTATTATGGCATTGTAAAAGTATTATGTAATATCTATTCCAAAATAAAAACGTATTATGAAATACATGTATCTATTCCAAATGGAAAAAATATTATATCTATTCTGAATAGAAAAAGTATATGGTAATATCTATTCCGAATGGAAAAGGTATTATGTAAAATGATTTATTCCGATTGTAAAACATTCTTTTTTTTTTGCAAGTTAAACCCTTTTCAAAGTGTTATTATGGCATGGTAAAAGTATTATGTATTATTTTCTTATTCGTGGCCTCAAACGCAAATAAAGTATTTATGAACAAAAACTCAAACACATATCTATGGGAAACAGCTCGCATAGACGAGTGCAGCAAAGTTTTATTTTCTAATAATACAACTGTCCTCAATCACTTTGCCAGCACACTAAGACCGCCGCAGCATACATGTCTTACAAACATACCTACAATGAAAAATAATGAAATAGAATTTTTCATATCACAAAACAATATTTACATAATGTTCTTTTAAGATCTGCAGAAAAAACGTAATGCGTTTACAATAATTATAAATTAATACAAAACATGTTCACAAGGGGGAGGGGGAGGGAGGGGAAACTTTACTGCACTAAGACTGAGCTTCGAATGGTCAAACTATGAAAATGTATTTTCAATGTTAATTTACCGCGAATGACCAGTCCGTGCTATCATACAAAGAAACTTTAAACTCTTAACTTTGTTAAGGTGACTTATTGTTATGCTAAAATACTTTAAATATAACAACAAACCCATGTGCTATCGATTGTTAATAAATACATTTATTTTCTTATTCGTGGCCTCAAACGCAAATAAAGAATTTATGAACAAAAACTCAAACACATATCTATGGGAAACAGCTAGCCTAGACGACTGCAGCAAAGTTTCGAACAAAACAAAGAATTGGCCAAAAATGGACACCTTAATTTAAATTAAACACCAAAATTTTTTGTAACTGACAACCTTTCTTCTAAATTTTCTTTAACATAGCCATCTTTTGCACTTCCATCTACCGTGTTTTTTGACAATTCTATCTTCAATTTTTGATGCAGCAGCTGCCGTAGTTCCACCAGATCTCAAACTTTGAAGAGCAAATTTAGTCTTGTCTAAACCTAACTTATGAAGAGCGGACAATAAAATGTCTCTGGCGGAAGTATAAGACATTTTTCCTGATTTACGAAGTACATAACTGTTGTTACTTTTACAATAGCTTAAACCTCGGAATATATATTCCGTACTTCTGGAAGAAATATTTGCCAAGCTTAAATATCTGTGTAACATATTGACTTGACAAGTGATGTTATTAGTCTTAGAAATGAGAACATCGTTACCCTCTCTGTACACATCTGTTTTACTCTTTTCGAGAAAAAGTTTCACATATGAGTCATAAAAAGTTATGTTATTCCTTTTCAAATTTGACAATTCTGAAAAACGTAAAAAACCAGAAAAACACAATAACCACATACATGATATTCTCAAATCTTTTAAAGAGGACTTTTCATTGCCATATTACAATACAACACGTTTCAAAATTTCCGGAGTAATTGGCTCTTTTTTGTTTACAGTATGACCTATTAGTCTTAGAGCACCTTCTTTGACAGATAAAACTAAATCTGATTTACATGGATCAGATAACCCGGCGAGCCGGTGATTCCAACTAATAGCGTAAAACATTTCATTAACCTTGCTATGTGATTTAGCAGATTCAGTTAATTCTATTAAATACAATGAAACATGAGTGTCAGAACCCGGTAAATAGGAAATTCCATTAAATACACACCATATAGTCCAAGCTTCAAAAGCATATTTGTAGTTTTTTGTTGTATTCTCTGATCTAGACGAAAGGCAAAACTGTGGCAACTTAGTTGACAACTGTGAAAGGTGACTGTTGAAAGAATTCTTTGGTAATGCTTCCCATCTACCAGTATGAAAAATAGCTGAAAAACGTATACATTGTAAATACATATTAAAATAAGAACACTGATTTATGATGATAATCAATAGGCTATGTCAACTAAATTCCATATAGGACCATGCTTTCCTTGACCATGCCAACAACCGGCTATGTCAGCTTAATTAATAACACATAAAAATAAATAACAATCTTCAAGCCATGTCAACTGAACTTCTGTAGGAACATGCTTTTCCCTGACCATGACAGCAACCAATCATGTCAGAATATACAATGGATACACAAATAATTGTAATCAATCTTAAAGCCATGTCAACTATAATGCTATAGGACCATGCTCTTCTGAGACCATATCAATCAAATGATCATTATAACAAAAATCTGTGTTATACAGTATAGCATCAAGCTTTCATTCTAATTGCCAACACTGACGAATTAAAACGTTCCGAACCGAAAGTAGACTTTTCGTTCGAACCTTGCATAAAAATTCTAAAACATCAAGACATAATCTTGATATATCATATTTTTTTTTTAAATGTATGGCCAAAACACTGCAGACATCCATTTAGGGACAATCAATGTACCATTTGCCTTGCAAGCTATAACATGTTTGATAACTCTTAAAATCAAATAAATTGGAGGAACAAGCCAATTGTTCTCTTTAGACTAGTTTTGTGTAAAAGCGTCGATAGCTTCAGCAGTAGCATTCCAAAACAAGAAATTGTAACGAGGTAGCTTCGTATTTAGATGACTAGCAAAGCGATCGATTTTATGTGGACCCCAGATTTCATCTATAAAATTGAAAAATTCGAAGGAGACACCTTAATCTTCCTGATCAACCATTTTGCTAACATTATCAGCCAAAGTGTTTTTAGAACGTGGAATCTATTGTACATGGATTGATATGCCTTGTTGAGAACAAACAGAACATATAGAATTTGCTAAATTTTGTAACTCTAATTTCATGCTTCCAGATCTAACAATTCTTACACAATTTTGGTTATCTGTAAACCATTTCAATATTCTCCCTTTGAAAACATTTTTAGAAGAAATCAGGGACTGCTCAATTGCCTTCATTTCTCTCCAAGTAGAGCTCAGTTGCATTTCTGAACGATTCCACATTTGATGAAAAATCTTACTATTAACTTCTACAGTATAAGCACCGCAAGCAACATTACTTGCATCTGTGTACACCATTACCGTAGATTTGCTATAAAAATAGAGCTTTTTTTACATTAACTCTCTCAATGTTATCAAGCCAAAACAGAAACTCGTCCGTAACTTGGACTGGTATTTCCATATTCAATACCGTATCCCAAGATACCCTACTTTTAATTCACATGTAACTATATCTAGTTTTAAGTCTAAAATATTGCCAATTACAGGAGACATAGATATAATTTTTCCCACTACCTGGGCTAATCGTCTGGCTGACAATGTGTTAAAATTAAACAAAACATCCGACAAGGAACATATCAAATCATTAATACGCCTGTCAGTTAAGTAAAACAAAATTATAGCTCCTGAACAGAAGTGAAAATAGATTTTTTCTCGTTTTTTAAAAACACGGCTGACAAAAGGCTTGTCTAACAAAAAAACATCTTCATTACATTCTTCAAAAGTAGGAGCCATGCCAAAACTATCGTCCAGATATAAAACTATCTTTATAGAATTTCTTCTCCAGTATTTAACCATTTCACGTAGACATTTTGAAAAAATAAAAGGAGCTGTTGATAAGCCAAAAGGTAAGACATTGAAGCAGAAAAACTGCTGTTTCCAGGAAAACCCTAAAAAGGTGTGCTGTTGGGGACAAATGATGATACCCCGATTTTAAATCAAACTTATATAGTGAGTAATCATTCACAAAACATTGTATTGCAATTTTCTAGTCTTCAAACTTGAACTTGTCTTTCCTGACACTTTGATTCAAAATACTGAGATATAATATTAACATAGGCTTTGAAGATGAATTTAGCGCTACGCTCAAAGGATTCACGACGAAAGGCTTAAAAGGGACTAACTTAGCACACCCAGTATCTAATAATTCAGAAATAGATTCATCAACAAATTTCTCATTCATAAATGCAGATTTGTTGTCCTTACAGTGCATCTGTTTAGGTGTCTCTAAAAACGGTATAATGTAACCGCCTTTTATAGTGTTAATAACAAAATCACTAGCGCCAATATTTTTTCCAAAATTCGATATGTTTATTCAAACTCCCCTTCACACCATGAAAAGTGCTATTATGTTCTGTATTTTCAACAAACTTTATTTGTTCAAGAAAAATAGAATAATCATTAATACTGTTTTCATTACCCCATTCAGAAAAATATGATTCACAACCTAAATACTTATCATTAAATACCGGTTTAAGATCGTTGGGCGCCTTGTCCTTGAGCGTTGTGCTGAAATGTCTGGACCCTGTTAAGTGGACAGTTATTGCTCCAATGTCCAAAATGTTAACACTGGTGACACATGTCATACTGGGCCGGCTCACGCCGACCGTAGCCTGCACGGAAGGGCTGTGGAGGTTGAGAATAACCACTGTAAGGCTGAGAATAAGCAGGATTCGGCACAGTGTCAGATGGTCTAGCAAACTGGATAGCTCTGTTGCTAATGTTGTACGGAGAAGAGCGAGGTTTGGTCCTCTCTTTAATTGACTTAACTGCACGACTTTCGGCTTGTCTAATCTTCTTTTCATCGTCAGAGTTATCAGCAATGGTATTTAACTCATATTCGCGCACTGTAGTCCAGCACCCTGCAGAGCTGTCGGCCATCCTTATCGACTTATTCCTAGCTATTACTTTAGTTATAAGCTCAGACACAATACTGTTAGTTGGAGAATCTAAAGAGGGGCCCTCCTTTTGAATTTTATGGAGCCCGGTCATAAGTTCATCGTTGAAATGATATTGAATACTGTTCCCTTCTTTCTTGAATTTGATACCGACTTCTTCTTTAAATTTACGTGATAAATTGTCTTGCTCGGAAGCCAAAACAGCTTTTAAATCTAGATAATCACGGAACAAATGAAAAGCATCTGCGATAACACAACTGGGAGCAGGGGGTAGGCTATCCACCTAAATCTTAAGATCTCAACAAAAAAATAAAAAAAATAATGTAACAGGAAGCTATCTCTATCCAAAGGATTTTATAAACTCTTTTTTCATTGGTCAATCAGTGTATAACTGTATATTATCCAGATTAGATTGATCATATCTATGGGGTTGTGTGATGAACAGGGAGGTAATCTCGTAATTTGTTAGAAAACATTGAGTATTCTTTCTTTTTGAATTAATATTTCTTACCTTCAAAAAACTATAGTCTGTTTCATAAAATACTATAACTGCCACACATTCAGAATACTTTTATTGATCTGAAAATAATTATAAAAAGTTAAACTAAAGATAACATTAATGGTAGCAGTCATAACTAACTATTCATCTTTCATATTACATGTATTGTCAATTGATTAGTGCATTCATTCAAAAAAATAAACAATACATACCATTACAATATAGGTTTCCTTCTCTGTAATCTTTCGTAAATTCTTCTATAATTAACTCATACTGATCCTCATTTTCATACATTTCCTCCTCGTGGTATTTGATCTATAAATGGAAATATACAAAATTTATTAAAAACAATTCATATTGAAAATCAATTTAACCTAATAACAAATGTGGAAAGCGTTAACGCATTAAGCGAAAGTAAAAGCAGCCTAGTTTAGTGTTAAAATGATCAACAAGTTCAATTTACAAGTAACATAAAAGTTGACACATAGACATGATGAACAAGACATAAACACTTATACATATATAGCATTCAAGAAACATAGCTAAGAATAATGCATTTGAAATTGAAAGCAGCAAAGCAAATTATAATGAAGTTTTAATTGTCAAATTTTAGTACAACTGCATGCAAGTTATCATATGCAAGTGATGTGTGAAAAAAACCCCAACATAAACAGATATACAAAGCTTTACTTGTTATTAAAACATTGCTCCATTTGGAGTGTTTAAGAATCTGCGTGTTGTGCATCAATTATTGATTAAATTAATTTTTAAATAATATCATTCACCACAGTCACAGTGTTTTCTATTTTTGATCTGTATATATATATTCACCAATATTAGAAATAAATAAATTACTTTTGAGATTAAACTCACTTTTATTCAATACAATTTAGATTGAATTCAACAAATTCAAAAACATAGATATACAGTCAATAATACTGTAGAAGTATGGAGTTTTTCTTAAACCAAGGAAAGACTGGAGGATAATGGAAAATGTTTTCAGGTAATGAACTGTCAAGTCAAAAATAGCAAACACCTTAAATGTGTCATTATTGAAGGACATAATCTTCCCAATGTATTTAGTGTCAATATTTGACTCATCATCTGTCCATACATGTGTTATCAATTTTCCAACAAAGCTATCAGGGTCTTGAAATAGATCCATTTTCTCGCTTCTTATTTTGAGTAATTGTAGCAAATTGTTGGTGAGCGTTTCTATGTTATGTTGGTTTCCTTTAGTACTTCTGTTTAAAAGATGTTTATCACCGCTGTTTACTTCCATTGTTTCCTTATGTATTTGAAGTTGATTTTTTAAGGCCAAAATTTGTTCTTTCTTTGTTTTTAATGGTTCCAGTTGTAATTTTATTTCATTTAAGATTTGCCAAATTCCTAAAATAGTGATAATGTTCATGACCGTTTCCTTTTTTTTAACTTCTTGTCCTCATTATCTTTTTTTTTCCTTAATTTTGTTGTCAATTATTTGAACTCTTTCCTCGTACAGTTGTTGTCGATTTTCTTTTGCCTCATTCGTTACGTTTTTTCGCTCAGATCTAACATTGGCAATAATTTTGTGTTGCTCATTTTCAGATTTTGAACTCAACCAATTTTGGGTTTGATTTTGTCCATACATTATAGAACCTTCAATAGTTTCTGGCATGCAATTTAAACCTGTACGTAATTTGTTGTTCAGATGAGCAAAAAGCCTTTAAACGCAAATGTTATTTGGTGGACAAGATTTAATGTTTTCACTTAAAAATTCAGACGGTTCAAAATAAATTCCTTCAGGCAAAAAATCTTTAAAAAGAGAATGACATTTCATGCGTAACGAACAAGCAAAGACTTTTAAAATTAAAATGGTATTCTTGTTAAAAGACGAAGAGCAATCAAAAAGGTAGGTAGATTCTGGTTTCAAAGGTAGCTGTGGTCCTGGTCCTGGTCCTGTTATATGTAGGTCCAATATTTATTGCCAAAAATTCGTTGTTACCAGCTACATGTATAGTCCAATACGGTTCTGTTAAAGTTTGACACAAAATTCCTAAAGCTCTGCAAATGCATAATATTACGTTGTTTTGAAGTGCGGCTAAAATAAAACTTTGTGTATAATTCAATGTACTTTTAGATGTTTTAAAATATTTAACCAAATATTGAGCCAAATAAAAAGTTCCTCTTGTATTATGAAAAAAACATGTTGAAACGATTTCCTCTAAAGTTCAATATTGGTACATCAAAAATTCCATGATGCTTCTTCAAATATATCTTGGTGAAAAGAGGGTCACCAGATCCATCCTTAAAAAACAGTTTTGATAAAAATCGTATCAAACAATGGTTTTTCATGTTGAATATTAACTTTAAAATCAGATTCTATTTTGGAAATTTCTTTTTCGCATACTTCAGAAAATTGTAGTGATGGATGCACTGCACATTTAAACGACTGGACTGTGTAAGTTGGTGATGAAGCTGAAATATCTGTTGCCAAACTTTTATTCACTTTATTTTCAGTTGCACTGCGGTCAGTCATGAAATTTTTAACTTTGCCAAAAATGTTAGGAGGATCCAGAGGTTCGGAAAATAGTGTTACTTCTTGAAGCATTTTTTTGGTACATTCAACATATGTTGTAGCTTTCCCACCTTTTACCTCTTTTAATCCTGTAGTAAATGTCTGGTGATTTTCATTGGTAATTTGTACACCATAATAATGTCGGCCTAATTTTGTAGTTGCATCGCGGTGCATTGTAATATTTGCTGCATTATAAATTTCTTCACCTATATGTTGTTTTGCAATCAACCTAATTCAGCGGTTAAATTGCTTGCAGTTGTCTTGGAGGGTTAATCGCCAATTAACATATTTAATAAATTAAAAACACATTTAATCAATGGAGCAAAATGCTGTAGACCTATTCCACGGCTTATGAAATTATAGTATATTTGGCGGATTTTATCGTTAAATGGTTTCCTATTACTTTCTAGTCTAGTTTGTATCAAATCATCTTTAACATTGTTATTATCATCATTTCGATATTCCGACTTCAGTATATCTAATTCATCTTCCAAGTTTTTAATTATGCTTTTGGAAATATTGCATTGTGTTGCCTTTTCATGATGTTTTTTCCTATCTAATAAATCATTGAACCTTTGTTTTAACAGTGCTATAGTATTATGTTGTCTCAAAATTTTTGAAGTCTTTTAATATTTTGATTAAGCCGTGAAACATTAATTGCCCTTAATTTCATATTTGACGTCTCATGTACTTTAATGGTATTTCTTAACTTATTGCAATCTTCTCTCATTTCTTCATCATTGTCATCTACTTTTCTTTTCAAAACTCTCTTGGGAAATACAAAATCGGCTTGCAAATACTTTTGTAATCTGTCATTGTTTCGGCAGTTCTTCAATTTTCTTACTAGATGAACAACTCGCTTAGCTTTGTTATAAATGCTTCCAACTATTATAGCTTGTGGAGTTACACCACCAAGTTCACACAGAACTTTATGGACCATTTGAGGTTTCCCATTTACGTGTTTAAAAACATCATGTACAACATAGTTTGTAACCATGTTGTTTGACATAACATTACAGTTCATCAACTCAAAACAAAAATGTTACCATATAATGCTGAAGTATTAAAAAGTAACAAAAGATTTACCATTTATGAACAATTTAAAGGTATTGAGTTATCTCCCTTATCAGACATATCTGGCTGGTGTTATTACAATAACATTTCAATTTGTCAAAGCAACTTCTTTTTATGTATAACATTTGCATAAGTTTGTTTCCTATAATTCAGATTATTACTAACAGTATATCGGGATTTTTTGCTTAAAACTGTTTAAGCATGGTCCCTTTTCAAAAGTCTTTCAATTGTTACCCTGATTTTGCAAAGTAATCTTTTATATTTTTGTTACGTTTATAATATGCTAAAATAGGCACTTGGGAAAAAAATTCACTGCATTCTTTGTATTTTTGCAGATTGTTCCAATGTTTTCTTATAATTTTAATAAAGTTTTTCACCATTTGGTCATATTTTATAATGAGAGTAAGTGGGTATTTTTCTTGTTCTATTGGTCTTTAATAACGTAGTTTTTCTATACGTTGTATTTTTAAATTTTTTTATAAAACATTTAGCGCCAAATTGAAACTAACGAGTTCTGTCCCCTAGTTGTTTTAAGAATGTAATAGATTCAGATTAAGTATGCTAATTAAATATGTGCGCATAAAAAGTGCGCACTAATCTCAGTGTGTAATTTTAAATTCTCAGTGTGTAACTTCAAATTCTCAGTGTGTGTTTTTCAGTTTATTTCGTCTCAGTATGTCTTTCTGAAATCTCATTGTGTAATTTTCAATTCTCAGTGTGTAATTTTTAATTCTCAGTGTGTAATTTTCAATTCTCAGTGTGTTTGTGTGTTTTTCATTTTTTGCAATTTCAGTGCGTTTTTATGAAATCTCAGTGTGTAATTTTTAATTCTCAGTGTGTGTTTTTAGGTTTTTTAATCTCAGTGTGTTTTTTGTTTAATTCTCAGTGTGTAAATTTTTCGAAAAATGGTTTAAACATAGTTCTGACGAGAACGTCTTGTCATAGTTTAATCAATTTATTGTACATGCTATAATTTAATTAATTTGTTCTTCCTTTGGACTTGGTATGGTGAGTTTTGTTAAGTTGTTGCAAAGTAGAATAATTTGATAATTAGGTCCACAGTCAGACAATAACTAAAGTGAGTGATATAATACTCATAAAATGTGTGAAAAGGTTGTGATGTTTGGGTTTATTGCTCATGCACTGAAGTAACTGCTAAGTGTTGTGTGTTTGAATAGCTTTATTTGGAAAAAAAGTATTTGAAGATTTGAAGATGTATGCAATATGGTCGATATCAAGAATATTTTGGTGCAGTGTAAACATGATTTTATAATGAGTATCAATTAATATAGTTGAAACATACAATTAGAAAGCAAGTGTATTTTGGCATAGTCTGATACAGTGGGGTGTAGATGGGTGATATAGGCCCAAGTCCCTTGTTATTTTTAATACAAAACATGTATGTATCTCACTTTTCTTGGAATGTTAAAAAACACTCTAAGGTACCAACACTAGATTTTGAATTCTCCATTACTGATATAATTATTCATAATAAAATTTTAGTACACCTTATCATACACCATATTCATAATTCATATCTCAACATCATTGATCACAAATTATTACCTCACATCAAAGAATCATTAATTTAAAGCTTACTTAAACAATAATCCATTGAACAAAATACATTTTGCTTTTAGAAAATATGCATGTTCACAGAAATGTAGTTGTCTGTTATTAAAATCATTCATGAAAGAAGCCACAAATTTGACTGTTTGCATAAGAATTAGCACCTGTGTGACGAATCAAAGAACTTGCTGTGGTTTTTAAATTTTGAGAAATTTGAACGACCAATAGACATCTTTCTCTGAAGATAGTCTTCGTAACAGTTTCATATGGCACCACCACCATACTAAAACAACACAATGATGTACCGGTATTACAGTTTAGTCTGTGGGGTGCCATATAGAACTCTTTCCATAGCAAATGCTAAACCTTATAATTATATAATCTTATATATGGTACAAAATGGTATACATTATAATCTCCCATATGGTATACATTATTATCTCCCATAAGGTATACATTATAATCTTCCATATGGTACGAAATGGTCATGGTACAAAATAACTATGATTCAATTGAATTTTCAAAACAATCACTATCATTTGCAAGTATTTATTCCCCATTCTTCTCAATATTCAAATTCATTTCATATCAGTTAAGAATGAGCTTTGCTTATTGGATAAAAATGAACCACATGACTTTTTCTATTCTTCAGTCAAAAATTCTATCAGTCTTGAACAGAACTGTAAGAATTTTTGTACACCATATCCGGATTTCGACAATTAATGTCTCTTCAGTGATGTTAGGAATCGAAACGGTATTTGGAAGGCCATATAATTTACCTCAATTTAGGATAGACTCTTTAATTTTGATGAGTCAAAATAGGATGAACGGATCATATAAACCCGAAGGCAAATATAATACAAGCCCAAACGAAAAAGTACAAACAAGTCTAAATTGAAAACAACGTTCAAACCTATGATTGCGTTGGATAAAAACCGCAATTTTTATACGTGTGCATGCAAAACAAATTTCTTGTTAGAGGGGTCTAAATACAGCACAAACAACATTTTCCAAAAGATCAAAAAAGTGAAAAAGTATATTTTAACAAAAAGCATTTGACTAACAGGTCGAACAGCAAATGTTCTTAACACCTGCTGACTGCCATTGGCGATTGCCAAATAAACGGATCACCCGGTGTAATAAATGGATCTTAATTATACATTTAATACCAAACAGAAAACAATAAACTTGCGGAAAAGATGGTATACCGCAAACAAAAGGTGCAAAGAATTTGTGTACACCATATCCGGATTTCGACAATTAATGTCTCTTCAGTGATGTTAGGAATCGAAACGGTATTTGGAAGGCCATATAATTTACTTCAATTTAGGATAGACTCTTTAATTTTGATGAGTCAAAATAGGATGAACGGATCATATAAACCCGAAGGCAAATATAATACAAGCCCAAACGAAAAAGTATAAACAAGTCTAAATTGAAAACAACGTTCAAACCTATGATTGCGTTGGATAAAAACCCCAATTTTTATACGTGTGCATGCAAAACAAATTTCTTGTTAGAGGGGTCTAAATACAGCACAAACAACATTTTCCAAAAGATCAAAAAAGTGAAAAAGTATATTTTAACAAAAAGCATTTGACTAACAGTTCGAACAACAAATGTTCTTAAACCCTGCTGACTGCCATTGGCGATTGCCAAATAAACGGACCACCCGGTGTAATAAATGGATCTTAATTATACATTTAATACCAAACAGAAAACAATAAACTTGCGGAAAAGATGGTATACCGCAAACAAAAGGTGCAAAGAATTTGTGTACACCATATCCGGATTTCGACAATTAATGTCTCTTCAGTGATGTTAGGAATCGAAACGGTATTTGGAAGGCCATATAATTTACTTCAATTTAGGATAGACTCTTTAATTTTGATGAGTCAAAATAGGATGAACGGATCATATAAACCCGAAGGCAAATATAATACAAGCCCAAACGAAAAAGTATAAACAAGTCTAAATTGAAAACAACGTTCAAACCTATGATTGCGTTGGATAAAAACCCCAATTTTTATACGTGTGCATGCAAAACAAATTTCTTGTTAGAGGGGTCTAAATACAGCACAAACAACACAAAAGATCAAAAAAGTGAAAAAGTATATTTTAACAAAAAGCATTTGACTAACAGGTCGAACAACAAATGTTCTTAAACCCTGCTGACTGCCATTGGCGATTGCCAAATAAACGGATCACCCGGTGTAATAAATGGATCTTTATTATACATTTAATACCAAACAGAAAACAATAAACTTGCGGAAAAGATGGTATACCGCAAACAAAAGGTGCAAAGAATTTTTGTACACCATATCCGGATTTCGACAATTAATGTCTCTTCAGTGATGTTAGGAATCGAAACGGTATTTGGAAGGACATATAATTTACCTCAATTTAGGATAGACTCTTTAATTTTGATGAGTCAAAATAGGATGAACGGATCATATAAACCCGAAGGCAAATATAATACAAGCCCAAACGAAAAAGTATAAACAAGTCTAAATTGAAAACAACGTTCAAACCTATGATTGCGTTGGATAAAAACCCCAATTTTTATACGTGTGCATGCAAAACAAATTTCTTGTTAGAGGGGTCTAAATACAGCACAAACAACACAAAAGATCAAAAAAGTGAAAAAGTATATTTTAACAAAAAGCATTTGACTAACAGGTCGAAGAACAAATGATCTTAAACCCTGCTGCCTGCCATTGGCGATTGCCAAATGAACGGATCACCCGGTGTAATAAATGGATCTTAATTATACATTTAATACCAAACAGAAAACAATAAACTTGCGGAAAAGATGGTATACCGCAAACAAAAGGTGCAAAGAATTTTTGTACACCATATCCGGATTTCGACAATTAATGTCTCTTCAGTGATGTTAGGAATCGAAACGGTATTTGGAAGGCCATATAATTTACTTCAATTTAGGATAGACTCTTTAATTTTGATGAGTCAAAATAGGATGAACGGATCATATAAACCCGAAGGCAAATATAATACAAGCCCAAACGAAAAAGTATAAACAAGTCTAAATTGAAAACAACGTTCAAACCTATGATTGCGTTGGATAAAAACCCCAATTATTATACGTGTGCATGCAAAACAAATTTCTAGTTAGAGGGGTCTAAATACAGCACAAACAACATTTTCCAAAAGATCAAAAAAGTGAAAAAGTATATTTTAACAAAAAGCATTTGACTAACAGGTCGAACAACAAATGTTCTTAAACCCTGCTGACTGCCATTGGCGATTGCCAAATAAACGGTCCACACGGTGTAATAAATGGATCTTAATTATACATTTAATACCAAACAGAAAACAATAAACTTGCGGAAAAGATGGTATACCGCAAACAAAAGGTGCAAAGTATTTTTGTACAATATATCCGGATTTCGACAATTAATATATTAATATATAATTGCTATTAATATATATATATATATAGGTTAATTATAATATATAAAGTAAATACATAAATAAAACTATTGGTAACTATTATTTATGATTTACACAACAACACAAATATGATATTTATATTTATTGAAAATCAATGCAGTGATGATAATAACATTGTAAGCAAAACGATATAAAAAACTAAATGAACAAATGATACTTGAGGACAGTTAAAAATGAATACTTTTATAAGTCAATAAAACTACACATTATCACTTTTCTAACATGCAAGTGTCACAATATTTCAGAAATAAACGGAACAACATTAAGATAAACACTTCTAAAAATATATCATGAACAATATATACTACAAAAAATGTCATGCCGGTTTTTATAATGACAATTATCTTATTACAAATCTGTCAACCACTTATGGGGCAGTACCGAAAACTGGAATGATTGGTGACGGTGTAAGCTGGCAAGGATTCTGAAAACAAACATTGTAAAATTATTCTTTGACTTCTTTCACCAATAGTTATAATAATATAGCATTTTTCCTCAAAAAGTTGTATTTCGTTCTTTCTATTTCATTATTACCTGATTTTGTAAACAGTCATCAGTATTTAAAATTTATTTCTATGAAACATTTTGGTGTGTTCCAATGTAAGCTTCGAAAGTAATACTGGCAATATCTAATGTTTTTGTTGTCTAATCATTTATTAAATTTGAGTTGATGGCAAATCTTCCGTAATCTTTGTTGCGTTCATAACTTGTTGAGTACCGGGGATATGTAGTAATCTTGACAGAATAGACATATGTTTATCAGTACATACTTTTTGCTGATCTGTAGATGCTTTATCGGTATTAACTTGTTACTGTTTTTTTTTTAAATTTGCCAGTTTTATTCTTATATGATTATATTTCTTGTTATATATCTATAGACATGTTGATTGCTATTCTTTTTTAGAAGAACCAGCTTATAATAATAATCCATGTCGTTGGTCTTCACCTTTTGATTGTTTCTCATTCTTGTCATACCAGGACCCTTTATGGCTTACTATGCAATGATTTTTCTCATTGTTGAAGGCTGTTGTTCACCTGCAATTGTTTACATCCTCGTCTTTTGATTTTGGTTGATATCAGCAATCATATCACATCTCCTTATTTTCACATGTTTAAGGTCAAAATCACTTTAGATTCCTGTATCTTTGTTGTGCCGCATTTACCTTGCCATTACCAAAACGACGGCTGCCACTAGTTGGACAGAAACTGCCTATCTTGCCAAAGAACTTGCGTTTGCCACTTTTGTTTTTTAATCACCCCTTGTATCCCCCTATTTTATTAAGTTAATTTGCATTTTTCTACTTACCAGTGCTTCACAAATGCACCTCCTCGTGGTTGCAGTACATGTTCTATATTTAAATTGCCAACCCGTTGCAGCACTTTCTCTCTCAATTTCAACACAATCTTTCTCAACAGTATTGGTACCTGATTGCAAACATATTTCTATTTTGTTATAATTTTCATTTACACATATGGACAAATTTATTTTAAAAGACAATATCAAATTCATGATGTTATACGTGAATTGTCTAAAATATCAAGTTAAACACAAGTAGTATCAATATTTTTTTTTTTACAGATTAACTTCGTGATCTCTTGTTTATATTGTTTTTCTTGATGTTATTCATTTGACATTAAAATTTCTACTGCCCTATAAGCTTCTTAAAAAATGTCATATGCATTTTTAGTAATAATTGTATATTAAAATATTTCTGACTGTCTTATATCCCTATATACATACCAACAGTTGGTTGAGTGAAACTTGATCCTGAACCAACCAATATAGTGGTACCTTCATTTAGTCCATCAAAACCTCCTGTCCAGTATTCTTCAGTAACTTAAAATATAAATATATCACTTGGTCCAAATAATTAGCAAGGTTAAAGTGGTCAAAGAACTGAAACAAATGCCTAAACTAATACAGCATGACTTTGTATCACTGGACATCATGACCTTGTATCACTGAACATCATGACCTTGTATCACTGAACATCATGACCTTGTTTCACTGACAGGAGAAATATTTCTCCTCTCAAATGATAATATTCAACAAGAGAAATACATGTAGGTCTCTGATTCAACACAAGTCCTTCTAGAACAATTGTATTTGATGGTATATCAGATCCATAACGGAGATAGTATACGAATAAACAAGTAAAAAACAAATCATGTGTTGAGGACCCATTGTTGGCCTTGGTCTGCTTTTTGCTCTTTGTTCGAGTTGTTGTGTCTTTGACACATTCACCGTTGCCATTCTTAATTTTATCCTATCATACCACAGTTTGAGTAGACGAGTATATTAATTCTATTTAGCACAATATTGTGTTTCCTTGTTACAAAGCAGGAAAATGTTAATTCGGATTCTAATATTGAAATGCTCTAACTATATATCACAGTATATCTGTCAAATAAAGCAATGCAAATATTTCTAAACTATGATTCAAGCAATCAAAAGCAAAATGTCAATCATAAATAAGTTATAATGCTGTCGTCAGCAGTGGCGGATCCAGGGTAGAGAGTAGAGGGTGTATCTCCCTTTGATCGCCAAAAACCTTATTTTTCTCACAATTTAATCAAATTTTAGCATAAAATCGTACAAAAATGTTATCCCCATTTTTCTGGAATTACGCCCCCCCCCCTCCCCCCCCCCCCCCCTTTAAAAAAAATCCTGGGGTTCCACCCCTGATTAGGAGATCTTATTCATTAACGTTGAAAGTTACTTATTGGTGGATAAATTGATTATAATTATCAGAAAAGAAAACGAAACGTACTTGATCTATACAACAATTATATACAACAAAGACACGTTATTATTCCTCCTAATTTACCAGGTCTTTTCCTAATTACTGTGTGTCTCGCGGAGATGTAACAAATACTTATTATCATATTAATTTCGTGTAATCAAACACGGGATGGAACCCATGACATCTTGCACAATAAGCGACAATTGTTTTTAATTCAACTAAAACAGATATTTTATTTATTAAAATAGAAATGTTTCAGTTTTAGAATTATTGACGTCATTATTTTATTCCCCTTTTGGTTTCCTTGCTTCCCATAAATTATACGTCTTTAGCTTTAAAAGTGCTGACTGTGAGTGTTCCGGTGGAGGGTAAATCAAGGACGAGCTTCAAAATCAGACAAAAAGGGAAATATGTTCTGCTAAAATTTTAATCACATATATTTGATATAGTCTTACACTAATTTAATATCGGATTATATTCTTACCACCGAGAGTATTTAATACTGCTACGACGCTCGTTACTTCTGCAGCGTCATTAGGTTCCCATAGTGAGGCATTGAGTGACAGACAAGTCAGCTGTAAAACACATCGACAAGTGACATTTTAAGCAGTGCTTTTTTTAATGTAATATATTTTTTAACGAAATACTACAATTTCAAATGGCAGCTAAGTAGCATTTTTTACTTGGTAGGTGCATTTTGTTTTGCCTGAGAATACCATATACTTATCATATATCAAAAATATTTAGATGTATACAGATCATTTGAATATGTAAGCTGATGCCTAAAACCAATACCATTTGATTAGGATTTAATGGCAAGCGACATGGTGGGACTATTTGTGATCTAATTTAGTTTGTACACCTTAACAGTCTGCAGGGCGACACGTGAACCGTACAAAGGCACATTTATGTTCCTACTTATCAATCAGTCCTTGTCTTCGGTTTGATGCGATAGGAAAATAAACCGACAGCTTCGCGTACCCAATGTGACCACGCGAGCACTAAAGCTGTTTTAAACAATTACAGATTCTAGTAACAAAAAGACTATTTCTAAATGAACCTGCAAACTTCTTTTTCTTCAGAACATATCTATGGCAAGTCTAAGGACTGATATCAAAGTTTCATTGTGTGTGATGTTGCGTATACAAAGATGGTGCTTGTAATTACATGTAGCACACATTACGTGATGCTAGCTTGTTCATATCTAAACAAAATTTAAATAATAAATCGATAACAAAGAAAATGTAAACGTTATGTACCTCAGCCGCAAGCCATGACTGCGAATCTGTAGGACAGATAAAGTAACAGTTCCCAGATCCAGGTGGTATCTCATTGAAACCGGGCGCACATGGCAACCGCTGATTACAATCAACTAAAAGCAAGAAATAAATAGATATAACTAGGTCATGCAAAAACAAAAATTACATTATTTCAACTTTAAAGTTGGTCATATCCTAATAGATGGTAAAATATAACTTTAATAACTTTGTCTTTATTAAATATCAAAATAATGAATTGTTGTGTTACCTATTTATATATGAAACACTTTAAACGAATTTATTAATTGAAAAAAAAACTTTATTATCATACACTAGTCTTATTTGTTTCAAAAGCAGCGAATATAGTGTTTAATTACAACTGCTTTGATCAGCTATTTGTTGGAATAATTTTAGTATTTACAGTTAGCATTTGTCACTTATAAGATACGGACTGAATAAAATTCTATATTTATAAATTGTATCTATAAGAGTAAAACTACACTTCCTTTTACAGAAACAATATTTCGGCCATGTCACGATGAGGGTACTACTTTAGAGTTTATTCAAATTACTCATGTACGTATTAAATTAAGAAATTGAAATATGATATTATTAGGTACGTACATGGCCATTAGAGAGGTAACAATAAGTTAAATATAAAGAAACCAGAAAAGTCATGCTGTGGCTTTTTGTGATGATGGGTTGCTTTCTCAATGAAGTGCATCCAACATTTCCTTTTATTCATATTTAGATGTCGTTAGCAGACAAGTGTCTATGCCACGCTCTGAACTGTCCGAGGTCTTACGTACGGACCTTTATGGACAAATACAGTTCATCACATACACAAATACTTTATCTAGGTCAAGCACTACAACGTAAAATACCTACCATTGCATCGAGGTCCACCAAATCCCTCTGAACAAGAACATTGTGCTATTCCTATGGTGTTGACGCTACAATTTCCATCATTACCACAAGGGTTGTTTGTACAGGCGTCAACTGTTAATTCGAGATACAAATAAGCAAATGTTTTGTAACATTTTATGCCAGGATGTTTAAGTTGCAATATATTATGATTATAAAGGTAATAGAAATAAATTTAAAAATGAAGATAATTAAAAGACCACTTATATTATAGATTTTATTAAAGTTTCTTCTTTACAACTAATCGTTGAATATGTATACATGTATATGAGAGTTTTGATAGGGTTTACAGAATAGAGGATAATTTACCAATACTACAGAGTAATGGGCCAAAAAAAAAGAATAGAGAAAAATAGGCAAACAATAGAAAATAAAGAATAATGCAATGTTAAATTACAAAGAATAGAGATTGTTGGCTTAAAAAAGTTAGAATACACACTTGAGGGACTCCCAATCCAGACCCTCGTATATTCCCTTACTATGTCCTTCATACCATAACAAGTAAAATTTGTTATTGGTTTGGCGATTGAGTTGTTTCTGTAATTGATTTTTATACATTAAGAGGGTTACCCATGTTAGCATCACTAAGTACCCACGTTTGTCTGCTTTAGTTGTAGTAAAGTGCCTTACCTTGGGTTTCACACATTGACCCCATAAAACCCTCCGCACAGCAACACTGAGCAGTCTCATCTGTCGGATTGATAAGACACGTCCCATTGTTTTGACACATAATTTGATCGCATGGATCTGAATATAAAGTGACACGAATAATTATATGATAAACGCCGACTCTAGTCAATTCAAATAATAAGATAATATATTTTGGAAATCATACACGACGAACTTAAACTTGAAGAAGAAGATAACTTAGTATAAAGTATACAAGATTTAACTCATAGCTTTTGATACATGTAGTATGCGGTATGGCTTTTGCTCATTGTTGAAGGCCGTATGATGTACTATAGTTGTGGATTCTATGTCATTTGGTCTTTGGTGGTTAATTGTCTCATTTAGCAATCATACGACATCTTTTTTATTTTTATATCAACTATTTTAACTTGTGTGTACAAACAACCCAATGCAAATATATGACTGTTTCTTTAATCGTGTAGATTTTTTAAGGAATGCTGAATTCCTTTAGTTCCTTTTAAAATATTTAGTAGATATAACTGAGGATGAGTTAAAGTCATTTGAATATATTAACAATTGTTACCAGCTGTCTCCGCTGTAGAACAACACTCTGCTGTACCGGTTGAAGCGTTCACCAAACAAGAACCATTTGTACACATGTTGTTGCATGGATTTTCTATAATAAAAAGCATGTACAAAAATAACATATTGATATTTCATGTAGGTTTAAAAAAAGAATAATTAAAGACAATTAATCTTCGTATAGATTTTCTTTCAGCCGTTTTTTTTTTTTTTTTTGACTGAATGAACGAAAAAAAATATACAAAAAACACGTTTCTATAGTCGAATTATAAAAAAGCGAATCGATTTCAATCTCAGGCTATACGCAAGAACATGGTTGTTTGCCCTTACTCTACCTACCCAGAAAATAGCTGCCTACTCAAAATTTTGTATTGTCTTGATGCGAAACAGTTTTTTTTTTAATCAGATAGGCATGAAGATTAAAAAAAACATTTGACACTTCAATTTCTCTTTGCCGAGAAAATGCCTACCTACATACCCATTGTCTCTACCTTTGGATAGTGAACAGTTAATTTATAATTATGACCATCAAAATGACAATTCCTGTGGATAGTGAACAGTTAATTTATAATTATGACCATCAAAATGACAATTCCTGTCAACACAGAAGTGCCGACTAATGGGCTGGTTTAGGTTGATAAATACTTACCGTTGCAGTGAAATCCATTCCAGTCTCCGCCACATTGACACATAGGTTCATATCATACCTTAGTCTAAATACTTACCAACACAGTGAGTTCAATTCCAGTCTTCGCCACATTGACACATAGGTTCATATCATACCTTAGTCTAAATACTTACCGTCGCAGTGAAATCCATTCCAGTCTCCGCCTCATTGACACATAGGTTCATATCATACCTTAGTCTAAATACATTCCGTTACAGTGAAATCCATCCCAGTCTCCACCAAATTGACACATAGGTCCATATCAGACCTCAATCTAAATACTTACCGTTGCAGCGAGTTTCATTCCAGTCTCCGCCACATTGACACATGGGTTCATATCAGACATTAGTCTAAATACTTACCAACACAGTGAGTTCAATTCCTGTCTCCGCCACATTGACACATAGGTTCATATCAGACCTTAGTCTAAATACTTAACATCACAGTAAGTTCCATTCCAGTCTCCGTCACATTGACACATGGGTTCATATCAGACCTTAGTCTAAATACTTACCAACACAGTGAGTTCAATTCCAGTCTCCGCCACATTGACACATATGTTCATATCAGACCTTAGTCTAAATTATTACCATCACAGTGAGTTCCATTCCAGTCTCCGCCACATTGACACATAGGTTCATATCAGACCTTAGTCTAAATACTTAACGCTGCAGCGAGTTCCATTCTAGTCTCCGCCACATCGACACATAGGTTCATTACATACCTTAGTCTAAATTATTACCATCACAGTGAGTTCCATTCCAGTCTCCGCCACATTGACACATAGGTTCATATCAGACCTTAGTCTAAATACTTAACGCTGCAGCGAGTTCCATTCTAGTCTCCGCCACATTGACACATAGGTTAATATCAGACCTTAGTCTAAATACTTACCGTTGCAGCGAGATCCAATCCAGTCTCCGCCACATTGACACATAGGTTCATATCAGACCTAAGTCTAAATACTTACCATCACAGCGAGTTCCATTCCAGTCTCCGAGACATTGACACATGGGCTCTAGATCTGATCCCAACTTACACATCCCTCCATTAGCACAGTAAAACGAGTCACATGGATCTACAATAGAAATCATACAGGTAACGTTGTCAAAAAATACGGACATCTTATCAAGCTTAAAAAAGGGTGTATAAAATGCGTTAAGAACGGTAAATATTAAAATTTATTTTGATACTTGTTTAACATTGACCTCAATATAAACATATCCAATTGAATCCGTATTTCTCTCTTGTGAAATGTTTGTTGTCGCAGGTCTTCTCGCCCCCCCCCCCCCCCCCCCCCCCTGTAAGGGAAATCCCAATTTTCAGTGCCAAGTACAATCTAAGTTACAAAAAATTAAAGACTCGTAGCAGAACAGTTGGACGAAATATATAGAAGACAACAACAAAAACTATTAGTGTTTTGAAGTAATATTATATTGTAAACCTAATTATACATACCAGGCACACATTTATAACAAACAGTCAATTTCTCGTTTCTGTTGGTACATGTGGTGTCATTGAATAACTGATCATCGCACGTGAAAGTACAACTATTCAGTCCGTCACAAAGGGATTTGACCTTTTGTGATGCATTTGGGTCGCTGCAACGAAAATATCGATAATAACTGTATTTGTAGACTGCCCAATTGATATCGATCAAATAGCCGTCCGGACATTCAAGATCTGCTTCTCCGCCTTCAAAGCAGTATTCTGTGTTCTCTATAATAAAATATAAAGGTTATATTTAATGGCTGAACTGAGCGAGATAACAATTTTATATTCCAGTGAAATTTTATTGTTTCATCACTTAAAGAAACAACGATTTGTGCTACTTACTAACGGTTACATATATAAACAATAATAAATTTGGTCTATATAAATTCTGATCATTATGTAAGTATAGCATTTAAAATAATTTTTAAATGTGTATACAATGAACGTAAAATAATTGCAACAGATGCATTCTATATCTTTAAATTGCAATTTTTCGAAACAAAAATTTATGATTCAGCAATTAACATTTCCGATTTACAGAAATGAGTTTTAGATTTTAATTTTGAATGTATATATAATAATAAAAATTAATAAATAAATTGAATCTGGAATTTCAATGTTATAAATTTTAATTTCGAATATAGTACTTATAAAGTTTGGAATAATTTTGAATTCGGACTCAAGAATCTCGTGGTTTTTTTTTTGTGATTTAGTTTAATAACAAAACTTACGGTATTTATAGGTGTTGTCGTTATCCCATCCATTCCACCATTTATTTTTGTGGCCTTTTAGATAAATTAAAAAAAAATAACACTTGTTTACGATACCACATCTAACTAATTTACTGACTTAAATTATCATACGATATCATGCCGAAATCATAAAAGTATTTTATGAGTACAATGCTGATTTGAAGACATTATCAAGTGGAATATATATCGTTGTTCATCACGTTTATAAATATAAAAAAAAATAAGCGGATAGTCATGAGTCAATCAATGTCAAAGTCGAAGACGAAGACGAAAAAACCTTTTGTTGAAAGAATTAAAAAGACAAACAAAAACAAACAAAAACAACAGAATGAAAAATACTTAACTGTTAAAATACTACAATAAAAACCAAAGTGTGAACAACACATATGTCTTAACAAAATGGGAGTTAACTCGGTTGATATCAGTAAAACCCTTTGTAATCAGCATTCGTATTCCCTTCATTTCACTAGTCGTAGCAAATTTTCTTTTAACACTGTTACTTTGCACCAGACTTACAATTAGAAATTCGAAAATGCAAGCGGAAACAAAAGTTTCTTTTTTACTTGCACCTATTTTTAAATCCATTAATTTCAAAGAGGAACAAAAATATCAAGAATCATTTGTTTCAGTATTTTGATTTGAATATAAGCGTTAACTAAAGCTCTTTCTAATCAGTTCCGTAACCCAGCATTATACTTTAAACTATATTTCTATGTGCATTCAGCGGAGAGGAGAAGTGGTCTATGAGAACTGATTAACAACAATGCTGAGTTCCGAGAGGAACACGTAATTATCGCCCAGTTGTTTAGGGGAACATGTAACTGATCTGACGTATACTAACTCCTCTTTAAGGGCGATAACTGATATATGCTTAGAATTATATAAAAAAAAATTATTTGTTATATCTGAGTCTAGCTGTTAGTGAAGCCAGAAAGAAAAGGCATATGGTGTATCCATTTATTTAATATTGATGACATAGTAAACTATAAAACTTACAATAGACAAGTAAAGAGTTAATGCTGTGGTATTTAAAGAACTTTAAGCACAACGAGATTTTACATATGTTTGAAAATTGTAAAACAGTAAAAAGGCGTTTCTAACAAAATCATACCTTGACTACCAGCTAACATTACCGTGAGGACCAATGCTTGTAATAAACCCATGTTACGTCTATGTGCAGATGAGTTGGCCTGGTTGTTACTGGTCTATTTATATGCAAAAAATCACAAACCAGCATTCCTGAGAGACCAATCAAATACTTTATCATTTGCCATTGACCAATCACTATATAATATTCAAATGCCAAGTCATGTTTTATTTGTATCCTTAGTACCCATAAACATGTAAAGTGCACCAAAGTACGTATTGGACACTTTTTAGTTACTTTTTATGTATTTTTTTTTTCAAATTTAGTTAGGTCTGTTCATATACTCGACAACAAAAATGCAACCATGTAAATATGAATGTCGAGTAAACTCTCATAGGTACTACGTATCACATACTAAGAATTTCATTTTTAAGAGTCGGCTATTAAAGGCCCCGACAAGACAAATATTAAACAATTCAATTTGTCTTTTTTTTTTTTGCCATGATTTTGTCTGTCTTTTATTGACTTGGTTCCCCTCTTGATGTCTTCTCACATTCTTGCTATTGTTAAGAGATGATGAACTGAAAGAATGAAATTAAAAAAATTCTCATTCATGCAATATATGACTGTTTTTTGTATATATATATCGCTTACATACATTTTGCAAGTAAACTCTTTTAAAATACATTGTGAATAATTTGTATATTGATTGATTGATTGCTGTGTGCTTAACGTCCGGTTGGCAAAATTTTTTCTTCTTCATATTCATGACGAATTGAATATTAAAGTTTATATGCTATAGGTTTTTCTAATTGTTGAATGCCGTATAGTTGCCTATAATTGCTTACATCCACTTCATTTGAACTTTGGTGGATAGTTGTCTCATTGGCAATCATACAACACCTCCTTATCTTTATATTAACAGTTCTTGAAGGTTAAGAGACATGAACAAAAACATCGGGTTCTCCCCTTTTTAAATATGAAATGGATAATAAATAAAAATCTGTCAATGGAATTAATAAAAATCATCCGAACTCAACTTGGAAGTCAGTTAAACTAAATATAATACCGTGGTCTAATTCCTCGCATGGTACAGCAGCTATGATGTTGAGTATATATTTGATTTTAAAAAATGTTTCAGATGAATAGTCTTTTTTAGTAAACCACACGATTTTAAATCATGGAGAAAAAAATTTAAAAAGATTAAAAAAAGTAAATAAACAACTTTGAAAAGATTTGAACCCGGACATTTGTACACAGTACCTCGCCTTCGATAGAACATACGCCATTATTGGTAAGATACAATCAGATGTTTACAAAAACGTGCTAAATGTTTTCATTATTTATCATCAGCTGGGCGTTTTATGATGCTGACCGGATAAATTCTAATCATATAAGATCCAGAGTTTGGAAAAAACAAATTATAAAATACCGGATACCAAGGTCATTAATATAAATACTTGATTTGTAGTTGCTTATCATCCTGTGTAAATATTGCTGGTATATTTCAGATAAAAAAGCTATTATTAAATTGAAGGATAGTCTGGATGGAGTTCAAAGAATAGAGAAAATGGATCAAACAAATAAATTATAGAGAATAATGGGAAAAATAAATAAAGCATAAAGAATAATGGACCAAACAAATACAGCAAATAAAGAAAGGGACAAACAAATCAATTGGAGATAATAATAGGCCAAAGAAATATAGCATAGAGAATAATGAACTTAACAAATAAAGCACAGAGAATAATGTACTAAACAAATAAAGCACAGAGAATAATTAACTAAACAAATAAAGCACAGAGAATAATGTACTAAACAAATAAAGCACAGAGAATAATTAACTAAACAAATAAAGCACAGAGAATAATGAACTAAACAAAAAAAGCACAGAGAATAATTAACTAAACAAATAAAGCACAGAGAATAATGAACTAAACAAATAAAGCACAGAGAATAATTAACTAAACAACTTAAGCAGAGATGATTATTGGTAAAACAAATAAAGCAGAGAGAAAAAATAGGTCAAACAATAAAGCACAGAGAATGATCGGCCAAACAAAAAATGTAAACAGAGGGAATGATTGGCCAAACAAATAAAGCAGAGAGAATGATCGACCAAACAAATAAAGCAGAGAGAATGATCGGCCAAACAAATAAAGCAGAGAGAATGATCGGCCAAACAAATAAAGCTGAGAGAATGATCGGCCAAACAAATAAAGCAGAGGGAATGATCGGCCAAACAAATAAAGCAGAGAGAATGATCGGCCAAACAAATAAAGCAGAGAGAATGATCGGCCAAACAAATAAAGCAGAGAGAATTATGGGCCAAACAAATAAAGCAGAGAAAATGACGGGCCAAACAAATAAAGCAGAGAGAATAATGGGTAAAAAAAATAAAGCAGAGAGAGGGAATAATATATGCTTTACCTAACGAGTTTTGAAATGAGAAAACGGGAGAATCGAAATTATTCTACAACGATAAAAGGCATAGAAAATATTTAGCCATGAAGTTATTTTGAATTTTACTGAGAAAAACAAGACATTTGAACAATTCTCATTGTGTATACTATCTATATTCATTTGATATGATGAGACGCAACATTTCCCATTGTTTATTTTTAAATCATTGAAGAATTCAATCTGAATTATTTTTAAAATCTTTACAAATCGAGAGTAGAGAAAAAGTATAAATGGATTTTGAGTATTCAGTGATTATGATGAAACCTTGATCCTGTCATAACAATTATTGAAAAAATAAATCCAATTAACTGGGAGATAAAAAAAAAAATAACCCCCAATTTTATTTGTTTTCGATAAAAAGATATTTGTTTTATATATATTTTCCGTTTTCCCGATTGTGAAGTATATAACAAGACGATAAACTTATCTGATTGACACTACAATAGGTAGAGAAAAGAGGGGAAAAAAATAAAATTTACGTGAAAAAATGTAAATGAGGGGTCTATATTGCGCTTCTGTGTGACAATCTTACTTTAAACACTTTGTGCAATTACAAAAACACAATATCTAAAAGAAAGCATTCTTTCTGTACATTAATATGTTCTTCTTTCTCTTCGACTTGTTTACCTAGATATGATGACAATACTTTGTAGATATCTTATACTCTATTAAAGTACATTTTTTTAACATAACAATATGTACTCCTATCGATTATATCCATAAATAAGTTATTTTCGGTTAAATTTAAATGAAAAAAGTTAAAGTACATCAGTAATAAGAAAAGTTAGTTGTTATTATCCAGAACACTCATTTAACAAAGTTTAAATATGTTTTATACTACATACGAGTGTAGTATAACGAAATCCGAGTTCTATATTTTAATTAGATTGTATCTTTAGAAACGCCTTATGATTTAACTTTTTATTACTTTGACGTCAATGTTTTTAAATACGCAAGAGTTCGATTATAAATCATCCATATAATGAGATTAATTTATCATTCAACGCTCTGTCATAATACATGCATAAAATTATAAGAAAATAAGACGCATGAAATATTGGTTTTCGAACAACTGAACAGAGATAGTCAAATTAAAAAGTCTAAACGAAAATCTTCGAAATTGAATCAAACTGAACCCAGTACTCGCTTCCGCCATTCTTTTCCAATACTAGAAAGGGGTAGGGCAAATTACATAGGTTGGGTCATATTCAGAAGTCCTGGAATCTTACTTTATTTTACCGTATTCTAAAATTGTGTGCACTTAGGTGATTTGGTAACGCCCAGCAGCCGGTTGTACGTTCGTGGCATTAGCCTAATGAGTCATTAAGTCTTCATTAAGCCTTTTTGATGCATTAGGCTAATGAAGACTTAATGACGCATTAGACCAATGACACGTTCGTACAACCGGCTGCTGTAAATTTGTAGATTTAAACTTGAATAAATCGAATGATACAAAACCGTATGACGTGATTTCCGTACGTACGTGTTTCTGCTCAATGACTCATCAGATACCACGTGATCTAGATTTTGAAAGCCAAATTATAATAAGATATATTTCAGAGTATAAGAATCAGAATTGCTATAAACAGAAGTTGCGATAGTTATTTGGTAAATAGTGATTATTGATCTAAAAATGGATAAATGGAAAATACATTTATATAACCCCAACCAAAAATTGAATGTAAAGCTTTGTCCTAGATATTACCTTTGGGATTTGAATAGCTTTATTTTAGTTTCGATCGTGTTTTACATGTAAAGTAAACAGTTGCGAAAACTTATTGAGTTTGCTATTAGTTTATCAAAATTGTCTCCAACAGCAATATGGTGGAATAAATAGATTTGTATTTTGCGGAAATATTTAAAGATATTGAGAAACATATAAAAAACATTCTGTATACTCGAAAATATTCATCATCGTTTGGTATGTTCATCAACATTTAGCCTGTTGTAATTTTTGTCTAGGAGGCAATTTTGAAATTTTCAATAGCACATGACAATTATATACATGCATATAAAATAATTGACATTCTAGAAAGTAATGGATTCCATCTTCAACAGGAGAACCGCAGGAGCATTTAGAATCATTCACCACATTTATCTTATTTAAGTCTGCATTTAATGAACTGCACTGGTGCCTTAGTCTTGTATGCAGTATATTAAATTTTCTAGGCCCTTCGCCATAATATGTTGGAGGTCTATATAGTTCACCCTTTATTTTTCGTTTAAATTCTTGGATAGTTGGTGCGTTTCTTATTGTTGGATTTAAATTATTCCATATTCTGACAGTAGATGGTACGAATGACTTTTCAGTTATTCGTAGTCTGCATCTAGGGGGTATATACTTATCATTATGTCTTAGGTTGTATCCACTGACATCAGATGTAACTGGAGGTAGACAGTCGATTAAATATTGGGGACAAAATTTATTATGCATTTCATAGAAAATTGTTAATTTTCGTTGTCTACGCCTTTCTGCTAGAGTTTCCCAGCCCGTTTCAAAATATAAGGATTCTATACTTCAAAATTTTGTAAGCCCTGTTACTATCCTTGCAGCTTCCAATTGTATTTTTTCTAGTTTATTAGATTCATATTCAAAACACCCATCCCATACTTCGCATCCATATTGCCAAAACGTAAAGTTTACCATGTTCCAAAATTTAAATAGCCAGGCAGGGGTGCGGATTATAGAGTACGATAAGGTAGAGATTAGAGAAACACTCGACTTCGATGTTTGTCTACGTTCCGCCATGTTTGTTATTGAAATTTCAGACGTCGCCCTTATCATTTTCAAAACTGATAATTTACCTGATCCATATCGATATGCAATTTTAATTCAAAATCCAATATTACTAATATATGAAATCAAAATTAGATATTTCATTACAAATTTCTCGTTTCTTTTCATTGCATAACACAAACTTGGGTATCCGCTTGTATTCAACGGAATGAAAAAATGCATAAATCAACCGGGAAAAGGTATTGAATAACTTCGGTTAGTGTCCGTTTAGGTGATTCGTCCTGACGCATGTGTTTTGATTTAGCTAAGATCTTTCAAACATTTTTGTCGAGCCTGCGACTTTTGTCGCAAAAGCGAGAAAAAGCGATCCAACATTCCGTCGTCGTCGTCGTCGGCGGCGGCGGCGGCGTCCACAAATATTCACTCTGTGTTTAAAGTTTTTAAAATTTTAATAACTTTCTTTAACTATCCTAGATTTCTACAAAACGTGGACAGAAGCTTGTTTATGATCATACGATAGTATTCAGAAGACAGTTTCGTAAAATCACACTGAAAACATAGACAACAGCAAAAGTAGGCGAGACACTGGGTTCCGCGGAACCCTTACGAATTTTTACTAAAGGACGGAACTGTTTTACTTTCGAAGTCGTATTTTAGTGATATCCATAAAGATAAAATTGAGAATGGAAAAAGGGAATGTGTCAAAGAGACAACAACCCGACCATAGAACAGACAACAGCAGAAGGTCACCAACAGGTCTTCAATGCAGCGAGAAATTCCCGCACCCGGAGGCGTCCTTCAGCTGGCCCCATAACAAATATATATACTAGTTCAGTGATAATGAACGCCATACTAAACTCCAAATTGTACACCAGAAACTAAAATTAAAAATAATACAAGACTGACAAAGGCTAGAGGCTCCTGACTTGGGACAGGCGCAAAAAATGCGGCGGGGTTAAACATGTTTATGAGATCTCAACCCTCCCCCTATACCTCTAGCCAATGTAGAAAAGTAAACGCATAACAATACGCACATTAAAACATATTTTCTGCACACTCGCACCATATCTAATTTTGATTTACACGTGCTTTTTTTTTTGTAATTCTGACTTATTTTAACAGCCGTGATGTGTCCTAAAGTCATTTACAAGCATTTTCAACTCAACAGAGTGTTCCATGAAAATACCGCAAACGATCACACACCATTTGAAATTACTGGAGTTTCCAGGGACGGTTTGAACGGAATCAGGACAAATCGGACCACGACAACTCATTTTAAAGACAACTCTGACCACCTTTAAAGACAACTCGGACCAGTTTGAAACACTTGTCAGACAGTGGTCTTCGTGTTTTTAACGTTTATTAATTTGTTTGTTTTTGTCTAGATTTTTTTTCTTCTCAGTTTCCCCTAACTGACCATATTAGCTTGCTGTGACAACTTGTCACTTGTCAGTATGGTGCATTTTCATAAGCTTATTTGTTCTTACCATTTTTCTGTTCTGTTACTATTAACTGTGTTATGACGGCCTAACTAGATCAATTAGAAAAATAAAACAACATTAAATGCAATGAAAATATCAAGCAAATATATGTTCGTCTTTACATATGCCGGGCCCGTGTTGTAATAAGTGATCCTTGTAATCTTTCTGGATGGTTGGAATGCCTTTTATCGTCAGTCGTAAATGGTAATTCACGACAATCGTTAGCATCAACTTGATTCCATTTATATAGTTGTTTGTCAAATTATCCTTATTCGTCAGAGGTCTCAAATTATTTAAAGCTTCCGTTATAATTGGAAAACATGTATCAATATTCGTCGAAATCATTTGATTTTTTTTATCATCATGGAGAAATGAGCTCTATGTTTCTTTGTGGAGTTTCTGTGGACTTTTGTTTTCGTCCTATTTATTTTGACCATGGTGGAGTATTTTTTCTTCGGCTTATTGGTTCCAATTCCCCCTTTTCGTGGTTTCCTCGTTTAAATAGATAAAAGTATCTTAAGTTGAATTATACATATGCATGTATTACATTTTAAATTAAATCAAGCATTTCAAACTATAGACCCCAGAGAATTTCGTTTGAATATTCTAAAGGACTCAGGTTGTCTTTTTTCAAGCACACGGATGTCTGTGAACCCAAGATTAAATGCAAGTCTAACAATTTTTATAAACGATGATTTTTTTATTTGTTTAGAACTTAAGTAGTTGCATGTTATCAAATACAATTATATTACATCATTCTTGACTGAAATGTTCTTTGCTTGTATAGATATTTGAAAGCACACGAATATCAATTGGATCCGAATCGTAATGAATACCTGACACCTTATTTATAACGAGATATTTTACTATTTCACGAGGAATACATTATTAATTGATATTTTTTTTTAAATCGCCAAATTTAATACTTGTATATCAACATTCTGTGTTGATCACATATAATGTGAGAATTAAAAGAAAACACTGTCCTAATATTTTCCATTTTACTTTATCAGTACGATGAAATTAAAACAAATTAATAAAATACGACTATTTTGTAATTTCAGAGACAACTATTTCAATTGCTGGTATCAAAACGTTTTTATCCTCCTTTGCCAACTGTACTCCTTACAGCAAATTTAAATTATGTAATTTCATGTGATAACATCGCGTCATCAGTTCAGAACGTTACACGAATTAAGCGTAACCTATCACCAACGAGAGGTTGGTTAATCGTCTAATAATTTTATATTTAAATGAGATGACCCAGCTGTTTATAACAACTCTCTGCTGTTTCTGTTTAAGTACAAGTAGATATAACATTGTCCTCTGCGATAACCGTAGTTGTGCCTATTTGGACCTAACGGGCGAATCGGTATTATCTTTCAGTGTATCTTTTCCAAATGGTTACATCGAAATTATTTCACAAAGTTGTTTTTTATTGTCACACTCCAAAATGTATCGCTAAAGACAGTTCGGACCAGTTTGAAACACTTGTCAGACCAGTGGCTTTTCGTGGTTTTTACGTTTAATGATTTTGTTTGTTTTTGTCTAGATTTTCTTCTTCTCAGATTCCCCTGACTGATCATCTTAGATTGCTGTGACAACTTGTCAGTTTGATGCATTTAAATTACTTGTTTGTTTTTACCATTTCTTTTGTTCTTTTACTATTACCTGTTTTATGACGGCTTAACGAAATCAACAACAAATATCTGTCAATGGAATGAAAATATAAAGCATATATATATTCGTCTTTACATATGCCGGACCCGTGTTGTAACAAGTGATCCTAGTAGTCTTTCTGGACGGTTGAAATGCCTTTTACCGTCAGACGTCAAATGGTAATTTTCGACTATCATTTGCGTCAACTTGACTCAATTTATTCTGTGGTTTGTCAAATTATGCTTATCCGTCAGAGGTCTGAATTATTTAAACGCTTCCGTTATCATTGGAAAACATACATCATCATTCTTCAAAATCAGTTGATTTTTTTTATCGCCATGGAGAAATGAAATCTATTTTGCTTTGTGTAGTTTCTGTGGACTTTTGTTTATATTTTCGACGTTTTTCATTTTACCATGGTTTCCTCTTTTAATCAATTTTAAATTAAATCAAGCATTTCAAATTATAGACCCCAAAGAATCTTGATTAAATATAAGCACTCGAGTTGTCTTTTTTCAAGTACAGTGATGTCAGTGAACTCAATTTTAGATTTAATGCAAGTAAAAAAAAATCTAAACGATGAAATTGTTTTATATTTCTTCAGAAATAAAGTAGTTACATGTTTTCAATTAAAATTATATAACATCATTCTTGACTTCAATGTACTTTGCTCGTATTGATATTAAAATCCACACTAATATTGATTGGATCCGATTGTAAACAAACACATGACACATGATTTATAACGAGATAGTTTAATATTTCATGATGAATAGATTAAAGGCTGTTTTTTTTTTTTAATCGCCAATGCCACAGTAGGTATAGTGTTCGGCTGGGATCGTGTTTTTTCGAATGATTTGATCGGGTTTTTTCGAGTGTGATCACATTTTTTCGAGTGAATATTATCAAAAGTGTAAACAAACAGACATCCCTTCTGGTAAGACGTTAAAAAAGATGCTAGAACCTTATATACAAGATCATCGACGGTAAATTTGTATTTGTGATAAAAAGGCTTTAAAAACGTTTAATTTTACAGCCTTACAAACCTTTATTCCAAAATACACATTTTGGTTCATTTCGTGATGTAAACAATCTTTATGTGAGCTAAGACATGTTGGGGTGAGACGTACGTACACATAGTGTGTAAAGCGGGCACATGTGTGTGTTTTTTAACAAGAAAATACATCCTTAATGTATCATTTACTATTTGTCTTGATGGTTTTATCGTTTTAGAAATGGAAATCAAGAACAATGTTCAAATGCTCCTATTGTGAGGAGGGGCCTGATGAAGCGTATGCTATGCTTGGTCACACAGAAATAAAGTACCACCATAGCTTCATTTCCATCAGAAATTAAAGCAATAAAAATTAACAATGTATGTTTGTGAGGTGTACGCATATCATATACACATTTCGGTTTGTTTTTTGTTATTTCAAACGGATCGTATTAAAGCTTACATATTATTTATTTCGTTGTTAAATACATTGGATAAGTCCCCGAGTTTATCATCCGCTTAGTAAAAAGTTCTTTGGTACTGACATAATTTATAACAAGCCTTTCTAAAATTGTTAACCTCTAAGGGGGACTGAGGATTTGAAAAATTGCTTAAGTGCGGCGTCCGTTTGGCTGTGCGGGATGTTCAAGAAAACAGCCACGTCAGGTCAGAATGGGCGTGTAGAGAGATAGCCACGCTCACTGCACGCAAAGGGGTCCGTAGTCGGCCTGTTGCATGGTAAAATGTCTGTCCATATCCAATATACCCTCATTTGAGTGACAGTCTAAATTTCCCGACCTTCATCCCGAACGTCCACTGTTACAGGATCTACCTATTGGATTTATTGTTAAATTTGTTCTCATCCTGAACATGCTTTAAATATTTTCCACCGAACGTTATGCAACCAACAATCAATCATTAAAAATTGTCCGTTTATAAATTTAAAAATTATAAACAAATTAAACTCCACCAGACAGACCAGAGCTCAAAACATGTATAGCATTCAGAATAAGATGAACAGTAGCGAATAAAACTATTATACTTGAGAAATAGCAGAAAATCTGTCTGATCGCATGTATTTTCACTCGAAAAACCTGATTTACACTCGAAAAAAGTGGACCGATTCACTCGAGAGAGAAAAAACACAATCTCAGCCGGACACTATACCTACCGTGAATGTGCTATTTACTACATGTGTATCAAATATCTGTGTTGATCACCATATAATGTGAGAATTAAAAGAAAACACTGTCATAATATTTTCCGTTTTACTTTGTCAATAAGATGAAATTAACAAAAAAATATTAAATATAAAGATAAGGAGATGTGGTATGATTTCCAATGAGACAACTATCCACCACAATTCAAATGAAGTGGATATAATCAATTATAGGCAACCCTATGGCCTTCAACAATGAAAAAAACCCATACCGTATAGTCGGTTATAAAAGGCCCTGATATGAAAAAGATGAAACAATTCAATTGAGAAAACTAACGGCCTAAACAAAACAATTTACGAAAAACAAATATGACAGACATGAACCAGCGACAACCACTGTCGCTACAGGCTCCTGACCTGGGACAGGCACATTAAGAATGTGGCGGGGTTAAACATGTTTGTGAGAGTTCAACCCTCCACTTAACCTTGGACAGTGGTGTAACAACACAACATAAGAACAAACCATAAAAATCAGTTATAAAAAATTTATATTTTAATGAGATGACCAAGCTGTTCATCACATGTCTCTGCTGTTTCTATTTTAGTAGAAGTAGATATAACATTGTTCTCTGCCTATTAGGACCTAACAGGCGAATCGATATTATCTTTCATTGTATCTTTTCCAAATGGTTACATCAAAATTATTTCACATAGTTGTCATTTATCGTCAAGCTCCAAAATGTATCGTTAACGTCAAAAACGTTAAAAAAAATACCGTTTACGTTATTTGGCAAGATTTGAACATTATTCGTCGGGAAGGTACCTCCATTGCAGCCCTCTTTCAAACATTTCTGTGTTGCCTTCATTAGGGCTCCAAAATGTCTTTTTAACTGTCCCTAGTTGTCTTAATGAGTGGTCCGAGTTGTCTTAAAATTTGTTTCGAGTTGTCTTTGTCCGACTTTTCTTTAGTCCAAGTTGTCTTGTAGTCGTTTCGAATCAGTTACAAAAAAAATATTTGAATTCCCGTGGCGAAAAAGGGTTTGCGGACTTTTTATACTTTCTAGTATAGAGCATATGCATTTTATTTAAATAAGCGGAATTTTATCAGTCCTAGGGAACCAGCAATTCCCTTTAGGGATTAAGAGTCTAGGCTCAGGCCCTGAAATAAATCCCCTCTTAGTATAATCAGTTCCAGTGTCCGTCATTAGACGATACAAATTTGAATTGTCTGACATAATTATGTTGTAACAATGTCAGTTCATTTGTCTGACACGAGAAAATTAATTTTTTGATAAAATTATAACAGGTTCCTTACTTGTGATAAGCAAATACAGAAAATGACTAGGTCTGAAATGTTAAAAAGTATTCAAACCCAATCCCTTACCAGGAACAGTTGTGTAATTGTGTAACAGCACAACAACAAAAAATTAGCTAAGGATGTAGTTAGGTGAAATAAAAAAATCTAAAATTTAAAATTGATACTACAAGTCAGAAGAGCATTAGTTAAGGAACAAAATAAGCTTAAAATATTGATAGGTTATGGAACTCCTTTTGATATTTGATTTTTTTTTTAAATGGCGAGAAAAGGCCGACTCGGACTTTTACTTTATATTTAGCATTGGCATTATTTGGGTTTCAAATCGTAAGAAAAAAATCTAGAATCTGCTTAAATTTTGGTAATGACCTTTTATGAGCTATTGGAGTCTTCTATGAAAAGAACAGTTGGTGATACGGGGCAAAATATTTTACCCTGTATCGTACGAAAAAACACAAGGAGTCCGAACATCTGACCAAAATTCATAAATCTGACCCGACTACATCCTTAATGAAGGATTTTGAACGGCTTTCAAGTATGATAACAACTATAACAGTTCATGATTGGTTGTTGGGTTAGTGCTGTTCAAGTTAAAGTTTCCGAGGAGACTTAAGTGTTGATACCTGCCAACTTTCCAAATCTACCTTGGATATATTTAGCACGTTTCAAAATATGTTTGAAATGAAACAAAAACAAGTAACTGAACAATTATACCAATTCATGATTGATTGATTGGTGTTGGTTTTAAATCCCACTTTCAGCACACGTTACTAAAAGCATGGTGCTCAGTTTTTTTATTGAAAAAAGGAAACGGAATACTTAAAGTGAATAACCACCTTCGACTGAAAAACTTTCAAGTGAATCCTAATGAATTCCTGGTATATTTACTTCCATCAAGTTTATCATGCTGACATGCAATGTATGGAATTATAGACAATTTGCTTTGAATCAACAATATTAGGAGATGTTTATGTTTAGTTTAATCTGTTTTGGTGGAGACATGAGTAAGTATATTAATTATTTTTGGAAGAAAAAAATAAAACGAAAGCAACAATGGCTCATAGTAGGCTGGGTTAGTGTAGTCTGCTTTCATTGCCATTCTAGTTATCCTTTTAAATATCTTCTTCCACTTCAGAGCTATCAGCTCTTTGATTTCATAACGTACTGAAGGTTTTTTTTATATTGTAACTATGCAATTAAAAAAATGACCATGGACGGCAGTTTTGGTGAACATGATAATGATGTCAGTAATACCATCGGTTCAAAACATACATCATGTACATAAATTCATCATAGATACCAGGATTAACATTTTGTACGCCCAAGCGCGCGCCTTTAAATGTTCCATGTCAAATCTTTGGAAGTCTTTTTGCTTCAGTTTCGAATCTTACGCACACCTCAATTTGGTACATGTGTTGGAAACAACTATTATTATAATGGTTCACAAATAGTCTATCCAATAATATTTCAAGATGTATGTTTCATCCTTTATATATACCAGATATATTAGTTTTCTTAAATGTGATTGGTATAGCCCTTTTTATGGTCTTATGTTTCATCCTTTATATATACCAGAGATATTAGTTTTCTTAAATGTGATTGGTATAGCCCTTTTTATGGTCTTAAAACTTAAATGTGGATTAAAATGACTATTTTATGTCAGTTTTGACCAGATAAATAAAACAATCACAGCGTGGATAGTGATGGAGATTTGTTTGAGAATAGCGAATAAATGCTACATAATATGACCTAATATAAGCTCAATCTAGCAGAAAGTGGCAGAAGTTTTCAATGGTGAAGGGAATATTTGCACCTTGGTGCTGGGAAATCTCTTTTATCGCTGTGAGCCGTGCAATACTGTTTGTTCAGTAAAAGATAAGATATTTATCCGTCCGAAGAGACAAACTGACATATCCGCCGTTGATGCCGATCCCAGTCCCCACATGTATCATTAGACACGGTGATTATGAATCTTTTTAACAAAATTCTAAGATGTTCAATAGCCATTAGGTTGTAAGATATCAGTTTTTAAGATATACTTCAATTTTGCGCTTGTTTTCCTTGAAGGTCTTCTAAATCTTATAAACAACAAACTGAAAAAATTTCCGAAATAGTCTCATTTTGAAAGCTTCTAACCAACGTCAGCTTTATCCAGAAAGATATTTTACCAGAAGCTATTTTATGCAAAAATGGTGGAATGTCAGATATCTGTGACGGTAAGGTTTTTCCTCAAATTCAATTTATACAAACCCAATGTAGAAAATAGTCATGTTTGATATACTATACATGTTATGCTAATCCAACATGGTCATACGTAATGTCACAGTATAAATGAAATGATGAATCATCACAACATTTGTCACATGGTTATGGTATCACACTGACAACACACATCACCAGTTTGCACTAGAACTACTATAATAATAATAGTATTATTATCTTATGTACTATTCATAAAATAATAGACTGAACATAACATTGGAACCATTGGCGAATTTTATTTTACATTAGTCAATTATAGTTAATGCTTGTAAAACTTTTTTTTGTTTTTTTCAGATGTTCTTTTTCGGAGCATTTGTCTTTGTGTAGGTCACTTGTGTCAAGACTGACAATGTTTGCCCGAAGAAATGTCCTGTAACAAAGAATTGACCTCGGTGGATTGTGAAGGACATAAACTAACGAACGTTCCAAACAGACCTCCGAAATCAGTTAAGAAGCTACACCATGCACACACTAATATAATACATGTTAATTTTTCTGAAAATGTCCTTCTACTAAACATTCGATTTATCTGGCTGGACAATAACAAAATTGCAGGATTGCAAGCTAACACGTTTTATGGTAGCACCATCTCTAGGCTTTCTCACTTGTATATTAGTAACAATATGATTTCGGTGATTGAAAGCAGAAATTTTGTAAATATGACTAGCATCATACCAGGTCTATAAAACCAACAATGACATTAAAAAAGACAATCCCTGCTTTTGGAGACACTCCGTCAGTTCAGATGATATATTTGGATGAAATTCAAAGACTAGGGAAATTAAAGAGTCTTAAAAGTCTTTACATTCAGGCAAACAAAATTCAAACAGGAAAACCAACGGTCTAATCTATATAAAAAACGAGATACGAGAAACACTTCTTATTTATACATCCCGCCATTGTGTTATTGTGCTATGGTCATTTTTTGTATTCCTGTCTTTCATTTTTGCTTATGTGCTTTGTCTATATGCCATTTTGTTCTTTTTTTTATAATATTTGTTTATTTTTATAGTGATTAATCTTCCCAACTCATTCGGTATTCAAGAGCTTGCAGTTGCTACTCAGATTTTGTAAAACGTCACCAGTGTCTGAGCAGAAATTTGACGAACCAGGGTTATGTCAAAGAACGTCTCGTCCTTTTTCTAAAAAAAGTTCATCGGAAGATACCAAGACCTTGTTGATAAATATTCCGTGTCAACTTCACAAATAATACATGATGGTCTTGATGCATAGATTCTAGGTACTAACGTTACGTGCTATAGTGTTCTTTTATTTGTCTTTGTAAATTATTAACGTTTACTGTTTGGTCCATTTTTGGTAATATCCTTTAGGCTCGGTACTTGTACATCCTACCATTGTGTTGTTGTGCTGTGGTCATTTTATGTATTCTTGTGTTTCATTTTTGCGTATGTGCTTTGTCTATATGCCAATTTGTGTTTTTCTTTGTTGACATATTTGTTTGTTTTTATAGTGATTGAGATTATAACACAATGTTGACTGCTGCATCCCTATTTTTGACATTTTTACCTATTATGTCTGTTTGTTTTGTTCACACATTGTTGTCAATATAATGGAATTTTATGCGACTGTCATACAAGTGAGAGGTTTAGCTAGCTATAAAAAAGGTTTAATCCACCATTTTCTACATAAAGAAATGCATGTTCCAAGTCAGGAATATGACAGTTGTTTTCCATTCGTTTGATGTGTTTGAGCTTTTAATTTTTCCATTGGATAAGGGACTTTCCGTTTTGAATTATCCTTGGAGTTCGGTATTTTTGTTATTTTACTTTTGATACAAGTAATTGTTTACTAATATCATGCAGACGAAAAGTAAAGGAGTAGTCAATATTAGCAGTATCCACTTGTAAAATGTGAATAAATACATTACAAAAAGAAATAACAGACTATATAATATCATGAGGAGACTTTTACATTTACTGACTAGTGAATATATATCTAAGGTTTGTATCAGCACATGAAAAAAATCGATAATTTCGTACCACGGTATTGTGACTTGAAAGGGTTTGACCATAAGATACTGATATTTTGAAATCAGCAGCGGTTCTCAAATTTTTTTCTTTCAATTTTATGCCCAAGACAACAGATTTCTGCCCTCGGTATCATTACATTTTTAAAGCTTCTATTTTCATACGTAGCTTAACGTTTGATTATATATCATAATATCCATACCAGCACAGAAATGATATTGATCCAGGAAAAAAAAACTAATTGTGAATGAGAAGATAAATGTATTCCTACAGAAGCAAGCGACATTGTTTGATCATTTGCAGAAAGGCAAAGTTATGACAATATAAAAGTACCGTCAGTATAAGCCATTGATTCTCATCGTGAATCAGATATCCTACCTTCTACAGATTTCAGAGAATTCAATTGGTTGTGCGACGTCACGTGCTGACCAAATATATTTTGAAATACATGGCGTTTACAAGTGAAATCGTCTTTGACATTGCTATAAGGTATCCGTTAAATTTTCAAAGTTAGTAATTGAAAGTCGATCATGTTTTTGCGAGTATCAAATAACCGGTAGGTTACATATAATATCCATACCGAGCACAGAAACGACATTGATCATAGACAAAAAAAACTTTGTTGATGAGAAAGTGCCTTTTTTCCTATAGAAGCAAGCGAAGTGGAATATTAGCACAATATGTTCATTTGGAGAAAGGCAAAATGGATGGCAAAAAATATATAAGTATCGTTAGCATCTGCCATTGATTTTCATCGTGTATAAGATACTGAGTGTATTTCAATAGTGCATTAATTATTAAACAAAACAAAATCATGTGTACGCAATATGCACAGTTGCATAATCATTCTCATAAATTATGAAACCATTCAAATCTATGGTTGCTTTTTACCACTAACATATAATTTTGAAATATTGTTTTAACATCAATTATCATCGTTTCAAATTTCAAAATGTATAAGAAAGATCATATAACATTTTCCATTCGTCCTTTTCCTTCTTCATCCGTCAAATTATTGTTCTTTAAATGTCAATTTCGCCTAATCTGAATCCTCCCACGCCTAATCTGAATCCTCCCATGTAAGGAAGTCGTGCCGTTCCATCTGGCGCCGCAGTAGCCTGGGAACATGTCTAGCGATAAGCCTATCAACATTGTCAATCAGAATATCAGACATCTTACCCTTTTCTAGTAAATCAATCGCTGTGATAATTTGAAACTTGTATCGCTCTTTCACTATGAATTCTTTCGAGGAAATATAATGAGCACAACTCGAATTGCTTCCATGTTCTCAATTATGTTATAGACTTCACCTTTGCCAGGTTCTGCGTCTTGTCCTCAAAATAAAAATTTAATTCACTTTTACTTAACAGTTTCCAGATCTCCACTGTCTTCCAAGTGCCGAGACTCGCCAAAAAGATATTACCAAAAATGGACTAAACAGTAAAGGTTAATAATTTACAAAGACAAATGAAAGAACATTATAACACGTAATTAAGATGATAGACAACTCAGTACCTAGAATCTATACTTCAAGACCATCATGTATTATTTGTGAAGATGATACAGAATATTTATCATCAAGGTCTTGGTATCTTCCGATGAACTTTTTTAGAAAGAGGACGAGACGTTCTTTGACGTTTTATAAAGTCTGAGTAGCAGCTGCAAGCTCTTCAATACCGAATGAGTTGGGAAATGTATATCCCATATGCAGGTGAAGTTGGTATATTGCTACTAAGGTGAGGGATAATTTCAAAATTAAAATCGTCTCGTTTGTCATAGATTCTGGTACTGAGATGACCGCTTATGTCAAATTCAAGGTATAAGTCTAAAAATGAGGCGGAGGAAGCTGTGTATGTTGTTTCCTTTAAATTCTAGTTCTGGAGGATATATTAATGGAACCCAATCAGAAAAGTTTGGATTGTTAATGGAAAGAACATCATCAATATATACATATATCTGAATGTGAAATTAAATGATCTGGCTTCTTTGATCTTCTTGTTTTTGACAAGTGTCTGAAGGAACTCCGACTCATATGAAAATAAGAAGAGGTCGGCAAGGAGAGGCGCACAGTTCGTTCCCATAGTAATGCTGACAATTTGTTGAAAAATTCAACAAATATAGTGTCAATAAGAAACTCCAGCATAGTGATTACTTGTTCCTCTGTGTAGCATGTTTTACCTTTTTGTTCACTATTAACAAAATATGCCGTATGGTATCGCGAAGTAATAAATTTATAGCGTATGCTACCGTTTTTATATTGAAAGCATTGTGGATTATTTCTTTAAGACGATTGTTCAATTTCACATGGGGAATGGTGGTATACAGGGTTGAAAAATCAAAAGTTTTGATAGAATTAATTTCAGAGAAAGATCGAGATTTAAAATTAACCAGAAGTTCTTTAAAGTTTTTTAGAATCCACATATGGTTTATACTACTACGCGAGTAACCAGTTTCACATTATTTCTGAAGACCCTCTTTCACTGCGGACAGAATTTTTGTCAATCTAATGGACAATTCCTTTGTAGAACATGCAGATGAGCAGTCAATGTACCGTTGTTTGTATGGAATTGTGAAGCTTAGGTTTCGAATAAGAACAAGGTAAGTCCTCAGATTTGCTGTTCAATGTAATGTTCATTGAAGCCATGAAGGACTTATGATTTGCCAAAATCTTATCATTGTCGAATGATATGCTTTTGTATGTAGGATTACCTGAGTGCTCATTTATTAGTCATTCGTGTGATATATTTTTGATCATATACAGAATCGTTTACAACTGACAGAGTTCCCAAGTTCATTGTCTTTTTGGGTCTGTTTTTCTAATATGATAGTTGTGTAGTTGACAAAATAAAAAGCTTAAAAGAATGCAAATATATGTTACTATGCCTTTTGCACCTAGCAAATGTATGTATTGTTTTATCTCATAGTATAATGACTTATGTTTAATTTTTCCTTTAAATGATAGAAGTCTTGAAAACTTCGCGTTAATATATGACGTACTTTATTAAGTTTAATTTGCCCTTTTTATTTAATTAAATGTAGGGGGTGTTTCCCCAAGTGATCTTTTGAGAAATATTAATGTCACTTTTTTGTTATACATACTTACCAGTTTAAGACCAGATTTCATGAGTTGAATTTTCTAATTATGGCTAAATAGGTTTTTTTTTATTTTCCTTTCTTATTCTTTCACACACATGTTGATTCTCATTTCAAAAGTCTTTATACAATATTTATTAAAATTCAAAGAACGAAAGCTTTATTTTTGTTCTTTGAAGATAAAAAAAAATCTTCAATACCCAAGTGAAAATTGCACACAACATTTCGTAGCATTTAAAAAAATATCCTTCGCCGGAAGTCAACAAGGGATTTTCTTTAGGTGGCACGGTAGTATTTCCTGACCCATAGGGATACTGATAGCCTTTTTAGAATTTTCACCACTTTCTGACACTGCCGAAAATTCTACATAGACAGTTAATTGACGTACTTTCATTATAATATTCAAAAATTAATTTTAATATGTATGATGACTGTTTACTTTTTTTGCTATTTTATAAACGTAAGGCCACTAGTGCTTTTAGGTCTGTTATCATGCAGTGAATACAAAATTAAAAAAAATTCTCAAAAATTCATTTTCACATGTATGTAAAATTATTTCATATTTTTCTACACCTGATCCATCCCTCAGTTTGGGAAAGTATGTTTAGTAGATACTGTATTTTTTGTCCAATCATACTGTTCTGATACATTGAATTAAGTAGGGTACACAAAAGAGCAACCTAAATTCAGGAATGTAAATACTACTGTGCCACCTTTACTTTCCTCTTCATGTTTACAAGCATCAGTATCTAGAAATTAGATTGTGCTTTAAATCACACAAGATATAAGTTTATGACCCAGAAAAAGACTTTTGCAATGAAATGAAACCGAATGATACTTACTATGTTTTGGTGGTTTTACATCAGTATACAATCGGTGTATTTTCTTGCCGGCATTCTCCAATAATATTATTAATTATTATCCACTTTTTAAAGTACTTGAGGTCAGATGTTTGTATTATTTGATGAAATTTCTTATATTTTGATTGAATTCTTGTGTTTGAGTTTACTTCAGTAGACAAATGGCTTTTTCCGGATGTTATTGTCAGATATCATCATTGCTAATTATATAGTTTTGAAATACTTATCGACACTTGCGTGCCCATAGATACGAAACCTTCTAGTTTAGTACACGACTGTTCATTTGGTCAGCTTTTTTTATAATGCATTGAAGAAGTATGAAAAAAATTGAATATCGAGATGAATTATTTAATTTTACGGTTATTACTTATGTAATTAACGGTTGTTATTTTCTGTCCGGTTTCCAACTCATTGTCTCGGTCTGTTTTTTAAGAATGCTTACTCCAGAAATTATTTACTATCCCGTTGTAGTACTATCCAATAGCTATTCATTAAAGAAGAGTCTATAATGCCAACCCATAAAGAAATGCCGAGACAATTAGTTGAAAAGTTCGTATTTTATTGAATTTGGCTTTTTTCCATGTTTCGGACGAAATGTTTATATCCATAAGAATTAATTTTGCCGGAATTCTGATACTAGCATACTGTTTTATAGATTAACAGCTTTTAAGACATTTTTAATGTGAATTACTGGTCAAGTATTAATTGCAAAATTGTAAAAAAGATTTGATTTACTCAATTTTGTGAGTTGTTATGTCGTTAACAATTTTCAAATGGTCACAAATATGAGTTTTGATGTAAACAGAAATTTTATTGTGAGTAATAGATGTAAAGATAAGTATAACATCGATTTCAATCTATATCAATCGAAAATTTGGGTAACAAAGTTGCAAAAGTGAATTAAGAAGTTGAAAAAATAGCATTTTCGTTATTTTATGCTACGATAAATTTAAATATTGAATTTGTGAATACATGTATTAGGAAGAAACTCGCAATTGTGAGATGAAAAGGTGTAAATACGAATAATATCATGGACTAACTATACCGCAATTTATTGGAATTATCAACTCGATTTTTTTTTCAAATTGCTGGTTACAAAACCGTTAATGTGAGTTAGAAAAATGCAAATGTGAGTTACAAAATCGCAAATGTGGGTCATGGAGTTTTAAATAGAAGTTTTATTGTCGATATTTCAAGGAAATAAATTAACTTTAAATCAGAATGTCACATTTTAAAAGTCGTTAATAACATAAACGGTACCAACTTGTCTGCACCAGATATGCATTTCGAGAATTGATGCCTCTTCAGTGATGCTCGAGGTCAAAATATTTGAAAATCTAAGGCTTGTTAAAAAGACGAAGAGCTTTAAACCAATAAGGACAAAAAAAGTATAGTCATAGCCGGAAAAGAAATCAGAGCTTTGCATGAGGGAGATAAATTCCTTAATTTGAAATAATTTCCAAAATTTAATGAGAGTTTAAAATTCGCAAATGTGGTTTAAGAAGACGTTAAAACGAAACATTACATAAACTTAACAGATAATAATTTGTTTAAATCGTCTTCATCATTATTTTGTTATAAATGCTAGTTACAAAACCGTAAATATTAGTTCGAAATCTGTTTATGGAATATAAAAATCTATGATTTTCTATATAAGTCTTTTTTCGAACAAATTAAATTGTCGCTCAAGTAGTTTTCCAAACGCAATTGCAGGATTACGAATTGTAGGATAGCTTTTCATAAAGAGAATTTCTGGATGAGAATTGCTGGATAGCTTGACACTAGTGCTCATAAAAACCTAGTAAGTTGTAGAGAAACGAACAACGTCAGAGCAAAAAAAAAAACTAGAGACACGACAAATACGCACACAAGTTCACGAAACACTACAAAGAAAACTAAAGACTGAACAACTGCTGTACTTGTGGCATCCGTTAGTCATTGGGAGTCAAAGTTAGTTGATGTCGGTATTGAGGAAGAGAGGACGTGCCGGGGTTATTGTTACGACAATTGGAACATATCTATTGTCATCTAGATTGAAAAAATAGAACTATCTATCCATTGATATGGTTTATCACGTGTTTTATAGAAGTATATAGTTCTTTATTACTCATTCATATAAACTATTTAGTAAACCTATTTCTACATTACTGATACTAAACACTACTTCAATTTTATGCAGATTTAGTAGTAGGAAATATTTGATAAACCAAATTGAAGGGTAGATAATTGTATTTCAGTTTATTATAGATGTCCTTGTCAGTGTTGTGTGCAGGAGTTCGTCTATATTGTTACATTTTTGAAAGAGACAGCGTTTAACTGCTGTATTGCCTATGTCTTCATCATTCTTGACGAATTTATATTCAAATGACTTGCTGATTTATATCCCTCTGTGTAGTTGATCTTTTTCTTTTTAATAAATCACTTTCGGTCATTCGTACTTGTTCAGTTATACAGAGCTAGACAGTGTGATGATGAAAGTATATCCAAGTGGATTGGAGTTTCAGATTGGAAGATATCATTGGGAAAACAATTGAAGGAGGAATGGTACAGCACAAGATTTCACCACTATACTGCATGCCATGTTATGCAGAGGACTGGAATCAGAACTTCAAGATATCTCTGCCATATCTAGATATGATGCCTTCAAAGACTTCGATGAACCGATCATAGCATTGTGACTGACTGAAAAGTACTATGAGGAAAAAGTCACCGAGGAAACCACTAACCCCTTATGCTGTGGTTACACCTGGGCCTGCAATTGGCCGTCTGAATTTGAAGAAGTTAAAATCACTAACTAGTTTTCAACAACTCATTAAAATGTGTGATAGACTGGATACAAATTACAAAGGACGAGCCAGAGGTGAAAGAAAAGAGGCCAAAGATACCAAAAGAATATTTTATACTTTAGGAACTACAGTGGTCAGAACACAAAGAGATATAGACAAACAAAGAGATGGCAAGACCAAATTTGCTTGTTTTTTATTTGAGCGTCACTGATGAGTCTTTTGTAGACGGCACGTGCTTCTGGCGTTTCACAAATTGACTACTCGTTTCTATAAATAGAGCACTTGCTTTAGCTAGCTTATATTCATCAGTAAGAGCATCAAGTCCTATTAATTTACCACCTTAATTGTTATTTTCAGGAAAAAAACCACGACTTACTCAACACAGGATCAACAGTGTCTAACATCTTTTATCACACCAACTTAACGGATAAACCTTAACACCGCAACACTGAGCTACCTCACATTAAATGTGCTGATGGAAGTTAACTGCCGTTTGAAGGATATCTAGAGACTAAATATATATGTAGAAACTGAAATTGACTTCCACATCAGTACAACAGCGGTCAATGTATGTTGTTCATGATACCAGATAGCAACTACAATACTAAGATAGCGTTGCTTCTTCGAACTAACACACTTTAACCAATCATGGATCCACTGAAAGATCAATATTGGACAAGATTCATAGTCCTGCAACCTACCAACACGTTGACTTTCCGTTCCATCATATTTAGAGATAAAGAAGTTAGCCGCTACAACAAAGACGGGTGCCACATGTGGAGCAGGATCTGTTTACCCTTCCGGAGCACCTGAGATCACCCCCAGTTTTTGGTGGGGTTCGTGTTGCTTAGTCTTTAGTTTTCTATGTTGTGTCATCTGTACTATTATTTGTCTGTTTGTCTTTTTATTTTTGGCCATGGCGTTGTCAGTTTGCTTTCGATCTATGAGTTTGACTGTCCCTCTGGTATCTTTCGTCCCTCTTTTAAGGTATAGTCAGAAATGCATTGGAACAACGTTACTATCAAACCAAACTTAACCATGAAAAGTAAAGAATACACTGATAAGAAGATACCATAAGTACAACTGTAGCTTCAGTGACGCATTGAATAAAAAAGAGTTAAAAAAGACCAAGCCATTTGAACAACAATAAAGACTTATTCCTTTAGATGTGCTCTATAAAGATAAGTCATAACTTCCACTACTGGCAAACGGTACCATTAACAGTCCAACAGTCCATACGCACTTAACGTATTCTCTGTGCGTAAGAAGAATGGGGAAACCCAGATTATGTTTAAACTATCGTCAACTCAACAACCTAACGATAAAAACAGTTGTGCTTTGCACGGATAAAAGATTGTCGACTCACTGGTCCATATAGCTTATATCGAGAGTAAAGTAATCAAAGAACTCCCCACTTTGACTAGAACGAAGAAGCCAACCACTGCATTATATCGGTCCATTGAAAACGGGATGTGGGAGTGCTTTTCTGGAATTATCTTCATCAAGAATGCTAAAATCAAAACTTTTGATAGCAAATGGTGTATAATTATTTGAACTAAGGTAAAACTAAGGTAAACATCTCCGTATTAATCAACAGGGAATTTACAAAAGGTTTATTATAAATCATACCAGTATCGATGCATTAATTGTTGTGTAGATGATACACTAGGAGACTAGCAGTCCAACAGCAACGGAATTGACCAAGTGCTAGAAAATGAAAATATCACTTATTAGTTGGTTGCGTTCGAAGGTTTTTTCAAGATCACTTTCAGCGGCAACGCTTAATCCTAAAAATTTGATAGCCAAGGATTTATAAGTACTTCATTAAGTGATGAAAAAAAGAGGCAAAAGATAACAAAGAGATATTCAAACTCATAAATCGAAAACAAATTGACAATGCTATGGTACAAAACGAAAATCGCCCAAAAGACAAATAAAAATATACAAAACACAACATAGAAAACCAAAGACTGAGCAACATGTACCCAACAAAACCCAGGAGTAATCCCAGGTGCTCCTGAAGGGTTAGCAGATCATGCTCCAAATGTGGCACCCGTCGTGTTACTCATGTAAGTACAATCTCGATGATAAGTCTAATTCGGTAGGTTACGACAATTGAAATATATCTGTCTTCATCTGTGAAACCTTTATTCCATAACGGTCAACCAACTATGGCATCCGTAAAATTTTCGAAGGGATTATTTGAATTTCTTAGTTTAATAGCTCCCTTGTAAGCAGCATCCCTCTGTCAAGAAAATGCTAGCTCTGGATCATCGTATCCCTTTCAGAGAGCTATTTGGAAAGTCTGTACTCGTTCATCGTTCACTGTAATACTCTCTTAGTTCAGCTGAGAAACCGTTGGGTTTTATTTGCCTGGGGTGCTTGGTTCAAACCTCGACATGTTTAGTGTGGTTATTTTAGAGGAACAAGAGCTGGATACACTCCTGGAACACTTATCTTCAACTCCCAAGTTTTAGGTGAGGTATGTGGAATGCTTTTTCGTCTTCAGTCTGTTTGAGGTGGTATTGTTTCTTTCTTATGAATTAATGATTGATAGTTTTTATTTTCGCCTTCATATTTCTGACTTCTATTAAGGCTGTTGCTCATAATAATTTATTCAACCAAAAATCTATCTGTAAAATGGCTACTTTTGGTAAAATCTCATTTATTAGACTTTATAACTATGATGCTATGATGCCATCACAAATGACATTTCTGCGCTAAAATGCGACAATATAATTATATCAGTAACACAAATATAATTTTGAAAGTATTTTTTTATTGAAATTTCAGAGACTCTCATCATTCAAATTCCTTAAGTATTCAATAGTCCTTTCCCATTTACACTTGTCCATCCGAGTGAAATATCTCAATACCTTTAGATTGTGCAACTAGTTTAACCCGGCCTTTCGCAAGTTACCATATTAACATTAGTGGCTGTTTTTCTGTCTTTCTGTGTGTTTTGACTTTCTGCTTTTTACTGAAATCAATTAAATAAAAGAGTTCCAATGTCCCCCACATTCACCGTGTAGAACGCTAAATGTGGGATGTCGGCTATGCTTGACACGGGGTGGCGGTTTTGAAACGGAGAAAAAGCGATCAAGGTAAGTAAAAGTATCAAAATTTTTTTTTTGAGAATTAATACATTTTGATGAAAAATTTACTTTAAAAACAAAAACCAATAAATTTGACCAAAAAGCAGGCTTTTGGTTAAATTCTATGACAGGAATGCATTACTATATAAATCATACGGGAAAAATCGCCAAAGTAGTTTTATTTATCCTGAAACTTCAAAATCTTCAACACGAAAACCTTTGGAGAGGTGTTTGAGAAAACTGAGCACTGGAAACGTCTGTTTCTGTTTGCTGGAAATAGATTATGTGTTGTTTCCTTCCGTGCAATACATTATTTAGTGTTAACAATTATCAAAAAATAACTTATGATACTTTTCTTACCTTTGTCGCTTTTTCTTCGCATCAAAACCCTGTGTCAAACATAGCCAACAAAACTTTTCACAAATATCTCAGAGAAATGAAGGCTTGAGAGCAAATACAATGCAATTTGTAATATAATTAATGTTTCCAAGGGGCACAACTCTTTAAAAAACAAGCATTCTGTGGGTATTGCATGGCAATACATAGTCCCCTACCGCTTAACAATTCATTGTATTGGAACAAAATTCTAACTTGATCTATAACTTGTCATGGTGTAAACTTAATTACAAATATCCTGTCAATATCTTCAAGCATGACGAAAAAAACTGTTGAAAGCTGATTATTTAAGCGAATTTTCTAAGTCCAAGGACCATAACTCTGCAAAAAATCATCAGACCGGAACAAAATTCAAACTTGAACTGTAACTTGTCATGATAAAACAATACACCAATTATCAAATCAATATCTTCAAGCATGAAGAAAAAAAAGTGTGGAAAACTGATTTGCCGGACTGACGGATGGACAGACAAACAGACAGACGGAGTGCAAACCTAAAGTCCCCTTGGACTTCCTCAGTAAGGGACTAAATATTAGATCGGAACTGATTTTCGAACTTATCCGAGGCATTGCTGATATAAACCTTTAATATTAATTTGATAAAAATCTGGCAAGAATTGTAGACATGAGAGCGCTAACAATGCAATTTACCATATAATTAACATTTCCAAGGGGCAGAACTCTTTTAAAAATAATTGATTGACACTGATTTACCCATTGCTGATATAAACCTATGATATACGTTTCCTAAAAATCTGGCAAGAATTGTACACATGAGAGCGCTAACAAGACCAGACAGAAGGACCTCCATTGGTTTTTCCCACTAGTAAATAAAGGATTGTCGTTGAGAGCCAATTTCGTATTATTTTCAAGACTTAAAATACATAAGGTTTGCCTTAGTGACCATTAAGTACTAGTATTCAATATCATTTTGTATATCATTAGTTGGACTAAAAAAGTCTAAATGTTGATAGCATTATTACAATACATTATTTCATGAAAGTAATTAGTGAAATAAAATCATATTTTGGTAATTAACAGGAATATCTGCATGACGATGTTGCATTAAAAGTACACTGTGACGTAATTCAGCGCCAAACAAGGGAAATTGGATCTCCAGCATTTAGAAATCTAGGTTTTTTATAGTTCTAGTAAAAAATTACCACTTGGATCCCCATTTTTTTCCCCTTCTAATCACTTTGAACTGCTTCAAGACTGTTATACCATGATTGCAAGAAAAAAATGTATGCATTTATATTTGCAGAAAATATTGTTACAGCTTTTCATTACCAATGATTCTATGATTTCACAAGAAAGTTATCCCATTCAGACTTCATGTAAGGGAATGACTTCAAGGGTTATAAATCAACCAAAACTTTTCCCATTTAAAAGTTGTCAGGAAAAATTTGGAAAAAGTAAATTTTGTATTTTTATATGAAACATTAACATTTTAAATTGAAATAAATCGAAAAGAAAATCATGGTACATATCATTTCTTATTCTGATAGTACATATCAAAATTGACTTCTTTCCTGTATTGTATGCTCTTAAACCATCAGACAATTTAAACTGAACATGACCAATTTTAGGTGGAATGACTATGGGATCACTCTCAAAAGCTAGCTATGATAGTCACAATTGCTGAAACTATACGTTTGTAAGGTCATATCTTATGGTGAATAATAAAATGGACACAAACAAATTGGATAATAATTTAATGTCAACAAAAATGTTTTATAATTTGATTTCAAATCATGTTTCAACAAACAAAAAAATATATCACATAAAAGTAGCAATCAATGCCGTTTGTTAGACATCACTGAAATATATTTACACAGATAATTCTGATGAAAATATGAATGCTATGGATATGGAAAAAAAGTTTATACAGTTCATCTGGTACATATATAGCTAAAAACATTTGTGTACAATGATGCACCGCTTCTTTAGGTTCAAAAAAAGTAATTTCATTTTTTAACAAGACCAAAATGACAGGTATGAAGGACCAATATATCCTGATATATTATACTTAGGACTTGTCAGCTCTTGACCAGAACAGTATGTCAATAATTTTATTGTACTGTTAGGTCACAAATAGGCATAATTGTACATAAGTACTTTTAGATATAAAGTTTGACCTTTGAAACAAAAATAAATAGGGTTCTTCCTCATCTCATGGGGCATTATCAAATAATGTTTTAGAAAAGATTTTATCTGGAAACCAAATTTTTAATGTCTGTACAACATTCATCATATTACAAGCTGAATATGACTTTATTGCAACTCCACTAATAACAAATAGTTTGTCATACTGAAGGAAAGATGGTAGTTTATGGAATGTTCTGTCATCTTCCAAAAAAATATATATAGACCTCAACTTCACTTTAGTCAATTTACTTTTCAGGAGATGACTACTTCGCCCATAAACTGCAATATGGCCCTCACTGCCATGAATTAGTTGTGCAATAATCTCCAATGTATCATAAAACTTAAAAAAAGAAACAAGATAAGATTTAATAAGAAACTGTATTCAAGTCCTTGTATGTTAAAATGTGTTCCTGATGGCAGCCATCTTGATTGTTTTATATGCACTGAAATCTAAGATTAAAATTACTGTTTGTACACCTCACAATAGATTGCATAACAATCCTCTAAAAAAGAGCTAGTGACCTGTATTAAAGTTATCAATGTAAATAGGTATCAGTTGCAGAAACACTGATATTAAGAATGACCAGCTTGGAGCAATGTAAATAAATGAAAAATATTTATTGAACCAGAAATGTTTTAATTCATACATCATATTTGGACATATTCTGTTATTTACCCTACCTTGAATTTTAAGAGTTTTGCAATTTTTTAATCACTATAAACTAAAATGATAGAACTTGCATGACAGTATATTTCAATGGATAACATTAACTCCATCACAAAAACAGGGACCAAGTAATAACAGGATTTACAAAACATGTCAATTTGATTCAAATATCACAGATAAGGTTTAAACAAGGAATAACATAGTGATTTTATACTGCATACAATTGAAGACAAAGAACAAGGTGAAAAAAAATTTATTCATGGTACCATTTATAATTCTTGCAAAAGTATGCAGATTTAGTAATACTCGTGTGATGCCAATATTTGTTGATTTTGCAGTTACAAGAAAACATTAGAACTAAATTATTGAAGCATCACTGATGCGTCTTTTGTGGACAAAAAGCTTGTCTGGTTTACTAAGTTAAGCTTGGTATCTTTGACGTGCTTTATTTTGCCATACTTATCAACAATATATAACTTCTTGTTAAATATCTATAATGCATTGTCACTGTTACTTCTCTTACAAATAATAAGAGAAGAAATGTTTGGAGCAATAAAATAAAATAAAGGAAAAAGTAAAAAACTAAGTTAACTAAGATAAAGACCATAATTACTTCTTAAATAAAAACAAATTAAATCACAGATAAGAAAAATCGTTTTGCATATTTTGGGTACAATTTCAAAATAGTAATAATTACACATTTAAACATAATATGGTATAACCTCCACCTTCTGAATTCAGAAAATTAATCAAAAATATTGTTTTCAATTACTACTGATGTATAACATCATCTTTGCATATCATGGTAATAATTACACATTTACACATAATATGGTATAATAACCTTCACCTCCTGAATTCAGAAATGAATCAAAAATATTGTTTTAAATTATCACTGATGTATAACATCAGTTTTGCATATTATATATATAGATAGTCAATGAAAACAGGTTGATTTTAATTGTTTTATAGGACTGGAAACACAGTTCATGTATCGACAAAAAAGATTTTTAAACATTATGTTTGTTATAACAACTAACATATCAGACTTAAGGTAGATCATAAGTAAATACGTTTTGAGATAGAACTTTCCTATACTTTGCCAAAATGAAGATTTTACTATGCTTTTTTCAAAAATATAATAAAAAGTACGGGTCACCGTGCTATTTTCCAAGCTATGGGTCGTTGAAAATTGCCTAAATTTGGTTAGATTGTTCATGAAAAAACACATTTGTGTGCATAAAAAAAATTCTATGAGATAGAATTTTGAAATAAATTGTAAGAAGATAGGTTTTATAATATGTTTTAAAAAAATAAAAAGAAAAAATGGTGTCACCAAACTTGTTTTCTTGCTACAAGTTAAAATAAAAAATTTCCCTATCAGTCCAGTATATATTTTTTACTAAAAGAGTTATCTCCCCTTAAATGGCTTATTTGAAAAAAATTATTCTAAAAACACAAAATTTGATATTTGTTTAAATATTTTGAATAATACAATAAATCACCAAATTTTCTTTATATAAATAAACAATCTAACCATTAAATTGCAAATCTGTCTCCAAATTTGCAGATTTGGGCAAATAACTAGACCAATTTTGTACTGAGATTGTACAATCCAAGATGGCTGTATACCATGAATCTACCTTAAATATTTAGTTTGTCAAAGTCTGTCTATGTTTTCTAGGACTAAATTTAGTTGAAATCCAGACAATTCAGTCATCTTTAACCAAAATCTCTATTTTTGGGCTATTTGAGGTGTGAATGTCAATGTCAATGCTTTGTCAGAAAAGTTAAAAAAAAAAAAGCTTCTATGAAACTTTCTTTCATGTCTTTTCATCAATTTTTTTTTTATCTTGAAGCAATGGACTTATCATTTGGGGCCAAATATGGCATTTACCAAACTTACTCCTTTAGCTAGGAGGAGCTAAACATGAAAAAAGGTACCAATGAAAAATGTGTTTATAGTAGTACAATGTATATGAGTAATAATAATGTACATTAATTAGAATCAGTCCACATAAATAACAAATATGTGGTAAAACACAGTTGTACTGGAATGTGAACAAGTGGTTAAATAAGGGTTTGTTGTCTGAACTAAACTTATACACAAGGTTTATGTACTGGAGGTTATTGCAAATAGTTTTCATAATAGTAATATGAATATTTTCTTTCATAGATTTATCCTCCTTAATTTTAAAATAAATTCATTCTAAATATTTAGTTTTCAATAATATTTCATTAAAAGCACTAAGACCATTTAGAACTGTTTTTCCTTTGTAAGAAGTAAATCTCTTTCTGTCATATGTATTGTCCTTACCACTGACTGTAGAAGATTACAAGGACATACATTCCTATAACCATCTAATGAATGGAAGTAACATGAACTTAATACCCTGAGTTCAAGAACATGTGCATAGTGTCAGTAACTAGAGGCTCTAAAGAGCCTGTGTCGCTCACCTTGGTCTATGTGCATATTAAACAAAGGACACAGATGGATTCATGACAAAATTGTGTTTTGGTGATGGTGATGTGTTTGTAGATCTTACTTTACTGAACATTCTTGCTCCTTACTATTATCTCTATCTATAATGAACTTGGCCTGGTAGTTACAGTGGAAAATACTTTGTAAAAATTTACAAAAATTTACAAAATTTATGAAAATTGTAAAAAATTGACTATAAAGGGCAATAACTCCTTAAGGGGTCAATTGACAATTTTGGTCATGTTGCCTTATTTGTAGATCTAACTTTGCTGTACATTATTGCTGTTAACAGTTTATCTCTATCTATAACAATATTCAAGATAATAACCAAAAGCTGCAAAATTTTCTTAAAATTACCAATTCAGGGGCAGCAACCCAACAACGGGTTGCCTGATTGGTCTGAAAATTTCAGGGCAGATAGATCTTGACCTAATGAACAATTTTATCCTCATCAGATTCGCTCTAAATGCTTTGGTTTCAGAGATATGAGCCAAAAACTGCATTTTACCCTATGTACTATTTTTTAGCCATGTCGGCCATCTTGGTTCGCGGGCAGGGTCATCGGACACATTTTTTAAAATAAATACCCTAATGATGATTGTGGACAAGTTTGGTTAAATTTGTCTTAGTAGTTTCAGAGGATAAGATTTTTGTAAAAAATTACAAAAAATTACGAAAAATGGTTAAAAATTGACTATAAAGGGCAATAACTCCTTAAGGGGTCAACTGACCATTTTGGTCAAGTTGACTTATTTGTAGATCTTACTTTGCTGAACATTATTGCTGTTTACAGTTTATCTCTATCTATAATAATGTTCAAGATAATAACCAAAAACTGCAAAATTTCCTTAAAATTACCAATTCAGGGGCAGCAACCCAACAACGGGTTGCCGGATTGGTCTGAAAATTTCAGGGCAGATAGATCTTGACCTAATGAACAATTTTATCCTCATCAGATTTGCTCTTAATGCTTTGGTTTCAGAGATATGAGCCAAAAACTGCATTTTACCCTATGTACTATTTTTTAGCCATGTCAGCCATCTTGGTTCGCGGGCGGGGTCATCAGACACATTTTTTTAAACTAGATACCCTAATAATGATTGTGGACAAGTTTGGTTAAATTTGTCTTAGTAGTTTCAGAAAAGAAGATTTTTGTAAAAGATTACAAAAATTTACGAAAAATGGTTAAAAATTGACTATAAAGGGCAATAACTCCTTAAGGGGTCAAATGACCATTTTGGTCAAGTTGACTTATTTGTAGATCTTACTTTGCTGAACATTATTGCTGTTTACAGTTTATCTCTATCTATAATAATGTTCAAGATAATAACCAAAAATGGCAAAATTTCCTTAAAATTACCAATTCAGGGGCAGCAACCCAACAACGGGTTGTCCCATTCATCTGAAAATTTCAGGGCATATAGATCTTGACCTGATAAACAATTTTACCCCATGTCAGATTTGCTCTAAATGCTTTGGTTTCAGAGATATAAGCCAAAATCTACATTTTACCCCCATGTTCTATTTTTAGCAATGGTGGCCATCTTGGTTGGTTGGCCGGGTCACCGGACACATTTTTTAAACTAGATACCCCAATGATGATTGTGGCCAAGTTTGGTCAAATTTGGCCCAGTAGTTTCAGAGGAGAAGATTTTTGTAAAAGTTTACGGACGACGGACGACGGACGACGGACGACGGACGCCAAGTGATGAGAAAAGCTCACTTGACCTTTCAGGTCAGGTGAGCTAAAAAACTAAAAGTTAAATCTTTCAAATTATACAGTTTTAACCAAACCACAAAGAGTACCCAAAAAATTAAGATATCTTATATGAACTGAACAAAAAATCCATCTCATTCAAAATCTAATCTATTTTTCAGTACTTGGTGTTTCTTTTGAATGCGGTGTTTTGGGCGATTCTTATTTTTACTTCGATGTTATTTAAAATATACTCTGGTTTCTTTTACATCTACACACCATTTTAGTACAGATTTCAAACGCATGTTAATATATTTGCCTAACCTATTAGGACTGTTCCATAAAAAACATGTATGGGGCCCAGAGAACTACTTCTAAATCATCTATGGGTTGGGTTAAGACTATATACAGTGAAGATACAAGAAAAGTTCTAAAATTTTCTCTATAGATGGTATCCTATTTTCAAAGTGGTTTTCCCTGGGTACCATGTATGTTTTAATGTAAGTCCTTATGTAATAACGAGATGGTGTTAAAATATTTCCAAATACTTTTTTTAACTCATGTGTAGCTGATCAAAGGGAGATAACTTCTATTATAGTTTAATGAAACAACATGCAAGTTAAGGTGTCTGATGGATAATATTGAAACAAAAAGTCAAAACATACTAAACATATAACAGATATGTTTATGTTGGATTTGAACACAAATACAGGCAACAAAAAAACTTTGTGAGCTAACATTGTTTAAAGTTTGCTACATGCTAACAATACTGTTGTCCTTAAATAAATATGCAATATAAGTAAACAAACATTAACAATATATAATAATGATATGTTTGAATATATAGTGTATGCCATTTAATCCAATAATCCCAATCATATCTGCCAATTAACTGCATTTTATTTCAGCTATGTAAAATATACACAAAATCATAAACTTTTCTTCTAACCCATCAAGTGTTCTCTCTCTCTTTTTTAGATTTGAAATTTAGTAAGGGCGTGTCCATATAATGTCACTACTACAATTTTTTGTACATGATTGAAGACCTTATGATGACCACTGCAAGTGTTTCATTACACTACTATACAGTCCGCCAAAAGTTAAGCACCACCTGAATATAACTGGCAATATTTTTTTAACTATTGCGAAAAAATTATTTATGTTTGATGTTATGAATTGCCTTTAACAAACACTAAGAAAATTCATTACGACCAAAAAGATTTAACTCCGATAAACCCGTCAATCAATTTTTTATTAAAGGCCGTCTGCACTTTTACGAACACAATGTTTCAATACCTTTAAATCATCTTCCTACCGTCCCGCGTACAGGTAAAATTTGACCTTCATCAAGTCATTGTGTAATATGGCAAGGCGTTAGTCATCTGTGGCAAAACATTGGCAAGCGATTGGCATGTCAAATGCCGGAAGGAGCACTAGCAGCATAAGTAACAATTTCAATGTTAACCACACCGTCATTGTCAGACTTTTACAACGTCATGTTGACACAGGTACTGTAAATGATAGCCCAAAGTCCGGAGGACCCCGTTTTACTACCCGTCGTGATGACAGACTGCTTATTCCTCGTGATAAAGCCAACCCATTTACTACTGCCCCGCAGCTTAGTCACCACTGGCCTCTAAGTGGTCGTGTTAGTGTTCAAACATTGGTCCGTCGATTTCACAGAGGCAATCTAATGGCACGTCGTGTAGTCAAGAGACCTGTCCTAAAAGCCAGGCACCGTTTAATCAGGTTCTAATGAGTTATGACCATCGACGCCGACACATGAGAAGCTGGCAAAAAAAACATTGGTCAGATGAGAGTCGGTTTTTGTTACGACCAGTAGAATCCAGAAAACGAGGTTGGCGGGAAAATAAAACTGCCTATGACCAATTCAACATTTGCCCAAAGACTGCATTCGGTGCTGGTAGTGTTACAGTATGGAGTTGCTTCTCATACCGTTGTAAGCTGGGTGTGCATATTCTGCAGGGTAACATGAACGGACAGACGTACAGGGATTTGGTGCTTAGACACATCGTAGTCTCTCATTTTGATAATCACCCACTTGCGTCAAGACCTTTGTACATGGACGACAACGCTAGACCACACAGGGCAAGGATTGTAACAGCAAGAAGCCATTGACACATTGTGACACTATCTTTTGGCCTTCCATGTCTCCAGACATGAACCCTATCGAACATGTCTGGGATGCCATTGCCTGAAATCTCAATCGCAGAGATACACCTTTGCAAAATCTTGGCGATTTCAGAGTGGCAATTGTTAATGAATGGAATAAATTTCCTCAACTTAAGTTCAGAAGGCTTGTACAGAGTATGAGACGCCGTGTTATGGAATTGTACCGGAAGAGAGGTGGTTACACATCCTATTGACTCAAATATTGACATAAAATTTGTCGAACATACCAAAGATTATTTGTAGAGAATGTTAATGATATTGGGTGATTAATTGTTGTAAAAAATAAAATCACAGTGGAACTTAAATTCCGTTTCATATTTGTGTAATTTGCACTATTTCTATTAATGCAAAATTTAAATGCATATAACCTGCATAAGTGACCAAAATTGATTTTATGGTTTGTTTATGGTATATGTTAGTAAAATTGCTACATGAATCTTATCTCTTTTTCGAGGAATAACTGATTTTTTTAAATGAAAAAAAAATCGATGCAATAAAAATAGGTGGTGCTTTACTTTTGGCGGACTGTATATGTTGCTGTTTTATTGATGTATTCCCAACATCTTCAGTTATGATATGATGATAACATATTGACACAAAAGTTGCATGTAAGGTCATTGTCAAACTTCAAAACACAGATTAATTCAAAAACCCTAAAAACAGATATATTAAACTAAATCATATCAATTAATAAATAAATTAACTGTGTCCATGCATACACATTATAATTATATCCAAATTTATCAATGATCGATATGAACTGAATAATTTTGTGCAAAATTCTAATACTGATATTTTAACATACCTATAAACTCTTAAAACTATATAGGACATTCTTAAAAAATATAGCAACAAAATGTAATACTTTAAACAGACACATCAAAACATATAAATAACAACCTAACAAGACTTAACTAATATCTTATAAACAAAGATTCAATTTATCTGCTACAACGACATTAACAACGTTCATATGAATATTACCATGATAATATTTTCTTACGACAAACATCTATTTGCAATTATCTTTCTTTAGAACACATTACTGTTTGCTATTCAAATATCTAATTGTTAAAAAATTATATTGTTTCGCAATTTTTTTTACATTTTCTGGAAACATGCAGAAGTCCCCCCCCCCCCCCCCCCCCCCCCCACTCCCACCTCTCCTCCCTGCCCAAACTATAAAATTAAGTTTCATACTATACATTTTCCTTTCAATCTTATAATAAGACAACTGAACTTTTCAATGAAAAGTGATAGAATGATTAAATTTTTTTTTTAATTCACATCTTAACCATTTTAAAGTGTTTTATTGATCTTAAAATAAATTTTGATCACTTGAGAGATATAAATACTTTCTTAAAGGATTTCTTCTTTAAAATATTTTTCAAATATGTATATAAACTTTCTTTCATTATACAGTTTACACAAATAGGAAAATAGGAAATCCTCAATGTGTATGTTTCATGCAGTATTACATATCAACAACCCAATAGCCTATATAATATTAATTTGATAAACAAATATAATTTGCCGTCCTTTTTTCTCAATTGTCTTGTATCTTCAGATGTTCTATTTTGACCAGACCTCTTTTTGTACCTGCTCTAAATTTGGCTAAATCTTTTCTTGTAATCATCCCTAAAGGCTGGATATAAAATGAAATAATTGATTACTTGATGAAGTTTAACAAGAGTGCACATGCTGAAATGTCTCACCTGCTTTACTGATCATGATTGAATTTGATGTTGAAAGTTTTGAAAATAAAGGTTTTATTTATACAGGTATCATAAAAACTTAAAGGGGCATTAACTACAAGATATAAAAAAAGAAATGCAAATATGATTTTTTTTGGTTTAATCATTAATGAAAGTGAAATAGTGAAATAATAATTCGCTTTTAGCAGCCAGTTTGGTTCAATTTTGTCAAAATAAGCTAAGAAACATTGCTGATGAATTATTCACTTGCAAGTGAATAATTCGACCTCATTGAATCCATATTCATGTGACCTTCAATTTAACCCCTTAGCTAGAGATGGGTTACACATGAATTAGGCGTGTTCAGTTATTAAAAGGAAAAGAACATCAACATTGAAAGTGAAACAAGGGTAAACCATTTGATTGACTTTTTTTCAATCCACAAAAACTCATTCTTATGCAGGTAAAAACGATGATTAACGTATACTTTTAATCTATGTTATAAAATCAAACAGACATAGAAAAATCCAATTGCACGAGTTCGCTATCTATTTATATCTATATTTATGTTTATATCGGGTTATATAACCGTCGGCAGTCTTCGGATGTCACTTCGATAGTTAGTTAGAAATGTCTAGACTAAAATACACACAAAATGCTGACACATATTATCGAGCCCATGCATTGTAAATTGTTTATTTTAGACTTTTTATAATTTGGATGTATGTTTAGTATGTTATAAATCAAACATGAGAATTTGAGTCAAATTGGTGAACATGAATTTGACAGCTAATGTTCCTTTAACATGATCAATGAACTATGAAAAAGAGGTCAAGGCATATTGATTTTTCCCAAACAGATTTGTACATCTTACAATCATTCCATACAGCAAAAATAGTTGACCATGCCCAAAAAATCAACATTGACCAATGAACCATGTAAATGAGGCCATGGTCAGAGGAACCCTACTAGAGACATGTACACCTAACAATCATTCAATTCACCAAATATAGTTAGTTGGCTTACTGCTTATAGTATTAGAACAAGAGTGCACACACTGAAATGTCTCGCCTTCTTTACTAATCATTGATATTATGTTGATAGTCCTAAATATAAAGCTTTATTACAACTGTCACATAAACTTAACATTAACCAAGTAAACTAAACATTGACCAATGAACCATGAAAATGAGGTCAAGTTCAGATGAACCATGCTAGGCAGGCATGTACAGCTAACAATTCTTCCATACAACAAATATAGTTGACCTATTGCTTATAGTTTAAGAAAAACAGACCAAAACACAAAAACTTAACACTGAGCAATGAACCTTGAAAATGAGGTCAAGGTCAAATAAAACCTGTGTGACTGCCAAATAGATCATAAAATATTTCCATACACCAAATATAGTTGAACTATTGCATATAGTATTAGAAAAAAAAGACCAAAACTCAAAAACCTTAACTTTGACCACTGAACCATGAAAATGAGGTCAAGGTCAGATGACACCTGCTCGCTAGACATGTACACCTTACAATCATTCCATACACCAAATATAGTAGACCTATGGCATACAGTATAAGAAAAACAGACCAAAACACAAAATCTTAACTGTAACCACTGAACCATGAAAATGAGGTCAAGGTCAGATGACACCTGCCAGTTGGACATGTACACCTTACAGTCCTTCCATACACTGAATATACTAGACCTATTGCTTATAGTATCTGAGATATGGACTTGACCACCAAAACTTAACCTTGTTCAATGATCCATGAAATGAGGTCGAGGTCAAGTGAAAACTGTCTGACGGGCATGAGAACCTTGCAAGGTACGCACATACCAAATATAGTTGAACTATTGCATATAGTATTAGAAAAAAAGACCAAAACTCAAAAACTTAACTTTGACCACTGAACCATGAAAATGAGGTCAAGGTCAGATGACACCTGCCCGCTAGACATGTACACCTTACAATCATTCCATACACCAAATATAGTAGACCTATGGCATACAGTATAAGAAGAACAGACCAAAACACAAAAACTTAACTATAACCACTGAACCATGAAAATGAGGTCAAGGTCAGATGACACCTGCCAGTTGGACATGTACACCTTACAGTCCTTCCATACACCGAATATACTAGACCTATTGCTTATAGTATCTGAGATATGGACTTGACCACCAAAACTTAACCTTGTTCACTGATCCATGAAATGAGGTCGAGGTCAAGTGAAAACTGTCTGACGGGCATGAGGACCTTGCAAGGTACGCACATACCAAATATAGTTATCCTATTACTTATAATAAGAGAGAATCTAACATTACAAAAAATCTTAACTTTTTTTTCAAGTAGTCACTGAACCATGAAAATGAGGTCAAGGACATTGGACATGTGACTGACGGAAACTTCGTAACATGAGGCATCCATATACAAAGTATGAAGCATCCAGACCTTCCACCTTCTAAAATATAAAGCTTTTAAGAAGTTAGCTAACGCCGCCCCCGCCGCCGGATCACTATCCCTATGTCGAGCTTTCTGCGACAAAAGTCGCAGGCTCGACAAAAACTGACCAATCAACCATGAAAATGTGGTCAAGGTCAGATGAATCCCGATACTGTAAACCAACTAATTTGTGTGAGCCATTTATTTTCACAACTTTGGCGAGTAGAAAAATAACGTGAATATGTAAAACTTGGATTTTTCCTCATTTATCTACACCAAGTAAATTTGAGAATCGTGAAATTAAATCGCTGCGAAATGGACTTGAAAGGGCTAAACGCAAAATAAAGTATCCGCGGAAATAAGTTGGTTTATAGTATATGGACATGCGAACCTTACAATCATTTCATATACCAAATATAGTGGACCCAATGCTTATAGTATCTTAGAAATAGACTTATTGTTTGTTCTTATGGTGTGCTGTTACACCACTAAATCCCAGGTTAGGGGAACCGCAAACATATATTACCCAGCCTGCATGTGCCTGTCCCAAGTCAGGAGCCTGTGATTCAGGGGTTGTTGTTTGATGCTGTATATCATATTTGGTTTTTTCATTTATTGTTTTGTACATAAATCAGGCAGTTAGTTTTCTCGTATGAATTGTTTTACATTTGTCATTTCGGGCATTTTATAGTTTGCTGTGCGGTATGGATTTTATTCATTGTTGAAGGCCTTATGTTGACCTATAGTTGCTTACTTCCATGTCCTTTGGTCTCTGGTGGATAACTGTCTCATTGGCAATCATACCACAACTTCTTATTTTTATATTGACCACGAAAACTAAACATTTATATTAATCTATGGAATGATGTCAATGTCGGTGAATCTTGTATGACTGACATGTAGACCTTTTAATGACTCTATAAACCAATTATAGTTGTTCCATATTTCATAAAAGCGAGAAAGTGTCTCAGTAAAAGCAAAAGCTGAACCACAAAAATGAGGTCAAGGAGGTTAAAGTAGTGACAAATTCTTGTATCCAGGGCAGTTGTGTGATTTTTCAGCTGTGTCCAAATTTGAAATATGTGTTTTATCCGCAAAATATTATAGGTATAAAATTTCCCAACAAAAATGATTTTACTTACAGTCAATTTATCATCTGTTACAATTAAATGTCTCAATCCTAGACCTCTGAATACATTAAATACTTTTGGCAGAGAAAATGTCTGGAAAATAAAAGTTAATATTAAGTCAAGAAATCTTGACAGTGATTGTCACCATTAGTTTTCTTCTTTCTACAGAAAGTTGAGAAATGTTCGAATTCATGAGATAACAAAAAGAATATGATTTTTGACCGTCAAACTTGACCACCATTTTGTCGTAAGTAATAACAATGTAAAATGTGGAAAGCTATTGTTGAATGGTTTTGAAGTTATTGCAAGAAAACAGTTGGAGTGGACAGTTGGGCTTAAATCATATAATTGAACAGGACAACATTTCTGCTGTTGCAAAAGTAACTAAAATAAATAATTGCACCATCTGGAAAAAAAAACCAGTTTATTTTTTCAAGGCAATTTAAATTACATGTGTAACTATCTAACCAAGCACTAGTACTGTATTATAGCAAACATTATTGGAAGAAAACAATAGTTTTCCTATCAGTTTTAAAATAGGCTTTGCATTACCTAAATAAAATGCTTCGCTGGGCGCAGCTTGATACGACCGCAGAGGTCGAACCCTGAACAGTTGGGGCAAGTATGGACACAACATTCAAGCTTGATACAGCTCTGAATTTGGATTGTGATTAAATATTTGACACAGCATAGGTTTCTGACACAGAAAGAATGTGGTCTAAGAACTTCAATTTTTTTAATTTACCTATTATGGTCCAATGTCCAAAATCAAAATACATGGTTAGATTCAGCATATCAAAGAACCCCATATATTCAATTTTTGTTGAAATCAAACAAAGTTTAATTTTGGACCCCAACTTGGACAAACTTGAAAACTGGTCCCATAATCAAAAATCTAAACACATGTTTAGATTCAGCATATCAAAGTACCCGAAGAATTCAATTTTTGTAAAAATCAAACTAAGTTTAATTTTGGACCCTTTGGACCTTAATGTAGACAAATTTTAAAAACGGGACCCAAAATTAAAAATCTAAAAACACGGTTAGATTTGGCATATCAAAGAACCCCAATAATTCAATTTTTGATGAAATCAAACAAAGTTTAATTTTGGACCCTTTTGACCTCAATATGAACCAATTTGATAGCGGGCCCACAAATAAAAAATCTAAATACATGGTAAGATTCAGCATATCAAAGAACCCCATATATTCAATTTTTGTTGAAATCAAACAAAGTTTAATTTTGGACCCCAATTTGGACCAACTTGAAAACTGGGCCAAAAATCTAAAATCTAAATACATGTTTAGATTCAGCATATCAAAGAACCCCATATATTCAATTTTTGTTGAAATCAAACAAAGTTTAATTTTGGACCCCAACTTGTACCAACTTGAAAACTGGTCCCATAATCAAAAATCTAAACACATGTTTAGATTCAGCATATCAAAGAACCCCAAAAATTCAATTTTTGTTAAAATCAAACTAAGTTTAATTTTGGACCCTTTGGACCTTAATGTAGACCAATTTAAAAAACAGGACCCAAAATTAAAAATCTAAATACACGGTTAGATTTGGCATATCAAAGAACCCCAATAATTCAATTTTTGATGAAATCAAACAAAGTTTAATTGTGGACCCTTTTGACCTCAATATGAACCAATTTGATAGCGGGCCCACAAATAAAAAATCTAAATACATGGTAAGATTCAGCATATCAAAGAACCCCATATATTCATTTTTTGTTGAAATCAAACAAAGTTTAATTTTGGACCCCAATTTGGACCAACTTGAAAACTGGGCCAAAAATCTAAAATCTAAATACATGTTTAGATTCAGCATATCAAAGAACCCCATATATTCAATTTTTGTTGAAATCAAACAAAGTTTAATTTTGGACCCCAACTTGGACCAACTTGAAAACTGGGCCCATAATCAAAAATCTAAACACATGTTTAGATTCAGCATATCAAAGAACCCTAAGAATTCAATTTTTGTTAAAATCAAACTAAGTTTAATTTTGGACCCTTCGGAACTTAATGTAGACCAATTTAAAAAACGGGACCCAAAATTAAAAATCTAAATACACGGTTAGATTCGGCATATCAAAGAACCCCAATAATTCAATTTTTGATGAAATCAAACAAAGTTAAATTTTGGACCCTTTGGACCTCAATGTGGACCAATTTAAAAACGGGGCCCAAAATCCAAAAACTTAATACACAGTTAGATTCAGCATATTAAAGAACCCCAAGAATTCAAAAATAAAACCCCATTGAAATTGATCAAGAAATAAGCAATTTATACGAAGTATCTTCTTTTGCACAATACTGTGCAATTGAATATTTCTTGCTATTGCGCAATACTGTACAATTGACAATTTCTTGCTATTGCGCAATATTGTGCTATTGGTAATTTCTTGCTATTGCGCAATACTGTTAAATTGAAGATTTCTTGCTATTGCGCAATACTGTGCAATTGAAGATTTCTTGCTATTGTGCAATACTGTGCAATTGAAAATTTCTTGCTATTGCACAATACTTATTATATAATTTACACATCCTGTTTGGTGTGTATCTCCTACCATATCATTATTATTTGCTTTTAAATATAAATCAGAAATAACCAACTTAAAATGGAAAATTTTAAAAGAAAAAAAAAAGAAAAGAAAAAAAAAAAAAAAATCCCTCCCCCCCCCAATTTTTTGAACCCCCTTATGATTCATCACCCCCAAACTCAATCCCAGCCTTCCCTTTGTGGTATGGTACCTTGCAGTACAATTTCAGAGAGATCCATACACTTGAACACAAGTTATTGTCTGGAAACTAGAAAAATGCTTATTTTTGGCCCCTTTTTGGCCCCCAATTCCTAAACGTTTCGGGCAATTACCCCCAAATTCAATTCCAACTTTCCCTTTGTGATATGGAACCTTGTAGTACAATTTCAGAAATATCCAAACACTTACACACAAGTTATTGTCATGAAACTAGAAAAATGCTTGTTTTTTGCCCCTTTTTTGGCCCCTAATTCCTAAAATTTTGAGGCAATTACCCCCAAAATCAATTACAGCCTTCCCTTTGTGATATGGAACCTTGTGGTACAATGTCAGAGAGATCCATACACTTACACACAAGTTATTGTCTGAAAGTTACAAAAATGCTTATTTTTGGCCCCTTTTTGGCCCCTAATTCCTTAACTGTTGGTACCATAACCCCCAAAATCAATCCCAACCTTCCTTTTGTGGTATTGAACCTTATGGTGAAATTTCATGGAGATCCATTCACTTAAACTAAAGTTAGAGTGCGAAAACCAATGTGTCTTCGGACGACGCCGGACGACGCCGGACGACGACGACGACGACGACGACGACGACGACGACGACGCCAACGTCATACCAATATACGACCAAAAAATTTTTAATTTTTGCGGTCGTATAAAAATCTGTGAAAAAGACCCTTTTAAGATATTATACATACATATCCAGAGTAGTATGTTTGTTGGAAACTGATACACCTCCCAAAAGCAATTTGAATTTAATGAAGAATTGACACGCAATGTCTTGCAAAGTATACCCCTTCTTATTACAGACAGTGATGAAAATTCCATATTCAGTGGGTTTAATATAAATTCAAAGTATCATCAGAAGTGGCAGATCTGAAAATCACTTACAAGGTGCAACACAATATTAAAAGGACCAAATATAAAATCATTCCTTAATACAAATGAGTAAAATATGACAAAAGTCATACAGATGAATAGAACAACTTCAACAAGTCATTAGAGTATACCACTCACTCCATGATTGGGTGTATAATAGTATCTACAAGGATGTCTTAGGCCAAGTGTATTTTTTTACCCTAGACATTGGAATGGGGCATATTAAAAATCACGAAAACTGAAGATCCTCTGATATTAGGATTATTTAAACATTGCATTAGAATATCAAAGCATTTAATAAATTTTAGAGAACTTATTAACATTAATTTTTAAATATTTTTTTTAATAATGGTGGCCTAAATTTATAAGTATAAATCAATGGAGATGTGGGGTAGATGCCAATGAGACAGCAACCAAAAAACAAAAATTATCATCTAGATGGCAACATATATGGTCCTCAACAACAGACAGAAAAAGTATAAAATTGCACACTATTTTACTCTACCTTCTCAATGGTGTGTGGTGTGGGGTTATAAAATGGTCTAAGATCTATCATGTAATTTCTCTCTTCTTCAGAAATGGCTATATCCTAAATAAAACATATGAAAATGTATTACTCATATTTTATGAAATAAAATAATTGCTTAAGTATAATATATTATGGATTATTATTCATACAATATTAAATTCAATGAAGACAAGAACTTTTTCAAAAAGATAAAACCCTTCAATAACAAGAACACATTTGTTTTAAAAAACAAACTGTTGACACAGAGATATGTCTCACCTGTCTGCATAAAATTCAGAAAAAAGGCAATCTGAAGAACAGCAACATTGCTAATTAATTCAAAGTCGCTGAAACATGAACTAGCGGGTAGGGCCTCGAAATGGTCAACAAACTGAGATGTACAGACAGTACTGTAACTTTATATAAAACATCGTTGTCTATTTCAAACAGTTTCTATCGAACTAACTTAAGCAGAAAACTTAACATTGAAAGTTGCTAATTAATTCAAAGTCACTGGACCATGACATAGGGGCAGGGCCTCCTAATAGTCGACAAACTGATATGTCCAGATGGTAATGCAACTTTACAGAAAATATGATTGATCTATCCTATCAAACTAACTTCAGCAGAAAACTTAACAATTATTGACAATGACGATAATGCTGCAGTCACTGGAAAAGCAATACCTATGTCTCACCTTCCACGACCGAGACAAAAAAACAACAGATCTACTCAAATATGATGTATTCATAGTATCAACTGCAAAATATGTCAGGTTCTTTAATGTCTACAATATAAAGGATTCAAAGAAGGTCTGATATTCTGATTCATGTTTACTACCTGCTCAGTAAAGCTTTACAGAGGTATTTCAAATGGATTTTCAGAACTATACAACCTAAAACCTTTAACTCATGGTTAAAATAAATAACAAACTATAATTCATGATCCAAGAATTTATACAAATTTCAAGGAATCTGCATTTTTATGTTACACAGAAACACTTCAACAGTACTGGTTTTAAAGAAAAATCACACACACTGAAATGTGTGAAATACCAACTGATATGACTTTACAAACTTACTTTTATTTTCAAATACAGTGGATAAAAATTTCTGAAATCTGCTATGGTAATACTTTTTGGTTGCGGAAGCCCTTCTGGAGCAAAAATCTGCAAAATATGAACTTAAACGTGAGTCTTGCGATGCATGTAAATGATTTGAATAAGTGGTTAAAAAGCTACTTACATTAGGACCTATTGATGTTATTCTGTTACATTTTGGCTGAAATAATTTGTGAGTTACAAGTAGACTCAGATAAAATTTAAAACTGTGAAAATCTGTGCAAGTTAGTGGGAATTATGTCTAGCCTTTTTTCACGATGTGACTTAGATCGTGATAGTGGTGGAGTGAGCAGCTGAGACGTTCAGTACTCCATCCTTTTACCCTATTTCAAACATTACATTCCTTTATAAATGATGCTGACATCAGAATACCCGGTATATAATGAAGCTTGAAATAGGAACCCATTCAGACAGCTTGTCCCTACCACTAAATACATAGTAAAAAATATTTACCTCACATCTTTCATTTGTATAAGAACCCTAAGGATTAACTGGGGTATATAAATATGGTCAACCCCTGATCTTCTCCTGTCCTGCAGTAAAACCTGGCTGAACTGGAAAGTCCATTTGGCAGTTTTGGATGTATAAATATAAAGCTTAGTCTGGTAGGAATGGAAACATTAAATCTTATGCCCCATATAGGGGTAGATCCAAGCTCTCTGCAAGTGTTAAAAGCCTTACAGCAATTCTCTGAGGGGTCCATAAGTGGCCTGTTGCAAGGCAAAAGTTTTGTTCCTATCCAAAATACCCTCATTTTCAAGTGATAGACTAAATTTCCCATCCTTCATGCTGATCAATCTACTGTACAGAATCTACCTATTGTAGTAATTGTAAATTTGTTCTCATCCTTAGTACTCAAGAAATATTTGCCACTAGACGTCAAGCAAACAACAATCAATCAATCAACCATTTGTACAAGGTTTAATTTAATACCCTTATATCTTAGCAGTTAAACATAAGGATACTTACTTTTTTCTTCAATATAACTATTAACTGTTCTCTTAGTATCAAACCTTTTAACTTCACTCTGCCAGGCTCCTTTTAAATTATATAAACTAAATAAACTAAATTCTGTAAACCATTCATAGGAAAATGTTTTATGAAAGACAGAATTAGTTATGTTATTTCACAAGTATGAAGTTCATCATCAAAATCTTGTTCTTTTTTCTTATAATGGAGCATGATCTGCTTACCCTTCCGTAGCACCTGAGATCATCCCCGATTTTGATGGGGTTCGATTGGCTCAGTCTTTAGTTTTCTATGTTGTATTTGTATTCTATTGTTTGTCTTTTGGTTTGTTTTCGTTTTTTGTCATGGCTTTATCAGTTTGTTTTCGACTTAAGAGTTTGAATCTCCCGTATCTTTCATTTCTGTTTTTCAGTTATGGTCATAGTTTGCCCTCTGTTCTCTTTAGTTTCCACCCCCACCCCCTCATATGAAATGACAGTGATGATACATATACAGAAAAAAAATATTCAACCCTACCTACAAACTATTTCAACAGAACAGCATGGTTTTTATTTTAAATTACTAATCAACTTGAGATGAACCTATGTACACAGCGAGCTATGACTATGAACTGATTAGTTCTCAACTTACACATGTAGTCAAAGGCAGATATTCTATGATTTCAATTACAAACAAAGGAAGAATTATTGCTATACAACAAACAAATATGACTTACATCTTCTGGTGATTCTGTTATGGGGAAACCACACATATTTTCTGTCTTTAATATATCTACTATTTGACCTACTTTTTCTTTTGGTCTAAACCCAATTAATGGTGACGCCATTACTTCACTGAAACAAAGAGTCATGCATGTCTTTAAGTACTATGTACTACGGTGTTTATATGCATGTATCACAACTCGTTTGCTATGCTCGTGTTTGTTGTGACGTTTTGGATTTCAATGAACGTAATCTATGTATTACTGGTAAATTATTAAGTCAGGGATTTCCTTACCCAAAATTACTAAAAACCTTTACTAAATTCTTCATAGATATAAAGATTTGGTTTGGAAGTTTGGTTGTACCTGTAAAAAACTTATTTTTAACGGGATAGCACATCTTAATTTTTACGGAGATGTTGTTTACCGAGCCCGCGAATTTAGATACGATCTGGGTAAACTTATTCTAAAAGGTTACAAATTCAACACTATAATTAGATCTTTGAATATTGTTTTTATTGGTATTAATATTGATTTTGTGATCAGATAATTAAAAGCAAACTAAATATTATTTCTATATACATATGCACATTCATGGCTCTATAATCTGTCGATACCTGTATCTTGGCATTACACAAGGTCATGTTTTTCTCTGACTGTTAATGATGTCTTTACACTAAATCCATTTGATGTTGGATGTGTACTGATTGATATTTGAGTCTTAGATGCATGATTTTTTTATTAGTTGTTATTGGCTTTCAGCTGTCATTAACTGTGAGTACTCTCAGATCTGTACTTAGTGTCTTTTTGTTGTGGGGATGTATAAGTACCCTGCCACATCCACTCTGTGTTTCTGTTAGAGGATTTCTACTTTGTATCAATCTGATGAGTTAAGCCCTTCTCAACTGATTTTTATAGTTTATTCTTATGTTGTACTGTTACACCACTGTCCCAGGTTATGGGGAGGGTTAGCGCGTCTTCAAACTAGTTCAACCCTGCCACATTCTGTATGTGCCTGTCCCAAGTCAGTAGCCTGTAATTCAGTGGTTGCTGTTTGTTGCTGTATATCATATTTGTTTTTCATTAATTATTTTGTACATAAATCAGGCCTTTAGTTTTCTTGTTTGAATTGTTTTACATTTGTCATTTCGGGGCCTTTTATAGCTGACTATGCGATATGGGTTATACTCATTGGATACCTGTCATCTGACCGGTATTCTGCAGGTGACACCCGTAAATTTCACCTCACACACAGGATTTTTTAAATACACGTCGGGTCGTTAAATAACCCGGGAATTCGAAAAAATTACCCGTTTTCACTTGGATTGTTGAGCCTTCAAACTTTTTAATTATGAAATGATAGATTTCATGAGTGATTTTCCTTTGAAATACCGGCAAATTCATAATCCTTCCTCAGTTCGGAAGTTCAACTGGCTGTGTAAACTGTCAAATTAAGTGACCCATTAAGTGCATGGCTCCACTTGACAGCTTTGGTGTCAAACACACTGTTAATTAACACCAACTACCTTAGCATAAGGTCATAAATAATTCATGTATTTCAAAGATGTTTGGCCAAAAAGTTTTAGTTGCTCCCCTTTTTTGCCACTATTCACAGTATACTCCTTAAATTGATTTTTTCAGAAAAAGATTAAATCTTAGGTAAATGGAATGCAAATACATATCAGAATATTACTTAAAAATGATTTTTTCTATCTTAGAACAATTAGAAAATTATTATTTTGAAAATTATTTTTTTCAAATCTACTTTCTTGAAATGTTCTAATATCAGCTACTCTCAAAAGGATTACTAAGCAAGATATATATAGTAATGCTGTTAAACACACAAAAAGACTGGTGACATGTGGGTGACATAAAAATAATGCAATAAAAGGGGATATGTCTTGGCTTCAAATAATACAGTAACATGCATTTATGTATGAATGGTTCATAAATGCAATGAAGAATTAGAATACTGTTCGATTTAAAATATAAATAAAATGTCCCCTAAATACTTAAATTCAGCTGAAAAAACTTTGTACGCGTTATGACCTGAGATTTTGTTCTTCAATGCAGGTCATGACCTGCATTTTCATTTTCATAGGTTGACAGGTATGTCATTGTTGAAGGCTGTACGGTAACCTATAGTTGTTAATTTCTGTCATTTGGTCTGTTGTGGAGAGTTGTCTCATTGTCAATCATACGACATCTTCTTATTTTTATAAGACAAACCTCAACTGGAAATCTGGAAATACATACCTTGCTCTGATGTCATCCACTAATGGTGGGGCTTCAAATGGTATGATAGGTATACCCATAACTTCTATATTCATATCATATAGACCCTACAATATATCAAATGGTATGATTGGTATACCCATAACTTCTATGTTCATTTCAAATATCTGATCCACTTTTAAAATTATTAGCACTTGTGTGATCAAAAGTCCACAATAAATATATATACATATCTGATATTTACAGTCATTATAAAATCATTGACCCTCTTTCAATTCACAAATATCATCAGAACTCGAGATCCAAATGTTGTGAGTTGCTCATACTTTAGAAAGTTATGAATTCCATGACCCACTTTGAAAACCTAAGTATAACACACTATCATGATTGAAAGTTCAAATAATATATGTCTTTGATACTTACTGTCGTAATAAAATCCCCAACCCATTTTGAAATCATAAGCACGATCATGATTGGCAGTCCAAATGATATATCTCCTGTACATTCTACAATTATCACAGTTAAACTGATCGTTGTACGTAGATTTCCTCCAATCTGACTTGCCGCTCCAATTAAAGCATACTTCCCAAAATCTGCTGACTATAAAAATAGAAATATTTTTATCGAGATATTTCAATGTTTTATTTACAAAGACCTGAATTACTGAACTTGTGGAATAAATCTTTAACAGCAAGGCTCATAGTATTGGCAACTGTTAATACCTGAACATTAAATAGTATTTGACTGTACAGTTCAGAGGCATTTATACAATATACAAGCTTTTAATAACAAAAATTTAAAGTTAAAATGTATAAGATTCCATTCAGTTGTTTCCTTTATGTGTATTCTAACAGTTTAGACCAATTAAAATCATAAGTGGAAGTATTGGGTAAATGCCAACAGGACAGCAACCAAAAAACATGTAATGTATAAGTAGACATCCAGGGCTTATCATATGACCTATTTTATTAACACTTTAACACTGGAGAAAACTCCAAGGCTAGGTTATTACAAAACAGTGTTCCAATGACTAACCATTAGGGCATATTTTTTCGATTAAAAATGGAAATAATAACATTATCAATTAGTCAAATTATTTACAATTTCAAAATTTAATATTTTTTAAAGGAATCAATTGAATAGTGAAGATTTATTTTCTTTTTGAAAGTTAGTTCTTCCTATAATTTTATATATGTCAATTATAAGTAAAAAGTGTCCTGATGTTAAAGATAAAAGTGACTGTTTTTTTATAGTTTGTTCTTATGTTGTGCCATTAAACAATGGTCCATGGGTAGGGGATGGTTGAGTCTACAAACATGTTTAACCCCATCACATTCTTTATGTGGTTGTCCCTAGTAAAGAGCCTGAAGTTCAGCGGTTGGCATTGTCTATCCTATCTGTTTTCCATTTATTGTTGTAGCATTAGTGAGATAGTCATGATAGTAAGTTTTCTCAGTTAAATTGTTCACATTTTGTCATGCTAGGTTCTATTAAAGCTTAATATCTAGTATGGGTTTTGCTCAATGTTGAAAGCCATACAGTCACCTAAAGTTGTTACATCCTTGTCCTTTTGTTTCAGGTGCATTTAAATTTGTCCAATTGGCAATCATACAACATCTCATTATTTCTATATAGACTACAAAAATGTGAAATACATATCAAGATTTAAATTTGTATCATGTAACATTATTATTAGTATGGTAAGGAAAGTGAAGGTCCATGCTTCTTACAAACAATTCCAGAAAAATTTAATGCTAAAATATTTTCTTGAACACAAAAACAAGAAATGCTTTAAATGTACGTTCAAAGAGTAAAGGTTATAATAAAAAGTGTTGTGATGTCAAAACTAAAAATACATCAAGTGTAAAAGAATATTAAAACTTAATTTGTGGTTTTTTTCAAGCACATGAATTGCATCAAACTTAATCAATCTACAAAACAAATGTGAAGCAGTCAAAGCAGTCTTCAAAAGAATACATTAAAACAATGAGATTTGATTTAGGAGAGTTGAGAACTCACGATATTAGTCTTCTTCTATAATAAATACAAGATTAAGAATGGATTTGTTATTGTAAGGAAAATATATATATAAAGAAGTATGTATGCCTTTGCTGATCTTTCCAACCTATTTTTTTCTCCATATCAATACTGACTTTTAATAATAATTTTGCAATGTGACATGAATTTTATTCTTCCAAGATGTAAGAATGACAAAATTCAAAGAAACACAAAATTTAGATGTGATCACTAGGCTAACTAGCCATAACTGAACTTATTTCAGGTTGCAACCTGTAGCTTACAAACAAGTGCCGTGACCTATGCTTTTCAGTATATTTTTGAAAATAACACATATAAACTACATTTTAGCAAGGTAATAAAAAATTTCTGTCTTTATTCTAGTTACACCCATACTTTCTTAAGTGTCAATTATGGTAAAGTGTACTGTATTGTGACTTTTAATGCATAGTTTTATTTGAAATATCAGAAGTTGATACATTTTGTTAAATGAATAAGAATATGAGTAAAATGAGATAAGTCTTGCCTGTACCAGTATGTAATTTTGAAAGTAGAATGCAAATTTTGAAGTTTTAACATGTGAACTGTGTCAAACTTTAAAAGTCAATTGACCATTAATTTACTGAGGGGTGGGGTCAAATTATCTCCATGGAAATAAGATTTGCCAATGCGTATACTACTTCCTAACAAATATCATTGGCTTACCATAAGGGCTTCCCCTTAAAAGACCTTATTTAAAACTCTGCACATATACTACAAAAGTTCAAATTACATGGAATATGACTAAGGGGGCAGGGCCAAATGATCTCCATTGAAATTAAATGTGTAAATGCTAATACAATTGCCTACCAAATATCACTGACTTCTCACTAGTGGTCCTCCTATCAGAGACCTAATTTTAGAAGCCACTGATGAGCACACTTAAGTCTTGCCTATGAGACTTTGTTGAGGCGAGACAAAAGTTACATGTACATGTATAAACAAAGATGGGTACAGAACTTAGAATGTTTTGAAACATGTACATTTTCTCTATGAAAAGGTAAAACACATGTATAAATGTGTGAACACCATATGATTGTTTGATTCATGAACCCCTGATTACAAAACATTGTAAACACAGCCCCCCCTGTGTCAATTTACCTGGGCTGCACATGGTATTTGTGTACTGGTGTTTTTTTAAATATTCATTTGATGTCTTAAAAAAAATCACAATTTTCCCATTTTTTAATAGTCAAAAGTACAAAACCATGTGAGAAAAATTGTCCAAGATTCTTAATACTATGCAGAGAGAATAAACAGTGAATTATTCATTACTGTGTAAGGAAAGTAGGGAATCACATCTAGTCAAACAGAGAAAAACAGACAAGGCATATAACTTACTTTATCTTTTGTCTGGAACAATAATAAAATTTCTGATGAATGCTGTTGTCATAACCTCTTAAGAATACTGTCGATTCATTTTAGTTCGTGGAATAGCAATTTTCATTTAAATTCATCGGTATAGATAAAATACGAATTTAAATGTTCAACAAAGCGCAAATTTTCTAAAGGCTTAGGTTTGTATGCAGACTTTTGCAAAACAATGAAATAAAATATCTATGAAAATACAATGTTTCCTCAATCCACGAAAATTGGTATCCATGGAAAATAAATGAATCCAAAGTAGATAGTTTTCAATAGAAGACATTTCTTTTAAATAAACAAAAAAGTAGAGGAACTATAGCAGCTATAAACTACAAACCACATGAATAATACTAAGCTATACTAGTCTTCATCTCTGATTTCTGTTATTTGTCTTATCTATTACAATTATCAACAACATTAAATCAAACATTTTAAAACCTTATGTATGCATACAAACTTAAAAGGGTTGAGCAATAACTAAACTAATTCAAACAATTACATGTTCATTTGCCTGTCTCAAGTTGGGAGCTATCAATGGATTTTGTTGCCTCTTATTTTTATTTATATCAAACATTTGGTTTTATTGTCAGGTATTACGCTTTGTTAAATTTTCCCTAGCATGTCTACAATAGGAGAGATTAAGGGTTTGTCATTTAGTGTGGGTACTTTTCCATTCTTCAGATGTCTATTTTGATCAACTTGGGTTATTGGTTTGCTGTCTCAATGACTTTTGCCTCACATTTTCTTATATATAAATGAAAAACGTTTTCATGCTCAATATTAGTTATTCTTTTGTGGAAAAAAAATCTTATCAAACTTTTGTCTTTAGCATTGAACATTTTGGTGCAACATATTTTTTTTTCATATAAATTTTTTTTATACAATTTGAATGAGGTCTACATTAGGGAATTTAATCCTGAGTAAACACTAGATACAAAGCTGAGAAAAGAATCAATTGAAAAAATAGTTTCTTTTTCTTATTTCAGATGTTTTTAAGAATCTATCTTTTTATCATAGGGTTAAGTTACAGTTACAACATATCATAAGCTTATTCTATACCTTATAACAAAAGTATAGTTCTAGGACACAGTGATTAATCTAGGCCTAAAACTTATATTCTTTAAATTTATATAACTCTCTTCCCTTTTCTTAAGAATCAGAATATTACGTAAAGAGTAACAGCATTCAAAAACATACTCAGATCATTCTGTCTATTGAATTAGTGTGAGCTTACCTCCCAGCCATTAGATGATTGCTTGGAAAACATAAAGAGTTATCTCACACATAACAAACAAAATTATTGACAGTGTCACGACAGTATCACCTGTTAACAAACTCATCATAGATACCTGGCTGCCACAACCAAAATAAATAATTATTTTAGGAATAAAGGTTCAAAGTTCACATCTTCCTCAATTTAATGAAAATTTCTTTCCCTTTATACTCTAATTTTTAGTAGATAACAATTTATATGATTCATTTGTTTTCCCATATATAATAACACGAGCCTTTTATTTCACCGAAATGTCCTCTACTGAGTGACATACAACTCACTCATTCAGTTATGTGCTCAAGATAATTGTCAAGTTAATTTCCTTCTATTGTCATGATTGTGTTTTTTCGCATTTGGTATAACAATAATATTTCATACAGTTCCGTCAAACCATTCAACCAAAATATGTACATCTATATATAAGAACTATTAAAACAACTTTAAACAATTCCCATGATCTAAAATTTCAGGTCAAAACTAAGTTAAAAGAATAAAGATAACAAATAAAATAATACAATTCTGTTACCATAAGCAAGTTATATATACTTACCAAATGAGTTAATCCAGGAAGCATATCAACTACGCCCATACCCACTAACCTCCCCCATGCAGCGCCTGTTGCTAGAGATGGAATGAAGACACCACTAGATACACTTAGACCATAGGTCCAAACACTCAAGAAATAAAGAACTACAGTGAATACTGCTAAACTGGCTGCACTGTGGGACTCTGAAATGTAAATATGATAATGAAAAAAAAATTACCACCTTTGGGAATGTATTCTCTCTTCCGTGGACATTTATCAATCTTATGTTGATACCAACACTTACTATTCAACAATTCATCATCATCAATGTTTATAAAATAAATTGATGGGAATATACTAAGAGGTTAAATCTACATAAAACCAACAAGATTTTGACTTGGAAAGTTTATCCCAGCTTGACCTTTGACCTCTAACTTTAACTAAATATATGATATGCTCTTCCAGCAAAAACAAGTGAAACTGCTACTGATGATACCCCCACCCAAATATTTCGGTAAACAGGAAGTTGTTGAGCGATGAATCTGAAAATGCATCACACGGTACAGCTGACTTATTTAAACCCTGAAACCAAATTTCAGAAATCCTTGTATTGTAGTTCCTAAGAAAAATGTGAAGAAAATTTTCAACTTAGCTATCATATGTAAAATGATAAAAGTGTTCGGTAAACAGGAAGTTGTTGAGTGATGAATCTGAAAACGCATCACACGGTATAGCTGACTTATATAAACCCTGAAACCAAATTTCAGAAATCTTTGTAATGTAGTTCCTGAGAAAAATGCGACGAATTTATTCATCGGACGGACAGGCAGATTGACGGATGGATGGACTGACAGAGGTAAAACAGTATACCCCCACTTTCTTAAAGCAGGGGTATAAAAAACAAATGCATCATCAGTCCTCATTTTACATACAGTAATGATTAACTTTAACTTAAAATGATTGGGCCAATAATCGTGCCACCATGATTCAGATTTATAACACTAAAAATTTGTAGTTAGAAAACTAAATATAATTTGACTTCAAAAAGCATGCATTTAGTATTGTCCATATATACTGACTAACATACAATGAAAAATGATTTAAAAGTTAAACAACCCATGAATTTGTGAAAAATAGTTCAAAATCTTAATGATGATATTATTATATTTTTGCTACCCCTTATCACATAAGATGAACGGTTGTTACTTAACATCATTGAGCTGAATTGAAAATTAAAAAAGTATATGCATGACAAGGGTGTTCAGTATGCAATATTAACAGACAGATACACACAGACTCCAAAGACAAAAAACTTTATTGCTGAGGGATGAAATGGAGAATATCTTACATTTCCAGCAATACATTTCATGGCATTTGCTTACCATATGGATCATGAAGCAGTGCTTTCAGACAGCCTTCTGGTGTGTTAAGAAACAGGTTAGATAACCCATGATGTTGACCTGGTTTACAGTTCATCTAAAAAGAAAACAAAATGACATTGATCTCTCATTAGAAATGAAATCATACAGAAATTAATGAAGAAACAGATGCCCAAGCTTGAAAATATACAGACATATCTCAAGAAAGGCGAAAATGACGCCACCCAAATTTGAACTTGACATTGTGTATAAGTTTAATAACATTTGGTTGAGGCAAACTAAAGTTAGAGAACGGAAACTAATTTCGGGACATACCTATGGACGGACGTACAGACAGCCAAGGGTAAAACGTAATGCCCCCTCCGCCAAGGTGGGGTCATAAAAAAGCATTTTTGTTTGATTTACAGACCAAACTGAAAACTGGCATGTCAACAAGGGCTCTGCTTGCACATTGGTGTGTGAGGCAAATAAACAAATAATTCATACTCCAGGAATAAATTTGGAAAAGCATGTTATGCCTAAACATCAATTTTTGTTGAAATCCTAGCATAACTAAACGTATCTCAAAATTTGTAATTTTCTAACTAAATTATTTTAATTATAGTTTTAACTGCAATATAGTCTCCCAATGTTCCCCAAAAAAGTGAAAAACGTACATTCAATTGAAGCACAACAACTATACAAATTTCATCTGCATCCTATCCTCACTTTTGGGAGTTTTTACATTTACCAAAATTGTTCCTCATCCTCAATGTGGGCCCTTAAAAGCCCCTCAAATGTAACCTCTCCATCATATTCAATTTTCCCAAGAATCTTTCTCAACAACAGACTGCTTATTATCTCAAACACCATTATGCCTTGAAATAAGCAAATGCTGGTAAACAACAACAGCTAAAGGTACATAAACATTTTGAATTAAAACACAACAGTACTCTGTATTGATGATTACCCTTGCTGTTACAGTGGTATTTCCAAATGGTTTTGTTGCTGTACAGTCATCTACACCAACCATCAATATAAAGGCCAATAATGCAGATACCATAGCAACAACGCCTGCCTCTATTACCTTCAGCCATTTCTTTCTTATAAACCTATTGAGAAAATATATTTACATCAGATATATATAGATTCTACCACTGCATCAAGTGTGATACGATATTTATCCACTCGAGACAGTTAAATTTTCAAATTTAAAACGCGAGGCTCGCCGAGCGTTTTAAATATTTAAAATTTAACTGTCGAGAGTGGATAAATATCGTATTACACGAGATTTGGTGGTGGAATCTGTTTCTCTAATGATTTTAAAACAATATGCAGGCAAACTTATTCCTTCTTTTTGAATGATCTGCAAAAAGATGTGTTCTTTCTATGTGACGTTATCAGGAATGGTCGCCTTTTTTCATGCCGTCACAATAGGAAATTCAGAGGAAAGCAAGAAAATTCGACGTCATAATCAGATTTCAACCAATGAAGAACTGAGATCAAACGAACCACACGTTGATTAAATTTTTTTTATACAATGGGTGCAGAAAGGGATAAATTGACGAAGAATTAGAGAAACTTGAGTATGGAACATTAAAATCTGAAAATCAAAAAAGGTCTGCAAATTGCTGGAATTGTTCTGTAGTCATAAGAAGTCTTTAAAATCTTAAAAGGATTGGTCAACTTGCAAAGAAGATCTGTTGGTTTGAGTTTTCACTAGTTTCTTTTCTAACGATCATATATATAGAGTAGAATTTCAGGCCATTGCTTAGCTATAACCATTTTTTTCTGCCGCTTGTCAATTTATAACAAATTGGTTAGTTTTGTTTTCAGCAAATTGGGAAGACTTAATATTTTGAAGTTCTTTTTGTCGCTCAACCAACACTTGGTAACTTACCTTTGTCTAAACACTGTTAGTTTGTAATTCAGAACAACAAATGAGGCACCAAGTAATCCACCTGTAGATATATAGGTATAGATTCTTTAGAAATAGATGAAATAAATATGTTGGGCATAAAATTTTAAGATAAACATTTGAAAGTCAAAACTATAAGTAAAAAAGCATATTTTCAGAGTGCAATTTAGCTGTAAATTGTCCATCTCTAGCTGATGTCTGGGAGGAATTTTTAAATGTTTGGAAAATGAAATTAATATACAATCTTCACATTAAAGACCAAGTCCTTGTTTAAAAGCTTTCTTAATTCCAAAACCAATCCAGAATTACATCATATTTTACATTGTTGATCAACCATTAGATGATGAAATGGATCAGTTTGACTAAATTTTAGTACATTTCTTATTCTCATAGACCTGCTTAATTACCATGTGACAATGTTTCTCACTCCCTTGTAGTTCTTGTTCAGAACTTAACCTGAGTCTTTGATGAAAAAATTGTGTTAACCCAATTTTTGTTCAGACTTTTATGAATGCGAAAGTCCTGTCTGCTGAAGAAATATCCTACTCCTATGACAAATGGTTACTTAAATATAGAACTTAACATAAAACTTAATACAGTAACATTGCATTTAATCATGAAAGATTCAATTATTTTCGTGGGTACTCATTTTCATGGATTGAGGGAAAATGTATTATATTTGTGGATATTTGATATCGTGGTTTTGCAAAATCTTGCTTAGATACCTGAAGAAAATTTATATTCGTTAAATATTTACATGAAATATTTGCCACTGGAAGTTAAGCATCCATCAATCAATCTCATACATCATATACAAAGGGATTTTCTTGTGTCTTTTCAATATACTTACCAACAACTGCCATGACGACAAAGACTGGAATTTCTATCAAATCAAATTTTAAATCCTGAAAAATGAATTTTATAAGTTCTGATTAATTTTGCTACCATGCACTAAAGATCAACTCAATTTGTAAGAATATAATGTTTTTTTCTTATAGTGAGAACAGGACAACAACACAAAATAAACCATGCATAGAATGAGCACTAAATAAATTGGACCCACAGCTTGTAGCACACCCTTGGTCAGGGAAAATAACTTCAACTCATTTTTTTTCTGTCTAAAGGTCTTACCCCTTTCTACTTCAGTTCCTTAACGACAACGAGGGGGGTTTTTAACGACCTTGACTACCCATGAGGGTCTGGAGTACCTTAAGATTCCCATTTCTACACACACAAAAAATTCATTGTATACTTTATTGTAAATGCAGCATTATAGGTGTAGCAACACCTTAGAAATATTTTTGGTCCATAATTCTATATTTGATACATACCATTGTATGCATCTTTTGCCATTTATATGCTTAAATTATTTGCTTATGGGGCCATATTCTTACAAAATGAGACAAATAGGAAAATGAAAGATAAATGAACCCTGTTTTTATTTAATTTTGAACTTATTTTATGGTGTTTTTTTAACAGTAAAAAATGATTTAAATAAATTGCTTCGCCGAGCGCAGCTAGATACGACCTCAGAGGTCCAACCCTGAACAGTTGGGGCAAAAATGGACACAATATTCGCGCTTGATACAGGTCTGAATTTGAATTGTAATTAAATATTTGACACATTATAGGTTTCTGACACAGAATAACTGTAGTCAAAGAACTTAGAATTGGTTATATGATTTGAATATATATTCAATTTTTTGCTTTTGTGCAATACACTATGCTGTTGCAAATTGACCCCCCCCCCCCAAAAAAATAAAAATTTACACCCCTTTTTTTTTGCTTTTGTGCAATACACTTTGCTGTTACGAATTGAGCCCACCCCCCCCAAAAAAAAAAAAAATTTAACCCCCCCCCTTTTTTTTTGGCAAAAAAAAATATTTGAAGAAATTTTCTTTTTAATTTCTGAAATCTGAATCAAGATATAGTCATAATCTCATTTCAAATTTCCAATGGAGTTTGCAACCATAATTACCCATTTAAATACATCATAAAAGTCTTAAAATAGAAAATGACATACATAATCATGGCTAAAATTAATATTCCTTAATCAGCATTTTAAAATAATAACTTCTAAAAATAAATTGACTGCTAATCACCTCAAAACAATACAACATTTCTTTATACATAATTTAAAAGCAGTGTAAGGGAGGTAATCCAAACATAACATTGTACTTTTATTTAATTGTCCATTAACCAGGAAAACCTTGTTTTTCCCCCTTTTTTGCCCCTAATTCCTAAACGGTTTGAGCCATAACCCCCCAAAGCCAATCCTAACTATCCATGTGTGGTTTTGAAACTTGTGGTATAATTTCAGATAGATCCATACACCGTTCCACAAGTTATTGTCTGGAAACCAGAAAAATGCTTATTTGGGCCCCTTTTGGCCCCTTATTCCTAAACTGTTAGGACTATAACCCCCAAAATCATCCCCAACCTTCCTTTTGTGGTTATACACCTTGTATTTAAATTTCATAGATTTCTATTTATATTTACTAAAGTTATTGTCCAGAAACCAAATGTCTTCGAACGACGACGACGTGATACCAATATTCGACTACAAAATTTTTTGCAGTCGTATAAAAATGATAGCAGTGTCTTTGACATGTCTAAGAATTAACACAGGAAATATTACTGAAAAAGTGCAGGTACAATTTGTTTAATTTGCATTTATTGTTCAAAAGAAATACACTACAAATTAATTGTGTGATCAGGCCATATAAACTTAAACTTACATTATCAAAAACATTAAATCTAACTAATCCAGGGGCTGACAACTCTGTAGCATGACCATGGAATGCACCCAACAAAAAGTTTGTGGCAAATGTTGATACCATGGCACCAAAAAACTGAAAAACAAATGAATGTTATTATGATTAATAATATATTTTAAAGTAGACTTTTTCTTGTTTTTATCAATAACATCTTTAAAAGCAACAAAGGATTTGTGTTTCATTTAATATATATAATTTTCTGATTGAGATATGAATGCATATCACATTTGATAATTTTTTAGAATAGATTACCTAATAAAAGAAGAATGTCCCTGCTTGTAAATATATCTCAAATTGAGCAATTTTTCCATTTATAAAGGGACATAACTCAGACTGTGAAAGTGACGCCACTCAAATTAAAAATTGATGTGTGTTTGGTGGTCAAATCACTGCGCATCAGTTTCATAAAATTTGGTTGAGGCAAACTAAAGTTAGAGTTTGGGTACGTACAGGCGTATGTTCATACAGACCTACAAGAGTAAACCTTAATGCCCTTGTTGCCTACTAAGTGGTGTAATTAAAAGAAGGTAAACAGCACCCTTTAAAAATTGCATTCACAGAAAAGAACATATCATAAACTGTTATCACAGAGATATGTCTCGCCTTTTTTAGTAATTTTGATAATGCAAATGTTGAAATTAAAATAGCAATACTTTAACATCTAAGTTATGCAAATATTCAAAGTCAATGAACCATGACTGAAGGTACATGGCTAAACAATCTCCATGGAATGTCAATGAGATGTGCCAATGTTTATACAACTGTATACCAAATACCATTGACTTATTATAAGTTGTTCCCTTTAAACAAACCTAAACACAAACATTAACTTGTAAACTATGTAAAAGTTTCAAAGTCAATGAACCATGATCAGGGATGGGGCTATATAATCTCCATGGAAACGATACTTGCAAATACCAATAAATTTGCATACCAAATATCATTGACTTAACATTAGCAGTTCATCTTAAACTGATCTAATCACAAACTAATACATGTAAACTAAGCAAAAGTTTCAAAGTAAATAGATCATGACTGAGGGGGCGGGGTCAAATATTCTCCATGAAAATGAGATGTGCTAATGCTTATACAACTGAACACCAATTAACATTGGCCTACCACTAATGGTTCCCCTTGAACTGACCTAATCTCAAACTAATACATGTTAACTTAGCAAAATTTTCAAAGTCTATAGACCATGACTAAGGGGGTGGAGCCAAATAATCTCCGTGGAAATGAGATATGCCAATGCTTATACAACTGCATACCAAATATCATTGACCTACCACTAGTGGTTCCCCATAAATTGACCTAATCACAAACTAATAAATGTAAACTATGAAAAGTTTCAAAGTCAATAGACCTTGACTGAGGGGGCAAATAATCTCCATGGTAATAAGATGTGCCAATGCTAATACAACTGCATACCAAATATCATTGACCTACCACTAGTGGTTCACCATGAACTAGACCTAATCACAAACTGATACATTGTTGACGCCGCTGCCGACGCCGGAAACAGCATACCTATGTCTCGCTTTTTGACTCTGTCAAGGCGAGACAATAAAACCACGAAAATTAATTCATCAAGCTTACTGTAAGTGGCAAAACCATGAAAATATTATGCAGTGGATCTTGATATAAAGTTTACAAATTTTACTTTCTTTTGTACAATCTTTTTCCCATTAATTTATCTATTTGGGAGAATGACAATCAACAGATTTAGGAAAATTACTTTAAATATGAAATTTACTTCCAAGGGAAATATCAAAATTTCAGGTTTGTGAAAAAGTTTACTATATATACATTGTCTTGAATGAAATCTGGATAATGAAGATGTATATATGTTCTGTTGCAAAAATTCAACTTACAACTCTCCATGTTAAGTCCTGGTTCCAAAAGCTGGCAGCCTCTTCTAAACTAAATAATGTTCCTCCCACTGGAGCCCCAAAGGCAGCTGATACGCCAGCTGCAGCCCCACCAGCTACAAAATCTCTGATCTCATGATCATTCCTAAATCCATCATATAACTGAAACAGTTGTATAAAGTACATTTACTTATATCTGGAGAAATAGACATGTACTTGAATTTGATATTTTGATTTTTTCCTATTTTAATCTTATCAAACATCAATAAACAGCTGCGCCATGAGCGCATGATACGCCCGTCGTCTTGTGTGTGAATTTTTATGCAATAAGCATAAATAGTTTCTGACATACGGCGTGACATGAGAAAACCCCCTTTTTTTTTTTACAAAAAACTCAATTTCTCTAAAATAAAATTTTGAATCAAAACCAAAAAGTATACAGATCTTTAGATTAATATAACTAAGAAGTGTGTAAAATTTTAAGCAATAATCATAAATTGTTTTTGAGATACGGTGCGACATGTGAAAACCCACCTTTTAAAAAAAAAATCAATATCTCAAAAATAAAATTTTGAATCAAAACCAAAAAGTATACAGATCTTTAGATTAATATAACTAAGAAGTGTGTAAAGTTTTAAGCAATAATCTTAAATTGTTTTTGAGATACGGCGAGACATGTGAAAAAAAACACACACCTGTTTTAGTTACTAAGTCCCGTAACTCAAAAAGTTTTAATCTTATTTTCACCAAAAAGTATACAGATCTTTTGACCATCATAAGAAACAACTATGTTAAGTTTCATGAAATTTGGATAAGTCATTCTCAAGTTACGGTGCGACATGTTTACGCCGGACAGACAGACGGACGGACGGACACCAGACATTTGTATACCATAATACGTCCCGTCAAAAATTGACAGGCGTATAAAAATACATAACTGTTGATCCTATTCAAATGCAATTGCTAAATTGCATGGTTCAATGAATTTCTAGATAATCAGAAAGATTTTCTGCAACTGTCCATAGCATCCTTGCAGGTAAGCTGTGGATTTTAACCCCTTAAACCAATCAAAAGATTACAAGCAAATTGTATTAGAATTTGCCTTTATACCTGATTAATTCCAAAGTAATAAATTTAACTTATATTTCCTTCCTGGAACTTACTGATACAAATTCCCCTGACAACTTTGCCCTCACAGCAATATTATTTTGAAGTAAATTTAATAAATCTTGCTGATTTCAATTTGCCTTTATACCATTAGAATTTTGCAGTAATCAAACAAAAAGTGCAAGGATTCATATCAATTTAAAATAAGGTGAGAGCTTTTGCTCTGTTTTGCAAGTCTCAATATGACTTTGAGATAAAGAACACCAATAAAAGCACTGTAACTTTGCTTTTGGTTTCATTAAATGCATTGAAGGGTGTCATGAATTAATACATCATATCCATTCCAACCCATAATTGATATAAATTTGCTTTAACAACAATATATTTCCTCAGTTATAAAACATACTGATATAAGGCCACCCTTAAAAAATTATTTGTTTGATGTTGCCTACCCATGCCTTGTAGGGTTAAGTAGGCAGGTAGGGATTTTTTTTTTTATTTTGCCAACAACATAAGTAACATGTTAAGACAAGAAAACAACGTTAGAGCAGGAAAAATTCTTTTAAAAAAAAATTGAAACGATATGTCATAAAATTTTTTTGGTAGGCTGCTTTTTAGGTGGGTAGGTAGGCAACATCAAACAATGTTAATTTTATTTTTCACTTATTCTTGGTTTTATACAGGTACAATACACAGTAGTATATCTTACCGAAATACCTTTGCCTTTACAGAATCTAATTCTTCCTTTACCTAATCCTGCTGCTATGATTCCACCTGAGTGTGCCATGGGACCTTCCTGTAATTATAGGTAGCATTTTGATTGGTCTGTACATTAATATTATCAGAAACATCGGATTCACATTATCATTAAAGCTTTAAATAACTTGTACAAAGATATGTATCACCATTGACTTACCATTGGAGATCCCCCTTAAACTGACCTAATCACAAACAATAACAATTGTTGAAGCTGACACTCCACTTCCAATGCTGGAAACAGTGGGCTTATGTCTTGCTATGGTGACTTTTTGAGAGGTGAGACAAAAAATTTAGTTACATCAATTAAAGATGTGTGTTGGTGAAAATGCTTATTAACTTCTAGCATGTCTGTAAAGTGGTCAGTGGATTGGGTTGAATATCTACATCTTTTATGACAATTTAGTTGTATGGCTTATTGCAGCTTCTTGAAAATCTTAATGCAATATTCAAATTTACCTAATAGTTTCCCAGTTAAATTTTTTGGTAATTTTATTTCATTGTTAATACTACAAATATGCAAATCTAAAAATGTCACAAATAAATTACAAGCTCAGTTACAATTAACAATGGCCTCATAATAAACAGTTTAGGAACATTTTACAGACAAAACATCAAATACAACCATTAAACAGTAAACCTAAAACATGCATTATTTCTCTATTATTGCACTTTCAAGTTGCATTTAACTTTCTTAATGAAAATAAATAAATTGATGAATACTCTAATTATCAACATGATGGCATTATTTATGTAAACTGATTTGAAACTGATAAAAAGAAAGATTTTGAAGAAGAGATAATACAAGAGTATCAAGATTACTTTTATCTTCAAATGAATATAATAAATCCAAGAATCTTTTTTCAAGCAATGAAATAAATGGAATTTTCCATATTTTTTTTTTATCAAACTCTACATTAAACTGCATATGTTTCTAGCCTTATGCTTGCTAAGAAATAGACTGCTTAAATTAGCATCTGAAAATAAATTGTAGTCCAATTGTAAGCTAACATGTGGCTGAATCAAATAAAAGCATGCAGGAAATAGTATTTTATCTTCTTATATATATGATAATGATGAAAGTGGAAATGTATTTGTAGTGCAAACTTATATAAGTCTTATGTATATATTTATAAATTATTACACATTAATGTAGGTCAAACCATTTTAACTCCTTCCAGTGAAAATTAAGGAATCTTTTTGTTTAATAACTGAAACCATCTTTTAGCTGTTACTATAATTCTTTTGTAACATTACATGAAATATGTAATTTGCAATCCTAATGTACCTGTTAAATTGTGTAAATTATATTTTGAATAGGAATGATCCATCTGCATGTATGAAAACTTTGAATTTTAGGCTTTGTTTTCTTGACCTTTCTTAATAAAAATGATGTCACAGCTTGCATTACATTCAAATCCAGGTAAAGGTTTATAATGGTCAAGAAATGGACCGTTTAAGCATCTCATCTTGACATGCAACTACCACCACCAAAATTTCCTTCCTCATAGAATGATATAATTACATGCAACATGAACTGCTACAATAAAAACAAAGTACACCTATAATTTTTTATAATTTTCTTTGCAGGTGTACCAAAAATTGTGAATACTCGAAGAATTATGATAAATTTCAAAAGCATCTTTTATAAGATTATAAATGTATTTATATTCTATATCTATAGTAGCTTCTCCCTTTTCAATCATTTTTATTGAGTATTCTTTAAATTATAGATACCATGGATATCTTTTTCAATATTCCACAGCAACAAGAGATATGAAATATATGAGTGACCTCTTGTTGACCAGATATACAAAACAAAATGGACCCTCTCTAGGATGTATTTTATATATTATATAACATGTAATGGATATTAAGAATACATCATGACTTGGGAAACAATGAAAATGTTTGATACACTGTACATAGTTATGGTAATTACCTGTAAATAATATAAAAACTAACATACCTCAGGTAAAATTCAATGGCAGTCTAAAAATAAGTTGTGCATAAAAAACTGATAATGAAAATTAAAAAATAAGAAAATAATGCTAAATGAAATATGAATAAATAGAGAATGTGTCCATGGGACAAAGATGATGCCCCTTTTGCATATAACGTCATAAAGGGGCATAACTCGAGAATGGTAAAAGTGATGCCACCCAAATTCAATTGATCTGTGTTTTGTGGTAATATGCATTGTGTATAAGTTTCATCACATTTGGTTGAGGCAAACTAAAGTTAAAGAATAGAAACCAATTTCAGGACGTATGGACAGACTTATGTATAGATAGACGTATGGACGGACGGACAAGGGAAACACTTGATGCCCCCTCCAGTGATGGCAGGGGGATAAAAATGGTTCATTCACACTCAGATATATGAAGAAAAGGAGATGAGGGTGATACACTAAAGAAACAGCACCCAAAACACAAATGACCAAAAAAACATCAAGGTCATGTGGTATATTTTAACACCAGGATCATCCACATAAAAACTATATCAACTTTCTCTATCAATTTGCAATGTCAAACAGGAAAAGTTCATATAAAAGTCAGTATTTTTTCTATACATCAGATCACCCCATGTCCATTCTAATTTTCAATTTGGCCAGTATTAATGACATGTATTACTGTTCAAGTTTCTTGACTTGAATATTCAAATTGTGTATCAATGAAATTAACACAAATATAATGGTCCAAGAACTCACCACAACAGACCACCTGATTAGAGACTAAAAAATCATCCCTACAACTTTGGCAAACATCAATAGATTTGTCAAAATTCAGAACAATGTTGATTTCAGTGTTATGAAAAAATATAAACAAAATTAACCACATTATCTTATATTAACAACCAACATTTAGAATACTCCTAAACATAGCCTTCAGCAGCATACTAGATTGAAGACCTTACACTTAAAAACTATATTATGAATGAAAATAATTAACCTGTATGGATTCACAACCAACAGTCATTCATTTCAGAAAGAAACTTAATGCAGTTTTCCATAGATAAACATTAAAGATGCATAAGAAAAGATTTCAACACCAACCACAATCATGCCAACTAAGAATATGTGTCTTAAGGACACCATGCCTGTACACAAGCTCACACAATGAACCATGAAATATAAATTCTGGATAAAAAATTTAATTTGGAATACAATTCTAAAAGTTCACCCCATAGTGCACATGAGTATTAAGTTTCAAATTGATATGACCACTACTTTATAGTAAACTATTTAACAAATAAAAACTTTAACTTGAGAATGTACTGGTTTAGCACTATCATATTTCTAGTTTCAGTAAACTGGGAAATATGGGTATAAACCATAATTTTGCATATAAATTAAAAACTTTCAATTTGATATGACCACAACTTTATTATAAACTACCTTAAACCATAAACCTACAAACAAACAGACAGACAGACAGACAGACAGACGAAATAAATGACAAACGCACTGACCAGAAAACGTAATCATAAAAAATTCACATTCTACAGGTCTTAGGAATCTAGCATCTAAGATTATACTGCAGGGTGAAAAATAAAGCAATTTATGTGTACAGAGTAACTCCATTGAGCAGTACATGCAGAGAAGGGAAAATAAAATTTGACTTGAAAAAGCAGGAAGACACATTTGGTGACCTACTTCTTGAAATAACACCTACATGCTGCAAAATGTGAAAATCCATGCCTGCAATATTAAACAGTTTATTAAGTGACATAAAAAGAAAATCAGGGCTTATAAAACTGGTGTAAACATTCAATATAATTATATTCTGGACGATTCAGTTTGTTATAAACATGAGTAATTCTTTTTTATCAAATGTGACCTCTATTAAAAAGAGAACAGAGTAATTCTTCTGAACTGGACTATTTATTCTCAATAATCAGAAAACTGGCATAATCTTGAGTTAAATTTTGTAGTGCCCATATTCAATTAAATGTATAAAAAGCTAAAGAATTAACATAAAAATGGATATAACCTTATTTAAGAAATGAACAAAGGATACAAAGCTGTTCTCTGTTTGAAATTTTGAACTTACAACAATTATTCTAAAGGTTTTTGCAAAGACTATTAAAGCAAGTCTGATATTATGATATCCTCTCAACTTAACATATTGCATAAAGGTATTAGAAATGTACTTTACTGGCAGTAAAGAAAATTGATGTTTTTATAACTTTCAATGGAAAATAAATGATTAAAAGTCAAAAGAAGTTTTCATTTGCAGTTTTCAATGTAAAATAAAAAGATTTTATAAGCATTACATAAAAAAGAAATACAGTAACAAAATCATATCATTTGTATCAAAAGGAAAAACTTAAGTATATAAATATTTTTTCCAGATAATCCAAAACAGCAAGTGTAAATTGATAAAAGAACAGAGTTCCAATGTTCCCCGCATTTTATCTGTCCAAGGGCAATTTCTAAAAAAAACTTCTTTAAAATTTTTATAAACATCTTAGAGAAATGAAGGCTTGAGAGAAAATGCAATGCAATTTCCAATATAATTATTTTCCAAGGAGCATAACTCTTTTTAAAATATTTGATAGGCATCAATTTTCAAACTGGTCTAAGACATTGCTTTATAAACCTTTTATATAAATTTGATAAAAATCAGGCAAAAATTGTACAGGTGAGAGCGCTTACAATGCAAATTTCCATATAATTAATATTTCCAAGGGGCATAACTCTTTTAAAAGTAATTGATCAGCACCAATTTTTTGTACTTGTCCAAGACATTGCTGACATAAACCTATGATATAAATTTCATAAAAAAATCTGGCAAGTATATGTACACATGAGAGCGCTAATAATGCAATGATCCATACAATTAATATTTCCAAGGGACATAGTTCTTTTAAAAATTGTTGATCGGCACTGAATTTCAACATTGTCAGAGACAATACTGATACAAGTTTTATAAAAATCTGGCAAGAATTGTACATGGGCGCACGCTAACAAGACCGGATGGACGGATGCCCATTATTTCTATGTTGTGTGGTGGACAAAAAAATTATATTAAAAACACTTTTCTAGTTTGTGTCCGATTTGTACTGTCCTTTTTAATTCAATTTGTTCCAAAACACAAAGTCATGGATATCCTCAACCAATAATAGCCAAAACTCTTAGACTGGTATACATATATACATAAATAAAAGTTTTAGCATGCTAAAATTAAATTTGAAGCAAAATACACAGCACACTTAAACTGCTGTTAATGTTCAAATAATATAAACTGCAAACAAACTACAACTTATGTCAACTATTTAATCGTACCTTTCCACAAAACAGACCACCTAGTATGGAGAGGACAACACCGCCAGATTTAGCCACAAAACATTTAAATGACAACAGTCCTGGTATCTTGACACCATTTAAATACGATTTGATTAATGGAATACCACTCCCTGCTGCTTTTTGCTGAAAAAAAAATAAAATAAATAACTGATCATACAGAGCATAAAAAGATGATCTTTTGTTTTGTTTTTTGTTTTGCTTTTGTCTTATTTACCTATATATCCCACATCTTGTTTCATCTTAAATTCCAGCCTCTTTTCCTCCATTGTGACATCATCAAGTGAGACTTAACACTTACCATGAGCAACATGATGGGTGCCACATGTGAAGCAATATATGCTTACCCTTCCTGGCCCAGATATCACCCTCCGTTTTTCAGTGGGGTACCAGTTGCTCAGTCTTTGGTTTTTTATGTAGTGTTTTGTAGACTGTTACCATGATTTTGACTCTAAGAGTTTTTATTCTCCCTTTGATATCTTCTGCCTCTTTTGAGTATATTACTGATTGTATGCCAAGCATCTTATTACATTCATTGTTTATTAACTGCTGAACTGACATATACCGGTACTGCATTTTCTATAATTTTGGTTTTTAGACTTTTACAATCACATTGTTGTGGTAAGCATTATGACCCCATCACTTAATTCAAAGTATTGGAAAACAGGTAGTAGGCATCTGACAGATCTGAAAAGCCCTTCTACATCTAAAGTCATCACTGTCAAGCTGCAGACCAGATGTGATGCTTCAGTTTGCCTTTTCTACATAAATTCATTGTAAAATACTAGATAACATTTAACAAGACTGTAATAAATTACAGTTATAATATTACAGCATTATCATCTATAGATGATATGGCAGAAATCTTACACTGCTGTAATCTTTAGATTATTAGAATTGATGTGTTATTTATAAATTTACCAGTAAAAATGTAACAATCTGGTTATTTATAAATTATCCTCTAAAAATCTTATCTTACAACAATTTACTAGTCAGGTTATCCAAGTATTCATAATAATTATGAAAATTTATCTTGAAGGATGATACAGCACTGTTGTTTATGTTAAAACACTGTTTGAAATTGTAAATCACAAGTCACAATATTACAGTTCTATTGTTTATAGACATCGTTTAATATATTACAGTACTGTCGGCCGTTTTTTATCTGAAGGAATGTTACAGCACTGCTACCTACTTTACGAAACTGTCACTGAAATTTAACAGCATTTTTATCTACAAACTGCAAGTTAAAATATTACTGAACTGTTATCTGTAAATTTACCTGTAGGAATGTTACAAGTATGGAAGCTAAACATGTTATGACTAGATTCATGCCCATCCACATAAACACAGGTAAATATAAACAATCATCCTTTGCACACTGATCAAAATCTGGTATATAACATTAAGGTAAATAGTACTAAATGCATAATAAAATGGAAATTCTCAATGCAGATTGTTCTAAGGTCTGAAAATGATTTAAAAATTAATAAAATAACATAGGTAATCCATGGTGGTCTCAAGATGATTGCATCCCTATATAAACCTTTTAACTGTAGGTAAGTCATCCGAGAACTGATCTTGTTATACTAGGTCTATGCAGTATAAATTGAAGATCAGAGTGACTCAATTTGATAATTTTAGAGACTTGATATAAGTCAATGAAGTGTGAAATGTAGGTATTGATGGCCAAATTTTGATGAGAGGCAGTTATGCTCCATGTTACTCAACAAAAATATTGCAGGTCATCCAGTATGTCAGAGCTGATCTTGGAAACTAAAACATAAGTCAATGAAGCATGAACTGTAGGTATGAGTGATCGACTTTAAATAGGAGGCAATTATACTACCAATGATCTGACCTTGCACAAGTAATAGATTGTAGGCCACATAGTATCTCAGAGCTGAACTTGAGAACTGATGTTTACATGTTATAATTACATTAGATGTATGTTTCATTATTATACGTTATTTTGATTGGCTAACAGCAATCTCGCGTCATTCTTCATTTCAAAATTCATAGGGTTGTAAAAGCGTTGACCGAAGTACATTTTGTATGAAGCGCTTCCACTGTAATTTACAAAAAGAAGCATTCAATTCTTAAATACTTTGGTTTCTAGTAGATAGTTGTCTCATTGGCAATCATACAACATCTCCTTATTTTTACCAATAAAACTATAAACATAAGTCAATGAAGCATGAAGTGTAGATATGGGTGACCTACTTTGAATGAGAGGCAGTTATACTATCATGATCTACCCTTCCACAAGTAATCAGATTGTAGACTACATAGTATCTGATCACTGAAATCAAAAGACGACTACATGTCAATGAAATGTATGTTAAATAGACATCTTTCATGGGAGACTGTTATAATCTTTAAGATATATCAATGATCTAAGGAACTTAACTCATATCATATAAAGAGCTCCGCAGGGCGCAGCTTAATACAACAGCAGAGGTGAACAGTTAGGGCAAGTATGGATGCAACATTCAAGCTTGAAACAGCTCTGAATTTTGATTATGATTAAATATTTGACACAGCATAGGTTTCTGACACAGATTAACTATTGTCTATGTCAGGAGCCTATAATTCAGTGGTTGCCGTATATCATATTTTTTTTATGTTCATTATTTTGTACATCAATCAGGTCATTAGTTTTTTCGTTTTAACTGTTTTACATTTGTCATTTCGAGGCTTTTTATGGCTGATTATGCGGTATGGGTTTTACTCATTGTTGAAGGCTGTACGGTGACCTATAGTTGTTAATTTCTGTGTCATTTGGTCTCTTGTGGAGAGTTGTCTCATTGGCATTCATACCACATCTTCTTAATCGTATAATAACTTAAAAATTTGAAATTGGACATTTACCTATTTTGTATTGGTCCAATATCAAAAATCTAAATACATGGTAAGATTCATTTTTGATGAAATCAAACAAAGCTTTATTCTAAACCCTTTGGCCCTCAATGCAGACCAATTTGATAATGGGGCCCAGATTCAAAATACACTGTTAGATTCAGCATATCAAAGAACCTCAAAAATTCTATTTTTGTTTAAATCAAACAAAGTTTAATTTTGGACCCTTTGGACCTTAATGTGGACCAATTTGAAATCTGACCAATAATAAAAAATCTAAATACACAATTAGATTTGGAATATCAAAGGATCCCAATAATTAAATTTTTGACGAAATCAAACAAAGTTTAATTTTGGACACTTTGGACCTCAATTTAGAACAATTTAAAAACAGGGACAAATTTTCTAAAAACTAAATACACAGTTAGATTCAGCATAATAAAGAACCCCAAGTATTCAAGACTTTGAATTAAACCCCACTGAAATTGGTAAAGAAATAAGCAATTTACATATAGTATTAGAAAAGTGTTGTTTTTGGCCCCTTTTTCCTAAATGTTTAGGGCCACAACCCCAACATCAATCCCAACCTTCCTTTTTTGGTATGGAGCCTTGTGGTACAATTTTTAGAGATCCATAGACTAATATTCATGTTATTGTCCAGAAACCAGAAAGTCCTCATCATTTTGCTTTTTGGCCCCTAATTCATAAACAGTTTGAGCTATAACCCCCCAAACTAATCTCAACCTTCCTTTTGAGGTTTTACTTTAGTTTATAACAAGTTTATTTGCTCAAAGATACAAATAGGATCCGACACAAGTTTAAGCAACTTATGAAGTCTTCTCCTTTACATAATATAATTACAATTACAATTATTATACCTTACATATATTTCAAACAATTCTATTGGGTAAAATGTTCACGTGACATGGAATAATTCAGTTAATTTTCATTCAATTGCAAGGAAGAACGAATAACCCTAAAAATTTACACCAGTGTTGAATAACCCTATTATTCACCGGCGAATAACCATTTTAGTTTGTTGATTTGTACCCATGAAAATGACGTCACAGACGTAAATAAACAAAATGGCAACGTTCAAGTTACAGGAAGCCCATTGATCGAGAGAAGAGGTAATAAGGCTTTTGATGTGCATCTTGTGCTGATGATATCTCTAATAACGGTCCTTTTCAAGGCCATCAATATTTTACAAAAAGAATCTACCTTCGTTGTACATACGAGAATTCTAAGACACAAATTACATGTATTTTTAACATCAACTTGTGTTTGTTACTGACTCAAGTAAGGGTAAGTGCTATTACAATTATTCAAAAATGCCCTTCCACTGTTAGTTCGGTATAATAAAACAATTGTGGCCCCTTAGAAGCGATGAATATCCAAAACTGTTAACTCTTAAAAGTTATTTCACTTCCGGCTGCGCCCTCAGTGAAATAACCTTCTCGTGTTGACAGTTTTGCATATTCACCTTTTCAACGGGCCATAATTGTATATTATACAGAGCATGCACAGTTCAGTAGATCTATCTTAAATGTAATATCAAAATGGGGCATTTGCACAGTCTGGAAAAAAAATCTAACACAATTAACAAGAAAAAGAATAGAGAAATAAAAAAAAAATAAAAAAGTCAATGAACCATGACTGAGGGGGCAGGGCCAAACAATCTCCAAGGAAATGAGATGTGCCAATGCTAATACAACTGCATACCAAATATCATTGACCTACTTCCACTGGTTCTCTATAAACTGACCTAATCACAAACTAATACATTGTTGACGCCACCCCCGCCTCTGCCCCCGATACAGCATATCAATGTGTAGCTTTTGACTCCATTATCGCCAGACAATACACTGTTGACACAGTGATATGTCTCGCCTGTTGGCAGAAAATTTGAATAAGACAATCTGATGGACACCAACAATGCTAATTAATTAAAACTGCTTGACCATGACCTAGGGGGCAGGTCCTGGAAAGGGTCGACAAACTGAGATGTAATGATAGTAATGTCACTTTATAAAACATATCATTGTCTATCATAAGTAATTCCTATCAAACTAACTTCAGCAGAAAACTTAACATTGAAAATTGGTAATTAATAGAAAGTCATTGGACCATGACTTACGGGGTCAGGGCCTCAATATTGTCATCAAACTGATATGTACTGATAGAAATGTAACTTTATAGAAAATATCATTGATCTATCACTAGTATTATCAAACTAACTTAAACAGAAAACTTAACAATTTTTATGCCTACGAAGACAAAACTGCTCGTCGTTTGAAAAGCACTAACTAAGTCTCCCCTTCTAAAACTTTCTTTGTTGTCTCTGAAGTTACTAAAATAATAGTTTTATTCTTTGTATTTTTTTTCATATCTTTAATTTCTGGACTGTGGTCAATTTTTTTTTCTTTGCTTTGTGTCCTCATAATGCTATTGGTTCCAAAAGGATACAATCACTGAGATATTTAAATTTGATATGTGATATTTCTTCTACAATGCCATGAATGGCTGCTGCTAATAGAGCTGTTAATAAACCAATCCCTAACATAATAATCCATTTACTAAGCCAACCAAAAGTCACCCATCTCTGTAAACAGAAATACATGTTACATTATCATACATTTAACATCACCCATCTCTGTAAACAGAAATACATGTTACATTATCATACATTTAACATCACCCATCTCTGTAAACAGAAATACATGTAACATTATCATACATTTAACATCACCCATCTCTGTAAACAGAAATACATGTAACATTATCATACATTTAACATCACCCATCTCTGTAAACAGAAATACAGGTAACATTATCATACATTTAACATCACCCATCTCTGTAAACAGAAATACATGTTATATTATCATACATTTAACATCACTCATCTCTGTAAACAGAAACACATGTTACATTATCATACATTAATCAAAGAGCTTGATTGCTCTGAGTGATACAATCAACTTTGCTTCCACTGAGTCTGATATAAGTATTCTTTCTCAAAAATAATTCAACTGCACATGTATACCCTATTTGATTCAATATGAATATAGTTTTTCACTTTAAAAAATAACCAAAATAACTAAAAGTTAACAGTAAAAAAAAAACAAACCAAGTCCAATTACTAATAATACACAGACAAATTCAATTTTTTTCTTCTAAATTTTGCTCTGGACACTTTCTTTTGATTAGTACAAGTCTTTTATTCCATGAAGTTTTAACAGATTTTTACCCTTGACTTGAATGTAATAGTCTATCAACAGGTTATCTATTGATGGCTGAGTTCATTATTGATCTATCCCAATTTTTAACAAAACAGAAATAACAGCAAATAAACACACCAGATGATTACTTACATATTAAAACATGTTAAATGAATTTGACTTTTTTAAAAACATTTGATCAACATTGAGCAACAAGTGGTATGTAAGTTTTTTAAAAGCATTGATAATATGGAAGACTCCATTTGGGCTGAGGGGGTGTCCTACTTCTTATTCTATTACCCTGTTAACTACATTTTTCGAATAAATAATGCAACAACAATAACCCTAAATAGCGGATAAAAACACAGAAAGGATCCCTTCAGTTGCAAATCAATCAATGGCGTGGGGAATCCAGAGCAACCATTTATTCTAAAAGCCTCTCAACGTCAAGAAAATTAAGCATGCGCACAACCGTTTGAATTATGTTTTGATTGAGGACAACATGTCAATTGTGGTTCCCCATTTCTTAATGGAAGTTCAATATCAAAGTTTCATTAAGTTACATGATACATGTAGGAACAACACCACTTCAGTACTTATCTGACTGAACATTTTTATTTCTGAACCAGTCTTGTATTTTAACAAAACAGTGGAATTCCCACTCTGATGTGTTGTTAAATTTATAAAATCCTAAATATAGATACTGCTTAATACTGATTTTCCGTATTGTAAAATAAATGCAAATAAAAAAGGGAGTTATCAAAACATGAGGATTATGAGAAGAAAATTAAGGGAAAGTTGTTTAAATTCAATCTGTTTGTTTGTTTGTTTTACTCTTTAAAACTCTTCAGAATCTGAGTTGTTCCTTAATATAAAGCACAACACGGTTGACGTGAGAGCCTTGGAAAGGAGTCAATCCTAAAAGTCTACAGATTGCTAGACAGCAATAGTATCCCAAAAATAACCCATCTCTGAAAAGAAAAATACATATGTTACTGTGATGAAAATTAGCAGGGGTCCAGCAGCCCATGGCCCCAAAAACTTGAGCTGGGCTACTAAGTTTTTCTTATTTTTTGCTTGATCATACAACACTTGGCCACGAAAATTATTAACATGACAGTTTTAATTCCCATCACTGATGTTACATTAACTGGCTAACAAATGTAATTTACACCATTATTTGAGGTATTTTATAAACCGTTAAAATTGAAAATTGATAGCGATTAAAAAATTCACATACAGATGTTGTAAATCTTATATGGGTACCAATAACTGTTAGAGGAATGATCTGAAACACAACACAACCTTTTCAATAGAATGGGTTGAGTAGCTTAACTTCCTTCAGTTGAACTTATTGAGTCTTTTTCCTCAATATTGTAATATGTAACAGCAAAGGTGAACAATTAACTCACAAATAATTAGTTTCTTGTAAATAAGAAATGACACATGTTCAAAATAAAGTAATGAAATGGTTGATTATAAATTCAAATTATTTTAGATAATTTTACATGTGCACACATAGACTCACATTGACTTGTGTTATAAATTCAAGTAAGGTCATCAATTTTCCCATTTTGAATGGTTTCACATTTTGTCATCATAGTGTTTTTCAATTTTGCTATTATTGAAGGCCATACCATGACCTGTACTTGTATCTGTAAACATCCTTACTCTTAGGTTTTTGTAGGGTAGATGTCTCATTGGCAATCATATTACAACTCCTTATTCTTATATTGTGTAGAATTTGTTGAATATCAGGATGTATTGTTTTATTTCATCACGATGATAAACCCAGTATGGAATGATAATGGATGTATTAGTGATAGCAATAGCTCACACTTCCATTTTGAGTTACAGAACACAAATATAAAAATATTACAAATGAAAAATATATGTAACAAAAATCAAGTTAAACAAAACAAACAAACATAGAATAATTTACTTTTACACCTCTTCCACCAAATTCATGATGTATCTAAAAAAGAATGTCATTTCTATATTTCTCCAGGCATAGAATGCCAGCTAGTGAAAACCAAACACATTTAATTTATTTTATAAAGACACTTGAAAACTCTTGTATACATAGATCATAAAAAAAAAGACGATTTAATAATATCCAAAATTTGACTAATTTGTGTGACAAATAGTTCTTTTAATACTAACAATTAGTGAATGAATTAATCAATATAAAATTGATTTGTGTTCTGTTGGTCATATGTCATCCATACCTTTGATCTGTACTGGTCTCTGTTTTTAATATAGAGAACATTTTCACAGATGTCATAATTCAGACTCTGAAAAATAATTACAGAAAAAATAAAATAACTTGATACCATTTCCATTTAGGAATAGATTTCCTGAAGAAAGATATACATACTAAGTTTCATAGTTTCTAAAGAACAGGTCTTTTTTACAGCACTGTGAATTCAATAAATTTGGCATGCATTTTTTATTGCAATTATGGTCTATGACTGAGGGAGAGTAACCCAAATAATTCAGTCCCTAACCGTAATTTATCTCTCTTACTACCAAAATTGATCTCTCCTACTTGTGAGGGCCTGAATTCCTACCACAGTAAAAAGTCTTCACAAATCCTGGATTTTGTTTGGTGCCCAATCAGCAGTCAGCTAAATTTTATCAAGATAGATAAATCCTGAGCTAATTCCAAACGATTGACTGACAATTTTTTCATTGTCTATGCATTCAGGCGTTAATGTAGTAATCGTGGATCAGGGGACTATAACAACTGAATTTTTCGTGTTAGAGGAAGTTGAACATTATATTCAAGTCACAATTTCAAACAAAACCAAACTTTGTCAAATTCTTTAATCTCAAAGACTACTATAAAGATCCATGAACTGAATTGAAGAAATTCATTTGATATTTGTTTGGAACAAAATCTATTATGTGCTACCAATCTTTGTTTACTAACCTCCCATTTTGAAACTAGCCTCTTTCTGAACTTTGGTGCTTCAATCCCATACTGCTTCAGTCTCTTCTGTATATCCTGTAATAATAATTAATGGTACTTTAGTAGAGTTTAATATTTTAATATACCACCAATTACAAGTAAAAAGTTTGTCTTCTTTCGTTATGGGAAAGACTTGATGATGAGGGAGGATTAGAGTTCAAAGTCTAGTGGAAAATATTCATGAATATCATTGATTGATTGATTGTTGATTTACATAAATATCAGGACAAATATTTGTTAATGTGATATGAGTTGTACAAAACAACACCATGAGCTGGACTTTGAACAAGTTAGTTTACAAGGTAAGAGTCCACAGGAAGGCATGTCACCAACCCAGAAACATTATTCCAATTCCAAGCAGAATACTTTTGCTATATTTAATCCACAGTTTCACTTTTCCCAACCTCAATGATTTCTAAAACTTGAGGCAAGCAGGATTATCACGAGTCCATGAAGGCAGAAAGGAGAATTTTACACTTTTACTCGCATTTTGCATTTAAAAAATGGTAAACTGTTCTGGCCATATTTCACATTACTGTTATTTGGTCATTTGTCGAAACACTGAGTTTATATTTCAATCCTATTAAATACAACAACTATAAATTAATTTAACACATTTTCAATATTTGATAAGAATAAAAAACATACTAGGACTTTATATCAAAACATTAACTCTGGAACAACAAATATAAAAATCATAAAAAAGAAAAATTTTCTTCATATAACACAGTTCATGAAATTTTGTAAAAATCTGATAAACAAATTTTAGTTATTGAGAAGCATGCTTGGACAAATGGATAAACAGATGGACAACAGTATACTAAAACACATTCATTGTCAGTGGACAAAATAAATGGAGAATGTGTCTATGGGCACAGATGCCCCCACTTGTAAATATGCATGAGTCAACTTCCACAAGCAAATGCAGGATTCACGTTGTTAAGACCCTTTTGAGATTAAAAGCATTGTGTATAAGTTTCCTAACATATGGTTGACGCAAACTAAAGTTCGAGAATGGAAACCAATTTTGGGGACGTACAGGACAGACAAGGGTAACTAACACTTAATGCCCCCTCGCCAACGGCAGGGGCATAAAAAGTGTTTACACAAAATAAGGTAATAGGACAGTAGAATAATTCTGTATCTACATGTACTAGCATACTTGAATAATGATTTTCATATTTCAAAGGGTAAAACAAACACTCCAAAAAATTATATACAATGCATTGTATTGATTTGTCCCTGGTAAAGTCTGATTACATGAATAATTAAATAATTTACTAAACAATCTTCCATAGACCCAAGTAAAAAAAACTACTCACTCTGAACTTTGAGGATAATAATGCTGTAATACTGTTGTGCGTAAGTGTGTCACTTGTGTCGGCCATTTGACCTTTAAGCTCATTCTCAAACTGCAGAATGGTTGTTTCATCACAAGGGAGTTCATCATGAGCATCATGGTAGGTTTCAGCAACAGGTGTCACTGTAAACTATAAAATAAAATCCACAACAAGGTTATAAATATTAATACTAAATTAATATGATTTCAAGAAAACAGATAGCCCATCTTCAAATTGAATGGTTGGAATATTTTCTATTTCACTGCAGTTGCTTTATACGTGACCTGCATTTCGCAGTTTCAGAATTTAATGCATTCGGAGTATTATATTTCAAAAGCGTACACCAAACCACTGTGATTGGCTTACATACAATGTCCCAAACTATTGAAATTTAACCAATGATTTGACGATATTTTCATTTTGGGGTGCGAAAAAGAGGTTACCCAGGGTCTTTTAGATTCTGCAACGGCGAATTCGGAAAGATTTCCTTTTGGACCTGTTGATGGAATAGGCATAGCCATACATGATGGGAGTTCATTAGGAAGTCTTGCCAAAACATTCTTGTTCAATAAGTATTAGGAAAGGATTAAGCATTTCTAATAAGCACAGTAAGTTGTATGTATGTATTTTCTGACATTCATTTGATACAAAAGATTGTACTTGCTCATGTAGGTCATATAATGAAAATGATGAATAAATTTCTGCAAAAAACAGCAAAGACTTAACTAGACTAGATTAAAACTAAATTATATAACATACATATAATAAAATTTAAATAATGATTCGTTGAAAAAGTCTAAAAACATTAAATCATGGTTTATATAAGAAATAATCCAAAAAATATATAATGGCTAAATTATCACAATAGTGTCCAATTAATCACATTTCAGGTTTCAGAGAAAGAAAATATCACATGACATGTAGCTTTCTTAAATGCTTCAGGTTGTTAAACATGTTAAGTTTGTTTTAACAAGAAATAGCTTTCCAATTTATGTATATATGTATAGATAAATAGGATATAGGTCAGAGAGGTTGATATAACACTCAAACTGTTATCCTGAGAAAAACATTGTACTTTAACCAATTCTATGAACACATGTGTACTTTACAAGTTTTTGAAAAAAAAAAAACAACTTTGACCTTTGACACCTAATTTATAAAATAAGTGCAAGAAATACAAAATGATTAATTAAATAAATGAAAACCAAACCCATTAATTTTGTAGTTTAAACAGAAATGACAAATTAAGATACAAACAACATAATCACTATACTTTTAGCAACCTAAATTCAATAACACTTACAACAAAATCAATGTTTTATCAGTCACTGCAGAGAAACAAAAAACAACACAAAAATTTGATTATATACGAGATAAGATATCTGTCATTCACTATAGATATGAATATTCATGAATCCACACCAAAGTTAAAATTTCATTAGCCACAATTTATATGTAAATAACAGTAATCTGAAATGTTTTTGCTAATTTTATTTCTTCTCTTTCTTTGTGACAGGCAACCTTGAAAATTATATAACTTACAACTGAACAGTTACATCAACATTTGGCTTTTTTTTAAAGCTTCTTTCTTGCAAAAACAAAGCATGCAACATATATTTTTCAAGTAAAAGACGGATCTACTTCATTATGAATGTAAAAAAAGAATAATGCTACAAAAAGAAATTTTTTTTTCAGCATAACCAAGGTGTACATGTATATGCTAACCACAGATTAAAATGTTCAACAAAGTAAAAAAAATTTACAGACTAATGTATGCAGACTTTGCCAAATCAACAAATCAAAGATCTCTAATATACAATTTATCTTTAATCCAGGAAAGTTGAACCCAGAAAAAAATGAAATCCCAGTATTCGTAGTACCTAATTTTGACTAAAAAAGACATACATTGTACTATATTATCCATCCAACTACAAAACCTTGTATTACAGTATTTAATATCATCTGTAAAATAACTATATCTACAAATTAATCTTATGGTAACAATTCTTTTTTGGAATAATTCTGATGATTTCAAAATTTCAAAATTTTGCTTAATGAAGGGAGATAACTCTTATTATTTAGCTTTATAAAATCAAGGATTTGTATATATAGTAAGACTAAACAAATCCTTGATAAAATAATATACTGTAAATTCACTATTTCTTATATGAAGAAAGAATATTAAAAGAGTAACTACATTATTTCTTTTCATTTTCTGATAACATATATGTAAGCCTCAGATCTGTGTACGGCCTCAAATCTGTGTCCGTTTCTCAAATCTGTGCCCCATCGTGACGTCAATCGCTAATCTATGTCTGTTAAAATAGTAACGGCCTCAAATCTGTGTCCTTTCCTTAAATCTTTTTCCAGTTTGTTTCGCCATGCACAAATTTATGCCCGTCTAATAAGTACGGCCTTGTAGGATTTTTGTTTTATTAAGTCATTTCCAATAATTCAATGTTAAGTTGGGGTGGTGTTCTCCATGTGTGTGCTTGAAATTTTTACATGCATGTGTAATTATTGTATGTAGATGTAGGAAGATGTGGTATGAGTGCCAATGAGACAACTCTCCATCCAAGTTACAATTTATAAAAGTAAACCATTATAGGTCAAGGTACGGCCTTCAACACGGAGCATTGGCTCACACCGAACAGCAAGCTATAAAGGGCCCCAAAAAATTACTAGTGTAAAACCATTCAAACCGAAAAACCAACGGTCTAATCTATTTAAAAACGAGAAACGAGAAACACGTATGAACTACATAAACAGACGACAACTACTGTAATCAGATTCCTGACTTAGGACAGGTGCAAACATTTGCAGCGGGATTAAACGTTTTAATGGTACCAAACCTTCTCCCTTTTCTGAAACAATAGTATAACATCACAACATAGAAAAACACACTATAAAATATCAATTGGAAGGCTTAACTCAATCAAAAAACGTAAACATTTTATTAGTATAACTACAACATTTTCATATTGTTTGCTTTTCCTGATCCCGTTAATTGTTCTGTAGTAATTATCATTACTTCCCTTTACTCATTACGTCTTGAAATATAAATTAATAAACAACCTGAGACAAAATGACATCTGTATACAAGCAACTAAAGATACATGTACGGCCGTAAACAATGAATCAAACCTATTCTGTATCGTAAGCTATAAACACATACACCTATTTACAAACGTTTTGTTCAATGTTTCAATGTATAGATGTCACATAAAATGTTTAGGGTATAATTTATTGTGTTTAACAACGACATTTTGTGCCACTATCTTAATTATTAAAAAAGTTTTGGTTTTTTTTCTGGTGAAACTATTCCAGTTTCAAATCTATGTATTTTTTAAAATCCATTGTGTACCATGACATCAACATTCAACAACCACAACATAATTCAGTGTACAAATTATTGGCATAACGAGCATACATGTTACTTTCAAGATTGAAACTACACATTTTTTTTTACTTGATTACGTCTTGCTATGTCTTACGTCACCACATTTCGATAAAGGACATAGATTTGAGACAATGCAGGACATAGATTTGAGACAACAAAAGACATAGATTTGAGACAATAAAAGACATAGATTTGAGACAACAAAGGACATTAATTTGGAACGTCTATGACGCAATATTAAAAAGGACATAGATTTGCGGAAAGGACATAGATTTGAGGCTGGACATAGATTTGAGGCTTACATATATATATCTTATATGCTTTGTATCAATCTGATGAATTTAGCCCTTTTCAACTGATTTCATAGTTTCTTCTTGTCGTACCTTTAACAGATGCGGATCCAGGATTTTGAAAAAAGAGACAAAATTTGTAGTGAAACCGGTAAAAAGTCTGGATTAACCATAAATGAAGCTCCATAAGGAGGGGCAGGCCCCCCTCTGTTTACACCACTGTCCCAGGTTAGGGGGAGGTTTGGCACAAGTAAACATATTTAAAGCCGCCACATTCTGTATATGTCTGTCCCAAGTCAGGAGCCTGTAATTCAGTGGTTGTCGTTTTTTGCTGTTTATCATATTATTGTTTTGAAATCAGGCCTTTAGTTTTTTTGTGTGAATTGTTTTACATTTGTCATTCTGGGGCCTTTTATAGCTTACTATGCGGTATGGATTTTGATTATTGTTGAAGCCGTACAGTGACCTATAGGTGTTAATTTCTATCTCATTAATGGTCTCTTGTGGAGAGTTGTCTCACATGATGCATTTGAATAGACTTTGTCATTTCTGGGCCTTTTATAGGCAATTCAGTTATGTGTACAACAATGTCTGAATTTGACACTAACTATTTGACATGAAGCTATAAGTACCAATTTAAACCCTAATAAATCAGTTAATGATCGACACATCAAAACATCTACACATGTTGGAAATAAATAAATCATGATATCTTAACAAATTAATCCAGACCTTTCCAATGACCATCTAACTCTTACAGAAATATTGATGAGTGTGCAATCTACAGAGAAAGGTTCACAATTAAAATCAGCAAAACAAAACCCCAAGAGACATTGTGATGTGAAATTAACAAACTTTTATTATCTGGCCTACTTATTTATTTATAACACTCATAATCTAACATGATATTCTATATTACTTGTTTAATAAAATATATCATTAAGATACATTAATAGCATCCAAATGTCATACAAATGATCTTTGACATTAGTAATACTTTTTATTCTCAGCTTATTAATTCATTGCTAGGATCACTTTCTAAACATTCCTTTCATGTGTTTTATGTTTATACATACTGTAAGTATTAGATAAAAACATAAGGGTGTTAGTCGGATAGGGTATATCTAATTTACACCAAGATATTATGGTTAAAGCAAAAGGATAGATTTTAATAATTAATATCAGCAACTATTTCATGGTACATCAAGATAAATTTGAAATCTTCCATTAACTTGAATGCCAACCTAAATTTATACCTGGTTTACCTTAAGAAATCAGAAGCTTTCATATATCATTCATTAAAGTGAAAATGTAGCCCCATCTATTGCAGCAATCAAATGTAGTGTCAAGCACCATTTTTTGGCCAGTAACATGGCCTTGATTACAAGCACTGTAGATTCACACTAAATTCATACAATGACTGAATTACTTTTCAACCCTGTAGTAAAAACAATTAAGTGCATTCAGCTTTCGTGTTTTCATTTTATTTAACCCTAGTTTTGATCCATCTTATCAAAAATATTTATTACAAACATTATCTACCTATCAATTGAGCACAGGACTTCAGTGTTATCCAGAAAGCTCTCCCCAATAATGACGTATATTTATTAACTGAATTTACCCCTGAAATAATTATGCTAAATTATTATTGTGTTCCTAGATGACTGCACACCAATGAAAGTAAATAATGAGGGGATAGTGACAGGAACCATCACAGATGACCACGCTCAAATAAATATGTAAATTAAGTAATTTCAAAATCTTGGTTATTCCATTTAAACATTTAGTCAATATTTACAGATGGTAGAATTTTTCAACTATAATGTGTACTTCATCCTCGCCATCTTTAAAAGATTATTATCTGAGACCTATAAATAACTATCTGACATATCTATACCTAAAACAAACATGTATTTTGAATTTTATTAAAAATATCTTTAAAAAAGATTTTCAAAAATCTTTTTTCAAATAAAATAGGAAACATATGGGTAGTTGTTATGTTTTTAATAAACATATTACATTTCTAATTCAATTAGTTTGTAAATCTATGGCCTCTTGTTTTTATTTTTTAAAATCTTTCAACTTGACATTTAATAATAATTTCCAAAAAAAACAATATTTTTCATGAATTACACAAATCTGAGAATTCTTAACCTTTTCCTGATCATAGACAGAGTTATTTCAAACATACCGTAATATTTGAATCCGTTTTACAAAATGTTACTTCCTTCTTAGGTCGCAATTTCATTATTTAACAAATTAAATTTTCTTTATTTATAAAATGCACACCTTATTAAAAGTTTACTAATTTATTCAATCTGTGACGAACTTTTTAATCTTTTCACCCTTTAAGATATAATAAGATTATTAGTTAAGAATATTATATGGTCATACATTATACCCACAGAGCAACATACAAGGTACGTATTGTGTTTATGTTTTGTTTTATAACTGCATTACACTTTCAAATTGATTTTGGTTTTCATGGCTGCATTCTATACAAAATCAATGATATGAATTCTTATTAACATCATCTCTTTTAACTTTTAAAGAAATGTCTATTTTTCTGTGACTGAACCAAAACATTTGTGTTCCAGTTTGTTCAAGACTGCATAAGTGAAGCAAGGTTTGATAAGGTTAATGTTATAATATGTTAATTCACTTTTAATACTCAGTTAAATGACTTTGATGTTAAGTTTTTTTCTATTTTGAAATCAACTGAACTTGATTTGAGCTTCTGATTGACCTTGAAGTTAAAGAGTTCATTTAAATTCCATCTTTTCTATTATGGCCATCTGGGACCAAACAGGATTGATGGAAGCATTAATATAAATAAATAAGCATAAAGATATTATGTCAAACTAACACTCTACTATAACTACAATTTGTCAGATACCTACTAGCCGGAAAGCTTATTTCAAGAAAATATTTTTATGTCTTACCAATTTTTTTAATTTTTTCCCTGGCCCTAACCAATTTTTACAAGTCACTCGACTCATGGCTAGTGGTTTTTGGCACAGACTATTTGAATGATGAAAATAAGCAACAAATATTCTAAATCAGACTTATTTCATTTCAATTACATTTAATATACTGTCAGTTAAAAAAATATTAGACCGATTCAACGAAGTTTGTAAATTAATCAACTTAACCCTATACTTATGTGAAATCGGCCATACAGACTTTTCTATTATATATATCATGTCAAACTCTACTCCAATCAGATCTGGAAGCTGAAATTAAAAAGTCTGGTTACCATTTAATACAATGCTTATTGCATCAAGTCCTGTCAGTATACTGCTACTTAGGGATTGAAAATGTAATAATTGACTCTATAGTTTTTCTTCAAGAAAATGTTGTTCTACAGGAGTGATCTGATAAAAAAACATCTACTAAATATATCTTTTAATAAAAGCAAACATAATTTCATATATTTTTCTTGTATGATTTTAAATTTCATTTAAGGACATTGTTTCCTTTGTTCTTAATATCTCAAAGTGGTAGGGCCAATTATCCCTGCATCTATTTCGCACCACAGCTATTTTCAAAGTCTTTTGATATTTACAGAAATTTAAATGGAACTAATACAGGACACATCTAATTGTAGTAGGAAGCTGTCATGCTCTTACATCAGGATAAATAATCATAGATACATTAGTGTCTTAAAGGACAGACATGTAGGCTCATGTTTGAGTGAAAAAAAAATTTGAAGGGGTCTTTTACAATACCAACAAATGCATTATTGTATACAGCCTTACACAAAGTTATAGTATTGCACACATTTTAATATTTTAGAAATTCAACATGAAAAAAAATGTTAAAAAGTCTTTAAAACCAGTGAACCTTGAAATTTGGTAACATTGGGAACAATATTAAGTCAGGTCCCTAAGAATTCATTTGCATATTATATTGTACAGATGTAAAAAAAAAAATCAGTTAGACTGACTGATTGTTGCTTGCTTAATGTCCAGTGTCAAATATTTCATGAATATTTAGGAAGAAAACCAATCAGTTTGAACACAGGTTGTTGCTTAATTAATGTCTAGTGACAAATACTTCATGCATCATACAGGAAGAAGACAGATCAGTCTGACAATCTGGTTGTTGCTTGCTTTTTTTTCTAGTGGTAAATATTTCATGCATTTTCAGGAAGAAAATAAATTAGTTTGACTGACAGATTTATGCTTGATTCAACTCTAGTGGCAAATATTTCATGCATATTCAGTAAGAAAAAAAATCACTTTCTAACAACTGAACATGATTGACTGTGTAGATTTATATTGGATGGCAAGTAAATATTTGCTATTTTGGAAAGAATAAAGAAATCCAAAGCATAAAAGGTTTCTGGTTGTTCTAAACTAGTGAAGAAAAGGAAAAATTAATCACTCCATCCATTATTTTCTTCTTTTACTAGATTGATTGGTGTTAAGGCCACTTTCAGCACTTTTGTGCTATTTCATGGAAGTCAGTTTTTATTAGTGGAGGAAGCCGGAGTGCCTAGAGAGAGCCCCTGACCTTCAGTAGGAAAACTAACAATCCTTATGAATTAAGATTGGAGTCAAGCGCACCTGTCACATGCAGGATTCAAACTCACAACCTCAGTGTTGACAGGCTAGTGATACAGTAGTTCAACCACTTAGACCACTCTGCCATCTTTAAGGCCCTTCTTTTACCAGAGATAAGACCATTATTTCTTTACTATTATCAGATTTTCATGGCAGTTTAGCTTCAGAAACTACTGAAGCTTTCGAAATTTAAATTTTCTCAGAAGATATTCATTCTTATAATGGTTCAATACTTTATTTTATATATAATTTCAATGATTTATTAGGAAAAACCAAACTTATTTTTCTGAGTAAATTTCTACTGTACAAATTTCTAAACTAAATACTAAGACGAATGATGAAAAGAAAGAAGAAAAACACACTGATGATAGAAAAGTTATAAAACCTACATTATAGAAAGAAAAAGAAAAATAACATACCAATGGAAGTTCTTCTACTAGTTTCGTAAAATTTTTGTTAAAATCCATAATTCAAAACAATTGTTCATATTACTAAACACAATCTATCACACAAATCAACACCATGACAAATTACCACACTCCTTCCCCTTGGACATTGTCACTGTACTTCATTTTTTTCTAAAAAGTCGATCAGTGATCTTAAATAAGTTTATACAGTTGTTTTATACCAGGTAATTAAAAAAATATCCTTGATGGAAGTTATGATTTTCAAACATTAAGCACATGAAATGCACTTTCTATTCTAAATCTTGATAATTTTCCAAATGGATCAAAACTGGCACAGTAAGATTATACTTTTTGTATTTACATACAAATCACAAACTCCCTAAAGATTAACTTGAATCTTCCACAGATGAAATTGAAAGCTTTTTATTTATACATCCAATAACCTGAACTATTTTTCACAGTATCTGTAATTTACATATCTTCTTTAATATAAACACAGCTCAAAGAAATCTACTATGCTTTTCCATATGTTAATACTGTAAAATTTAAATGATTGCAAATGTTTCAATCATTTCATCTTTAATAAAATAAATAACAGAAAACTATGCCTTCAAATATTCCACCAGCTTAGAAAATACCACAAATTTATGTTCTATTCTCGAGCTAAATCAGTTGAAATTCAAGCAGTAATACTTTTTTTAGCAAGCACAACAGTGTATAAAGTTCTTATTCTAACATAGAATTATGAAGTGCAACATATTATTATATATATTATAAATATAATAAGCCACACAATAAACTTGTATTTGAATAATATATCTTTTTAAGTTCAATCCTTTATTTGGTTTTGTTAGAAATTATTGAAAGCAGCAACCAATAGTTCTGAAGTATAATGGTAAATTAAAATATTCCTAACTTTTTAATATTTTCCTATTTAATAATCACAATATAAAGCAACAATTCAACCTCCCAACTTTAACAAACTTCAATCTTTATCCAACTAATTGGCACTTTCTTTTCCAAACACAATGGATTTATTCTGTTTTCCATTTAAATAATGAACACTAGCAATTTTCACACAATAAACTTTGAGCTGTGAAATACATTACCTTTTCTGTGAGTTCTAGTTCAAAGTTTACCCTCAATTGTTTCTGGGACTGTAGAAACATAGTACAATGCATAACACTTGGGTATTGCTCTTATAGATCAATCATTACTTTTCATTTCAAACAAATACTATTGGCAATTCTGACGTTAAAAAGAATAATAATATGGTACCAATGAACTTCTTATTCAAACTAACTACATAAAAACAGATCAATTCTCACCGATGTTTGGACAATATATAAAAAATTCAAAACTTTTTTCACTTACTTTTCCGCCATCCATTAGTACCAGATAAGAATTTATCTGATATTTTCTCACTTTCTAATGCCTACTTTAGGTCTCAAATGGCAGACTGTATATAAACTAGGGAAATTATAAAGCATTTTATCACCTTCTTACTAATTCTAAGTGACCTATTATTCTCATGCCTAATAACATTTTTGATATCATTTGACAAGCCAAAAATTTACTGGGGTACTTTCAAGAGTAATAGAAATACCTAATTTTTATCTATAATGTAAATAAAATAATGTTCTTTTATATCAAAACAAGATTATGTATTTATACATACATAGATATAAGAAGATGTGGTATGAGTGCCAATGAGACAACTCTCCATCCAAGTCAAAATTTATAAAAGTAAACCATTATAGGTCACAGTACGGTCTTCAACACGGAGCCTTGCATTTTGCATACAACTTTGGCTCGTTGAACTGTAACTGAAAATCAAAAAATAATGCATAAATCTCCTTTATTCTCTGAAATATTACTGATTGCATTCTTCCAAATTAGGTAAAAATTTGTATACATGTAGAAAGCACATAAAATTAGTTAAATCTTTCAAATCTACAATTTCAAATCAATAGATTTTTCTTAAAAAAATAAATATGTTGTTGATACATAAATTTCTGTTTCAATGATGTAATACAGTATACATTATTCAAAATGGTTTCTAGGTGAAATAGTACCACAAAATATCGAAATAAGTGCAACCTCATTGCAATGTATGCCTTAAAACATTGACTTTTTATGTTTTTCACTACCAACTAGGTAACAGAATGGTTGATAGACCAAAAACGAAGTTGTTGACCATATGATTATCCTTAAACTAAAACATTTTACAGATATTATATTCTAAATGGATTAAAACACGAGTAAGAAGTACAAAAAAACTTTTCCTTTAACTGAAACATTTTTACGGATACTGATTATTCTAAATGGACTTAAATCAATAAGCAAAAACATTGTACAATCTAAGTCCAAAAACATAATATCAAACTGACATTGAAGGATAAACTTTACAGTACATGTATGTAAACATGCATTATCATTATCATGCAGCATTGTTATTTTTTAATCGTGCATAGTTTGCATACAATATACATGTAAATGCACGTTATCGATGCTACAGAATGTATATATTAACATGCACCTGTCACATTCATGTCTGTACAAAATGTACTTTAATGCAAACTTTCTACTTGACAACATCAAAAGCATTGCAAGGTCATGTAATTATTTATCTGTGTCTTTTATATCAAGGGTAACTGTAATCACAATATAAAGCATAAACTTATTTGGTGTGGTTTATACATGTATAACCACACTGATTTGGTGTGGTTATATAGTTCTGATTCTATGAATATCACCTCAAATTGAAATCTTCCATCCCCATTACCAGTATTGTTACCTGAAGAAAACATTTCCAGACGTTTTCTCAATGTCTATTTTAAATTATTGACGTTTTTTGCTATTTAAATAAAACAGGGAAAAGATTTGTTCAAATTCATGGTGTTGCTACTGTATCTGTTCACTTTTTTGGAAGTAGTTTAACAAATAAACATATAAACATAATTCAAGTCACTTATTGTGGACTCTATAAGTGTTGTCTGTCAAAATATATACCTTCCTGGGATATGACCACCCAATAATAAAATGTCATTGGGCTCTTAGAGCCATGGAATTATTTTAAAATATATTTCCCAATTTCATACATTGACTACTTAATCCTTAGAAGTTATTGTAACTAATTAATTTCTAAGATTCTAGCATTTTTGTGCTTTATATTATGAATACAGTAAATATCTCAATCCGAAGTAACATTAAAGGTAAGTTTATACATGTATAAAGAATATCAAGTGATTGAACATCTTAATTCCAGTCCTGATATTCCCTGTGACCCAAGGACTACAGAATACTATTGAAGGTCAGTGTTCTCACTAAGATGAATCCATGAGTCCTGGACTCAAGAAAATCTCTCTGGACTCACAATTTTCTGAGCTATTTACTACAAAGATATATCAAGAATGCACAATGTTGAGTCCAGATATTATTTTATAATGAAAGTTAAATAAATCTTAATTTGAAGTAGCAATGACATTGTTATCTTTTCTCATTGTTGGACTCTCCACAGGGCATGGTAAAAAATGGTCAGTTCCTGGGCTCCCCTCCATAAATCCTTAGTGAGAACACTGGAAGGGTTTGTATAAAATATTATGCAGAAGTGCATGACAATTTCACTATGAAAAAACAACATCAAAGAATATCCTCATCCATTTAGTTAGTCTAAATTCTGTCAGCAGTGTAAACATGCTCTATTAATACAAGTATTGCATGCAGTTTATATCGGGTACTGTTTTTCTTACCTGGCGGTCCTTCACACAAACTATATGGACTTGCTAAGAAGAAATACATATCTATAAAACATATGAAGTATGGCACAAAATATATACACTGAATTATAGTACATTACTACTCAGATCTTTACAATGTACTGTCATCAAATGCTCATTCTGTATTAAATGTAGAAAAGAACATACATTTTGATAATTGGTGACTGTACCCTTTATAAATCTTTTCTTTTGGATTTGTAAACTGTAGCTGGAACACTTTCTGCTATCTTTGTATGTATTTTGTACAATGTCAAATCACTTTTCATCACAATCATTTAGCATGTTTAGAGGTGTAAAATAAGTTTTATTCTTGTGCTAACATTTCAATAGCTATTACTGTGGCCTTTTTCAGCTGCAGTATAAAAACAATATTGTCAGAAAAACATCAACTTTTTTGTAATTGAAACAAAACAGTTGAAAAGCTCTAAAAGCATTGCCCTTCCCCAATTTCTAAGCGTCATACAAAATAGTTGAGCAAAATTTTTAATCAGTTCAACTAATGCATTTTTAGCTGTGAATATTTAAGTAAGATAATATCCATTTAAGTGAATATTTCAAATTACATACATAAGGTTAAATAATTATTTAAAATTAGACAAAGTGATGCCGCCAGCAAAGTGAAAACTTCCAAGCATTCAAATTGTAGAAGGAGTTATCTGGAAACACTTTGTACCTCTTATGCAAGTAAATAGTCTAAAAATTCATAAGGGTTCTGCAGAACCAAGTGTCTCGCCTACTTTTGCTGTTGTCTATGTTTTCAGTGTGATAGGGGAATGCACATAATAGATTTACAGTTAATGAAATAAAACGTTTGAAATGTATGAAAAAAGTTACGCTAGTAAAAAATGAATACAGTATGCAATCAAATCTACAGATTTAGCAAAGAGTTGAAACATAAATTCATTGAATGAACAAATGATAAAGAAGATAATTTTTACATTTTCCTCTAGATATTATCTTAAGCTTCTGTACAACTTTGGTAGAAATCCAGGATGTTTATGAATCTAATAAATGTTTTAATTACTTTAACTGCAGACTGTATGTAATGTTAACTGGAAGAAAAACTAAGTCCATTTATAAGTAATATACAGAAAAACAGGAAATAAATTTTCACAAAATTTCCTTCTAGATACTAGCTTTTGATCATAAACAAGCCTCTATCCAAGTTTGGTACAAATCCAGGAAAGTTTAAGAAAGTTATTAAAATTTTTAAAACTTTAACCACAGAGTGAATGTAATATTAACTGGCAGAAAAACTAAGTCCATTTATAAGTAAAATACGGAAAAACAGGATTTTTTTTTTACAAAATTTACTTCTGGATACTATCTTATGATCATAAACAAGCTTCTGTCCAAGTTTGGTAGAAATCCAGGATATTTTAAAAAAGTTATTAAAATTTTAAAAACTTTAACCACAGAGTGAATGTAATGTAAACTGCCAGAAAAACTAAGTCCATTTATAAGTAAAATACGGAAAAAACAGGATTTTTTTTTTACAAAATTTACTACTGGATACTATCTTATGATCATAAACAAGCTTCTGTCCAAGTTTGGTACAAATCCAGGATAGTTTAAGAAAGTTATTAAAATTTAAAAAACTTTAACCACAGAGTGAATATTTGTGGATGCTGCTGCCGCCGAAGACGGAATGTAGGATCGCTATGTCTCGCTTTTGCGACAAAAGTCGCAGGCTCAACAAAAATGACAAAGTTCAACTATCTCCCAAAAGAGCAAATATTAATTTCAATAAAAATCAAACCCTGCCCACATGCACACCTTCAAAATATGTAGAAGGCCATAAAAAAGAATAGGTTTGTTTGCCCTAACCCTACCTACCCAGAAAATAACTGCCTTCTCAAAATTTTTTATTGTCTTGATGTGAAATTTTTTTTTTTTTTTTATCAGATAGGCATGAAGACTAAAAAACATTTGACACTTTTATTTCTCTTTGACTTTGCCGAAAAAAGAAAAAAATGCCTACATACCTACCCACTGTCTCTACCTTTGGGTAGGGTTTGGGCAAACCAAAATATTTTTAAGTGTGGCCCAAACAGCCAGCAAAGTGAAAACTTCTTAGCATTCAAACTGTAGGAGGAGTTATCTGGACGGACAGGGGTAAAACAATATGCCCCCCAACTTTCAGTTGCGGGGGCATAAAAAAACTTTATATAATCATTTCAAAATTTAAGTCCATATGGTCATGTTGTTCAGTGATGATTTCCATTTTATCAGGGTGTGAACTGGTTGAAATGTACACAAAATCCATTGGAGGTGTACTGATTGATATTTAAGTATGGGATAGCATGGTTTATTGAATACCAGTAGTTGAAATAAGGTATTGCATTCACATTCAGTAACTGGAAGTACTCTTAAATTGGAAAGGATTAAAGAGAGAAAACTGACATAAATAGACCACATATTTAAAGACAAATAGCTCTTAGATCTTTGTGTGTGTTGTTTTTCTTAACTTATTGTGTTTGTGTTTAGTACTCATCTGATTTTAACAGTTCTTATGACATGCTGTTACACCAGTGAAAAGCTAGGAAAAGGGTTGAGAGCTCACACATATGTTTAACCCTGCCACACTCTTTATCAAGTTAAGTGCCTAACTTCCAAGTCAAGAGTCTTAACTATTATAGTTAAATTTATTGAAATGTTTACTGAGACTTTCCATTAATTATTAATAGCATTTAGTGTCAGCCATGTTTTGATTACAGCTGGGGTCATCAACCACCATTCTAAAAGAGGTTTATAATCATAAAAGGATCATTTCAGCCAATTCAGCTTGGCAGCAAATGCCCCTCAAAAATATTTTCAGTTTTGTCAAATTGGGTTTTTTTTAGGTGACGTATTGTGGCAATTTTTCATTGCAGTTAGAGTTTTATTAGTTACTTTACATTTCTCTCCAGATATTACAAATTGTATCCTGGCAAAGACTAGATGAAATTGTTTCTAAAACTTCAAGCATAAGGGCATTAAAATCCAAATTCATTATAAACCTTAAGGATGTTCATTTCAGATAAGATCAGAGTAAAAAACTAGAGGCTCTCAAGAGCCAGTGTCGCTCACCTGACTCTACTTTGGTTTTAGAAATCATGTAAAGATAGATAAAAATCATAACAGATACCCAAATAATGATTGAGGCCAAATTTGGTTTAATATTGGTCCTGTTATTTAATAAAATATCCTGGTGGCCATCTTGAACAGTAAATCGGCAACAAAGTAGCAACACTTGGTCAGCACCTCATTAGGAACATTCATGCCATGTTTGGTTTCATTCCATTCAGTGGTACTCTAAAAGAAGACATTTGTATGTATTTCCCATAGGGTCCTATGTTAAACTAAGTCCCCCGGCTGGCTGCCATCTTGTATGATGGACCAACTGCAAAGTAACAACACATGGTCAGCACCTCATAAGAAACATTCATGCCATGTTTGGTTTCATTCCATTCACTGGTTCTCTAAAAGAAGACATTTGTATGTATTTCCCATAGGTCCTATGTTAAACTAAGTCCCCTGCTGGCGGCCATCTTGGATGAAGGATCAGCTGTAAAGTAAAAACACTTGGTCAGCACCTCATAAGGAACATTCATGCCATGTTTGGTTTCATTCCGTTCACTAGTTCTCTAAAAGAAGACATTTGTATGTATTTCCCATAGGGTCCTATGTTAAACTAAGTCCCCCGCTGTCGGCCATCTTGGATGATTGATCGACTGCAAAGTAACAACACTTGGTCAGCACCTCATTAGGAACATTCATGCCATGTTTGGTTTCATTCCATTCACTGGTTCTCTAAAAGAAGACATTTGTATGTATTTCCCATAGGGTCCGATGTTAAACTAAGTCCCCCGCTGGTGGCCATCTTGGATGATGGACAGGCTTCAAAGTAACAACACTTGGTCAGCACCTCATAAGGAACATTCATGCCATGTTTTGTTTCATTCCATTCAGTGGTTCTCTAAAAGAAGACATAAATTTGTATGTATTTCCCATAGGGTCCGATGTTAAACTAAGTCCCCTGCTGGCGGCCATCTTGGATGATAGACGGGCTTCAAAGTAACAACACTTGGTCAGCACCTCATAAGGAACATTCATGCCATGTTTTGTTTCATGGACGACGGCCACCAAGTGATGAGAAAAGCTCACTAGGCCCTTTGGGCCAGGTGAGCTAAAAATAACATTAATATTAGGGTACAGATGCTAAAATTTCCTAGGGTGATTACTAATACTAAATTGAATTTCATGCATTAATCTAATTTTAACTCTTTGTTCTCTTTTTAGGAAAAGCAACCTGCATGTTGATTAATAAATAGAATATAAAAAAGGATTTTGAAACTAAATAATCTCAAAATGATTGTGGCCAAAAATTTTTACAGTTGGCCAAACAGTTACAGAGGAGATTTTTCTTAAAGTTAACAAACAGACATGTTTTTAGTATTGGATGGAGAATGGACAACAAGTGATGTATAGAGCTTAAACTGGCCATTTAGCAATTTGGGCCAGGCAAACTACAGTTAAATATAAAAAAAAATCATAAATAATGCAATGCACATAAGAGAATTTGATCTAGCATTATTATCATGTTTAGAATAATAATAAAATGCTTCGCTGGGGCGCAGCTTGATACGACCGCAGAGGTCGAACCCTGAACAGTTGGGGCAAGTATGGACACAACATTCAAGCTTGATACAGCTCTGAATTTGGATTGTTATTAAATATTTGACACAGCATAGGTTTCTGACACAGAAATAATGTGGTCTAAGAACTTGAATTTTTTTAATTTACCTATTATGGTCCAATGTCCAAAATTAGATTCAGCATATCAAAGAACCCCATATATTCAATTTTTGTTAAAATCAAACAAAGTTTAATTTTGGACCCCAACTTGGACAAACTTGAAAACTGGGCCCATAATCAAAAATCTAAACACATGTTTAGATTCAGCATATCAAAGAACCCCAAGAATTTAATTTTTGCTAAAATCAAACAAAGTTTAATTTTGGACCCTTTGGACCTCAATGAACACCAATTTAAAAAACGGGACCCAAATTAAAAATCTAAAAACACGGTTAGATTTGGCATATCAAAGAACCGCAATAATTCAATTTTTGATGAAATCAAACAAAGTTTAATTTTGGACCCTATCGACCTCAATATGAACCAATTTGATAGCGGGGCCTACAAATAAAAAATCTAAATACATGGTTAGATTCAGCATATCAAAGAACATCATATATTCAATTTTTGTTGAAATCAAACAAAGTTTAATTTTGGACCCAAATTTGGACCAACTTGAAAACTGGGCCCATAATCAAAAATCTAAATACATGTTTAGATTCAGCATATCAAAGAACCCCATATATTCAATTTTTGTTGAAATCAAACAAAGTTTAAATACTGGACCCTATCTTGGACCAACTTGAAAACTGGGCCCATAATCAAAAATCTAAACACATGTTTAGATTCAGCATATCAAAGAACCCCAAGAATTCAATTTTTGTTAAAATCAAACTAAGTTTAATTTTGGACCCTAATGACCTTAATGTAGACCAACTTAAAAAACAGGACCCAAAATTAAAAATCTAAATACACGGTTAGATTTGGAATATCAAAGAACCCCAATAATTCAATTTTAGATGAAATCAAACAAAGTTTAATTTTGGACCCTTTTGACCTCAATATGAACCAATTTGATAGCGGGGCCTACAAATAAAAAATCTAAATACATGGTTAGATTCAGCATATCAAAGAACATCATATATTCAATTTTTGTTGAAATCAAACAAAGTTTAATTTTGGACCCAAATTTGGACCAACTTGAAAACTGGGCCCATAATCAAAAATCTAAATACATGTTTAGATTCAGCATATCAAAGAACCCCATATATTCAATTTTTGTTGAAATCAAACAAAGTTTAAATACTGGACCATATCTTGGACCAACTTGAAAACTGGGCCCATAATCAAAAATCTAAACACATGTTTAGATTCAGCATATCAAAGAACCCCAAGAATTCAATTTTTGTTAAAATCAAACTAAGTTTAATTTTGGACCCTAATGACCTTAATGTAGACCAACTTAAAAAACAGGACCCAAAATTAAAAATCTAAATACACGGTTAGATTTGGAATATCAAAGAACCCCAATAATTCAATTTTAGATGAAATCAAACAAAGTTTAATTTTGGACCCCAATTTGGACCAACTTGAAAATTGGGCCAAAAATCAAAAATCTACATACATGTTTAGATTCAGCATATCAAAGAACCTCATATATTCAATTTTTGCTAAAATCAAACAAAGTTTAATTTTGGACCCTTTGGACCTTAATGTAGACCAATTTGAAAACTGGACCCAAAATTAAAAATCTAAATACACTGTTAGATTCGGCATAACAAATAAATAAATGTGATCAAAGATTTTACAAATCTAATGCGCCATACTGTGCAATTAAAGATTTCTTCTTGAAATTTTTCAATATTTGAAATTTGAAAAAAAAATAATATTTGAAGAATAATTTTTTTAATTTCTGAAATCTGAAATGAGAAAAATTGACCCCCCACAATTTCTTTTTATCCCCCCCCCCCCCCCTTTTTTCCCCTAAAAAATTCTTTCTCTCATGATATGGTCATAATCTCAATTCAAATTTCCAATGGAGTTGGCAACCATAATTACCCATTTAAATTTACCATAGTGCTAACTTAATCTACTTTATAATAGAATTAAAAATATAGTGTCAAATCTTTCATATGGATTTTTTTGTAAAAAAAAAAGATGCAACATTTGCAGATATTTTTACTGGTCTTCCTTTATAAATATGCATTTCTTTAAACATAATTCAAAAGCAGTGTAAGGGAAGTAACCAAAACGTTGTATTTGGATTACCTCCCTTACACTGTTTTAAATTATCTTTATTGTTCATTAACCATTACTTTATACATAATTTAAAAGCAGTGTAAGGGAGATAATTTCAATGATGTATTTGATTTATCTCCCTTACACTGCTTTAAATTATGTTTTGTACTGAAGTATTTGTCCATTAACCAGGACAACCTTGTTTTTCCCCCTTTTTTGCCCCTAATTCCTAAACGGTTTGAGCCATAACCCCCCAAAGCAAATCCTAACCATCCCTTTGTGGTATGGAAACTTGTAGTATAATTTCAGAGAGATCCATACACCGTTCCACAGTTATTGTCTGGAAACTAGAAAATGCTTATTTTTGGCCCCTTTTTGGCCCCTAATTCCTTAACTGTTGGTACCATAACCCCCAAAATCAATCCCAACCTTCCTTTTGTGGTATTTAACCTTATGGTCAAATTTCAAAAAGATCCATTTACTTAAACTAAAGTTAGAGTGCGAAAACCAATGTGTCTTCGGACGACGATGCCGGACGACGACGACGACGACGCCGGACGACGCCAACGTCATACCAATATACGACCACAAAATTTTTTTGCGGTCGTATAAAAATTGAAAATCAGGTAAGTTTTTGATTGATAAACTGACCCAACAAAGTATGGTAAGCCATGCATGCATGTCTTTTGGTCTTCAATTGGTTAAAAAAGAAGTAGTTAAAAAAATAACTAAAAATATAACCTAAACCATGCATACATGGATAACCCTTACAAGTCAGATTAGTTTTAACATGTTTAGAAATAAATTATTTTACCAAATATTCCAGATTTCAACTGTATTCTAGTTTTAAATAATTTCTTGTTTTCATTACTTTTTAATTAAAAAATGCACATATTGATGTTAACATATGCTTCAATTTTCTAAAAGAACATTATATATTTACCTTTACCTACAAAGATATATATCTGGGTTAGTTTGTTAGTTATAATAAAACAAATGTTGTGATAAGCTGAAACATTTATTTATTTTATCAATCTCAATAATGCAGAAATTATATAACTACATGTGTCTTCCCTAACCAACTCCAACACTTGAATGTAACCGATATAATTTAAATAAATGATTTCATATTCTATGAAAAGCACTATTTCTAAAGTGTGTAGGACAAGTTATGCAATGAACAAAATACAACTCATCAATGATCTAGGCATTTCATATAAGACTAAAGGGAAGTTACTCAAACATAATTGTATTCTGCTAATATTGAAATTTTCCTCTATTCTTTATAAATTTTGCCCATTATTCTCATTCTTTATATTCTAGCTATATAGCCCTCAATTATTCTCTACTCTTTTTTTTTTTCCTTTTGGCCCATTATTCTCTCTTACATAAACACCATCCACATGATCCAGACTCTTGTGTGTATTTGATGAGAATCAACTTGGAATAACATATCATACATAAATCATGCTTATGTATCAATTTTGTAGAAATCCTACCATAAAAAGGCATCTCTAAAAATATTGACTTTAAAGAAAACAGTTTAATACCATATTCTTTTCATTTATTTTTGGCGCCTACAGTGAAGAGCATAGAAGTGCTGATGGACAGACAGAAAAAAAAGATAGATCTTTATTCTCATTAACTTAATTACATAGTTAGAGATGAAAATATATACAATATAACATATTTTGCATGTGTGAAAATTACATATATAACTAGTTTCACCAGGAGGACAGACTTTCACTGATATATAATTTATAAATCTACACAACTTTTCTTGTGAGACAATATTGACTGTAGTGAATACATTATTAAATTTAAGAATATTAACATTTGTATAACAATAGTGTGGTAAATATTTATATCGTTCTTTTTTAAAAAAAGGGCAAGACATGACATAATGGAATTCATCGCCGATGTCAGCAGATTCACAAAGGTGACATACTCTCTCTGGTCTTTGAACATTATGTCACCTCCCTGTCTCCACTGGTAAATGGTGATTGCCACATCTAAATTTACATAATTTCAGTGCATTGTTTAATGATAAAACTGAAAAATACTTTCAAATTTAAGTTTAGTTTTGAATGATTTATAACAAAAACCTTTTGATGATTGATTTACATATGCAAGCCATTCTTGTCTAAACTGATCTTTTAACTTTTGTTCAATGCTTAATACAATCCATTGTTTTGAGATATAATCTTGATTTTGCCATATATTTGACATTCCACAATTATCAAAAATACTTTTGATAAATGACAACCATTTGTTTTCAATTCCATAATTATTATAATTAATATATATCAACTTATATAACATTGACAAAATCTTGTTATCAAGTGTGTTATCAAGAAGACTGCATCAACATTTTATCATCCGTAATTTAACGTATACAGAAATCGGATATCTTCCCAATTCCCCATAAATCATAAAATTAGGAGTCAATCTTTTTAACCGTAAAACATGTTTACAAAAACTCAAATGTACCCTTTCCAAAATGATTTAGGTTGCCAACTAGTTCTGTGGGGTCATGCTTACTATTGATTTTCTCTTGAAAGAATTAATCATAAATATAGTTAAAAAAAAATTAATAAACAAATCAAAATTGGTCTTTCAGTGCTACTTCAATTTAATTAAGATAAGAGGTCATGCACAAATTGCATGAAAAAAAATGTGTATTGTTATTTACAAGGATTTGTGTACTATACAAATCCTTGTTATTTATGAGTTAAAATAACACTTAATCCTAAATCATTTCCTCTTAATTAGTCAAATGTGTATATATGCATGTATCGGTATAAGTAAAAATTCGTAAGGGTTCCGCGGAACCCAGTGTCTCGCCTACTTTTGCTGTTAATCACAGGCTCAACAAAAATGTGGAAAAAAATTAATAAAAATATTCCTCTCTAAACTATCTTTTGATTGTAAGTAGCTTCTGTCCAAGTTTAGTAAAAATCCAGGATAGTTTATGAATCTAATAAATGTTTTAAAAACTTAAACTGCAGACTGTATGTAATGTTAACTGGAAGAAAAACTAAGTCCATTTATAAGTAAAATACGGAAAAAATGGAACAAAATTTTAACAAAATTTCCATCTAAATACTAGCTTTTAATCATAAACAAGCTTCTGTCCAAGTTTGGTACAAATCCAAGATAGTTTAAGAAAGTTGTTAAAATTTTAAAAACTTTAACCACAGAGTGAATGTAATGTTAACTGGCAGAAAAACTAAGTCCATTTATAAGTAAAATACTGAAGAAATGATTTTTTTTTTTACAAAATTTACTTCTTGATACTATCTTATGATCATAAACAAGCTTCTTTCCAAGTTTGGTAGAAATCCAGGATAGTTTAAGAAAGTTGTTAAAATTTTAAAAACTTTAACCACAGAGTGAATGTAATGTTAACTGGCAGAAAAACTAAGTCCATTTATAAGTAAAATACGGAAAAAATGGAATTTTTTTTTTACAAAATTTACTTTTGGATACTATCTTATGATCATAAACAAGCTTCTGTCCAAGTTTGGTAGAAAACCAGGATAGTTTAAGAAAGTTATTAAAATTTCAAAAACTTTAACCACAGAGTGAATATTTGTGGACGCCGCCGACAACAACGACGACGCCGACGGAATGTAGGATCACTATGTCTCGCTTTTTCGACAAAAGTCGAAGGCTAGACAAAAATGACACTTAATCCTTGCCCTTGGGCTACCTTAAATATTATTATGGTCTTTTTAAATCATTTCAAGTGTTTTAGCACTTTACAATAATAATTTTGTTGCATTCTAGAGGGATTTGGCTAATTTGAGGTAACAGTTTTAGATTGCACTTCCAAAAAAGAAGATGCTTTAACATGTTATTGTTAACAAACTTTCAAATGAGCTCAATTGTATACATGTATAGCCTGATCATTCTATATTAGCCTAACCTGCAGATTTAAAGAACTAGCAGAAAAAAAACAAAAGATTTAAGCCAAGAGGTTTTAAATCCTTTCCTAAGCTATAGTATTTTTGCTGATAGTTGTCTCATTGGCAATACTACCAAATCTAATTTTTCAATCCTATCACATCTCGTTTTTATATTTCTATATTTTACAATTCAAAGATTTTCTTGGTTAAATCAATTATATTCAAACAGAGGGATTGGATATAGGCTAAACCTATATAAATCCCTCCTATACAAGATGGAATGAATAATAATTGGTTTTAACATATAACGTTAATTCATACATTTATAGTCTCAGTGATTCAGGGAGGCAACCCTCCCTCATCTAACAATTGCTATTATATGAAGATTATTCTTCAATAACAGTTTATAGTTTGGTGGACCTATCCGGTAATCTAGTGAATAGAATGCTAAAAATCATATAGATCATAATTATGTTACGTTTCTAAAAATAAAAAGTTAGTAGCACTCTAACTTAGTCTAAGACGAATGTAGAGTGATTCTTTATGTTATCACTCACTGCGACAAAAACTATCTAATATCTTTATAACTTATATACATGTTAACACAATCTGAATCAGCTGACAATATCAATATATTTCATTACAGCTATAATTTGATCATGGCATTTTCTTGGATATATAAAAAATTTCAAACGTTGTTTTACCTTAACTTTTGTTTTTTTATTTCCGACATCACCGTTCGAATCTTGGGTGTTATCTTGTTTAGTGGGCAGTTCGGTTGATTCTTCAGAAGACGACTCCATAATACCCCAAGGACAAATTCCAAAAAGTGTGATTTTCTTCAAAACAACCTTGACTGGTAATGGTTGTTATCGTGCAGAGAAAGAAGACATGACCTATTGGCAGGATACCAGTGTACGTCAACATTTTTCATTGACAATGTTTGGCGCCAAAGTGAAATAAATCACGTTACCGAAAATTACAGTTGGACATACAACTTACTACAACGACCCTACTTTAAGGCCGTATAGATTATGAATTTATTCCACCGGCGTATTTTTCAAACCAGAAATTTATTTTTACATAAACGAGTCATCCTCCTCCAACCATTTTCCCCTCATGTTAATATAAGGTCTCAGTTATGATTAATGATGAAATGGGCTATGCTTTTATTCAGTAGGAGATGAGAGGCCGCCCGGGTAGGATATATCATATATGGAAATAAACAGATAATATATAATCATAAATGAAATAACATTTTCATCAGATTCAGTTTGAGAAAAATTGAAGAAAATCCAGCTCTTGATGTCTTAAATAGTAATTTCCCTTGTAATTTCATTACAGTTTAATTACACTTGTTTTCAGGTATACGCTAGTACAACATTTGTTTACGATTTACTATCAATTGCTAGTTTACTATCCACACGGCAGAGTTCTCGAAAAGTGGAAAAAAATCCAAAGGACTGCCACAATTATTGTAATTGACAATAGAAATGTTAGTGAGGACCAGCAGATTTTCTACAAGGACCACCAGGCTAAAACAGATTTCGAGAACTCTGACACGGCATATTATCAGCGACCGCTGTGGACTGAACAATTGGCAGTAACAGAGACATAATACTTGTAATATAAATTATGTCTCTGGTAGTAAATCGTAAAACGATTCAGAGATTGACATATTGTGTACACACCTATTTATTGTTGAAAACTATATAGTATGTTGTCCTCTATATATGTCATTTGGTTGGTTTTTTTTTGTCGTTGGATTCAGTGCTGTCTCATTTACCTATATCGGTCACATCACCTTTATTTAATATAATTTGATTTCCGTTTGAGTGTACTTTTAAATCGATTCATGCCAAATTATAAAACTGACATGTAGGTTTATTGAGAATACATTTATTACTTTTCTTCTTCTCAAAAATAAGCACAGAGGAAGATTAATCGAAGTGAGGTCTGCCTAAATGCAATGTGCACAGTAAAAAAAAAGTCATACGTTTCATTGTTTAATCTCCAACCCTTTTCTTTTCTCCTATTTTTTCAACTGTAATCGGTGACCAATTTTGCAGACATGTGGCATTTAAACGAAGTCTATTGATCTGCATCTTATATATATTTTTCTTGTTTTTGGCAAAAGAATGTCATCCTTTATACCTCGGCCAAGACACACAAAGAATAAAAATCAAGAGAAGATACCATGAGATGATCGAATCAAAAGCAATTGACGTGAAAATAAACGACAACACTTTTTTTAAAATATGACGAAAAGAAAAAAAAACAACGGTTTACAAAACACTACACAAAAAAACCAAAGTCTGAACATCACAAACACCACTTAAAGACCGAGTTTGAACTCAGGTAGTCTGGAAGGGTAGTATCCTGTTCAATTAGTGACACCCTTCGTGTTACCAATGACTTAAAAATCCACTGATAAATCTCATTTTGGTGATTTAATCGAGCTGTCATTTGTAAAACCATGATGGCGCCCATATTTTTGTTCAGGCGAAGGGGTAACTACAACATATACCAATAAGAACAATTGGTTCAACAGCTTCGTTGTAAATACAGATCTTCTCTGTCAAGGTAATCACCATCTAGGATAGAATACTCCATATGCTTGTGCTGCTGGAATATGGCTATATAGACAAATTAACGATTGGAACATTAGAATCATCTCTTTGATCGTAAAGTTCAGTTCTCGAACCACCCTTAAATAGTCAAAGCTCTATAGAAGTAAGCCAAAGTATGGAGCAGTCTGTGGTATCTTTAATTTCAATTTCAATGGGATATATGATCGTCGACATAGTCACAAAGCCTTTAAATTGTGCAGGAAAAGACATCCGCTATATAGAGAAACGTGAAGTTAAAGGCAAATGTTTTCTTCTTTGCCTTTTCTTGAAAAAGGATTTTGTATAAAATCTGACCCCGAAACAAACAAAGGAACTTCTGAAATACAATGTGTCAGTTTACTAAATCCACGTCTCATATATAACCTCGAATTAAGTTTTCATTTGGTACATTTTTATAGAAGTTAAGTTTTCACACGTGTGTTGTCTGCATTTATTGTTGAAGACCAAAGGCTTGGTTTCGTGTGGATTTACCAAGAGACAACAATAATTACAAAACATCCTTAAGAAGTCAAGTTCAGGGTTGGATCCAGCCATTTTTAAAAGGGGGATTCCAACCCTGGAGAAAGGGGGATTCCAAACATATGTCCCCATTCAAATGCATTGATCGTCAAAAAGGGGGGGTTCCAACCCCGGACCCCCCTTTTTTCCTTGGAGCCGCCACTGAAGTTAATGGCACATAATATGAAGCTTCTTTGTGAGTTAGCACAACGAACACGCCAAAAAGCTTCTACCAAATGCAGTATCATGTGTCGAGCGACCGGTATTTTGCGATATCTAAGACGGTAGAAACAATCTGATAAACGATCTGTCGATTGTATTAGCGTAAGCGTGTAAGTGAGTAAGTTAAGAGTAGACAGATATAAACATTACAATACGCAACATGAGCTTCAATGAGCTCTTACAACCGACTTTAAAACATTAGCATAATATGTATACACGAAAAAAACGTATCCAAGCAGAAACATATTGTAGCAAGCAACATTATAAAAGCATAGACAAAAGAACACAAATAAATGCATTGACAAAAAAACACAAATAACAAGCAGGGCTGCCCGCCAAATGAGCCGTTATAAGTAGTACGTACTTAGAAAAACAAGAACTTAATAAATAGCAAACCAAAACACGAAGCTTTACCGGTCATAATTGATTCCACAACTCTGTCGCTACGAATTGGCGGGTAAAGGTTCAATATTTGTATTTATATAAAAAGGTGCTACTACTAGGGGGTGTTAAACGACATTAACTACCCAATAGGGTCTCACACGGTTGGTATGAAAAAAGTGTTCATTATTTAGCATTCTTTTTACTGGAAACAAATACCTTGTATTACGCGAGGTTAAATTTGTATTATTACAGAAATAGGACATCTAATGTTGGGGAAAAAAGAATGATTTAAAAATTTCAAAAATATTTGCATTGAGTTCAGGCTTAAATTTTCCACAAAATCACAATTTTTACATAATTAAAAAAAATACTAAAATCGATGTAAGTAAATATTGATAACATAAATTCTACCAATATTCATGCAATATCCCTGTTGAAAATCTATTTAAATTAAAAACATACGTTTGCAAATGATGACCAAAAGACAAACAATAGTATACAAACTACAACATTGATTAATAATCAAATCAGCGCAGAGCCAAGCTACCTGTAATCCAGGACGATCACTGATTGTATTGCTTCGCACCACGCTGCGAAGATAATGAGGTAGTTTCAGTCGATATACACTACAAAACCAACAAGAAGATCCGGTCGGACAGGACATATCATACTTACCAATTACAGCCATCAAACAAAGATTGTAGAAAATGGTCCTTCTTTGTGAACACCATCAAGGATTGGAATAAACTGTCTCCACAGAGGCGGATTTAGGGGGGGGGGGGGGGCAGGGGACCCGGGTCCCCTTTTGTGGAAAAAATTTGGTTGATTATTTAGGAAATCACTGAAGCATGACTGGAGCATGACCCTCTTTGGCAGTCAGTGGGCCCCCTCTTATGAAAATTTCTGGATCCGCCACTGCTCCAGATATCGCCCCAGCAAAGTCTCTTGAGATATTCAAGTCTCAAGTGACCAACAACTCTAAATAATCAACCCAACAATTTGTTTTTTACCCGTTTTACCTGTTTTTAAACATGCGCAACTTGACAGAATATTCATCATGTTGAACATGTTGAATGTGGACAGTATTTGGAAGAAGAAGAAGAAGAAGAAAAAGATACTTCGGAAAAAACTATCATTTTCTCTAAACATTAACAAAAACACAAAAACAAGTCACATTTACTTATGATACTGCAAAGCACTTGTTGTTACGATAAACTGGAATCCGCTCGTATTACGCTACACCAAAACAAAGTGTAGTAGCAGAGACATATAATACAATGATAGCGTTTCTTTGTTTACATTGAAAATGACGTTTCCGTATTTTCCTTTCTTTTTCAAAATAATTTTTACAGACTTCGTCCCCTTTCACAGGTAACACCTGCCTCATATTACAATTATTATATGTCTCGATGGTCTCTGGTAGTAGTAGTCAGTCGAGGTTACAAGAGCGCAATTAGATGGTACTCAGATTAGAATCCTGTACGGATTCTGAATGGATGATACAGGATTGGAATTCCTTTTAATCGAAAGATTAGCCAATTTCACCCGAATAATTCAGTCGTTGAGCTATTAGCTGATTGGCTCTCTCTTACAGAGAGCACCAATCAAAATCCTGGATTCGTGACGCGTTTTTATTGTATAAAGAATTCAGGCCCTCGCGAGTGGGAGAGTCGATCACGGGGAGGGACTGAATTATTCGGGTTAATCCAATTAGTTTTAAAAAATCCAGAAAATCAAATTAGTTTTAAAAAATCCAGAAAATCAAATTAACATTTTACAAAGTATAGAAAATATTTTCTATTTCTGCACGTCGGAGCCATTAAAAATATGCCTTTTTCATTAAGCGAAAAAAATAGACGATCTTTTTCAACTGCATTTTAAGTCAATTTTTGCAGCATGACCATAAATATGTTTTTGATTGTTTTGCAACACTGGCATTTCTAGTAACAGGAACTGCTACCCGTTTTTTCCTAGTGTAACCTCGAGAACCAGCTTATTTTTACGACAATGGGCCTCTCGTTTTTTTTTTCGGATTATCTCCCATACTCCGATTTTTCAGAGTCCTTGACCTGAAGTGTTCTGATGCAATAATTTGAACGATGAAAAACTGAAAAATCACGGAATCCCGAGCTGTTGTTTCATTTTTCTGTGATAAAATAGTGAAATTATTGTTGATCTTTCATCTTCGGAATGGAAGACGACGAATTGGTAAGAGGGTTGAAAATAAAAGATGAAATGATTAATTTGAATCGGAATATGAGGAAAATATGGCGACTTCCATCCTAGTTCACACGTGTAGTAAATTATTTTAGATCAACATATAGATTATGATATCGTAACATTTCGGCAATTATTTTTTCCATCATCAAATGGTTGTATATGTAAATCAATATATATTGCAGAAGATTGGCCTGCATAAAAACGAAATCTCACGAAACTATCTCGGTCGGGTCGCCGCTTTCGTTTTCGAACCCTGAACCACTTCGGCTTTATATTTGTTCTACCATACTGATAGTTTGATGTATTGTCGTAAATCCACTTCGGGATTTTGATTTTGCCACTCACTAAGATTCGACCTTGCCTAAAAAGTTTCCAACCTCTGAGCCTCAAGACTGAGGCAGAACTGATGTAGTGTTGTACACTACATGTACAGGCAAGGCACATATGATATGGAAAACAAATACCATGTCTGTTTGTTTTTAATTGAAAACTCTGGTTAACAGACTGTTTGTGAAAGAGTCGTCAAATGTTAACAAACTTGTTCTCTACCAGACTCTGGGCAAATGGACCTGATACCTGGTGTCTTTATAAAAAGGGACTTTTAACAACTCTGAAATTGTACTGTCCCGTTAGGTTAATTCATTTATCATTAAGACTTTAAATAATTTTGAATTCTGGAAAATTGATAAGAAATGTATGATGAATACTAGCCCAATTTTGGAGGGTTAGCCATGCATGGCTAAGGGGGTTTAATTAGTTCATACTGAAATATCAGTGTCTGACAGTGAAAGTAAAATGAACCTTAGCCATGCGTGCATATTTAACCCTCTTTAGTTTGTATTCATTTCTTATCAGTTTTCCAGAATTCAAAATTATTCCAGATTCAAATAATTCCTTATTCAAGGTATTCATTAAATTATTAAAAAGACTAACCACAAATTACTTTCGTAACTTTCCACAATAAAAAATAATGAGATCCATTTCCCTGTTATGCAGTTTATCTGCTAGGCTATAAATATACATTACAAATGTCATTATTGCATCAGACAATTTTTGGTATAAAGTGAAGATTGTTTGTTTGTTGAGAACATTCATCTAGATATAGCAAAGGAAACATTATGAATATATCTCTCTGTTTATGAACATTGTACAAAGATCAATAATTCATTGTTAATCTAGATCTGCAGAAATTAAATTATGGTTTATAATGGAGAAAAGGTAAGTTCCTACAATGTGCATATTTTGTACAAATTCAAATTTATCAAATTGCCAATAAAAATTTAGAACAGGCAGGTTGGGGCATCAAAAATATGATACAATGTACAAAAAAGGTTGGAAAATCCTAAACACAAGAATAGATCTCTATGATACAAAATCAGGTATTGTATATTTTTTGTGATGTAATACAGAATTAAAATGAGACCAAAATTTATATGATGCAACTTCTGATCAATAAGTATTTCATGAAAACTAATGTATGTTGTTGTTCTGTTTGATTCATGGATAGTTTAAAAAAATGATTGTGAAAGCTTCAGAATTCCAGGTGATTTGTAAAATTTTAGGCCAATGCATAGAATTTGATCTAATCTGAAAAAGTGCAGTAAATTATTAAAAACAAACATTTGACATGTCAATAGATATAAGAAGATGTGGTATGAGTGCCAATGAGACAACTCTCCATCCAAGTAAAAATTTATAAAAGTAAACCATTATAGGTCACAGTACGGTCTTCAACACGGAGCCTTGGCTCACACCGAACAGTAAGCTATAAAGGGCCCCAAAAAATTACTAGTGTAAAACCATTCAAACGGGAAAACCAACGGTCTAATCTATATAAAAAACTAGAAACAAGAAACACTTAAGAACCACATCAACAAACGACAACTAATGCATTTATATATGCATCTGAATTATCAGATTGACGTTTGTCCAAAATTATCATACATTTCTATGAGTGTAATTTTCACTATTTGTATAAATATATTTAAAAAACCCTTTACAGACACCCTTTGATCCTTCTGTGATGAAGAAGAAAAAGAAAAAGAAGAAGGTACCATTTGATTTAGATGCAGCTATGGGTGAGACAGAAGGAGCAACAGATGGGGCACCAACCCCAGAAACAACTGAAATCCAAGAGGAACCGGAGGAAAGCAAATCTGAAAATCAAAGGGAAAAAGTAGATGATGGTAATAAATAATGGAAAATAATTATAAAATACATTTGTAGTGTACATGCATTTTAGATGTATGTGAAAAGACAACATTTAAGATTAGCCAGTAATCAGAGTTCTCACTCCTACAGAAAGTATGAGTCCTAGAACTCCCTTCTCAGAAAATAGATAGTAGTGAAAATTTAATTTGAGATTTCCCATGAACAGAATCAAGATTGCCATATAGTAGGCACAGAGCTAGTAAACTCTTGTTACAGAATTTAAGTTCCAATTTTATACTGATGATCAGCATTTGTTAATCTGGTTGACTTTTCCAATAATGAATTTCTTAATTTCGTAATATTAGCCACACTATAAACCCATGAACACTCTTATGCCTGTGTATGTCCCTGGTACACTATTACTTCACTTTAAATATGAATTCTCTGAAATGTACATTTTATAAGACTGCAGACTGGGGCGTTTATGTGACACAGTGCATCAACATTTGTAATTTTTTTAGTATTTATTTTTACGATTATATTCTGGATTCGGTAATGTGATGTAGAAGAAGGAATTTGTTTGAATATTTTTCAGATATGTCATTAGAATTTAGCCTTGGGATGAAAAAGAAGAAAAAGAAAAAGAAAGCATTTGAACTTGATGACTTGGGAGATGCTCTGCCTGTAAGGATAACTGTATTTAAAGTATAAAGTTTAGATCTTGTTTCAACAGCAATTGAAAGTGTTGTAATCATCAACGAACAATCAATTCATGATTTTATATGCCCGTTTACGGGACGTATTATGGTATATCCTTGTCTCTCCGTCCGTCGTCAACATGTCGGACAGTAACTCCAAAATGCTTAAACCAATTTACATGAAACTTTGGTGAATTGTTTATATGTGAGCACCCTTTCAATTTTTATAAATTTTAGATTTCTGAGTTATGGGGTTTTATTCATTAAAAAAGGGTGATTTTCCAGTTTTCGACAATCACTCAAAAATGCTTTGAGTAGTTTCATGAAACTTTGGTGAAGTATATCTATTGACGTAAGCTCCCTTTGGATTTTTATAAATTTTAGATTTTATAAAAAAGGGGGGATTTTCCAGTTTCGGACAATAATTTAATTTTGGATGTAACGCATCTTCTGATTGGCTGACGTTGTTTTGTTTATCAACTCATAGACATAATTTTGTCATGTGACCTTGATGTCATCAACCTTTTTTCATGATTTACTCCGGTTTAAAATGGAATTAAGAATTAAATTATAAGAAATGACTGTAATATTTTTTCTGTCTATTCGAAATAACATAAAAAATGTGGTGCACACTTTAAAATAACTGACTACGTGGGTTATTCAGTGTGCACCACATTTTTGATGTTATTTCTTCATAGACAGAAAAAATATTACAGTCATTCCTTAAATAACTCAAAAGTGCTTTGAGCAGTTTTCATGAAACTTTGGTGACTGGTTTATATCTATTTAAATAACCTCCCTTTAGTTTTTTATAAATTTCTGATATGACATTGAGGATTTATGGAATGTTGTTCTTTGAAAAAGTGATGGGCATTATCACGCACTCATGGCGCAGCTCTTTATTTTAAAAGCCTTAAAAACAGAGAGATCTGATAGGTGTACTTAAATATACATATATTTGTAAGTACACAAATCATTTTATGATTGGCTGATATAATTAAGTGATTTATATTTAGCAGGGAAGAATACCTGGCCTTTTAAAATAAGTGAATTTGTCAATGTGGTAAATGAGGCCCAATTTAAATGTAGAGACCAGTTTTTTTGAGAGATTCTGTATTTCTATTTGAGAGTTTATTCTTGTCCAAACAGGCACATTCATCTTAGCATTTGGTTGTCTGTTTGGGAACTTTTCATAGGGGTGAAATGTAAGTTTTGTCTATTATTTTGGAAACTGCTATAAATAGAGAAAATCTAGCAGGAGCAGAAATGTTCAGAATGTTGAGCTCTACCTATTGTGTATTTACGTTGAAACTGTCAGACAATTTCTTATTGGAGTTATTGCACAATTTGACAAATTTTACTACTTTTTTTCCATTTTGCCTATTATCTTGAAAACTATAATAGATAGAGAGAAACCTTACACAGCAAAACTGATCAGCAAGGCAAGATATTCAAATAAGTTATAATAGCAGAAATCGTCAATAAACTTCTTATTAGAGTTAATGTCCTTTCATGTCAATTTTTACATTTTTTTTGTCATTTTTGCCTAAAATCTTAAAAACTACAATTGATAGCTAGAAACTGAAAACAGCAAAAGTGATCAGTAAGACAAGATCACCAAATAAGTCTAATAGCCGAATTCTTCAGTTGACTGGTTATTGAAGTTATTGCTCTTTAATGATGATTTTTACCAATTTTTGGTGCCTATTATCTTGGAAACTATAAAAGATAGATAGAAACTTTAAATAACAAAAGAAAATGGCGTCCATGACATGTGGTTATGCACATGTTACATAATTATATCTGATAGTCAGATTTTTCTTTTCAAAAGGGATTTATATGTATATTGCAATAAATTATTCAGAAGGAGGTACATTCAGTTTAAATTATATTTCTGATTCTGTCAGCACTTAGAATTTTATCAAAATTCTCCAAACACACTGTACTGCTCTTGTATATTTTATAAATAGATTCAAACCATTTGAATTTTAAGGGCATCTAATTCACATTTCAAAGGAAGACAATGAATAAAGACAACAATTTATTAAGAAATAGTTTCTTTTGTTAAGTAAAAACAAAATTTTCTTGTCTGCAAGATTATAATTGCGTAACTTCCAGACCCATTTCCTGTCAGAAAAACATTGAAAATATCCGATTGTGCATGGTTTTGACAATTTTTTTTCTGAATATTCCTATCCTATTTGCCGATATATTCTTATATCTGATATTTGATTACACGATAAAATTAACATTAAACATATAGGGAAGGGTTTGGTGTTTTGAAATTATATTACAACAGCTGATATATTCGTTTAGCCGATATCTGATTAGGTGGAGTCTACTTTAGATAGGATCGATTCCCCTAAAATGATAATTTTTTTGGCCCTCTTTTGTGTTTTGGGCAAACAGTAAATAAGATAGAGAGAAACTGTAAATAGTAGTCTACAATGTTGAAGATGCACTGTGTGCCACATAGACCTAGGTGAGCGACACAGGCTCTATATAGTCTCTAGTTTAAAGTGCCTTTCCCAGGAGCCATATATGTTTAATTGAAACAGCCCTGATAGATAAATAGTAGGGATATATTTTAAGTCAATACTAGGGGGGGGGGGGAGGGGTCTAGATCTTGTTTTAATGTTATTTATGCATGTACATGCAACTTTCATGCAATATTCTTCAATTTGTTTTTGGGAATAGCAAAAGAAGAATCTATAATATTCATCCCACTTGAAAGATATCAAGGGTGATCGAACTACAATAGTATAACCCACATTCTTGTTGCCAACATGCAGATTAAAAGAAAATATTTGAATAAGAACTCTGAGGAAGCAGTTAAGATGATGTACATTTTAACTTAAATATTGACTAGTGGACTATACCCTTCAATTTAGTTCGAGGTCATATTTTAAACTGTCACTGTGGAAATATGGTGAGAGGTCAAGTATAAAGAGTCTTCACACTTGGCCACAGGACCACTAGCCTAGGCTTGTAAAATTACCATCAGTTCTGTAAGAATTTCTTTCACAGGCCAATAGAATCTATACAAAATTTTTCCAAGAATTAGTGTTAGGGAAAAGGCTTTGAAATTCCTTTTAACATTGATATTTTTATTAAAGACTTGGCACTATCAGAAGATTTAGGATTTTTAATCTTGTAGTCACAAACAACCAATTTTCAAGACATAAAAATATATACTTGTTTAGGAATCACGAGCTTCAGAATCTACACAGCCCCCAGAGGATCAAGATGGGGGAGCGGACGAAGAAGCCCCAGCAGACGAAGATTTCAATTTAGCTCTTCCAACTAAAAAAAAGAAAAAGAAGAAGAAGGTTGACTTTGATGCACTTGAATCAGAAGAACCAATGTTGGATGAAGGTAGGAAATCTAGTTTGATAACTTGGTAACTATGTATATAACAAAATATTGTTATTGAGAACTTTTTATATATACTGTAACAATGATGTTTTTGTGCACCAGAATCCATTATCAACACCACAGAACGGCATTGGGAAAACTTTATCTTGACCCCTTTCTCATGATTGAGCTGTTTTTCACAATTAATCCTTTTTGTCAAATCTACAGCTGTCTAGATATTTATAGCCACCATATTTGTCTGTTCTGCCACAAAGATTTTGATAATATCATTTCAAGTGTCTTCACATTTCAACATTTATTACGTTAAGCAGATTTCGTTGTTGTATCAATGACTCCTGTTACTCATGGTCGATGAAATGCTTGACACTTATAAAAATCACCCAATTGCAAGTCCATTGCTGATTGGTCAGTTGAAACATTTTTGAAATCAGCTAATGGGATGGGACCTGAAAAATATCTGGAAGAGCTTTTTTACTAAATTTTTGTTACAATGCCAGGTTTTAAAAGTTTAATTTGCCGAACGTGTGATTAGGTCAGTTCGAGGGAAACCAAGGCTTCCAAAACGGTCATATATGCCGGACATTTGTATAATGTCCGGTAAAAGTCCGGCTGGGCAAAGCATGAAACGGTCATCTACTTTTTAGTTTTCAAGGCTTTAAGAGACGGTCATTTTAACATAATTCGCGATCTTTTTGACCCAACATTTTGCCTTTAACAGCCACACATTTCCGGTCATAAAAGTGACATGATCATTAAGTACTATCAAAACAACCCCTACTTTAATACCTTCTCATTTTAATCAAGGCTAATTAGTTGTCAAACAGCTGAAATTTACCTGTTCAGGTGACAGGTAAACTATTTTGAACCGGACATTGATCGGTCTATTCAAAGTTATTTTCTTACATTTCAGCGGTTTGCATCTAATTAATTTAGTCAAAAAGATTTAAATTATCAGAAATACGTTTACAAATATGATTTGATGAAAAAATTAAAAAGGTGAAAATGAAAAATCGTCATAACCACGTTGTTTGGACCTAGAGACATGTCTCTGTTTGAACTAGTACACGTGTGAGCATGTGCGCAGGTGTGAAATTTAATTATGCATCCTGATTTCTTCAAAAAATGCTTAAATTGTCATTGATACCTTTATCTCACGTTTATTTCGAATATTTTCATGAAGAAATAACGTAGAAATAGCAACTTCCACTCATTCACGCTTTGCAAACGTACACGGAATTTACGTATCCGTCTCTGGTCCATGTTTTACCATTGTCAAGATAACATCCGGTATAAAAACGAAAGTAAAGTTTTTGACAACGTTATTTTGCACAAATAAAGAGTCTAAGGCAGATATAAGTACGCTGATGTTGCACACTTCAAATGATGCACTGCCAATTTAACAGTTTACGTCAGAACTTTGAATTTGAATCAAAGAAAGTTTAATATCGTTTTTTTTTAATGTCAATCATTGGGATGGCCAACTCGGCAACTGATTACCATAATTGCCTTTTGTTTATTTAGTCTTGAGGGATTAAAATCGGGATAATATATAAAATGTCCGGCTGGCTAAAAATAATTTTGGAAGCCCTGAGGGAAACCACTAACTGTAAATCAATAATATTTGGTATGTAGTTGTATAAGTATAAGAACATCATTTCCATGGAGATTTTTTTTGCACCTCCTCTCTGTTGTGATTAATTGACTTATGAATTTTTCTTGTTTATATCATGTCAGTTTAAGGGAATCCCTTACGATTGGTCAATAGTATATTTTATATTGTTGTATTAGCATTGGCATATCTCATTTCCATGGAGAATACTTGGCCCTAAACCTCTAGTTATGGTTCATAACTTTGGACTTTGGATGTTTTGCATAGTTAACATGTTAAAGTATTACCATTTTAATATCAAAATATCATACAGGCCAGACATAACTCTGTGTCAGCAATTTCTATTTTAATTTAAAAGTTGATGAAGCAGAAGAAGCAAAGAAGGAAGAGAGATTAACAGGCGGTAGCTCTGGGAAATCCTGGTTGGACTCTGATAGAGATTACACATATGATGAGGTATGTTTCCAGTGGTAGTTCTGGGTAATTATAATCCCACTCTACATTCACCTTGTCTATCCCATTGTCCTATTGTTGGTCTGTTTATTTAATATGTTTAACAAATATAGCCATCACACTTTTTTCATGTAATAATGAACAGAAAGACAAATATTTTATCAGCAGTTTGACAGTAATGAGTTGTCTCGTGTATGCACGTTTCAAATCTGTCTGACACTTACTTCCTGTATGCCAATACTTTGAATTTTTCAATATGTTGAATGAAGATAAATATTCTTTTTGATTTAATTATTGTAACAGAGATTACACATATTATTTGTTACAATATGACCAAAAAAAAAAAGTTTGCTTTCTTGTTTTGGTTATTTGAAAAGACTTTTTACTTTACCATTTATTAAAAGGAAAAAAATACATAGTGAATATGAAAGTTGTACATTGGAAGTGACTGAATAGAGAAATAAAAAAATAGTACTGGTACTTGCATAATTTCCTAAAAGGCACAGTCTGGTAGTAAAATATAAATCATGACACACAGTGAAGTGTAAAATGTTTTTTTTAATGTTTTTCAGTTACTGACACGTGTGTTTGATATAATCAGAGAGAAAAATCCTGACATGGTAACTGGTGAAAAGAAGAAATTTGTTATGAGACCTCCTCAAGTGCTTAAAGTTGGTACTAGAAAATCTTCGTTTGCAAATTTTGCAGATATTTGTAGATTGTAAGTTTATACAGCTGTTTTCTTTGTTTTTGTGACGCTGCAACTACATGATGCCCTGCTTCAAAACCGCTAAATATAGAAAATAACTATACAATTTATCCACAATTTTATTTTTATTTTTATGCTTACATTCATATTCAATTTTATCTCTATTGTATAACATTTTATTAATTTCTTTGCATTTCATATTTATTGCAATTCAGTCCTGGCACAGGACATTTAGGTTTTTATACCGTTATCTATCATTCCGGTCAATGGCGAAGTAAACCGCAATTGTTGTACTGCAGTAATCTATAACACTATGTAATTGTCCTGACGATTCCACCCCCGTGGTGAAACTAGTCGACAAAATAAAAGATACTGCAACTTAGTGATAGCTTTAGTGTTGTTGTCTTTGAATCTTTTTGTTTTTGTGACTTTGTAAGAAAAGAAAGTCCTGTATGGGCTATCTATGACTATTTTTTATTAGACAATTAAAATAAGCATGACATTAGGTGTACCGTCAGCTTAGATGTATGAGGTTTTGTGGATCATATAATTTTTTTACATTTAATTGTGTTACGTAAACTGGAATATAGATAATTGTCTTTATAAAATGTTACATAGTCCAGCCCATTAAATCTGGAGTGTCCATCTAATGTTCTAGGATTAATGCATATGGGAATACAATTTTTGCCAGAAGGTTGGTATATGAGTATTTAAAAGACAGCATGAACAGTAAATGTTGGAATTTATATATATGATAACAATATATTAAAATTTGCCTTGCTGTAAATGCTTGATAGTACATTCAAGCATATATTTGCTGACAAATATCATTAAGTATCTAGAAGTTTTTGGAAATATAATAAAAAGATTTAATGAATTTTTTACAATCTTGTAGGTTACATCGACAGCCAAAACATGTGTTAGCTTTCCTGTTGGCAGAATTGGGTACAAGGTAATATAGAAATGAAAAGTTGTTTTCCAGTGCTAAGATAACATGTTATAACTTTCTTGTTTAAAAAAATGCATTTTGACTCAAAATTTAAGTTCTAGTTGTAAGAATAGATCTGGGTATAAGCATTCTACATCTTTGAAAGGTAAGATGTTCACATTATAACTGTAAAGGTTCCAATATAAGCCAGTAAGAAGTGTTTATCAATGATGCCATTTATTGAGTGATCTATTTATTGTTTTCATCTTTCTGTCGATTATAATATTCGAATTAGCTCTCGCCGCGATATAGCCTTTCTGTGCTAATGCGGCGTAAAGCAAACAACAATCAATCAATCTTTCTGTCGAAAATGGATGCTGGTGTCAAAAAGTTGTGTATAAGAAATTGTACTTTGTGTTTTGATTGAAGACAAATGCCATCTAAATAATTAAAGTTCTGTTTTTGGATAATTATCAACTCAATCATTTGGTAGCAACATCAGTGTTACACAGAAACATAGATAAAAGAAGAATAATGATACAAATGCCCCTGCTCAAGCTTGCTTTTCAAACGAAAATGGGATGGATGGAAAGATGGAAGGACGAACGGTCAAGGGTAACAATTAATGTCCCCCATCGCCCTGCGGCAGGGCATAAAATATTGCTAAATAGTATTAAAACAGAACTCTTTGTGACAACTTCACATCAAACATTCACGTTCAGCTAGTTTGAATCTTTTGGTTGGTTAACATTTTCTTCAAAGTAAATGCTCTGTCAAAAGGTTTATCAGTCACCTCCCTGACCACTTTAAAAGTATTTTAACTATTAACATAATATTTTATCTTGCAGTGGTTCTGTTGATGGTAATAACCAGTTGATTATCAAAGGCAAATATAACCAGAAACAGATAGAAAATGTCCTTAGAAGATATATCAGTAAGTAGCAAATCATCAAAATGATAAGAGTGTGATAGAAAATATACACTGTGTGATGCATTTTCAGATTCATAGCTCATTAACTTCCTGTTATCAGTAATGTTCAATTATCAACAATTTGTAGATTGTACATTTTCCTTTGATCTTACGACCTATTATTTTTCTAAATCATGAACATGACCTGATACTAGAAAACATTAGACATTGACATCAGGTATCAGTGCTGCAATGTGACAGGTTCTTATCCATCCATGTCAGTTTGTCAATGAAATGCATGGGACTTCATTCATAAAAACGAACAATTATCACAATGTTTTATACGAGGACAAATATATTTACTTACTATGTAATTTTATTTCATATTCTCAATTTAAAAAAAAGATTGTTTAGATAAATTCCTGATTTAATGAATAATGGCATTCAATTTTTGTCTCGTTTGCGACAAAAGTCACGGAAAATGAGACAAAGGGATTGCTTTTCCTGTGACGGCGTCAACAATTGTCAAAGTTTTCTGCTTAAACTAGTTTTGATAGGAACTACTTGTGATAGATCATTGATATTTAATAGAAAGTTGCATTACTATCAGATCATATCAGTTTGATGACTATTTCAAGGCCCTGCCCCCTAGGTCATGGACCAGTGGCTTTGAATTAATTAAGAATTTTGAATGATAAGTTTTCTTCTTCAGTCAGTTTGATAAGAACTACTTGTGCATGTTGTGATAAATCAAAGATATTTTGCTTAAAGTTGCATTACTATCAGTACGTATCAGTTTGACGATTATTTTCAAGCCCTGCCAACTAGATAATGGGTCCAGCGACTGAATTAATAAACCATGTTGCTGTCCATCAGATTGTTTTTTTCTGAATTGTTTGCCAACAGTCGAGACATATCTCTGTGTCAGCAGTCTATTTGATAGTAACTTCATCAGCTCAAATATCAGCTTGCCCCAGTTGCTTGATATTTTGCTGATGAAGTCAAAATCAAAAAAACAAAAATGTCCTTATTCTATATACTGTGGATTCATTATTATTTGTTGGATACAAATTTTCGTGGGTACACGTAAATCACGAAATTAAATGTTCCAACGAATGACAAATTTTCTGTTGGCTTGTATTCAGACTTCGGCAAAACCACAAAATTAAATATCCAGGAACATGATAGTTTTCCTTAAACCACGAAAATTGGTAATCACGAAAATAAATGAATCCACAGTATATTCTTTAAGACATAAAATGACCATGTATGAAATTTTCCTCACATTCGTTCTCAGGATCTACATATCCAGGCCATTCATTAGGAGGTGGTACCCGGTACTTTTACCCTCCTATGCTATGGACAAGTACCGCCTAAATGTAGGAATTTTTATATAAGGTATTCATGGAATAAATTGAAAAGTACCACCTACAAACTGGGAAAGTACCAGTCAACATAATAGATAATGAAACCCCTGCATATCAGAGCACCCTGCAATTAAGTATCAACATTTATCTAAGCATTGGTTTTCACATCTGTTGCTGTTTACCAAATAAATGGTGGTATTATTTTTGAGCAGTAGCTCACAGTTCCGCTTGTTTCTTATGTATCTGGTGGAGAAATGTTCTTGAAAATGCAGATGACTTTTTCCTTTTCTACATAAGTTTCATCCAAAATCATGTTCATCACCGTAGACATAGGGTGTTTCCATATATGAGAGAATACTAATGAAACAAGACTTAAAGCTTTATTTAAAGGTAGTATATACAAAGCAATTACAAAATAAGCAAGCTCTGTATAGCTTTGAACATGAACAAAACAAAAGCACACCAAACATTAAATACAAATCAGTACATGCACACATAAAATTAAACAAAGAAGGGTATATAGTATATATATGCAGTATTCAAAGTATGATCTATATTTAATGAAACAATATTTTTATTTGCAGAAGAGTATGTTACCTGTCATACTTGTAGGTCACCTGACACGTTGCTACAAAAAGATACTAGACTTTTCTTTCTACAGTGTGAAACGTGTGGTTCTCGGTGCTCTGTTGCTAGCATCAAATCTGGTTTCCAGGCCGTTACAGGAAAGAGAGCTGCAATACGGGCAAAAACCACATAAAACAATCATGGCAGAGCTTAACAATATGGATAAATATATCATCTTAAAATGGCTTAAAAAGCTTGTATCACTTGTCACCTTTAAGTCAAATCAGTTTGAATGTGGGCATCTGTGTACTTGTAATTGTACAATTAATCTGAATGTTGTTGATAGTACAGTGACAGTTTTGTCATGTCAGATGAATGCCAGTGGATTTAAAGAGGAAGATTGGTTGAAAGGACTGATAATGACTAGTATATTTCATTGGATAATTCGGCATTTAAGAGATCAGTGTATCTTATCTTTTCTTAATTTATACAGTTGTAATGATATTTCTTTCATAAATTTACATTCAAATATTGTTTATTCCTTTATTTTCCACAAAGAAGCTCTTGAAATGAAGCTTTGTCTATATAAAAAGGTTTTTTTTTATATATATATAGTGAAATCTTGCTTTTAAAGGTACAGTTTTTTGTGTGCATTTATTATTGCGTTTTTTAAAGAATGCAAATAAATGGGAGGTTAATTACTGTAAATTCAGAAATTATTGTGTGTATTTATTTTTGTGATGTTTGACGAAAGGACAAAAATGGGAAATTAATTATTGCGATTTCAGGAAAAGCTGCATACAGATATATTTTATTTGATATCAGAATGCAAATTTCTATTATTGCAATACTCAGTCGCATATTCACATTGATAAAACTGTGCAATAATTTCTGAATTTGCAGTATATTGATTTCAGTAAATGCTGCATACTATATTAATGCTAATGAAATTGCAAGTTTTTTTTTTGCGATACCTTTTTGGCTGAATTTTTGCAGTAATATAAACAACACAAAATATCTGAAATTGCATTAATTGTTTATAAAAGTATTTAGATATGCTATATTTCAATCAGTTGTTTTCGCCTGAGAGGATCCAGCTGTTACTAGCTATACATAAGGATAAATTTTTGTCATCTGCAGTTTAACATTCACACTTTATGTTTAGGTGATCACATAGCTAATGACACAAAAGGGATTTCTTTTGTTTTGTGTTTTGTTGTGTCACACTTTATGCAATGCCAATGCTGTAAAAATAGACTTGTCACAATTCCACCAAACATGCACAGATTTTTATACGACCGCAAAAAAAATTTTGTGGTCGTATATTGGTATGACGTTGGCGTCGTCGTCGTCGTCCGGCGTCGCTGTCCGAATACACATTAGTTTTCGCACTCTAACTTTAGTTTAAGTGAATGGATCTCAATGAAATTTTACCATAAGGTTCAATACCACAAAAGGAAGGTGGGGATTGATTTTGGGGGTTATGGTACTAACAGTTAAGGAATTAGGGGCCAAAAAGGGGCCAAAAATAAGCATTTTTGTAACTTCCAGACATAACTTGTGTGTAAGTATATGGATCTCTCTGACATTGTACCACAAGGTTCCATATCACAAAGGGAATGCTGGGATTGATTTTGGGGGTAATTGCCTCCAAATTTTAGGAATTAGGGACCAAAAAGGGGCAAAAAACAAGCATTTTTCTAGTTTCATGACAATTACTTGTGTGTTAGTGTATGGATCTCTCTGACATTGTATCACAAGATTCCATATCACAAAGGGAATACTGGGATTGATTTTTGGGGGTAATTTCCTCCAAATTTGGGGAATTAGGGACCAAAAAGGGGCAAAAAACAAGCATTTTTCTAGTTTCAGGACAATAACTTGTGTGTTAGTGTATGGATCTTTATGAAATTGTACTGCAAGGTTCCATATCACAAAGGGAAAGCTGGGTTGGAGTTTGGGGGTAATTGCCCAAAACGTTTAGGAATTAGGGGCCAAAAAGGGACAAAAAAACAAGCATTTTTCTAGTTTCCAGACAATAACTTGTGTTCAAGTGAATGGATCTCTCTAAAATTGTACTGCAAGGTACCATACCACAAAGGGAAAGCTGGGATTGAGTGTGGGGGCGATGAATCATAAGGGGGTTCAAAAAATTTGGGGGGGGGGATTTTTTTTTCCTTTTTTTTCTTATAAATTTTCCATTTTAAATTGGTTATTTCTGATTTATATATAAAAGCAAATAATAATGATATGGTTTGAATAGCATACATGTGAACCTCCCGACAGGAGTACAATAATCCTGTTTTCAGGAGTCTCCTCCCGACCTCCGGTTGAAGAGGAAAATTATAATCCCGTGTATGAAATTTTTCATGAATGAAAAATTTCTGCCCAACATATCATCTCAGGCATCTGGTGTAACTCACATTACCTGAAGTTATATTTTACCTGTAAATCAATTAACATGCATAATTATATGGCTTCACTTGTCAGCTTGGGTGTCAAACATACTGGTAATCAACGATTTTTTACCTCAGGCTAACTGCCGTTGTGTAACAAAAACTGTGTATTTATTGGGTTACTTCCCTTGATTTATCCTGTTTTAAGTTACTTTCCTTTTAATAATGAAAATTTTTAAAAGAATATAAATAAAATATAAATTGAACAAATAATCATAAAAAGATGGTAAATAAATGATTTTAAATGTCTTAGGACAAATAAAAAAATAATAATTTGAAAATTATTTGAGGATTCTATACTTCCTTTCAAGGCTTAAATTGAAATTTATATAATAACTATGACCCTTGTTTTACAGTTAGAATGATTTTCTGAGTATGCAAACAAAAGCTATTTGCAGATAGTTAAACAAATGTTCTGGTTGCAATAAATGTTTTATAGAATATGAAGTAAAAATTTAAAGAACATACTGAAAAAAAAAATGTTAGATTGAACATGTAAAATATAAAGATGGAGAAACTTTATAAGTACAAGGGTACTATAAACATAATAAATTGGATGGAAAGTTGAAGAAAACACACTTTAAAAGACCATTTTTACAGCACACGGTTACATTTACGACAAAATTTATGTCGATTAAAAACCTCCTGATCTGAGTCCTAATCTCCTGACCAAAATTTCCCAATCTCCTGATCTGAGTTTCACAGTCCATCACATATATGAATAGGTAAATTAAAAAATTATAAGTCCTTAGACCACTTTCATTCTGTGTCAGAAACCTATGCTGTGTCAAATATTTAATTACAATCCAAATTCAGTGCTGTATCAAGCTTGAATGTTGTGTCCATACTTGCCCCAACTGTTCAGGGTTTGACCTCTGCGGTCGTATCAAGCTGCGCCCCAGCGGAGCATTTTATTTTACATAGTACATGAAGTTGTGCATCTGCCAAGGGTTGCACTATGCTAATAAATAAACCATACATGTCAAGTATTTCACTATGCTAGTCAATGCATATATGTACCAAATCCATGCCAAGGGTTGCACTATGCTAATCAATAAACCATACATGCTAATTTTTTATTTAAAAGATTTTTGGGGTTTTCCATACTTAAAATTTGGAGATGTCAAGTGATAGTGGAAGACTCGTACTTTTTTCTGGGACATATTGTTTTATATTAACCTTCAACTTCTAGCTCACAAGTAAACAGTGCTCAGCAAGACTTATCACTTTATCTTGAGACATTATTTTTACACCAAGCCCATCAGTCTACTCTTCTTTCTTAACTGCATTCTTGGTGAAGAAGCAGCAAATTCCAAATTTAAAGTCTTTGTTTTGACTCATCTGGGGATCATCCCCACTACCTCCAGCACTTGAGGAAAGTATGCCCTGGGGCCCATGATAATAATAAGCATGTTTGAAGAAAAAAAGTTGCAGATAAAATATAGATCTATGTTAAGCTTAACTTATTAATAAATTGTGGACACATGATCTATTCTTATTGGATTGAACAATTGAACATATTTAGCCCCAGCTTTCACAAGTTCCATTTCTATGGTCAATAGTGACTAAGCTTTCACTATGTTAAAGTAAAAAAAATCACTTAATTTTATGCCCCCGCCTTAGCGGAGGGGTCATTAAGTTTACCCTCTTCCGTCTTTACGTCCGTCTGTAAGTCCCAAAATTGGTTTCTGTTCTCTTACATTAGTTTGCCTCAACCAAATAATATGCAATTATATACAATGCTTATTACCACAAAACACAGATCAAGTTTGAATTTTGGTGGTGTCCATTTTACCGTTCTAGAGTTATGCACCTTTACAAATTGAAAAATTGCTGAATTTTTATACGCCCGTTTACAGGACGTATTATGGTATACCGTTGTCCGTCTGTCCGTCCGTCCGTCTGTCTGTCGTCAACATGTCGGACATTAACTCAAAATTGCTTTCACCAATTTGCATAAAACTTTGGTGAAATGTTTATATCTATTGACGTGAGCTCCCTTTCCTTTTTTATAAAATTTAGATTTTACGTTTCCGAGTTATGGGGTTTTATTCATTAAAAAAAGGAGGATTTTCCAGTTTTCGGACAATAAGTCAAGAATGCTTTCACCAACTTGCAAGAAATTGTGGTGAATTGTTTATATCTATTGACATGAGCTCCCTTTTGATTTTTATAAATTTTAGATTTTACGTTTCCGAGTTACAGGGTTTTATTCATAAAAAAAAGGGGGGATTTTCCAGTTATCGGACAAAAACTCAAAAATGCTTTCAGCAATTCTGATGAAACTTTGGTGAATTGTTTGTATGTATTGATGTAAGCTCCCTTTAGAATTTTATAAATTTTACATTTAACATTTCTGAGTTATGGGGTTTTATTCATTAAAAAAAGGGGTGATTTTCCAGTTTTCGGACAATAACTCAAAAATGCTGTCACCAATTCTCATGAAACTTTGGTGAATTGTTTATATCTATTGATGTAAGCTCCCTTTTTATTTTCATAAATTTCTAATATGACATTGAGAATTAATTGAACTTTATTTGTTTATAGTCTGACAACAGATTTACTAAGTATTGCACAACAGCAAGAAATCTTTAATTGAAAATAAATTCAATTCATATAACCAATTTCAATTTCTTTGAATACATTTATTCAGAAACCTATAATATGTCAAATATTTAATTACAATCCAAATTCAGACCTGAATCAAGCTTGAATATTGTGTCCATTTTTGCCCCAACTGTTCAGGGTTGGACCTCTGCGGGCGTATCTAGCTGCACTCAGCGAAGCAGTTTATTCGTTTCTGTTCTCTAACTTAAGTTTGCCCCAACTAATTGTTATGAAACTTATAAACAATGTTTATTACCACAAAACTCAGATCAAGTACAAATTTGGGTAGCGTCACTTTTAGTTCTTGAGTAATATCCCTTTATAATGTTATATGCAAGCGGGGGCATCATCTGTGTCCGATGGACACATTCCCCATTTATTTTTTATTGATATGAATATAAACTTAACGGCTTACATGAGCCTGCACTTTGTAGCCATGTCATGTTTAAATGATGTATTTTATTATTTTCAAGTACCATTCATAAATAATTTCACTATGCTTATCAATGAGCCATATCCTTGCCAATTATTTCACTTGCTAATCAGTGCATATATGTACCAAATCCATAGCAAGGGGTTGCACTATACTAATAAATAAACCATACATGCCAATTATTTTATTATGCTAATCCATGCATATATGTACCAAATCCATGCCAAGGTTGCACTATGCTAATCAATAAACCATACATGCCAAGGATTTCACTATGCTAATCAACAAACCATGCACATGCCGATGATTTCAATGCTAATCAATGAATCATAAACATGTAGAGGATTTCACTATGCTAATCAATGAACCTTTCCATCGTAAGGATTTCACTTTGTTAGTCAATGGACCATGAACCTACCGAGAGTTTCACAGTGCTAATCAACGAACCATATCGAGCCAAATGATTACACTATGCTAATCATTGAACGATTACATGCCAATGACATCAGTAATCAATGCTAATCAATGAACTCGTGTACATGCCAAGGATTTCACAATGCTAATCAATGAACCATATCAATCCCAATGATTTCACTAATAATCAATGAATCGTGTACATGCCAAGGAGTTTACTACTTATCAATGAACATGTACATGCTAAGGATTTCACTGCTAATCAATGAACATGTACATGCCAGGGATTTCACTGCTAATCAATGAATCGTGTTCATGCCAAGGAGTTCACTACTTATCAATGAACATGTACATGCCAAGGATTTCACTGCTAATCAATGAACTATGTACTTGCCAAGGATTTCACTGCTAATCAATGAACAATGTACATGCCAAGGATTTCACTGCTAATCAATGAATCATGTACATGCCCAGGATTTCACAGATAATCAAGAATCATATGATCCATCCCAAGGATTTCACTGCTTATCAATGAACCATGTACATGCAAAGGATTTATCAATGCTTATCAATGAACTATATCAAGGATTTCACTGCTAATCAATGCACCATGTAAGTCATGTCCAAGGTTTCACTGCTAATCAATGAATCATGTCCATCCCAAGAATTTCACCATTCTAAACAATGAACTATGCACATGCCGGGGATTTTACTATGCTAATCAATGAACCATATCCATCCCAATGATTTCACTTCTAATCAATAATGATGTACACGCAAAGGACCAAAGTAATCACTTCACTTTTCAATGAACTAGTCTATGTCCATGCCAAGGACTTAAGTAATCACTTTGCTAATCAATGAACCATGCACATGCCAAAGATTTCACAGAGAATAAAAAAAAACACCACATGGTACCTATGGTTACAGAAAGTTTGAGAAGATTTTGGGCATATTCTGTAGACTCGAGTCTCACATAAAGTTACTTCGTATAACCATATTAGTCTGCAGATTGGCACCAAAATACATCAGTAGGCAGTTTTCTGTCGTATAACTTTCCTTTTACATTTATTTAAATTTTGTTCTGTTGTGTGTTCTCACGACGATTAGGCATCGTATGGGAAAGCAAATATTCATAGTTTTCTAAAAAAAAAAAAACCCGAGTAAGGACGTCCAGGTTCTAATTAAGGTTAAGGTTTGAAGAAGTAGTTTGACATTAAGAAATATTTATTCTTGATACTGATACCATTTTTGTAAAAATATTTTATTCCATTTATAGCCTTAACAGATATATATAACTGTAAACTATTACACACAGAGGGAACATATATTGGAATGCTACAATACTGTGACAATGTACAATCATACTTAGGAATGTTGGGAATTATACTCGGGAAAGTTGACTGTAGTCTTTATCATTCACGTTCATGATTTGAAAGTGAACGTTTTGCCTTCCAATTATTTGTTTTCGAGTATACCAAAATGAAGGTTATTAATAAACACATGTCGTAAGCAAGTGCGAGATCATGGTTGAATGAACCAGATAAAGACTAAGGTTGTATGAAACCAACCGGGACAGATATTATAGCATTGTTTATAACAAAGGTTCCAGGGGAACTTCTATTAGGCGGAACAAATATACGTTGACAGTATAGCCTCGATTGAATGGTTGAACTGTCACGGAATAGAAGTTCCTTCATAATATAAGTTCCAAATGGAAACAGTATTCTGGAATATTATTTCCACTGGAATAAATATTACAGTAAATGTTCCTAACGGAATAAATGGTATAGAATATTTGTTCCAACTGGAACAGATATTATGACATTGTTTATAACAAAGTTTCCAGTGGAACTTCTGTTAGGCGGAACAAATGTAATGTAATTTAATGTAGCGTTATATCGTCAACATAAACTTGAAATAAACAAAAGGAGATGGGTTTGCACGACAGAAGGTCCTCAATTTTATGGTTCATAAAGGATTTATATAATATACAAATCTTTGGGTTCATTTATTACACTGACCCTGCGTCTAATTTGAAAATGTAAACAAATCAGACATCGACTGGTCAAAATCGACAAGTAATATCCAACACGTTAAACTTTTACCTTTTTCATAATGAATGTAAATTATTTGTTCAATAACACAAAGAAAGACACAGAACAAATTACACAAGGCTTCGTGACTACTCTTCGTCCTGAATGTGCAAATGATATATATTTGTCACTGGACGTTTATCACATGACTCCCGAGAAGTTAAACGATCCCTTTTTATGTCCCACGCCGTAGCGGAGGGGGCATTAAGTCCGTCCTGTCCGTCGTGTACGTCCCCAAAATTGGTTTCCGTTCTCTAACTTTAGTTTGCCTCTACCAAATGTTACGAAACTTGTACACACTACTTATTACAACAAAACACAGATCAAGTTCGAAATTGGGTGGCGTCACTTTTACCGTTCATGAGTTATGCCCCTTTGATAAACATAAAAAATGCTGAATTTTTCGTTTCCGTTCTCTAATTTTAGTTTGCCTCAACCAAATGCTATGAAACTTATACACAATGCTTATTACCACAAAACACAGATCAAGTTTGAATTTTGGTGGCGTCACTTTTACCGTTCTAGAGTTCTGTCCCTTTACAGATGGAAAAATTGCTGAATTTTTCATTTCCGTTCTATAACTTTAGTTTGCCTCAACCAAATGTTATGAAACTTATACACAATGCTTATTAGCACAAAACACAGATCAAGTTTGAATTTTGGTGGCGTCACTTTTACCGTTCTAGAGTTATGCCCCTTTACAAATGGAAAAATTGCTGAATTTTTACTTTCCGTTCTCGAACTTCAGTTTGCCTAAACCAAATGTTTTGAAACTTATACACCATACTTATTAGCACAAAACACAGATCAAGTTTGAAATCAGTGGGTGGCGTCACTTTTACCGTTCTTGAGTTATGCCCCTTTATAAATGGAAAAATTGCTAAATCTGTCGTTTCCGTTCTCTAACTTTAGTTTGCCTCAACCAAAATGTTCTGAAACTTATGCTTATAATCACAAAACGATCTTAACTACGTGAATCCTGCAACTGTATGTTGAAGTTGACTCGTGCATATTTACAAGCGGGGGCATGTGGCCCATAGACACATTCTTCATTTGTTTTTTTTTATAGAAGATTGCATAGGTGGATTTTTCTTGAACCAAGTTGATACATAAATTAGAAACGCCCATATAACGGTTATTGCAGGAATATGAATCTCCCATTTTTTTTCAAAGAAAAGTAAACAACTTTATCATTGCAGGAATATTATTTTCCCCTCTTCTTCTGATTTCCTCTATAATTGAAGTTTTGAAAACTCAATCATTAAATGCATTTGTGTAGGTCTTTTCACATTCGAAATTTCTTCAGTAGGATGGCACCCGGCCAGTGCCTGATCAGCTATCTGTTTACAGTAAACCACGTCACGTGCACTAAACTGGGCTGATTATAAAAAGGTTTCAAATTCTAAGCAGAAAATGGTTAAAAAGATGAGAAAATGCTATTATGATATACTGATTTAACCAACAGTTAAAAGAACAAATCATGGGCAAAATCATGCGCTAAAGCATGTATAGGTTATTGAACAAATTAATACATTTATGGTAATTTTAACATTTCTGGGTTGTTTTTTAAAAGTTCGTATACTTGTTTAATGAGAAAACCAGACTTATGCACAAAATGCCACATTTGTTTTTAAAGACAGTTTTTCCAGAGAGAAAGAAAAAACTTTAAGCAATGAATTGAAGACCCGAAAAAACACAAAACACATCTTAGGATAAATATAGAGAGGTGTGGTATGATTGCCAATGAGACAACTATCCATACAAGTTAAAATGAAGATGTAAGCAATTATAGGCAATCGTACTGCCTTCAACAAGAAAAACCCATACCGTATAGTTGGCTATAAAAGGCCCCGACATGAAATAAATATAAAACAATTCAATTGAGAAAACTAAAGGCCTAATTTACAACAAAACAAATATGACAGACTTGCACCAACGACAACCACTGAATTACAGGCTCCTGACTTGATGCAGGCACAAAAAGAATGTGGTGGGGTTAATATGGTTGTGAGCACTCAACCCCCCTCCCCCTAACCTGGGACTGTTGTGTATATAACAGCACAACATAAGAACAAACTATGAAAATCAGTTGGAAAAGGCTTAACTCATCAGATCGATACAAAGCAGAAAACATCAAACAAAAACACAGACCGAACGTGGCAGGGTATCATTTATCCATGAGGGTCGTAATGGGGGTACCTTCATGACGAATAACGATAAAAATTCTTGCCAAATGACGTTAACGGTAATTTTTGGTGCATGACGATAAAATGTACACTTTCTTTTAGACGATAAAAAAATCGACTGATTTTGACGAATCCGAGTTATCCAAAAATAACGACAACGATAATTATTTGAGACCTCTGACGAATCACGATAAGGATATTTTGACGAATCACGGTAAAATTTTAACCAATTTGACGCTAACGGAAGCCGAAAATGACCGTTTGACGCCTGGCGGTAAAGAGCATTCCTACCCTCATCCATCCCTCATCCCCATAAACAACAAAAAAGACGCTAAGTACAGATCTGAGAGTACTCGCAGTTACTGACAGCTAGTGCAAAGCCAATAACAACTAAAAAAAATCATGTGGCCAAGACTAGAATATCAATCAGTACACATCCAACCTCCAATGAATTTAGTGTAAAGACGTCATTAACAATCAGACTGAGAGAGACACATGACCTTGTGCAATGCCAAAATATAGGTATCGACAGATTGTAGTACAGTGTAAGTACATATGTGTATAACAATAATTAATATTTAGTATGGTTTCAATTTACTGATAACAAAATCAATATTTATACCAACAAAAACAATATTCAAAGATTTAATTACAGTGTTGAATTGGTAACCTTTTACAATAAGTTTATTTGAAGGATTGATAAGTTTACCCGGATTGTATCTGAATTTCCGGGCTCGGTTAACAATATCCGTTAAATTTAGGATGTGCTATTCTGTCTGAATAAGGGAGCTACCATTTGATTTTCATGGGGGGGGGGGGGGGGGGGGGTGAAATTTGAAAAAAAGGCAGGACAGGAGTTTTCAGTAAAAAAAGGCAGGATGAACAACTTTGCAAAAAAAAAGGCAGGATGACAATTTATGTAAAAAAAAGTCAGGATATACAAATAAAAAAAAAAGGCAGCCCCCCCCCATAAAAATCAAATGGTAGCTCCCTAAGTTTTCTACAGGTACAACCAAACTTGCAAACCAAATCTTGACGGTGCCAAAGGAACATAACCGTCCAAAAAAGGAATATTATCAATATGGAAAGAAAAAATATTCCTTTTGTCGTAATTTTTTGTGTAGAGAATAGAGATTTTACACCTATTTTATTTTATACATTGTTATATGAGCATTCTGTTAGAAACAATCTCTAGTTGTTGGGTCGTTGCAGAGAAAATTAACGAAGTTTCCCCGGTAAATGGATATACCTGTTTCCCGTTCGGATTGTCTTTGGTGTTTACCTTTGGAATGGAAATTCAGGAAGAAGGAAAGTAATAATCTCCAAACAAATATTAAGTTAAAGTCAAAAGAATGAAGTTATACGTTGTATGTGCTGTACTTATCGTATATCTGACAGAAGCAAAGAATCCAGGACTTAAAACAAGAATTACAGATGCTGGTTTAACTTACGGTAAAGACAAAAAATATCCAGAATTTAAGATTTGAATTTATAACGTTATTTCAAAATTTTATTGAAAAAATTTTATTTTTAAAGTACATGGAGGAAAATACATGGAGGAAGATTCACATAGGGCGTAATATGCACAAATGGGAACAGTTGTGCCATAAGGCCATAAGATTGAGGATTGAGGATCAATATTTGTATCATGTCTAATGAATACACCTTATCCAGTAAGGGGAAACAACTCCTTACTATAATGCAACCGCCATGTTTATGCGGGGAAGACCGAGTTTTGTGTTTACAAAAAGGTTGATTTAGCGGATCGTATATATCAGAATGACACGTAAGTCTGCCACATAATATTTCATAACATGAACTTGCGATCTATCTATATGACAATAATAATCGCACTGTAAAAACTATTGTAACCAGACGACCAAAAAGTTGTGCTATTGAAAATTATTGAAACGAAATCGCAAGATACTTGCGATTTCAACTTTTTTTAAGAAAATGAAATAAAAAGATAAACTATTCTATTTTTTGACATATTATCCATTACAAATTGTGTATAAAGTTCTACTACTCGATGTTGAATGACAAAAATAAAATCAATCAACAAAATAACGAGTTTGCAGTTGCATGTTGACATTGTTGTTGTTCTATTGATATGCTAATCAAACACCACCTCACAAATTGTTTACTTCACAGTCATGACGAAACATAGAAATAGTTCCTACTTTAAGTGTTGGCAGAATGTAAGTGAATAACACCCTAGATTTTATTATATAATTTACATTGCTTGATATAGTCATGTATATTTTTTACAAAAATGTACCATGTTGTACTGTTGTATACTCTCAGTCATTGTTTAATTGTCAGGTCAATATTAAATCTTTGCACATGGTAAGCATTTTGCCCCTTTCATAAAGGCAACCAAAGTGATTAACTTCAGTGCGGATCCAGAACTTTTTATAAGGGGGGCCCACTGACTGATCCAAGCCCCCCACCCCCCTTGATCCGCCTGTGAACTTTTAAGTATATTTACTCATATTTTTTTTTAATCCATGATCATGACCATAAAAAAAAACCAAAAGACTGGACAGCTTTGTTTGAAATAATATACAGTTTGTATATAGATATCAGAAGATGTGGTATGTCAGTGCCAATGAGACAATATGTCTGATTATATGAAAAGTGTGTCTCATACATGTCATAGTCATTTAAGTAAAGTATAGCAAAGTAATCTTTATTTAAAGTCGGTTGCATATATAAATATTAATAACAAGGAACATGAGCTCTTAATTAGAGCTCTTTAAGGATTATGTACCCTTTTGTTGTTTCAATGCTAAACATGGAAATTTTAATGAAAATCCAGCCATTCCCTTGTACTCTAATATTTGACCATTCTATGCTTGATAGATAGAGCATTATTGCATGCAGTGCTAGCAATGATTTCCTTAGGACAAGTTTATAAATCAAAATATTGGTTAGAACAAATATAAATATGGACCAATTCAAGTACACCTTCTAGGGTGCACTTGACTTTAGTGACTCAGCACAAGGTTTTTTAGAATGTAAAGGTTATTTAGGCCTTTTTGTAAATAACAAACGCTAGCACATCATGGACAAACAAGTGAGTTATCTATGTTATAAATTTTATAACGAAAATCTCAGTATAAAGTCTGTGAATTTCTTCAAAAATCTTATATGCTTTTTGTGCCACATTATCCCTATTTTCTATTTAATGCAATGAAACAATAAATAAAGTATAGCTTTGAAAGGAGTTTCCCCTTGGTACATGTTTATGTGCAAAATGGCACATTTCTTATATTCATTATCTTTGCTGTTTTGATATAATTGCACTTTGAAAATTTCAATTTTTGTTTTCACACCTTTAAATTTTGGTTGTTGCAGATGCTGATCTGATTGCAGAGGTATGTGGAATGGAAAGAAAGAGATACATGTACATACAGAGACTGTTTGAATTTAAGGTGTAAGTACATATACATGTATGATATAATTATTAGAAATGACGTATCAGCTTATCAGTGAATGTACAAACATTTATAAGAGTTCTATATTTCAGTTAAGAAAAACAATTTTTGTCATTTGAGTATATAAGCAAGGCAAATGGACTTGTTAATGTTTGTCAATAGTACATTACTCATCTAACATACTTCTAGAAAATATAATTTTATTGGACTGTTTTCCTCTGTTGTATACACAATTGAATGAATCAGCAGTAACAATAAGACAATTTTATCTTCAGAGGTGGATTTAGAAAGGGGGCAGCGGGCCGCCAACCATTTGGTGGGAAAAATTTGGTTGATTATATAGAGAATCACTGAAACATGACTGGGTCCCCTCTTATGAAAATGTATGGATCTGCCACTGATCTTTATATAATTACATGCCAATTTTGTTTATTCTTTATTTATATTATCAAAATATCCATATGACTCTTCTCTATTTCAGGTAAAAATGAGCTACATGTACCAGAAAAGATATTGAAAATTTAAAAACTGTTTTAACAAGAGCATCATAAAATATAAAAAAAAAGAACAATACCAGGTCTGGACCTTTGTGACTGCATGCAATTAATTCTAAAATACCAGGAAACAAGATGTAGCTGCACAGCAGACATGGCAGATCTTAAAATTGCTAATAGGCATCAACTCAACATTTTCAAGCTGCATTTAAAAGGAAAAGCATTCCTTTTCATAGAATCCAAGATTTTTTTAACCAAGTCAAGTGGTTATTAGACCTGTTATCATGAAAATACTAACATATATATTAGTATTAACAGTCACATGTAATATCCCAAATATAAGAACTATTTGGTATGTGTGACTATCTTTCTTCCCATGTCATGTTACATGTATGCTCAGAATATATTAATGTCTCAAGGATATGAAATGGATAAATGATATATTGTCAACCATTTAAATAAAACAGACAGGCTCACATATAAATTAACTGTCTATGTGAAAGTTCAAGTTGACTAAAATTGTCTAGAATTAAAAAAACATATATCCAAAAGTACAGAATTGCCTTTCTCAGAAATTTTGTATGTTTAATAGAATGATACTTGTAGCTTCTATTTTCTTGGATCTGTATCAATATAAAATAGGGAGATGTGGTATGATCGCCAATGCGACAACTTTCCACCAGAGACCAAAGTAAGTGTTAGAAAATACAGGTATGTATGGCATTGTGTATCAATCTATGAAAGACACAAAGATTACAAAGTGTAAAATAATTCCGACAAGATAACCAACCATCAAGGCTTCCTCTGGTCTCCTCTTAAACCAGCCAACTCACTGAAACTAAATATAACAGCCAATTACAGTCATATTCACAATAGGTACTATTTTGGGTCAACAGAGAATTCAAAATAGCCACCAAAGGCAATGAAAATTAGAATGAGAACTCAATAGGATATTGACTTGGATTATTTTCAACTAGGTTTAATATAAATGGTCCCAGTTTTCATGAACAAATGAAATGGAATCAAATGATCCAGGAATATTCAGTCTGTCCAACACTTTTGAAAATTTGTTTTCGGTGCTTTTAATCACAATATGTTATGTTCAAGCAGAGACATACTACATGAAAACGTAGTTAGCTGGTTGTTTTGAGGGATTGAATTCTGTTCTTGGAACAAAAACATAAAAAAAGAATGACACGAAATAAAGTAAATGGGGAATCCAGTTTTTCAAACTATGTACATACAGTTTGTATTTGAGTTTTCGACTTAGTGGTTTAAGTTTTAATAGTGCTCCTTATGCCGCAGTCACACAAGGCCACGATCGCACTACGATCTCTGAAAAAAAATGCAAATTTTGACGATCGTAGTGCGATCGTGAAGATCGCAGTAAGGTTGTGGTGAGGTCTTCATGATCGTGATGAGCGTGGCCAACTTTGAACATGTTCAAAACAATCGTGGTGCGGTCGTGCCGAAATCAGGTCGTAGTAGAAGCGTAGCGAGAGCGCAGTAAGGTCGTGCTAAGATCGCTGTACCATCGTAGCGAGAGCGTATCGTAAGCGCGAATCTAGTCAGAGAGATTGCGCTACGATCTCACAGCGACGTTATTACGACCATCATGTTCTCCCCGCGACCAAACAACGCTTCTACTACGACTATACCACGTTTATACTACGCTGTTCAAAACCATAGTACCAATGGCGGATCCAGAAGGGGGTTCATTTGAATGGGGACATATATGGTTGGAACCCCCCCCTTTTTAAAATGGCTGGATCTGCCCCTGAGTACGATTCTAGCACGCTCATCAGAGTCGGATTTAGAGGGTTTTCCAGGGGGCCCGGGCCCCCTTTTGTGGGAAAAATTTTGGTTGATTATATAGGGAATCACTGAAGCATGACTGGAGCGGGCCCCCTCTTAGGCAGTCAGTGGGCCCCCCTTATGAAAATTTCTGGATCCGCCACTGCTCATGCCGTCCTCATCACGCCCGTCTTACGACCTGATTACGTTCATACTACGACCATTTCGAGTTCTAGCCATGCTCATTGTCATCGTCACATAAAATATATAAAAGCTCTCCATGTTTTGTTTGTCTGTATGTAATTTGGACCTCATGACCCTAATATTCAACAGCTCAACCATGCTTTACACATCTGTATCATTCCCCGTGGGTATCATTCCCACTTTTGTTCAATAAAATATCGTCAGTTGATCTGGATAGATCAGCAATACGTTGTGATTCAGGTTTGATTGGTTGATCCGACATCTCTACTGGATCAGGATTCGTACCAGAGGCCCCTCTGACTACATTTTCCGCCACCACCACGCCCACGAGTTCTGGTAGATATGGATCGTGATGTTGACGTTGTCACGGAATAGAAGTTCCTTCATAATATAAGTTCCAAAAAGAAAAAATATTCTGGAATACTATTTCCACAGGAATAAATATTACAGTATATGTTCCTAACAGAATAAATGGTATAGAATATTTGTTCCAACAGGAATAGATATTATGACATTGTTTATAACAAAGTTTCCAGTGGAACTTCTGTTAGGCGGAACAAATATACGTTGACAGACGTTACTGCTGAGGGCGTAGTTAGATCGCGGTATAAACGTGGTAATATCGTAGAATGATCGTGGTAAGAGCGTGCTATAATCGCAGAAGAAGCGTGGTGAGATCGGATAAATCGTGGTATGGTCGTAATGAGAACGTGATAAGCGTAGTAAGATCGAAATAATCGTAGTAAGGTCGCAGAATAAGCGACTGCTGCGTGGTGAGAACGTGGTATATTCATAGCAAGATCGTTGTAGAAGCGTAACGAGGACGTAGTAGCATCGCGAAAACAACGAAAATCTACATTTCATGCCGCTCTTATCGCGACCTCACCACGATCTGAATTTATTTTAGATCGCGGTGAGCGTGATGCGATCGTGGTCTAGTGTGACTGGGGCATGACATGCATCTGCCTGCTGAGATTACACAATTGAAATCCACGCTAAGAAAACCTACAAATAATTCTACTGCTTATTTCCTCAAATTGAAAAAAAAACAACACCTAAACACAATGAAACCCGTGAAATCATCGGCAGATCCAGGGAGTGTTCCTGGAGCCGGAATCCCCTTTCAAAATGACTGGATCCTCGCCTGGAATTAATATATAACAGGTTGTGGTCAAAGGGTGGATCTGTCCTGTTTATTAAATAAATGAAAGGATAATATACAGTCTGTTTTTGTTAGATGTATTTCTATTTGATTCCATCTGATGAGTTGATGCCTTTTTTAACTGCTTTTTATGGTTTTTTCTTATATTGGAATATTCTACCATAGCCCTGCTAACATGTTTAACCCCTCATTCTGCATGAGCCTGTCCCAAGTCAGGAGCCTGTAATTCAGTGGTTTTCGTTAGTTGCTGTGTTACATATTTGTTTTTCGTTCATTAATTTGTACATAAATTAGACCGTTAGTTTTCTCGTTTTAATTGTTTTGCATTTGTCATTTCGGGGCCTTTTATAGCTGACTATATTCGGTGTGAGCCAATGCTCCGTGTTGAAGGCCGTACCTTGACCTATAATGGTTTACTTTCATAAATTGTAACTTGGACGGAAAGTTGTCTCAATGCCACTCATACCACATCTTCCTATATCTATATATGTATTTACGGCTTTGCTCATTGTTGAATGCCGTACGGTAACCTATAGTTGTTAATTTCTGTGTCATCTGTCTCTTGCGGAGAGTTGTCTCATTGGCAATCATTCCACATCTTCTTTTTGTCAAGACTGCGACTTTTGTCGCAAAAGCGAGACATAGCGATCCTACATTGCGGCGTCCACAAATATTCACTCTGTGGTTACAGTTTTTAAAATTTTAATAACTTTCTGAAACTATCATCGATTTCTACCAAACTTTGAAGGAAGTTTGTTTATGATTATAAGATAGTATCCAGAAGTAAATTTTGTAAAAAAAATCCTGTTTATCCGTATTTACTTATAAATGGACTTATTTTTTCTGCCAGTTAGCATTACATTGACTGGGTGTTAAAAGTTTTTAAAACTTGGATAGAAGCTTGTTTATGATCAAAAGCTAGTATCTACTGTTTTTCCGTATATTACTTATAAATGGACTTAGTTTTCTTCCAGTTAACATTACATACAGTCTGCAGTTAAAGTTTTAAAAACATTTATTAGATTCAAACCATCCTGGATTTTAACCACACTTCAGTTGGACAGAATCAAAAGATAGTATCTAGAGGAAAAAAATCAATAATTTTCCCCATTTTTGTTGAGCCTGCTACTATAACACTTTTACAACAAAAGTAGGCGAGACACTGGGTTCCGCGGAACCCTTACGATTTTTTTCTATAAACTCTTTAATATATATAAATGATAAGATGAAAAGAAAAGAAAAAGTCGCAATAATGTATATTTATGTACATATTATATGATTTCACATTGACAAATACAGAGTGGTCCTAAAATATTCTGTTGTCTAAGGTGCTGTCATAAGCCTGGGAACAGTATATCTAATATAGTCAATATGTATGTTCCTGCATAAGCAAGCCGCTTTTGTTGTAAATAGATAAATAGTTCATCCTTTTATTAATAGAAGAATAGTCTATATTAAAAATAAAAAATGAAATAATCATCACTGACTCAAGAGTAACAGAAGTTAAGAACTATCGAACAGTTGAAATACAACAACCTGGTGACACGTTTCATGAAAGGAGCATTGCAGTTAGAATGCAAATTACCTGTGAGTGTCATCAAATCGTTAATATTGTACAAAAATATGTGCACAACGGAAACAAATAAATTTAAAGTCTTTTTTTTAAATGTTGCCATTTTATAATCATATATATACCTATTATGGTCCCTATTTAAACATGTGCATGGCTGTAATTAATACGCGTTAGTTTGTAAACAAAACTGTATTGACCTTTTAATTTTAGAATAATAGAGTTCAAATATATCAATATTCATGTTATAACTTATTGTCATTTTGACGTAAATGTTTTTAAACCAATGGCAAGATATGATTTATTTTTCAATAATCTCTGATATTTACTCAATTGATATGGTAAAGTACCAACAGGTTCGAATAAGATCTTCCCAGCATATTATCATTGGTTTCCCTCCCCCTTACTTATATTCCCCTGCCTTATCGCTATTTGTCCGCCATTACTGGACATCACACAAGTTCCCGTAAAATATTGACGTCATAATAGAAAATGTCTGACGCCACAATGGAAAAGTGATTGTTGTATGACGTCAAAAGTTCGAGCGGGACAGATTCTCGGGTCAAGCGGGAATAGCGATAAGGTGCATGAAAGATACATGAACTGTTTCAAAATGAAAATAAGATCTTGTTTGGTCATGACCCTGGACATTACTTCATCAAAATGAAAATAAGAACATTTGTATATCCGGTACTTTCCATTCACTGTTTTCATTGGACAGGTTGGGAACATCCTCTCTATTCAGGGATAACCCCTCTATGTAATCACAGGTATTTGGGGTATGGACCCCCCCTTTTTGTGCCCCAATGTTAAAAAAAATCTATTTATTTCCATATTTACAATTTTCTACAATGTGTAGACACATACCAAGTCACAAAAATCCATAACTAGTCGATTACAATACCTTTTCTACTATCTACACGAACCCCAAGTGAAAAAAGAAGCTAGGTATATGTCTACCCATTGTAGAAAATTGTAAATATGGAAAAATAAATAGGAATTTTTTTACATTGGGGCCCAAATAGGGGGGTCCATGCCCCAAATACCTGTGTATGTAATTGCTCTATGAGGGATAAATTTCATGTGACAAAAATATTTTACAAAACAAGAATGTGTTGATACAAATGTAGTACACAGATGCCCCACTCGCACTATCATTTTCTATGTTCAGCGGACAGTGAAATTGTGGTAAAAACTCTTAATTTGGCATTAAAATTAGAAAGATCATATCATAGGGAACATGTGTACTAAGTTTCAAGTTCATTGGACTTCAACTTCATCAAAAACTATCTTGACCAAAAACTTTAACCTGAAGTAGGACAGATGGATGGAAGGACGAACTTAAGGACAAACGAACGGACGCACAGACCATAAAACATAATGCCCCTTCTACTATTGTAGGTGGGGCATATTATAAAAACATAATAAAATAATAAAATAGTAGGTACAAAAGGACACATATTTAGTTGTTTCCAACCTGTTAGATCAGTGTTCTCAATAAGAGCCGGCAACCAGCAAAATCCGCCATCTATTGCGTGTTTTGTGCCAGCTATTAATTTATTGACAAAAATATGACATACGCGAAAATCGCATAGTCGGGATCTGTCATACATCTTTTTTCTACTAACTGGTTCCGAGTAATCCGCCAGGCGTAAATAATGTAATAGTAAAGGTAAACAAGTTTTAAATCATTTGAGCATTTGAAACAAAGCCATAAAATCTGTCCAAATTGAAATTGATGTTGACGCGGATATTTTAGACAGCTCCTTGCAAACTCAAACATGAAGAGAAAGATCAGTGGTTACTTTAAGCGTGAGCCGGATTTGCAGTAAAGTAAAGATAATAAATAAAATTGAGAATGGAAATGGGGAATGTGTCAAAGAGACAACAACCCGATCACAGAACAGACAACAGCAGAAGGCCACCAACAGGTCTTCAATGCAGCGAGAAATTCCCGCACCCGGAGGCTTCCTTCAGCTGGCCCCTAAACAAATATATATACTAGCTCGCTTAATGTATCTTACATGGATTTAAACTTGTGTGCATTTATGTATTTTATGTATAATCACCGGAGTATAAAGTAAAATAAAACACGGTAAATTCAGTCCACATCTGACGAATTCTAGTCACTTCGGAATGTGGTTAAATCGACACCCGGTATACTCAATTCGGTACGTAGTCAAATATACATTGAATATATACTGTTTTTAGTATTTTAAGCAAAAAAATTGAAATAAAGGAGGGGATGGCCAGAATTAATTATTGTATTTAATCAAGTTCTTTTTGTTTCTTTGTGTATTTTCTTCGGTCAACTATATTTGTATTCAGGGTATTGGATATTTATTATGCATGTTTTAACCAGTTGATATTGATGACTGGGACTCATAGTTTGCCCTTTTATTGGGTAATGGCTTCATTGGTTTTTATTTGAAGAAAAACATCAATAACTACCTGTATAGAGTGAAAACAACAAACATGTTTATTATTTAATTGATATAAGTTATTAAATAATTAATTGAAAAGTAACAAACCAAATCAAATCAAAACATCAGTCATATGAGTTTAAAATAAAACTTCAAACATTTTACTTCTGAATAACAAGATTATTTTTATTAATGTACTGAACAAAATAAAATCCAACCCCATTTTTTTCTAAATAATTAAAAAGCAGAAAACAGATGGAAATTATTATTTGGTGCCGAACTGACCAACTAAATGCCGAAATGACTTTAAAATAGGTGCTATTTTAATCGGATGCCGATTTGACTTTTTCGATATGTGTCGATTTAACTTGTACCCTCTGACCAACAGAGAGGATTGAGTGTAACCTGATAAACTATTGACACTACATACATGTCATGCATGTAGTTCTTATTTCCTGGGTTTAAAATTTATTATTTTTCTAGCCATATTTTGTCAGTTGCTTACTGCAGGTTGACAGTTTCCAAAGGCAACTCTGGTTTCCTCTAAATATAAATCTTACCAGTTTTTGAATGACTGAATAAAGCATGAATTAATGTTCTCAATGAATTCTATCTGAAACTATAATACTAGACACTAAGAAATAATATGAAGTGAAGACACAATTATAAGGGTTATTCCAGAAATGTCTGTATGGGGAGGGGGAAGGCGCATTAATAAAAAAAAAAAATGCATGGGCTTCTTCACATATTTTCCCAATCAAAACTTAAAATTAAGGAAAAATGAATTAAAATTTTATTCAAATAAAAAGTGCTTTTCCCTCCCCATACAATCAATTCTGGAAAAACCCTTAGTGATTAAGACTTGCAATAAGAAGAACATTGAACATAGAAAGGGGTGAAGCAAGCAATGTCATATGGCCCGAGAACACAGTTATTTCGTAGTGCATTTCTTTTAGACAATAAAGTCAAATTAAAAAAATCGCACCTGCTCTATCTCAAAAAGATTTTTACAGTGTAGTGTACTACTATTGGGACAAATAATATCAAAATTATAGAAAAGTCTACCAGCTCTAACTCAAAATATTGACAATTCTATGTTAAGGGGGTCTAAAATTCAGTTTGACAGCTTCAGACATACTAATTTTTGACCTTTTTAAACTGGACCTAATCACTACTTAACAAAAAGATTCAGCACCCAAATTTTTTTAACATGTAATTTCATCCCTTTACTTAATATTTCATGCATTAAATATAAAGAAATAAATTTGGAAAGTGAATGAAAAAAATTTGCAAGTTATACACTGTCCACACTAGGGACTATATTTGTAGACAACGAAAATCGAAGGACGATAACTGTGTCCTCGGACCTAATAGTATAGAAAGACTTGACCAATTCTAATTAAACTTTGCATGACCTAAGCTTAGGCAATTATAAGATAGTTTGCCAAGTTTCATGGCCATAGGATATATATTATAGAAACTATGGCAATTTTAATATTGAAATTTGAATGTTTAATTTTGACGTTTAAATCAAATAATTTCAACTATCAAGATTTGGGCTTAAAAAATTTAAATATTGCAAAAATTTGCTTTTGAAATGCTCTTAAATATAATATATTAAGTATTAAAAGCAACTGACCACTCATTTGGTTTATCAGATTTGTTACAATTATTCAAAAGTCAAATTTATATGAGCCTGTGACTGAAAAAACAGATTTTCGAATTAAGGGGAGCCTTACATAAACATGCATTTTTTTCAACCAATTTGAAGTTTTTGAAGTTTTTTACCATAAATTATTCTTTCATATATATTAAATGTACTTTAAATGGAAAGAAAAGTTACAAAAAGCATACCAAATGAGTATAAAATGATCTTAGGCTATGTAAGACTGAACATTATTTAGTGTCAATTTAGGCCGTAGCACATATTTACATATAAAAATCCATACAGAAGCTATAAGAAATGGAAATTTGTTACTTTTTGCTCATTTCTATGCTAAGATGTCATGATACAAGAAGTCTAATTGCAAAAGGACTCTTGCATTCAACTTTTTTTGCAGACTGTATGGTCTGATGCACAGTTTTTTCACTTTTCAATGGAAAACTTGCATGTAGTTTTAGTCTCAACTGGCATATATTTGAACCACATACTATCCTACAGAAGAAAATAAAGGCAGTATATGAAATGGATAAGGTGCACAGATCATTGGCAAGTGTTTTTTTTACAGATTTAGTGAAATTTTTATGATGGACAACACATTCTATGCACAAAGCTCTTCACATTGAACATACATTAAACAGGCCGTTCTACCAGGGCCTAAATACAACACATTTTGCACATTTTTTCTGTGATAATCTACTTTTCTCTATATTCAGAGTTCACAAATGGTTAATAGAATTTGAATTAATCATAGAAACACAAATATCAAAGCATAAAAAGCTATCAGATAGAAAGTCAGCATGCCTCTTAGGCTTAAAATGGAAACTGCTTCAAAATGCTTATTTTAGCCGTATAATGTCAAAATGGGACATTTTAACAGAATTTCTTTCAAATAAAGATGTAAATCCTTTACTTTTATTGAGTTTGACAAATTGAAACCAGCAAACCATTCAGGGACGTTGCCAAAGTACAGAATCTACATTTCCTGAATTCATCTCTTAGGCCCGAGAACACAGTTATTTCGTAGTGCATTTCTTTTAGACAATAAAGTCAAATTAAAAAAATCGCACCTGCTCTATCTCAAAAAGATTTTTACAGTGTAGTGTACTACTATTGGGACAAATAATATCAAAATTATAGAAAAGTCTACCAGCTCTAACTCAAAATATTGACAATTCTATGTTAAGGGGGTCTAAAATTCAGTTTGACAGCTTCAGACATACTAATTTTTGACCTTTTTAAACTGGACCTAATCACTACTTAACATAAAGATTCAGCACCCAAATTTTTTTAACATGTAATTTCATCCCTTTACTTAATATTTCATGCATTAAATATAAAGAAATAAATTTGGAAAGTGAATGAAAAAAATTTGCAAGTTATACACTGTCCACACTAGGGACTATATTTGTAGACAACGAAAATCGAAGGACGATAACTGTGTCCCCGGACCATATAAAAAGCAAGCCATGTCATATAAAATCTGCAAAAAAAAATCACATTAATTTTCAATTTTTGAGGAAATATTTAAATGAGCTACTAAAAATGGACAAATAAACATGAAGAATAAGAGGTCAAAATCTACTCAGAACAGCCCAGATGCCACCTCCTGCAATCTAGATTTTCAAAATTCGAACCCCCGGCTTAACGAGACGGGGGGACCCCCTCTTGAACTCGACCCCTCTCACACTTGCAACGCTCGGTTCGGGCCTTGCGGCCCTCATGATTGCCTGCTACTTTTATTTTTCTTCCTCTTATTCAAAAACTTATTGAGAACACTGTGGATACATGTACATGATAACTAGGTTTGACACAGCCTGCTACAGGGGGGTTGGGGTGGTAGAGCTAGCATGGTTCTTACATTTTTGCAATGTATTACTGAGAAAAGCTGTCTTCTGTATTAATAGATAGTCAATAATTTTTGGAATATATATTCCTACTTTAGTTAGAATTAGTAATGTTATCAAGACCTAATAAATGTTAGGTATTGGTTACAGGCAAGGTTGGTAAATGGTTTAATGTTAAAAAAAAAGAATTGTACATGTATGCATTCTAGATTCATAAACATGATGAAGGGCTGTACAAATGTATCTAGCTAGAAGAAAAATGTATTCTTGGTGGATTATTTTGTGTTCAGTGACAAACTAGTTTATGCACGTTCAAGATTAAATAGATCAAACTAATTTCTTAGTCATGTTAGTAAGGTTCTCTGAAGTACATTGTAAGTCAGCTGGAATAAAAATGTGGGAAATTATGACTGACAGTGACAGTGGGGTAAAGAGTATTTTGTGTTTGGTAAGATCTGCATTGCAACAAGTCATTTCAGTGATTTATTACCAGGAGTGTGGCACTCTCCCAATGCAGAATATCATATTTAAATTTTTTGCATTCACTTTCAGGATTTGTTGTTAATTCTGGAATTGAAAACACTGTGTTTTAAAATGTATTTGATAAATATCTAAATAAAATATTTAAAATTAGACACTAGAATTAGGCTACATGTAGATGTGGTAACCTAGAAAACAGATGACCTTGAAAGTTCAATGATCTAAATAGTTTTCCAAAGCAAAGAGTTTTAAGGTTTTCTGTCAGAAGTACTGTTCACATCTTTGGTCTTTGAAAATATTGTAATGAACAGGTCCCACCTTTTGAACCACAACCATTACTGTAAGTTCTTTTTACAATCTTTGACTTTTTTGTGTATTTATCATGGTTGTTCTTAGTTTACCATTGTTCTTGCTCTTTTTTTTAGCTAGCCAAGTAGCAATTGAACAGCTATCAAAATCAGCAAAAGGTCAGAAAATTCCTGACCAGAGTGGCCGTTCAGGAGATGTTAGTTATGAATTATCAAAGTAAGTACATTGTATTTTTTAAATGATTTCAGCTGCAGTTTATAACAGTGGTAACATTGAATAGTAATAACTTACCAAGGGCAGTCATAAATGTTTTGAACATCACTGAAAAAAAAAACAAGCAAAAAAGGAGAAGGTATGATTGATTAACTTTCTGGTCTCTCCAATTCATATGTGACAAAGTGTTATAACTCCTTCAATGGCTTCATACAAATACATCTAACATTAGCCAGCTGCCTGTAATATTGTATCACATATCTGTAATATCCAAATATTTTCATTCACGCCCCACATACAAACCTTCATATTTAAGCAACCTTAAGTTTGTTGTCATGGTTATACATGTACATGTATGATCTGTATCATATTGAAAATATTTTCGAGTAAAGTTTATATTTTTCCATATATTTTACTAAAAATATGATTTCCAAGTTAATAGTAGGGACATATACATTAAGTCGGAGGGGGAATGTTTTGATTTTCTAGTGGCAATATACAGTGAAAACACATCTGTCAAACATTCAATGCATAGTATTTGGAAAAAAAACACTGAAGTTTAAGGTTGCACACACTTATCTATTAGCATGATTAGTTAAAAAATGCAAAATTCATTGAAGTGGTTTGTCAAACTAGTTCCTGTCATAATGTTGTTATAGAACTGTGTGCATGGCAGAGTTACATGTATGTAAATTGTATGATATTTTCCAGTGTTGTGATAAATAGTTTCAATAATCCATCAAGTGGTATTACAGTAACAGCAGATGGACTGAATTGGAAGGCTGATGGATTAGGACTGTCCATTAATGGACACTTTCATTACAAATATCATGGCATGTAAGTGTGACAAAAAAATTTCATTTGGTTTTATTGTGCTAACCTCTCAATAATTGAACTGTGTTAAGTTAAAATTAAAAAAATGGAGAATGTGTCCATGGGACACAGATGATGCCCCCGTTTGCATATAACATTAAAGGGACAGAACTCAAGAACGGTAAAAGTGACGGCAACCTCATTCGAACTTGATCTGAGTCTTGTGGTAATAAGCATTGTGTATAAGTTTCATAACATTTGGTTGAGGCAAACTTAAGTTAGAGAATTGAAGCGAAAAATTCAGCAACTTTTCCATTTGTAAAGGGGCATAACTCTAGAATGGTAAAAGTGACGCCACCAAAATTCAAACTTGATCTGTGTTTTGTGGTAATAAGCATTGTGTATAAGATTCATAACATTTGGTTGAGGCAAACTTAAGTTTATAGAGAACAGAAACCAATTTTGGGATGTATGTACCCTATTATAATTAGGACAAAGTAAATGAAAGACCACAGAACAAGGTAGTGATTCACACTCAGGAAAAATGTCAGTTTACAACAATTCAAACAATGTTTTCCATTTCATATTTTGCATTTTAAGCCTACATATCCAAATGCTGATAAAAAAAGAAGGAATTTAATGTAATTGCCCGTGGGACAGCTTCCTAGCTAAGACCAAAAAGACAAGAAAGTGAAATCAACAAATTATATTGCTACAGTTAGTTGTCATTTTATTATACCCTAAGCCTCAACAGTTTACACATCCATGATTGATCTTGTAATGAAATTTTCTTATAATTATCTGGAATAATTTTTTTTAATTCAATTGCAGCATACCAATATCTGATAGTGGAAATATAGATGTGTCTGTCAGTGGAGTCAATTTTAATGTTGGAATTTCTTTAGGTAACTATCTTTCTGAATTTGCAACTGGGAAAAGAATAAAGTTCTATGTTTTTTCAATAGAAGAATCATTATAAGAATTTAATACTAGTAAATTCAAAATCTTTCAATTCTGTTTTTTTTGCACATGAGCAGTAACCAGCTTTAGTTGAATTCGTCACATCTAGCACCTTTCAAAAGCAGGTTGTACTCAACCAACTAGTACCTTTACCGAGTCATTCTTTAACCTTTTACCTTTACCAAGTCATTACTTGAACCAACTCATACCCAATTTTGAGACCATAAAGTGCCATACGATTTCCCGCAAAATTTGTATGTCTGATCACCAAAAACAATCATTGCAATAATAGAGACATAATCCTCTTTCTAAAGTAACATTTGCCTCATATTACAAATCTAGATGTATATGTATGGATATTGCATGAATTAATGGACATGGCGATATTTGAAAAGCAATAGTAATTCAGTTTAACAAACATGTTTAACTACTGGTATGTCATATGAATGAATTTTCTGTTTTTTAGGAGTGGATGGCACAGGTCGACCAAAGATAGCCTCCAGTGGATGTAGTTGCAGTATAGGTTCATTAGGTGTCCACTTCCACGGTGGTGCTGCATGGATCTACAATCTCTTTAAAGGAGTTGTTGAGGATGCTCTAAAGAAACAATTAAATGGACAGGTACAGTGCGAAATAAATATAACTTTGTTAAGTCTGCCGCTTTTGCATGTTTTGAGACCTAAGATGTTGAACTGGCTTTGTTTTAGATACTTTATGAACAAAGTCCTGCTTATACATGTTATGCAGGTTTCTTTCTTTGTTTAACAAAACTAGAAAAAACATCAAGATAGGTAGTCATCATTCTTTTAAAAGATGGGGATTTAGCAAAAATCAGTCAAAAATATTTTATTTAAAAATCATGTGAATTTAAACATCCAGAAATTAGAAAAAGGATAAAAAAAAGGAGAAGGCCCGGTAAGGACTGATTATGGCCTAAAATTTTAAGTACATCTGATGAACGATTTTTGACATTGTTTAAACACTTAAGTGTCATCTCCAGTCGATTCAATTAGTTTAAGGAAAAGATTTGAACTGATTTGGTCATTAAAGACGCTCAAATTCAAGCTTAGATATGAAAAATCTATCAAATATGCCACAAAATGTCACTTTATAGATGGTTTTTGTCTAACATGGAAGTGGCCACATTTGTGTTCAGTCTCAACCTTTATATATGTTATGTATCATCATCAAATACAACATATATTTAAATATTAAAACTGAACACAAGTGCAGCCACTTCCATTTTAGACAAAAACCGTCTAAAAATTAGCACAAATGCTAAAATTGTGACAATTTCAGTAATTTTGCATGAATTATTGATGCTAGTTCTTGATGCATGTGCAGTGTAATGTCAAAAACAAGCCAATATTTATGTAACAAAGTATTCTACTTTCGAAAAAATGGTAAAAGTTTAAATTTTTAACAATTACCCGGTATTTAAAATGCTATATTTTGGGGCCAAAAAGGGGTCTTACCGGACCTACTCCTTTGTTTTCTACATAAATTATAATGATTCTTTAATGATTGACATATTCTCGTTTATTGCAAGATAGAAACATGTTTACCATTTTATTATGCTATTTTCTCATTGAATATATGAATATTTTCCAGTTATGTACCATTATAAACAAGGCTGTGAATACAGATGCCAGTCAGTCATTGGCTAAACTTAAAGGTAATATATAACAATCATGCCAGTCAGAAGCTGGAACACGAAACTTCCTTGACCAACATGTTATAGTTATTGTCCAATCAGGAGGTTATTATCTTATGAATGCAGTTTGTTATATCTATATGAACATTTTCTTGAGCATTTGTTTCGATAAGAAACTACTCTTATTACATAAGATGTTTGTTTGAACAATTTGTTACAATTACCGGTAAGACATGTAAGACGTTTTTAAATTGTATCAGGCTATCAGCACAGAAAGAAGGATCATTAGATTAGTGTTTTTGTTCTAAGAAATTGTGTAAACCACCCTTAAATGATATTTCAAAATTTCATATTAAGAGTAAGCTTTTTCTGTTGCCTTACCAATTTGTGCCAAATTAAATTTCCAAGTATAAAAAGTAACATTGCCCGTAATGGACAGAACAGAATTTGTTCGTTTTACGATTTGACTACTGTTTATGTGATTTTCATGAAAGTTTTTAGCCATGAAAATCATTATGTTGTGCTTGAAAGAAAAAACAGCACACATGCTTTTCATACGACTGCAAAAAATTTGCGTTTGTATAGTGCTATGTCGTCTTCCGAAGACACATTTGGTTTCCGGACAATAACTTTAGTTAAAGTGAATGGATCTCTATGAAATTTAATCAGAAGGTTCAATACCACAAAAGGAAGGTTGGGATTGATTTTGGGGGTTACGGTACCAACAGGTTAGGAATTAGGGGCCAAAAACAAGCATTTTTCTAAATGGATCTTTCTGAAATTGTACCACAAGGTTCAATATCACAAAGGAAAGACTGGGATTAAGTTTGGGGGTAATTGCCCCAAACGTTCAGGAATTAGGGGCAAAAAAGGGACCAAAAACAGTATTGCGCAATAGCAAGAAATCTTCAATTGAAAATTAATACAAATCTTTTCACCAATTTCAATGGGATTAATTTAAAGTCTTTAATTTTTGGGGGTTCTAACCTTGTATTACTATTTTGGATATTGGGCCCCATTTTTTTATTGGTCTACATTGAGGTCCTAAGGGTCCAAAATTAAACTTTCTTTGATTTCATCAAAAACTGAATTATTGAGGCTCTATGATATGCTGAATCTTATTGTGCATTTAGATTTTTTATTTTGGGCCCTGTTTTTTAGTCCATATTAAGGTTTGAAGGGTCCAAAATTAAACTTTGTTTGATTTCAACTAAAATGATTTTGTTGCATTCAAGTTTTGTAATAAGTCCATTTTTAAGGTCAAGGTGTATTTGCTCTATGCATTGATTAAAAAATCAAAAAATTTACACGGAGGACAGAAATTTGGTAAATGATTTAAGAAGTTCTGTCTTTTGCCATCAGTGAAGGATATTTAATTTCTCACTGTCAAGATCTTTAAATTTGGATTTAATGCAAGACACTATGAGGAATCTGTAAGATATGCAGAGGTGTTTACCATTAGGACTTTTCCGTATAATACACAGATTTTAAATGCAAAATACTAACCACAGATTTTATTCGTGGAAGTATGGTTTCTGGTTCATTTCAGAATTTTTTTTTCACTTAAGTGCTTGAATGAATAGTGTAAGAGACCTCATATAAAACACGATAGAGACCTCATATAAAACATGATAGAGATAGAGATTTTCAGCAGTTTTGGGAACACCTCAAATTAAACGACTCTTTTACCGATCTTTCAAAGTATGTAACGAAAGGTAATTTAAAATTATGAAAAGATGTCAGCTACTTAGTGCACATTCCCCCAGACCCATGTTGCAAGTTCATGCTGCATTGTGGCACTCACCATTGATACTCCTGAAAAATACTGAGAAAATGGTTAATACTACTGATAGACTGAAATAGGAGTAAACACTTCTGGATATGATGTAAAACTTCAACACATCTAAAGACCAATGGGTAATTGCCAACTACTAAGGCCGTGTTCACACCAAACGCTGTGTACTGTAAACCTGTTTACAATTTGTGTCATGTAGTGAACACTGGTTTCACATTAAATTTGTTCTCATCTGTACATCGGTTTTAATTACCTGTACATGAAAATTGTTCACATCAGTTAACAACATATACACGTAACTTACATGTACATTAAATAGAATTGAATTGAAAATTTCTCTGTTAACTTTTGTAGACCAATTCATATTTTTTCTTTTTTTCTAAAAAAAAAAATTTGGGGGTGGGAGGGGAGATAAATTGTTTAAATTAATCATTTTTAAGAAAAAATGTATTTGTTCTAGGAGGGAAGTGAGAAAAATTGTTTGAATTCTTGAAAATGAAGTGCATGGGGTTCAATATGGAGTTTTAAAAATGTTCCTGTACGTTATTGAACACAAAATGTTTTGTTTTTTTATTAAATAATAAAAAGAATGGTTTGTACCAAGAAGATGAATGGACGGTACCTTAAGAATATCGTTCTTTTGATTTGGAGAACTTCCAGAGTTCTAAAGAAGTCATGATTACGTTGCTAATACAGCGTAACAATAGGCGAAAAAAGGAATTTGAAAATGATTGATTGATTAATTGTTGGTTGATAAACGTCCAGTGGCAAATATTTCATACATGTTCAGGATGAGAACAAATTCACAATAAATACAACTGGTAGGTCATTTGATAGAGGCCGTCCGAGACGGAGCCAACCGGACGCTCTACTTTGGAAGGGTTTTACGGCTGATCGGATAAGATCTGAGTAACCATATTACTATTCCCCAGTCACACATATGGTGATTATGGAAATGAATAGTATGGACTGGTACTAATTGTAAAAATAACCTTGTCCACGACATAATGTAAATGAATATTTTGTTCTACAAAAAACAGGACTTTGCACGAAAAAATAATTTTCACGCTAAATAAATGAAAAGTGCTATCAACTGGTGTAAAAGGAATATTCTATCAGAAAAAAAATCCTCCCACTGAAAATCAAATGGCCCACTAAGGCTATTAAATTTAATCATGGTTTTAACAGAGCAATTTTTGAGTTTTTGTCATAAAAATAGTAAAATAACTTAAGGTGGTACCCAACACCTTGACTAATATTAATTTGGCTCGTTTAATTTTCATAAAATTTTGACCAAATGTTTACTTTGACCCTTTGACAAAAATATAAAAATTTCAAAAAATTTGAACCAACCACTTTATCAGAAAAATTTCATTGGTTATATAGCAGTTTGACAAACACCAATTTTGATCATTGAGAAGCTTAATATTTCCTTAACAATACAACGTAATTAAAACGTTTAGCTGATTTTTACAGAGTTATCTCCCTGTAGTGTTAGGTACCACCTTAATTCATAGAATTATTATAATAATATTTATTCAATATATGTAACTTCCTTAAATATTCACAATAAAATCATCGCTCTTGATATCTTGTTTTATGAACACTTAACCCACACAAGGCCTACATTGACTATCCATTGTATGTCGTCCAAAACCTATTTCAAACTACATGTTAACATTGATTTTTATCAATGAGAATGTAATTGAGTTTAGTTTAAGTGTAGAGTACACTTACACCACACTGAGTTTAGCTCAATGTGAACATGGCCTCAGTCAGGGTTTCTGGACCCTGTGTTGTTTATTGTTGTTGATTTGTTTGTATACCTATTCTCTCAGAAGTTATGTTTCGTTTACTGTCCAATGGTAATTTATAGTATCCTTTTTATACGACCGCAAAAATTAAAAATTTTTTGGTTGTATATTGGTATGACGTTGGCGTCGTCGTCGTCGTCTGGCGTCGTCCGAAGACACATTGGTTTTCGCACTCTAACTTTAGTTTAAGTGAATGGATCTCCATGAAATTTTACCATAAGGTTTAATACCACGAAAGGAAGGTTGGGAATGATTTTGGGGGTTATGGTACCAACAGTTAAGGAATTAGGGGCCAAAAAGGGGCCAAAAATAAGCATTTTTGTAACTTCCAGACAATAACTTGTGTGTAAGTGTATGGATCTCTCTGACATTGTACCACAAGGTTCCATATCACAAAGGGAAGGCTGTAATTGATTTTGGGGGTAATTGCCTCAAAATTTTAGGAATTAGGGGCAAAAAAAGGGGCAAAAAACAAGCATTTTTCTAGTTTCATGACAATAACTTGTGTGTAAGTGTTTGGATATTTCTGAAATTGTACTACAAGGTTCCATATCACAAAGGGAAAGCTGGAATTGAGTTTGGGGGTAATTGCCCGAAACGTTTAGGAATTGGGGGCCAAAAAGGGGCCAAAAATAAGCATTTTTCTAGTTTCCAGACAATAACTTGTGTTCAAGTGTATGGATCTCTCTGAAATTGTACTGCAAGGTACCATACCACAAAGGGAAGGCTGGGATTGAGTTTGGGGGTGATGAATCATAATGGGGTTCAAAAAATTTGGGGGGGGGGGGGGGGTTTCTTTTTTTTCTTTCTTTTAAAATTTTCCATTTTAAGTTGGTTATTTCTGATTTATATTTAAAAGCAAATAATAATGATATGGTAGGAGATACACACCAAACAGGATGTGTAAATTAATATATAATAAGTATTGTGCAATAGCAAGAAATTTTCAATTGCACAGTATTGCACAATAGCAAGAAATCTTCAATTGCACAGTATTGCGCAATAGCAAGAAATCTTCAATTGCACAGTATTGCGCAATAGCAAGAAATATCCAATAGCACAATATTGAGCAATAGCAAGAAATTGTCAATTGTACAGTATTGCGCAATAGCAAGAAATATTCAATTGCACAGTATTGTGCAAAAGAAGATACTTCATATAAATTGCTTATTTCTTGATCAATTTCAATGGGGTTTTATTCTTGAATTCTTGGGGTTCTTTAATATGCTGAATCTAACCGTGTATTAAGTTTTTGGATTTTGGGCCCCGTTTTTAAATTGGTCCACATTGAGGTCCAAAGGGTCCAAAATTTAACTTTGTTTGATTTCATCAAAAATTGAATTATTGGGGTTCTTTGATATGCCGAATCTAACCGTGTATTTAGATTCTTAATTTTTGGTTCCGTTTTCAAATTGGTCTACATTAAGGTCCAAAGGGTCCAAAATTAAACTTAGTTTGATTTGAACAAAAATTGAATTTTTAGGGTTCTTTGATATGCTGAATCTAAACATGTATTTAGATTTTTGATTATGGGCCCAGTTTTCAAGTTGGTCCAAATCGGGGTCCAAAATTAAACTTTGTTTGATTTCAACAAAAATTGAATATATGGGGTTCTTTGATATGCTGAATCTAACCATGTATTTAGATTTTTGATTTTTGGGCCCAGTTATCAACTTTGTCCACATTGAGATCAAAAGGGTCCAAAATTAAACTTTGTTTGATTTCATCAAAAATTTAATTATTGGGGTTCTTTGATATGCTGAATCTAACCATGTATTTAGATTTTGGATATTGGACCATAATAGGTGAATGTCCAATTTAAAATTTTTAAGTTCTTAGACCACATTCATTCTGTGTCAGAAACCTATGCTGTGTCAAATATTTAATCACAATCCAAATTCAGAGCTGTATCAAGCTTGAATGTTGTGTCCATACTTGCCCCAACTGTTCAGGGTTCGACCTCTGCGGTCGTATCAAGCTGCGCCCAGCGGAGCATTTTATTGTGTGTTGTTTTATAAGAAAAACATTCAGAATTACTATAGATATGTTGCAGGATTTTTGTCTAAATATATCATTTAATTTTTAGGGAGAAATTTATTGGACCAGCAGTATGACAGAGGCACCATTTGATCCTCCCTCCATGCCACCGATCAGCAGTACAAAAAAGATGTTCTACATTTCTATGTCAGATTATGTGTTTAATACATTGGCTTATGAAGCTCAAATTCACAAGATGTTAGAGTATAATCTGACCCAAAAAGATGTAGGTACTTTTAGCCAATCAAAATTGTTTCATATTGAAGATTTTTATTATCATATCTTTGAGAGAAAAAATTATGGTAGGAAAAATGTGTTTTTCAGAACAAGCTTTAAATTGTTATATGACATTTTGTTTTTTATCCTAGAAAATGTATAAAGTATGATATTAATAAATATCATGGAAACAATAATAGTAAATTACTAGCCGAATAAAAAATCAACTCTGTAATATTTTACAAGATAAAAAAATTCAAAGAATAACAGTACACAAATACACACTAAAGTACACATACACAGAACAGATAATGAATCTGAAACATTTAAAGTATAATATTTCGTGTTAATTTAAAATCATGACCAGTTACAGTATTAAATTATACTGTATAATATTTTCTTTTGAATTTCAGCTTCCAGCTAAAGAAAAAGATTTTCTAAACACCACATGTGTTGGAACACCATGTATTGGACAGGTTATACCTCAAGTAAGTAAGATTTCTTGCTTTACTTGTAAGAACTTACTGTTAGCAGCAGTGTTCTCCCTAAGCCCTTAAAGGACTGCGGGCCCTCCATGTACAATTTTTTACCGTGGTTCTATTGGTCTTACCACGATGTATAATGTTTTGTCTGTGATGCTAAAATTTTCAGTTAAAAAATCGTAAATCAGTAAAGTTTTAAATGACTTGATAAATCTTTTCCGTGCGGTATAAAATTCCAGGTGAAATTTGTCAGACCAGATTGTTTACACCACGTGATCGATTTACCTAATGAAGTTAACCTTGTTAATTGGATTTAATCGATGTAATCAACACTTGTAACATGATTGTTTGGTGTTTTAATTAAGATATCATAATTTTATGATCACAAATAACTACAGCCCCAGCTTGTCTGGCAAAACAGCCCTTGGCCATCAAGAGTAATCTCGGGACTAATATCACATGACGCAGTTAATTTAAGTAGAAAATTCAAGTTTATTTATTAATTGCAATCTATTTATAAATAAAAGGAATGACTGTACCTTCAAACTGAATATCTATATCCAAAATTGATGAATGAAAGAAGTACAGAAAACATTATCCATAAGCACATTTTAAAATCTATTTATATCTACTTCCTGTCATTTAGGCGGGAAAATAGGGAGACTTTGTTGTTGACATTGAATATGGTTACTTATAGATCTATAGACCTAAGATTGATTAAGGAATTCTTTTTAAATGGATCATGACAAATAAAGATTAAGGTTTTAGTGCAGTATTTAGTCTGTATCTATGTTTGGTCATCACCAAAGACAAAAAAGGTTAATATTTACATGAAATTTATATTTATGGCAAAATGTTAAAAAGTTTATGAAATTTTTTTTTTATTAGAATTTAAGATAGAAACTGGTTTAAATAATAAAACAATATAAGTTCTTGTAAATTCTATGTCTCCTTAAGACAGGAATCCTTTTATATACAACAATTTTCTATCTAGAAACTAGAAAGTTTTTTTAAATTGAACTCTTAAATGATATTTTATTTTTATTGATCATGAATTTTATAAAAGATTTAATTACTATAAATTATTTAGTAATGAATCATGTTTTATTTATTTTAAAAAGATATTCAAGTACTGTAAATTCGAAAATTATTGCGTGCATTTATTATTTCGATTTTGTCATTTTAGACTAAAATGCGATTTAAATTTTTGCGATATTGAGAAAAATCCTTTTTTGAATTCATATAAAAAATTTCAAAATGCGAGTTTATATTATTGCGATTATAACCCTGTCGCATTTTTCGCAATAATAAAAACATCGCAATAATTTCTGAATTTACAGTATACAAACTGTTTATTGATTTACTTCTCTTTTACCAATAATTTTCTGACTCAATGTCTACATAACACAGTACCACAGTATTAAAACAAAACAAAAGACATAAAAACTACAGTAACTAGAAATATAGGTAAGCGACACAACGCAACACGACACATTATACAAATCATTTTACAAAGAGCACAGGTTACCCTGGTGCTATCCAAAAATCCTGGGGAGAACACTGAGCAGTTTAGGCTATATTAGTAGGAATGAATAAATTATCATGTGAAAATTAGTCTTACAAATGTTAAATGTACTAAGATGTTTAAAAAACTAAATGAAGTAAACAGTATTGATTACCAATATACCACATAAATGAATGAAATTATGTTGAAAAAATATTTACATTATTGATAATTTCAGACATTTTTTTGTAGCAGAAATTTCACATTAACTTTTATCAGTTCACGTATATCCTTAATTTGAATATTGACCTGTTGATAAACAAATTATTACAAACCATAATGCTTAAATTAAAAGGCTTCAAGTAAACATATGAGATTTCTTTTTAGATAGGAAAGAAGTATCCAAACCGACAAGTGACCATGTTTATGTCCAGTGATATCTCACCGAATATGTCTGTTACTAATGGTAAAGTTAATGTACTGAGTGGAGGAACCATCAACATGTTTACTGTCCAGGGAGATATATTCTTATTAACATTAAATGCTGTAAGTTTATTTGAATAAATAGTAACATATAATTCTGTAGTCACCTATATAGTTTTGAAATTTTACTGTCGGTAGGTAAAATTACACAACATATATATGAAAATTACTCTTGAGAACTGATGCATTTCCTAACACTGGAGAAGGTATGACAAGACAACATCTTATCCCTTTAAATGAAAAAATCATAAACGTATGAATTTATATCAAGTCTGTATGATACCAGTAATGATATCATTGAGTTTAGTTGTACTGTAAATTCAGAAAATTGTGCCATGTTTTGATTTCTAAAAGAATTATTTATGTGCATCATTTTTTTCAATCGCGTACTGAGTTTTGCTATTTTCGAAATTGAAAATGGAAAAAACTTCAAAAATTTGACCAGAATCTTGGTTTAAATTGATATGAATTACCATAATTTTAACAATACACATATTATCAAATGGAAACCAGTTTGTTAGAAGTTATATTGAGTCAAATGACTCATTTCTCTTTCTCATGAACATATTTTTTGACAAGTAATTCCTTGAGTTCTCAAACCCAAGCACAAGGTTATGTGATCATAAAATATTTGATGCAAAATAATTACACAGTATCAACCAGTCGGAGCTAATTGGCTTGACAATATTAAAGATAACAAGATAATAAAATTCTTCAGTATAAAATACTTTTTTTATGTGTTTTAGACAATGACTGCATCTGTTTCACTGAATGTGAAGAGTGAGAAGATTTATGGAAGTATTAGTGAAATGAAGTGAGTAATTAAAAATATTTATAGCATCAAGGTTTATAAAAGTAAGGATATTTTGTAATTTAACCTCTGATTTGATTCTATTCATCATGTTCATATAGAATATAAAAATAAGGTCATTTGTATTTCAATTCAAAATGTTTAAATTGTAATATCCTGCCTCTCTATGAATAGGAAATTTAGGTATAAGAGCAAAGACTGGTTGGCTCAAAGAGAAAATAATGTGGCCAGGTAGGATATGTCTTGAAGTGGTCTGTTACTATGTCAGTTAGCACATTGAAAAATCTCTCCGTGTGTCAAAGCAAGGTAAACTTATATCTTATTTTAATGTGTCCTTGTCCTGAATATGCATGTACTGTGAAGTACTACTTTATAGATAGATGTTTAACATTTGTCTATCATCATCGTAATTCACAAATAAGTATTATTTTCTGCTTGACTATATACCTTCTTATATGGTCTACCTGTAAATGTTATGCTAAGGTAACTGGGAAGTTGAACTTTCAACTTCATAAACGTAGCATTTTAATTCCTGGAACAAATACTTTTATATTTGGATAATAAAAATATTGCTCAATTTATTTTGAAAATTCAAAACAAATACTTGTATGGGCTTCACAAGTCAGGATTTACAAGGACTAATGTCTACAACTTATTAACAAATAAAACCTGCTCAACTTCAGCAACAAAATCTGATATTTAAAAGTCATTAAGCATACATAAAACCATATTGAATACAGTTTTTACCCATTGATTGAAACAACATATGTCATTATATAAGGAGGAGGTAGTCTTAAAGTGCAAACAATTGGTGTTCCTTCCTTGCTATTTTTCTATGGTGTCATATTTACATATGTAATTTCAGACTTACATATTCAAATGTCTACATGAAATACTTGGATATCTTCCCACCACAGCCCATATAAATGAAAAAAAATCCATACTAAAATCTATTTTTGTTGTGTTCTTATACTATTCTATAAATTATCTACTGCATATTTATGAATTAAATTTGTTAACTTTGTTAAGAATAATGACAAGAAATAAATTGTTTGAGTTATTCCCCTTTTGACAATCATCTATCACTTACCAGTACTAATTGTTTCTCATACATTTGTGTTTAAAATATTGAAGCTTTATCATGAAATATTTGTTTCACTTTTTACAGACTCAAACTCCATGTTGTCAAGTCTAACGTTGGACAGATCAGTGTAAGTTTAATTTATGAGATGGGTATGTGAAAAGGGCATGGATACCAAAAACATTTTGTTTTTTTGTCAAATTAACATTTCATGGTTTAGTGGTTCTGATTAAGTTTTAAAACTTCATTAAAATTATTAAGCTTTTGTACTGACACTAATTGAATACTAATTGACCTACAACATGAAAATTCATGTTGTAGGTCAATTAGTATTCAATTAGTGTCAGTACAAAAGCTTAATAATTGAATACTAATTGAATACTAATTAGTATTCAATTAGTATTCAATTAGTATTCAATTATTAAGCTTTTGTACTGACACTAATTGAATACTAATTGACCTACAACATGAATTTGTGATGCAGATTCAAGATTCAGGATTCAATATTTTATTATAGTCTCACCACATACAATTACATATATTTACACAATAAAATATTCATACAGGTACATAAAACAGATAACATGAAACATTACATTATCATTGTATGTGCCAATCTTAAAAGATTTATGAGAGACTGTACAAGCAATATTAAAATACAGTTTGATAAAGTAGATATTATATATAATATATATTTGTTTAAGAATATCATTAAAATACAGCATAATTAATGATTTAAAAAACGTTTTTTTTTCTGATTAAAATGTTATAGCAGGTTCTGGCAAAACTTTCAAAAACTTTATCGTTATTGATTAAAAAAATATCATCTTTGATTATCTGATTAAACGTTAAAATCCACATTAAAATTTGCAGCTTCATAAAACAATATGTGTCTAAGATCTTCGTATTGTGGACATTTTGATAAAACATGTAGTTCATCTTCAATACTATTATTACAATAAAAACATGTTCTTTCATGTATTTCTTTTCTTTCATATCTACCTGTTTTTATTCTAAGGGGTGCAATTTTGCAAAAGCACTCCTAAATTTAGGTGGCAATTTACATTTTAAGTAAGGTTCAGTACAATAATCATATTTAAATAACTTATATGTTCTTTATTTATTACCTTGAGCATACATAGATACTCTATTACTCCATTCTATTTTATATTTTTCAAATATTATTGTTTCAATTTGTACAATAATACTCTTATTAATACATTTTTGTACATTAGTTTCAAAGTTACAATAGTCTTCAAAATTATGCATCAGGTCACTTTGACCTGTATTTTATGCTTCCTTTTACACCTGAGTTAAGAGTTAGATACTAAGTTTTGTTCCTTTGTCACATTGGAGTTAAATTATATTTCATAACTGATTGAAGCCAACATTTTCTATAAATCATATATTATCATTGTTATATCTCTGAATAGACATCCTGTGAGATATTCAGAAAAACTGACCAAACAAGATGCACAGCGAAGCTAGTTTTAGAAAAATACATCACTAATCTAAATGACACAATATATATTTTATATTTTAGGATACAATATTGAACTTTATAGCGAATACAGCAATAATAGCATTTGCTGAACCACAGCTCAATAGTAAGTAGTATGGATTTATCTAATTTTGTAAAAACTAATTTTTTTTTTACTAGAAAAAAGACATTTGTATTGAAAAGGCTTAAAAATCAAGAGCTATTCCAGTATGTTAAAAAAATGTGTGAAAATTTCAGAAATTTTCCCAGATTATCATATTTAATGTCCCCCCCCCCCCCCCCCCAATATTCCATTACAAAATGTTGATTTTTTTCCTGATACTAGATATGTGCACATTATTAAAAGTGACTCAGACGTCTTGGATTTTTTTTTATAGAATAAACATAATTCCAGTATGTTGACTGCACCAGCTCTCTCTCCATGGCATCTTTATCCCATCAAATAAGTCATAGTGACCTACTTTTAGGTCTTTTCACATTGACGATGAGCTTTACATCACATTTAATGACCTCATTAGGCTTACAGACGAGTGCGACGATAAGTCAAACTTGAATACAAATCTATGATTTGAATTATATATTCCTAGGGTTGTGAATTTATGATTTAATTTTAGCATGTACGATATAGAATCTTGGATAATTGACAATAAAAATCAAATATAAGAAATACTTGAATTGTTTTTCTCCATATATTGGACAGAGTTATAAGATAAGGAAAACTTCAGCAACCAGTATGATCATAATTTAAAAGCGATAGAAATCTGTTTATGCAGTGTTTGATACTTTATTTTGTAGAGCTTGGTGCTGAAGGTATACCACTACCAGTAACAGACAATGTTCATTTTATCAACACAGAAGTCACACTAAATAAGGTTAGTACTTTACATATTACTAATTAAGTTGAAATTTAAGATGGTAATCAACAAAGGAAAAAAAAAAACGGTACCAAGACAACATTGGATTAAGAATTTATTGGGATTTCCTTGAGGAGAGACCCATCCAATAATGCCCATCAAATTAAATGAAGCATAGTTTGTGTCTCACAAAGGTGACAATGGTATTGTTAGAATTGTCATTGCTTAATTCAAAATTTTCTGATCAGCTTGAATCAAGAAGTACATATGATAAGCTATTACTATTTTGTATAAAGTATAAGAATTAATACATCTCACATTAGACATGGCACTTTTTGGAATTTTACATTGCACATAAATTTTTCTGATCAGGTTTGTTTATGAAGAATTAATTGTTATGAACTACAGATGTTTGATGTTCTGTTGGGTTAGCATCCTCAATTTCAGTTTCTTGCAGAATATGAGAGTCCTTTTCTTAGCCATGCTTCTGTTACTTTGGAATATTTTATCGTTTAAATGTTAGATTATCTTATAAAGTGTGTTTATCTAAATCTAATAAAGTGTGTTTATCTAAATCTAATAAAGTGTGTTTATCTTCATCTAATAAAGTGTGTTTATCTTAATCTAATAAAGTGTGTTTATCTTAATCTAATAAAGTGTGTTTATCTAAATCTAATAAAGTGTGTTTATTAAAATGTATCAATCATAAACTATCATTCTAGTGTGTTGTTTAACAAGTCATTATTCATCCCTACTGTTCAGTGACCTTTTAGTTCTTATTCCTCACTCGAGGAAGTTGCGTAGGGTAACATTTTTAGCTCACTTTTGGGCCAAGTGAGCTTTTCTCATCACTTGGTGTCCGTTGCCCGTCGTCGTCCGTTAACCTCTACAAAAATCTTCTCCTCTGAAACTACTGGGCCAAATTAAACCAAACTTGGCCTTAATCATCCTTAGGGTATCTAGTTTTAAAAATGTATCCAATGACCCGGCCCATCAACCAAGATGGCAGCCATGGCTAAAAATAGAACATGGGGAGTAAAATGCAGTTTGGCTTATATCTCTGAAACTAAAGCATTAAGAGCAAATCTGACATAGGGTAAAAATGTTCATCAGGTCAAGATCTATCTGCCCTGTAATTTTCAGACGCATCAGACAACCTGTTGTTGGGTTGCTGCCCATGAATAGGTAATTTTAAGGAAATTTTACAGTTTTCGGTAATTATCTTGAATATTTTAATAGATAGCGATAAACTGTAAACAGCAATAATGTGCAGCAAAGTAAGCTCTACAAATAAGTCAACATGATCAAAATTGTCAATTGACCCCTTTCAGGAGTTATTGCCCTTTAAAGTCAATTTTTCACAATTTTTTGTAATTTTTTTTAATCTTTTTCAAAAATCTTCTCCAATTAATCTACTGGGCCAAATAGAATTAAAGTAAGCCACAATTTTCAATAGAGTATCTTGATTGAAAAATGTATCAGATGACCCTGTCATCCAACCAACATGGCCACCATGCATATGGCTAAAAATAGAACAGAGGTTTTCTATAGAAGTCTATGGCAAAATTGTAAAAAAACAATTTCAAATAGTCACAACTTGAAAACTAATTTAAATAATGATAAGGGGTCTTCAGTAATTATTGTAGGACTACAATGGGATGACCTGCTTTAAATTTAACTGCTGGACAGAATTAAACCAAACTTGGCCTCAATCATTATTAGGGTATCTAATACAATTTATTATGAGTTTAACCTTATTTTACATGATTTCTAAAACCACAGTAGATACAGGTGAGCGACACAGGCTCCTGAGAGCCTCTAATTGTTATCCTTCCATTAGTCTGTGACTTAATCTGTCAATTTATTTTTTTTCTATCAGATCTGTTAAAGCTGGATGAAGTTTTTCACTCATCCAAACTGTGGATGAGTTCTTTACAAAATTTTTTTTGTTGCTGGGATAGTATCTCCTTTTTTGATTAGGTCTTCTTTAATTTGTATGAATTTTTTATTTTAATATTAGTTTAATATTTTCTATGATAATGAATGTTGATCAATTGTTATACATGGTTGGTCAAATACCTCATACATTTATACTATAATACCCATGAAAGAAATACACAGTTTGGTAGATTTCTTACTATTTGGTATGTTTTATAGGACACATTGGTGATTGGGACAGATCTTCAGTACCAATGAAGTTGAAGCAGCAGTATACACTTACAGTGCAGTTATGATTTAAAAGTGGAGAAGAAGAAAGATCTGTGATATTTGACAGAGAATACTCATTTCTGTTATATATTTGATATGCTCAAATACGAAGTATTGAATGTAATTTGAATACTCTAAAATTTTATAAGTGACAATTGTTTAATAATTTCAAATAATTGTGTCCCAATATTTATTGCTTTTGTTGGTTATTTAAGGGAATTTAAATACTATGAAAACTATATAATTAGAATGGATTTCTACTGTTCCAAATATGAAAGCATGAATAAAAACATCTATGTACCAAAGACTTTACAAGTAATCTGAGAAGCTTGTATCTGTGATTAAATGTACTCTCACCATATTTCTATTCACTGATTTTTAAATAATATCAGATCTGAAAGTTGAATATTTTTATACAAAATTGAACATTCCTCTTGAATCTATTGCACCTATGCAAAGATGATGTCAAGTCTTGCAGGATTTTTTTGTTGTTTTTTAGTGATATTTTTATTCCCCCGCCGTAGCCGAGGGGCCATTAAGTTTTTATTATAGATATACATATTTGGACAATATTTGCATTGATAATAATTTGATATTATATCAATATGAAGATTTTTTATGAGGCTTGCCAATATGTTAATATCTTTGTCAACACACTCAGTTCTTGATTAAAAAAGTATTAATTGTTATGAATAGTATAATGAAGATGTAATTACTATTGACAAGTCAGGTTTTGGAGAATCTGTTGAAATGTGTGCATTGTAACCATTCTCTGTAAGATCTTATATAGGGTTATTCTTTAATTGATTTTAAAGGGGAATAAGGGTGTTGGTGGGTTGTGAGGTACTTAGAATTAGTCATTGGTGGATGGTTGTATATTCAATTATAAATCCAAGAATTATATAAAAAAAATTATAATTTTGTATTTATGGTTGATTGGGATTTTGATATGTGCCTTTTTCCTTCAGCCCTCAAATCAGTCTTGCTCTAGATTTTTTCTTTTGTTTTTGCACATAATATAGCATACATCTTTTAAACACTATATGCTATTTATATCTCACACTTTTGTTTCATAATTTTTCTAAATACAGTATTGATTTTGTTTGTACTCTATGTAGTTTTCTGTTTTCTGTAAATAATGAATTTTAATAAGCTGTTGATTGTACATAATGCATGCATTTGTATTAATACCTCTGTATCTTTCTAATATTGTTATCAGGTTATTTTTGTAGTATCTTACATTTTATAATAAAAATATTTTTGATAATAAAGATTTTTTTTATCTCTTTTTTACATTTGTATATGGTAACCAAGTTTGATGTTCTAAGGATAGGATATTTGATTACTTTGGTACATTTAACTGCAGAATCAGACCACAAGGAACAGACCTTTAACTGTCAATCATGAATTTACTTAACCAGCATCAATAAGGTGTCAATCATTAATTTAAAGAGCATCAATAAATCAGTAACTGACAGGGGCTTAATCTCCAACTTTAACAAGAAAGTGGATGTTTAATATTCAGTTTGCATTTTTTTTTATCCATAATCATACTAGATCATGTGTATGTGAATATAGTTGAGGACACTAATATAAGTTTTTATTTTTAATAAGTATAATACATATATGATCATACGATGAGAAATTTCATTAGGACATTCCAAGACGAGGGGTCAGTAGAAGCCATGGCTTATTTTATGACCCATAGACAAAGGTACAAAGGTATATAATATGAACCATGCCTTGTACTAGATAGACACCGAGTTACATTTTTAACTCTCTAGCATACAAGGTAACAGCCCTCAGAGAGACATGTCTGGATATCTGATGCTGAATCAATAAAGATAAATCTGTTCTTATTCCTTAATGGGACATTATTAGCAGAGAAGCAGACTTTAACCTGTGTTGTAAGTTCTAGATATAATGGGACATTATTAGCAGAGAAGCAGACTTTAACCTGTGTTGTAAGTTCTAGATATAATGGGACATCAGAGAAGCAGACTTTAACCTGTGTTGTAAGTTCCAGATATAATGGGACATTATTAGCAGAGAAGCAGACTTTAACCTGTGTTGTAAGTTCCAGATATAATGGGACATTATTAGCAGAGAAGCAGACTTTAACCTGTGTTGTAAGTTCCAGATAAACGTTCCTTTTTATGCAGAAAAAAGCTTTAATCTGAAGTATGATAAAACAAAATGTTTCAAGCATATCACACTGTGGTGATTAAGTTTTTAAGTTTAGTTCTATTCTCACAATTACCATAGATGACATTCTGTTAATGCCATATTTGTATTTCTTTTTCAATTTTTACTCAGGCCCCAGTCTTCAACTTTTCTGAACCCATTACTTTGATGGTAAGGGAACTTTGAGTCCCGTGGTCACATTCTTTTTATTTATATATATAATTATGAACAGAAAGAATATACGATTAGACTTCTACTTTGCATCTTAAATTTCAAAATCACAAATTGTTATAAATCAATCAAATTCATATAGAAATCTTTAACAAACGAAACAAGACATATTTTTGTGCTTCACTATATTTTTCCAATATAACATATATTAACAACTAGTGGATGATATAATGTAGTTTTTAAAGGCAGTGCTTTAATGCCTTTCTAGTTGCCGGGTTAATCCTTCCTTCCGCGATATCCAACTTATCTACGTGGGGGGTCATTAGGCTCCAAGTAGATCCGGATATGTTGAATTCTCTCCTCTTCTTATTGTGATATAAAATGTTTTTTGTTTCATTTCATTTACATTGGGAAATAGAGAAACGATCATTGTGTTTTGTTAGTTTTAAAAACTTTTGATATATTTGTATTTTGCATTATAAGCAGTCAACCGATTGACAAACTAGAATTATTTGAATTCCGTGTGGAAAGAGCTCGGGTTAATTTCGAGTGTTATCTGCAATCTAGATGTTTATTAATCATTTCAGTCGTTGATATAATAATTAAGAGTCGACTGAACATTAATTATATTATACAATTTAAAGCGCATTTCTGTTTATGCACGTGAACCCGTCTAACGTTATTGTTATAATTTTCGCAGTTATATAAAGTAGCAAATTATCGTTCCTGAATAGGTGGCGCCGTGGTAGCCGATCCTGTTCCTCAACTTCCTGTTTCTGCACTGTGCAACTATTTCAGTTACATTTTAAATTAACGATGCCAAGTACTTGTTGTTGTGTACCTGGATGTCATTTAAGAGAAGGACATGCATTTCCAAATGACTTAAAAAGAAGGAAAAGTTGGATCAACGCCATGGCCCAAACGCAGATTGGACGAGAACACGATTTCATCGTGGAGTCCATCTCAATCAGCTGTTGTTTGCAAGGCACATTTTACTGAAAAAGACTACGTGCAGGAAACTATTCATGGTAAAACTCTATTTTCTTTTTGAAATATATAGTTATATATGTAATCGCCATGCGAATAAACCAAAGCCTGTTTACAACCGCAATTATCGTTTTAGAATAAAAGGGGGTGGTTAATTCAAGACGTCATAATTTTTTGGATTACGATTCAATGTGATCTGTTTGAGATTTTTTGGTGATTGCTACAGTTATAATGATTTCTTGCAAGAGGTATATCATACTGAGAATTATTTTAGCACTAATTATGCTAATGTAGTAATGACAGGAATGCATAAGCTATGCCTCATAGACTTTCTTGAAAAATATCAATGACAATGTTAACAGGAACAAAACAATGACATGCTCTCATCAATATTATAGTTATTTAGGTACAAACAATGTACGTTTGTTGCATAAGTCTCTCATTGTTTGTCCTTTGGATTTACATAACATACATTGAATCAGGCAAACATAGTTTTATCCAGATTGTAATGAATAAATCTAGTTAATATTTCGCCAGGTAATACAAAGTATACATTGCTAATGGAAGTTCATTTAATTATCAAAAAACTAATGTTTTATAACCTTTTTCAGGGCGCAAACCCACCATACAGAGACCTAAGTCTACTGCCATTCCCAGCCTATTTTCCTGGACCAAGCAAGAGACTGAATCGTCCGCAAAAAGAAAAATCAGGGCAGTTTCCTGTGAAAACAAAAGAACTAAACTTGATGAATATTGTAGTAGAAATCTAGAGGAAAGTTTTGATTGTAAAGTTGGTTTTCCTGAAGAAGTCATTCATACTGCAGAAAGGATTTATGACTGTCCACCACCAACTGCTGAGCTAATGTTGAGCTTCAAAGATGGAAGTACGCAAACACCATCAATGTCTATGTTTTCAGCAGAGAATTTTGAAATGAAGACACGTGACACAGCCATGCATTTTTATACCATTTAAGAGTTGTATACTAAATTTTTATTTGTTTTGACCACACTTGGTCCAACAGCACATTGTTTGAGATACATATATTTTCAAATTGATAGGGCGTCAGTTGAAAATCAGTTTTTTTATGACTTTGATGAAATTGAGGCATTATACAACCAACTTTGAACTTTCTAGATTCTAGATTGAATCTAGTGTTAAGAATATTGTGTATATACATGGATTGTTTTTATGCCTAAACAGTGGTGTGAGGCTAACACTTGGCCATCTAGTGGGTTAGTCAGGCATTTTTCGCCATCCAACTTCAAATTAAAGTTTCCTAAGACTTGGATTATTATTGACAGCACAGAATATCCCGTGATAAAACTAAAGCTCCTAGAGCTCAGGCAACCTTTTCATCATATAAAAACAGAAACACTGAAAATACTTGTATGTTCGACGCCTGGTGGTTTAGTCAACTATGTCTCTACTGCATATGTTGGTTCTACCAGTGACTATGAAATAGTTGAAAGATGTAGAATACAAAATGTAGTTCAGTTATGTGATCCAGGTGACAGTGTGATGGCAGACAAAGGTTTAAATGTGCAAGATTTGTTTGCTAACTTTTTTCAAAAAAAGAAACAGAATTAGTTCCAAAACTCTTATACGGGATAGAAAAGTCTCCAATTAACATGTGCACATAGAGCGAATTATTGGACTTGGCAAAACATACAAAATTCTAACAAATCCTACATGTATGAATGGAACTGAAACAAAACTTTCATCTGAAATAACATTTAGTTGTTTTATGTTGTGTAATTTTAAAACTTGTATTGTGCCAAAGGATGCAGAAATAAAAGTGACGCAATGAATTTTGTTCTGATATATATATATTTATAATTACATGCACATGTAAATTGTAATGCATATAAAAATAAGGAGATGTGGTATGATATTCAGTGAGTTTATCGAACTAAAGTGCATAAGAAATGGGTTTAAGCAGTTACAGGTGTTACTGTCACCGTACAATCTCCAACAATGAGAAAAATTTGTACCGTGTAAAAAATTTCAGAGATCTTACCACTAAGTTTTGTTGTCTCACCTTGACTTTGGTGAATTGTTTATATCTGTTGATGTAAATATAAAAAAGAAGATGTGGTATGATTGCCAATGAGATAACTCTCACAAGAGACCAAATGACACAGAAATTAACAGCTAAAGGTCACAGTATGGCCTTCAACAATGAGCAAAGCCCATACCACATAGTCAGCTATAAAAGGCCCGAAATGACAATGTAAAACAATTCAAACAAGAAAACTAACGGCCTAATTTATGTACAAAAAATGAACGAATATAACAAATATGCAACACATAAACAAACGACAAACACTGAATTATAGGCTCCTGACTTGGGACAGGCACATACATGTACATACAGAATGTGTCGGGGTTAAACATGTTAGCGGGATCCCAACCTTCCCTCTAACCTGGGACAGTGGTGTAACAGTACAATATAAGAACGAACTATAAAAATCACTTGAAAGAGGCTTAACTCATCAGATGGATAAATACAAATACAAGTGGATGTGGTCGGGTAGTTGTACATCCAAACAAGAAAAAGACAGAAAGTACAGATCTGAGAGTACTTGCAGTTACTGACAGCTAGTTCAAAGCCACTAACAACTGATATAAAAATCTTGCATCTAAGACTAAATTATCAATCCGTAAGCTCCCTTTAGAATTTTATAAATTTTAGATTTTACATTTCTGAGTTATGGTGTTTTATTGGGATTTTCCAGTTTTTGTAGAGCCTGCGACTTTTGTCGCAGAAAGCTCGACATAGGGATAGTGATGTGGCGGCGGCGGCGTTAGCTTACTTCTTAAAAGCTTTATATTTTAGAAGGTGGAAGACCTGGATGCTTCATACTTTGTATATGGATGCCTCATGTTACGAAGTTTCCGTCAGCCACATGTCCAATGTCCTTGACCTCATTTTCATAGTTCAGTGACTACTTGAAAAAAAAGTTAACATTTTTTGTAATGTTAAATTCTCTCTTATTATAAGTAGTAGGATAACTATGTTTGGTATGTGCGACCTTGCAAGGTCCTCATGCCCGTCAGACAGTTTTCACTTGACCTCGACCTCATTTCATGGATCAGTGAACAAGGTTAAGTTTTGGTGGTCAAGTCCATATCTCAGATACTATAAGCAATAGGTCAAGTATATTCGGTGTATGGAAGGACTGTAAAGTGTACATGTCCAACTGGCAGGTGTCATCTGACCTTGACCTCATTTTCATGGTTCAGTAGTTATAGTTAAGTTTTTGTGTTTTGGTCTGTTTTTCTTATACTGTATGCAATAGGTCTACTATATTTGGTGTATGGAATGATTGTAAGATGTACATGTCTAGCTGGCAGGTGTCATTTGACCGTGACCTCATTTTCATGGTTCAGTGGTCAAAGTTAAGATTTTGAGTTTTGGTCTTTTTTTCTAATACTATATGCAATAGGTCAACTATATTTGGTGTATGGAAATATTTTATGATCTTTATGTCAGTCGCGCAGGTTTTATTTGACCTTGACCTCATTTTCACAGTTCATTGCTCTGTTAAGTTTTTATACGCCCGTTAACGGGACATATTATGGTATACCGTTGTCCGTCTGTCAGTCCGTCGTCAACATGTCGGACATTAACTCAAAAATGCTTTTACCAATTTGCATAAAACTTTGGTGAATTGTTTATATCTATTGACGTGAGCTCCCTTTCATTTTTTATAAAATTTAGATTTTACGTTTCCGAGTTATGGGGTTTTATTCATTAAAAAAAGGGGGATTTTCCAGTTTTCTGACAATAAGTCAAGAATGCTTTCACTAACTTGCAAGAAATTGTGGTGAATTGTTTATATCTATTGACATGAGCTCTCTTTCAATTTTCATAAATTTTAGATTTTACGTTTCCGAGTTACAGGGTTTTATTCATAAAAAAAGGGGGGATTTTCCAGTTTTCGGACAAAAACTCTAAAATGCTTACAGCAATTCTTATGAAACTTTGGTGAATTGTTTGTATGTATTGATGTAAGCTCCCTTTAGAATTTTATAAATTTTACATTTTACATTTCTGAGTTGTGGGGTTTTATTCATTAAAAAAAGGGGTGATTTTTCCAGTTTTCGAACAATAACTCAAATATGCTGTCACCAATTCTCATGAAACTTTGGTGAATTGTTTATATCTATTGTTGTAAGCTCCCTTTTTATTTTCATAAATTTCTAATATGACATTGAGAATTAATTGAACTTTATTTGTTTATAGTCTGACAACAGGTTTACTAAGTATTGCACAACAGCAAGAAATCTTTAATTGCATATTCAATTCATATAACCAATTTCAAGATCTTTGACTACATTTATTCAGAAACCTATAATATGTCAAATATTTAATTACAATCCAAATTCAGACCTGAATCAAGCTTGAATATTGTGTCCATTTTTGCCCCAACTGTTCAGGGTTGGACCTCTGCGGGCGTATCTAGTTGTGTTTTGGTCTGTTTTTCTTAAACTATAAGCAATAGGTCAACTATATTTGTTGTATGGAAGAATTGTTAGCTGTACATGCCTGCCTGGCATGGTTCATCTGACCTTGACCTCATTTTCATGGTTCATTGGTCAATGTTTAGTTTTCTTGGTTAATGTTAAGTTTATGTGACAGTTGTAATAAAGCTTTATATTAAGGACTATCAACATAATTTCAGTGATTAGTAAAGAAGGCGAGACATTTCAGCGTGTGCACTGTTGTTGGACAACAACTCAAAAATGCTATAAGCAGTTCGCATGAAACTTGGGTGAATTATTTATAGCTATTGATGTAATCTCCCTATAGATTTTCATAAATTTCAAATATGACATTGAGAAGAAATTGAACTTTATTCTTTATAGTCTGGCAACAGATTTATTAAGTATTGCGCAACAGCACAGTTTATTGCACAACAGCAAGAAATCTTTAATTGAATATAAATTCAATTCATATAACCGATTTCAAGTTCTTTGACTACATTTATTCAGAAACTATAATATGTAAAATATTTAATTACAATCCAAATACAGACCTGTATCAAGCTTGAATATTGTGTCCATTTTTGCCCCAACTGTTCAGGGTTGGACCTCTGCGGTGTATCCAGCTGCGCTCAGCGAATCAGTTTATTTCTTAATTAAGAACTCCTTTTTTCATTCATAAATTACTTTAAACTTGGAAATATAATTTTGCTAGGAGTTATAGTTTCTAAAAAAGTATTGTCATTGAAAGAGTTGACATGTTGCAATGTACATTTATTCTACATAGTTCTATGGTACCAAATCAAAAGTTTATATAAAAGAAAGAAGTCAAAGGTTTCCTTTCACAGTTTAGTTACATACATTTTTTTTGTACCTGAGGTCGTTGAATATAGATCATTATATAAATAAGGAGATGTGTTATGATTGCCAATGAAACAACTATCATCCATACTTACCAGTAACAAACCACATTTGCAGAGTTGAATAAAATACAGTTGATAACATTTACTTATTTCTAAAAAGAAAATGCCTAACTATTTTAAACAGTATTTGAATATCAATTATATGGTCATTTTTATAAACTTCCTGTTACAAAACTTTGAATTTTTCGAAAAACTAAGGATTTTCTTATCCAAGGAATAGATTACCTTAGCCGTATTTGGCACAATTTTTTGGAATTTTGGGTCCTCAATGCTCTTCAACTTTGTACTTGTTAGGCTTTATAACTATTTTGATCTGAGCGTCACTGATGAGTCTTATGTAGACGAAACGCGAGTCTGGCGTATTAAATTATAATCCTGGTACCTTTGATAACTAATTTGACTATAAACATAGATAAAAAAGGTACAAACTGGATATAATGCACAAGTTCATAAACAAGTGAGAACAAACGCCTTCATATAGTGCTCAGAATATGACATTCAAAAAAACTTGTTCAATATCATTAGAGAACTCTAAATCTTAAATACTGAAAGCCACCTCTGATAGGTACACTGTACTATGCAAGATAATGATATAACTGGACTAAAAATACACACAACCTGTAATTTACTGCCTTTACAGCGCTTTCGCGCTTTGATTTCTGATTCTTTTCTGATTTTAGCTTTTTCTGACTGGTGTTTTTTTTAAATAATTGATGTTCGAAATTCAGTTATCACATAATTTCTTTGCCAATCAAGTTCAATCAACACTATTGCATGGGGGTAAAGCAATTATGCATTTAAATGTCACACAGAAAAAAACGCAAATAATTCCAGATCAATAGACAAAGAAAGTAAAAAAGTATAACAAAAATACCGAACTCCTAGGCAAATTCAAAAAGGACGTCCATAAAAACTGACAAAATCAAACGTTACACTTTATCACTTTATTAACCAACGGAACGAATGGACAAAAACAACTGTAATACTCCTGATTTTGTGCAGGCATTTTCCAATTGGTGGGCTGAACCTAGGTTTATAGCTAGCTAAACCCCCAACTTGTATGACAGATGTTTTATAGGTCTGTTAAATTGACAAAATTGGGCGAGTAATCCAAACATACATGATAGGTTAATGTGACAATAATTGGGATCTAAAACTGTTTAAACATACATCTCAGACATAAACAAAACTGACTAACAAACATGCAAATAAATCTAACAATTATAAAGATGCCAACAACAACCAAGTTTTATAGTTGATAGTAAATTTGACAAAGACGCAAGCCAAAAAGTTTTTGTAGTCAATACCAAAGGAAAATTCCCACTCCTAACTCGAAAACAAACTGACAATGCCAGTATTATTTTTGGAATTTTACGCTAAATTAACTGCTTAAAAATTTTGTTGGGGAAAGACCTTATTGTTTTTCTAATGTTTTTTTTTCTTTTTATTCTTCCAACATTTTCTCAACATGGCCTCCCCCGTTTCTATTGAAATTATGACAAAATTTGGACCATCGATAGACCTCATCATGAAGTATTACCAGATAAGGCTGCATAGGATTTTATCATCCCCTTTTAGAAGTACATGTATATCCCCTTGAAAAAATTTCTTTTATTTTTTTATTTATCTTAAAAATAAAATTGTTACAGATAAAATCGACCTAAAATGGCAACATGTACACGAACAGATGGCAATGTTAATAAACACAATCAATTGTTTTGTTTTTCAACCCTTGTAAGAGTTATTTCCCTTAAAATATACACAATTTTTGAAAAATTATATTTCGATAACCGGAAGTCGTAGAGTCATAGTACCTTTACAATAATCTTTAGTACATTTGACTTTTCATTTGCACCCAAGATCAAAGGTCATAGAGTGCAAAAAGTTTTTTACGCTGAAATTGCAAGCTTATATAGATATAGGAAGATGTGGTATGAGTGCCAATGAGACAACTCTCCATCCAAGTTACAATTTATAAAAGTAAACCATTATAGGTCAAGGTACGGCCTTCAACACGGAGCATTGTCTCACGCCGAACAGCAAGCTATAAAGGGCCCCAATTAATTACTAGTGTAAAACCATTCAAACGGAAAAACCAACGGTCTAATCTATATAAAAACGAGAAACGAGAAACACGTATGAACTACATAAACAAACGACAACTACTGTAATCAGATTCATGACTTAGGACAGGTGCAAACATTTGCAGCGGGATTAAACGTTTTAATGGTGCCAAACCTTCTCCCTTTTCTGAAACAATAGTATAACATCACAACATAGAAAAACACACTATAAAATATCAATTGGAAGGCTTAACTCAATAAAGAAACGTAAATTAACACACAATGAACGAATAAATTTGACCTGTGACACCTGAATGCAAATACACAGTTAATAAAAAATTACAAGGGATAAATAATTAAAGTCAAAAGTAAAGAAACAGGTTTAAACAAAGGTTAAAGTATGATATCATTGTGAAATTTCAAACAATTTATAGGAAATCATCACATTTGAAGAAACCTGCGTCATATTATACACAGGTAAATGAAAATAATTTTGTTGTTAAGTATACTTCTTCTGTGTGTATAAAATCTTCCGTTTAGGAATACCAAGAAATTTCTTTAATATCAATAAAACTAATCTAACACTTGGTACATATGGTGTGAATATCAACAATAAAAATATACAATTAGTGCTAGATAAAACTTCCTGTTCAGGTCCAAAATCAGCATCTAAGGAAAAATGAAATAATTTTGATGTTCATAGTACGAAGAAGTGAAAATTTGTAGTAATTAAATACCAAATAATTAAAGCTGGTATATAGACAAGATCCATGTTAACATTAAATAACAAAAAAGCATTACAAATAGTATCAACAGGTCAAATTAAAAAGAAAGTACGATTTGAGAGTACTCGCAGTTACTGACAGCTAGTTAAAAGCCAAAACAATTAATAATAAAAATCATGCATTTGAGACTAAAATCAACTAAAATACATCCCAGGGATTTAGTATTTTAACGTCATGAACAGTCAAAGAAGACATGACTTGTGTAATGCCAAAAATAAATGTATCGACAGGTAGTAGGATAGTTGAATGTTAAGAAAACAATAAGAGATAGCTGCATACACATGGCGTATAAAATGTTCCTCTCGAAGAGCTCTACATTGTATACATTAGACCCAAAATTGTCCGACCATCCGTTCAAATGTTACGACGAGGTAATTCTTTAAAGTATAGTTTTCTATGTATATCTTTGAAATGGTGACAGATATCAACCTAGTACAAACTGCAAAAAAATATCAGTCTTTTAAGAATTTCAAATTGAGTTCAATGTCAAGGACATGATTTATTTCACCTTGACTACAAAGGGTAAAATAATCTAGACGAAAAATCAGATGGTCCTGAGTCGAAAAAAGAGGGATGAAAAATACCAGAGGGACAGTCAAACTCATAGATCGAAAACAAACTGACAACGACATGGCCAAAAATAAAAAGACAAACAGACAAATAATAGTACAGATGACACAACATAGAAAACCAAAGACTAAGCAACACGAACCCCACCAAAAACTGGGGGTGATCTCAGGTGCTCCGGAAGGGTAAGCAGATCCTGCTCCATATGTGGCACCCGTCGTGTTTCTTATGTTATTACAAATCCGGTAAATAGTCTAATTCGGTAAGTCACATTCGTGAAAAGGGAGGGTAGTGTAGTTACGAAATAAGGAACATATCCGATATCATCTGTGAAACGGTTATTCCATAACGGTCAACCAACTCGTGATGGCGTCCGTAAAATTTACGAAGGGATGATTTCAACTTCCCCATTTGGAACTCTTGGTTTAATAGCTTCCTTGTGAGTAGCAATCCTCTATCAAGGAAATCATGATAGGAAACACAAGCCCGGGAATATCGTATCGATTGGGAGATATATACTCCGTATGCAGGCGCTGCTGGAATGTTGCTACATAGAAATGGAAAGTTCACAATTGGGAAGCTGAAATCATCTCATCTTGAATGGTGATAGTCCCATGTCTCTACTTCCGGTTCTCAAGTTCGGTAGATATAATTCTGAGTTCCTTCTGGTCTGGCAGATATAATTCTGAGTTTGACTAAATACCAAACACATTTGATGAAAAACAAAGAAAAAAGCCAGTTTGAAATTTTCATGTTTTTCATTGACTTTGTAAGTTTCATAAGTGCTATTTATAAAATTGATATTGCATCATTTTTAGGACTTTGCCAAATGGGGTCATGTGACTTAAAATTGAAAGTCTAAATGAGCTCTATTGAAAAACGAAAATTTTAAACCCCCTTTCCCATCATAAAGAGAAGGATTGGTCATTAAGTGTAAATACTAAAACTTCTAAGATGGCTAGTTTGTCACATGTCAAATGAAAGTCCATAAAGCGTATATTTCAAATTTTTGTCCCCCCAAAAATGGGTTTGGTTGGGTCATTGAGTTTTATAGCACCCGACTCCGTCAGTTACCCAGCCTGTCATTGTCATTCAGTATATTCGTCCATTGTGTGGTCAAGGGCATCACATAATTCAGTAACAAGCGGCCACCTAGTTAGGCTCTTGTTCCGCAATCCAGACCCCCGGCGACATCAATATGTTTTTATCTGTCACGTGATTTTATTATCTTGGGCGAAATATTAGATCAATAACTTAATTCATTGTGCTAATATTCACGAATTGGAAAGGTAAAATGTTTTAATTTTTGTTATTCAACCATAGAAAATGCTAACTTAAGAAGATTGACAACATATACACAGTCAACGTTTTATTTTAATTTGATGGAAATGAAAATAACACATTATAAATGGTGTGCGTCCGGGGCGCTTTTCTGGTTTAACCGTCACATTTCCTTCCTGTTACATTGAAGTATATAGAAGCATACAACATTACAAAAATCTCTTTGAATGAATCAAAATTTAACAAAGCCCTGCTCGCTGATAGGTAGTACATAACATACAGAAAATATCTGACGGCTGAAATACGTGAAGATTAGGTAACAACGATCGAATCGTCCGTGACAAATAAATATAGCCATCCTTGTATATATTTTGATCATAGCATTTAAGAATCATTTACATCCATCAAATACTCTGTTTCTCGTCGTATAAGTTTGTTAAGGTAGGTTATTTACAGCCTGCGTTTTGAAGATAGCTTCAGTAACTTCTAATATTTTGTTATCCACTGATGGTACGAGTCACTTTTAATCTTTTATTTGTCAATGAACATTAAGATGTAAACTATATAAATATGTACATATGTATTAATAATTATTTAAATGTTGGATATATATGTCTTGCAAAGTGTGCTTCTGGTATTCTCTATCTTTATATTTGTATTTGACACAAGCATTTTCCGCTCTCCATCCTTTGAGTGAAAAAAACCCTAAATCCCTTCATTCTTCATTAATTGTTGGGAAGATATACTGTTCAGTTAAAAGCTTAAATGAAATAAACCATCACGCGATTAGGATTTCTCATGTGGTTCGAATTCGACCATATTGTCCAATATTTTGTTTAAGTACAAGCCAATGGGTATGAACTAACATCTCATACATTGAAATACTTTTTTTGATGTTACAAGTGTTAGCTATGAATCATCCTGATCATTATCAATTTTGTTCTACAACAGACATAGTATGGCAGAGGGCACTTCAGTTAGTTGTGAACCTTGTGGATATAATGGTTTGTCAAAGTCAGCTAAAGTATGGTGCAATGATTGCGGCGAGGATTTCTGTGAAGAATGTGTCAATGGACACAGAATGACAAAAATACTACGAAGCCACCACTTGCTATCTATAACAAACTACTTGAAAAGTGTCGAGCGATTTATCGATGAAAACTGTGAGCATCACAAAGAGCCATATGATTTTTTCTGTTTACAACACGACACAATCCTTTGTCTAGAATGTGTTCAGGAAAATCACAGTAAATGCAAAATTTCTAAGTTGTCCGAAGTTGCAAAAGGGTCTAAAACCTCTACTGCACTAGCAGATCTTGAAAACGATATTAAGAGCACGAGTGAGCACTTTGCAAAATACCCCCAAGAAGAAGACATACCCAAGACAGATTTAAAGCAACAAGAACAAAATATCCGAGATAAAGTTTATAATATGCGTTGTGAATTTAACAATCACTTGGACCAACTACAGGAAAAAGTCTTAAAAGATCTTGAGTTGAAATATAACAATTGCACCATAAGTGTAAACGAGTATAATGTTTCTCAAGTAAAGGGAGACGACATTGAAGCGTTACACAATCGTATTGCTAGCATAAAGAAGTATGGATCCGAGAAACAAGTCTTCATTGGAACACGACAAATAGGAAATATACTTTATAAACAAAAACAAGAACTTTGTAAAAATTTATCGAAACAAAAAGAGTTTAGGCTAGAATTAAAGATGAATGATAATGCAAAGTCTTTACTTTTAGACTTCAAATCCTTCGTTGAAATTGTCGTCCGAGAAAGTTCTAAAACTGTTACGTTCATAGATCCTTCAAAGAAACAAGCACAACTCAACATTCAAAAACATGACTCAATCGATAAAATTAACCTCCAGCTTAACCAATTAATACAGATAACAAATCCCTCTGGTCTCGGCATGTCACATTGATCGCTTGTGCTATTTTTCCTACAAAGCAGGTTGTGTTTGCCGATGATCAAAATAACATTATATTTCATAATGAAGATGGGAGATTCAGTGATGACATTCAACTAGATGACAGTATATATGATCTTACTCCTATTGGTAGTAGTAAGATAGCCGTTAGAACGGACTATGATGTGAAGTTAGTGGATATCAAAACAAAGAAGGTAGAAAGAGTTATAATTAGATGCGGTAATATTGTATGGGGAATATGCTATGCAAACGGAAAACTATACGTCCTAGATTATGGAAAAATAAAAATTGTTGATTTGGATGGAACTGTTTCAAAATACATTCCTATAGAAATTGACAATGTAGGTAATGTAGCAGTACACAACGATCAGATTTATTTTATTAGATTAGATTTAGAAACTCTCTATGTTATTGACCATTCTGGTAATCAATTATGGACATTTCATGGTAATCGTTTGCAAACACCCGAATGCTTTCTGCTTCAATATTCGATTTCTTTAGATGTAGATAACCATGGTAACGTGTTTATTGTACTACCAGACTATGATCAGGTTATAGTAGTATCTAGTGATGGAAAACAACATCGTGTCATTCTGGACAAATCAAACAACATTGAAGGTCCAAGCGGTATTTCATATTGTCGAGAAACTGACCAGCTGTTAGTTTGTAACGACAGCAATGGTTGTGCGATTATTTACGACATCAACTTATAAGGTGAAAATAACTATAATTACAGTACACATTGTTTTCAGTCATATAATCATAGACGAATAGCTTCTTACAAAACTTGTACATAAACATTTATTTTTTACACTTACTATATAAATTCTGATTTACATTTTCTATGAAAAGTAAGTTAACTTACAACGGGGAAATTATATTACTGTAGATTTGACGATGATCAATGAGTTCGTCAGAAAAACTTGTAGGTTATGCACAGAATGGTGTCGGAGAAGTTTACTTTGTTTATCTGTATGAAATTCAATCCTATGACATTTTAACTTGGTGTGGATCTTAATGCAGATGATCTATGCATAGCAGAAGACGCTTATATGTACTCTTTCAATGCGACCAGTCTCACATCTTTTGGAGTTCATACGATCCCATTAGTTTTTATGTGCAATCTTGATTTGTATCCTCTTAATTTATTCATGAGAATTTTACATCGGTTAAACTACTCAACGATACCAGGTTAATAATATGGTACGTCATACTGGCGTTTCGTCTATTAAAGACTTATCAGTGAAGCTCGAATCAAAAAATTAAAAAGGTCAAATAAAGAACAAAGTTGAACAGCATTGAGGATCCAAAATTCCGAAAGGTTTTGCCAAAATACAGCTAAGGTAATCTATTCCTGGGTCAGAAAATCTTTAGTATTTTGAAAGGGTTGACGGTTGACCGAGTAATACAAATATGACTATCCCTTGGAATTATCTTGTTTTTACAGTAAAACCTTGCTAAATTGGGCGTCCGTTTGGCTGTGCGGGATGTATAAATACGCAGTAACGACTGGTCGGATTGAACTCGTAAAAATCGATGCCACGTGTATTACAACGCTCTCTGCTCTGCATGTTAAAGAACCTTTACAACAACGGCCTGAGGTTTTGTCTTCATCCAACATACCCTAATTTTTCATTGACACGCTAAATTTCTCGCTCTTCATTCGAGTCGACCCCTACCGTCAACATTCTACCTATTGTATGTATTGTTAATTTGTTCTCATCCTGAAAATGCAAGCAATTTTAATTTTACCACTTAAAGTTAATCAAACAACAATCATAAATACGGAATATATCATGGTCAATTCATTGTTTGTGGCTGTAAACTGTAAAATATAAATTGTTTACTAAAATATCACGAATCGTAAAGATGTATACAGTTTATCAAATTCCAATTTAAAACAGTTAAATAAGATGCCAAGAAATTTCTAAAAGTAAAAAATGATTTAAAAAAAAAAAAAAAATAAAAAAAAAAAAAGGTATGATAATATTCACGAAGATATGGTATGATTGACAAGTATCCAGCAGAGGCCAAATGACTTGGTTGTAAGCAACCATAGGTCATCATACGGACTCAACAATGAGCAAAACCATACCATATAGCTATTCATTAAAGGCCCCGCTATGAAAATATAAAATAATAATTCAAACGAGAAAACCAAAAGGCCTGATTACTAAAAGCTAGTTCAAAGCCACTTACAACTAATAAATAAATCATGTTTTCCTAAATTAAAATATATATCAGTACACATTGAATATGTGTAAAGACGTTTTAAGTCTAGATTAGTCTATGAAAAGGCATATACTATGAAATTTAAAGTGAGGGGCTTGCCCCGTGCTCTTAATTTCATAGTATATACCTTTTCATAGACTATCCAATTTGGCACATATTTACTTATAGGTTAGACAATACTTGGTTATGTTTTATGAAGATTTAAAGCCCAAGGCGTAGCCGAGGGTTTTAAATCTTCATAAAACATGACCTAGTGTTGTCTGAAAAATTTAGAACATATTCACACTTTCGAGTGACCTTACAAAATTATCCTTTCCCATTGTAATATTCAAAACTAAATAAGAATTCACTTTTTTATAATGAAGTGAGTATATAACAGGTAATGACCATTACAATGGATGGAATGAAATAGCACTGACATAGCTTGTGAGGACAAAAAGGATAAATTGTTCAAACATTTGAGTTTTTCTTCTACATCAGGTAAAAATTTAATACTTATTTACCTTAAATTTCTTGATTTTAATAAGCACACAATGTTATATCAATCCGCTTTCTGAAATTTGTATATTTTTTGATAATTATAAAACTTACTCTATAAATATTTGAATTACGATCATTCAACATCAGATGCTTATTTTTTATTGATGAATGTACATGTATTGTGGTCTTTTTTTCTAAAAAAAATCCTTTGCTTTATATATCAGCAGTCTGACATTGTTTTCTAGAAAAAAAATTATCGACTCGAATGTCTGGTATAAAAATTATATAAAAGATAATTTTACCTACATATTTGGCCCATTTTATTTTATTTTATGTTTTGTTTGTTATATATATGTACCATTAATATAAAGATTTGCAATGTTCAAAATGTTTTTTATAATTCTTTTCTCTTTCATCTTTAATCAGTAGGCTATTTTCCCAAGGAAAATGCCTCAGGGGATTGTACACTTCGTTAGTGAAGTTATTAAGAGTTCACTTTCATAATTAATCTACAATGAAAAGTCATTCATGTATAGATAGTATGAGTAAAGCATGACCTTGTGCAATGTCAAAATATATGATTCGACAAGGGGTAGGACCATTAGTGTTCATACCTATATAGAAATGCATATTTAGTTATAGTTTGCTATATTAGATTATTTATAAAAGATCTTACTACAAATTTAAATTGATAACCTATAATGATAAATTTATTGAAAAGATCAATACGTTTACAGGATATTATTTGAATAAACGAGTCTATAAACAACATTATCGTAAAAGATAGTATTGCATTTTCAACTGGTTCAATTAAAAACAAAAATATGCACATTGATTAAGCCAAGCATCTCTAATATAGCTTTGTACGACTTTGCCCCCAGCAGAGCTATAGAAAAAACAGTACGTTAACGGGTGTTACACGGACTCTTTTTAGATGATACACGGACACTTTTTAGTTGTTACACGGACATTTTTTATGAATAGAATCACTCGTGCATGATCAGCGAGTTCATGGGCACTTCAAATTTCAATTAGATTTGAACTTTTTGTTTCACAGACATATTTCCTGTCTTTTTTTATTAAAATATTTACGTTGGCATCAATCACTATATTCTTTTCAAACAATTCCAGTATATTACTATTCATATCAGTACACTAAGGGATTGACCATTTAACTTCAAAAGGGGGGTTGTGGATTTTTCCTAAGAAAATATTCTGATCCCCAATTTTATGAGAAAAAATATATTGTGGTCAAGCAGATGACAAAATAATGTTCTGATTCCTGATTTTCCGAACACCGTATATAATAGTGCTAATTTGAAAGCGTTGAAAAACTAAATAATTTTCTTACTCAGAAAAAAACATACCCCCCTTTTGAAGCTAAATGGTCGGTCCGTAAATGTATTTTTTTCTCTCAATATATGGACATGAATAGTATTCTGGACAATGCTGAAGGCAAAGAAATGCTGGTACCGACGTTCATATTTCAATAAAAAAGACAGGAAATATATATAAAAAAAATCTAATCTAATCAAAAGATAAAATCCCTATCAACTCACCAATGCACGATTGATCCTATAAATAAAAAGTGTCCGTGTAATACATGTTCAAATAGGCAGCAAATCTTGAAGAAAATCATTCAACTTATGTCACCAATTTTGGACGGTAAGCTGCGATTGGATCATATTGTGACACGTGTCTAATCCTGATCAACACTATTAAAGACATATAAAAACCTATAAGCATGAAGATTTTTTTTAAAAATCCAAAATATATGCCTATATATGTCTAATAACAAGACAAAATCCATTTTTTCATAACAATTCATTCACTAATGAAATAAGAAATTCATTCTTTTTATACATTTATATTGTTATTGAATTCATATATATTGAATTCTTATATTTGGGAGCAAACGTACGATTTTTTAAGGGGGAATGGGGGAATGGAATGGCACATCCTGCATTTTTTTCAACAAAAATGACAGTAACAATTAAGGTAAAATAAAGACAACAGTAGTATACCGGTGTTCAAAAGTCATATATCGATTGAGTGAAAACAAATCCGGGTTACAAACTAATTCCGAGGGAAACACATCAACTATAAGAGGAAAACAAAGGAACAACAGGAACACTGAAATGCAACAAAAACAAACGCCAACATACATAGAAACGAACTATTTGATAACAACTGCCATATTCCTGACTTGGTACAGGACATTTTAAGAACAAATGGCGGGCTGAACCTGGTTTAATGGCTAGCCAAACCTTCCGCTTTATGACAATGTTAAAAAATATCGCTAAAATGACAACACTACGTGACAGAAATACAGCACAAACACACGCAAGCACATTCATCACAGCGAAACGCACAAACAAATAATATGATATTCGACACACCATTAAACCGCAGAACAACAAAAAATATATTCCATTAACGACAAACACCACAGGATATCACAAACAATGACGCGCTTACGTAACTAACATTCAATTTCGAACTTTATACAATAATTTTCACAATACTCGTCCAAACAATTTTCATGACAAATGAAAGGCAATTTTATAATAATTTGGACTACAAACGATAAGACATAACACATTATCCAACCGAAACCATCAAACATCAAAAATAGATACATGAATGTTGGATGTACAAAATACCGAGACACGTCGTATAGCAATACACATTCACACTCGGTATTAGTCATATTCTGGAATATGATAATGACGGTATTGGATGGCAATTTTATAATTATTTGGACAACAAACGATAAGACATAAAACATTATTTAACCTAATCCATAACAAAAACTTCAAAAATAAATACATCAATGTTGGATGTACAAAATACCGAGACATGTCGTATAGCATTGCAAATTTACACTCGGTATAACAGTCATATTCGGGAATAGGTCACGTTCGGTACTTAGCAGACAGACGACATAGATGTTAAACCACAATCTAAGACGTGGTAAATATGCCATTAGTTAGTTTAGACACAGACACATCGTATAGATCAACAAATTCGTGATGGCGTCCATAAAATTTACGGAGTATCATTTTAAATCTTTCCTCCTCATAACTCAGTTTCTGCGTAAGGAGCACACTCCTGTATATGAAGTCAGTATAGTGTGAACATGCTCGAGCATAACGTATCAATTGAGATATGTAAACACCATATGACGGAGCAGAGGGTATGTTACTGCTGAGAAATGGGAAATTGATAATTGGGAAGTTGAAATCATCCCGTTTGTCATAGATTTTAGTGTGAAGTCGTCCATCTGTGTGAATATTGAGTAAAATATCAAGATATGAAGCAGTCCTTCTTGTATCAGAAACACGAAAGCTCTTCAAGAAGTACACAATATTGCTGTTTATCGCAATACGATATTTTTCATTAGCGCACCCTCTTACAATTTTTTCGCATTTGAACATACGGGAAAACATGTATGGACATATCAAGATAGCAGATACATGGAATCAATTTTTTTTTTATCAAATCTTACTCAAATTTCTCTCCGTTTTGACAAGCATGGTAAAGTACATTTAGTTATTCCCGACTGTGCCAAAGAGTTGTTGATTTTTGGTGACAGTCAGCAAAAGCAGTTTATCTCAGATCAATAAAATAAAATTGAGAATGGAAATGGGGAATGTGTCAAAGAGACAACAATCCGACCAAAGAGCAGAAAACAGCTGTCCCCTAAACAAAAATATGTACTAGTTCAATGAAAATGGACGTCACACTAAACTCCAAAACATATAAATGAACTAAAATTAAAATAACATACAAGACTAACAAAGGCCTGAGGCTCCTGACTTGGGACAGGCGCAAAAATGCGGCGGGGCTAAATATGTTTTGTAGAATAGTTTAAAAGGACCAATTGGAATTTCCTAACTCAATGAAAGTAGCAAATTGCCAGTCTGCAGTGCATCTAATGGACAAGTTGTCCTGTAAGGCGTCAAAGTTTGAAAAGCATGGTTTTGATTTCCATTACTGGAAATTGTTTTTTAAAGTCATTCGAGACTGACTGGTTCAATAAAGAACATTGTCTACTTTCATCATCTTATTTAATGAAAATAAAGACTTGTTATCAATTTTATTAATAAGAATAAGAAAAAGAAATCCCTATGCCAAAGACAAATAAGGTTAGAGTGTGGTGTAAATATACAATAGAAATAACTTGTATCCTTAATACTTTACCTGACCTAAAGTTGACGAAAATTACTTCAGTTATTAGCTAAACCATGGGGAACTATGTCACCTTTCTAATCAATGATGATTGGTTTGCTACCCAAACCGAGATATGTCAATGAGATAGCAACCCAATGATACAAAACAAAATCTCATGAAGGGGTCACAGTTTTGTATCAACAATTGAAAGTTATCTATACAATATTCCAAAAGCAGGTATACAAGTTTTTGATTCACAATGGTATTTTCTTGGTTTAACGATTAATTATGTTTAATCTAGATAATGTAATTTGGTAGAAGTTGTGTGATAAATTTTTTACGATATTTTCATGAATTGTGGTTATTCTTGTCTTAAGATTCTGTGTTCAAAGGTCGATTTAAAGAAAAACATAACATTTTTCATTTTTGTTTTGTTTATACTTTAGTGTAAATGCTCATATTTGGCCAATAAAGTAATAATAAATTTGTTTCAGCGGGGGTCCCTTTTGATAATTTGATTTGAAATGGATAAAGGTACATATTTAACATTCGAGGCTGGTTTTTTTTGGTTGATGCACGTTGGGTTTTTTTTTTGGTGAATGGGAGATGACCTTACTTGAACTTTGTTCCATCGGCTTAACAGGTTACAAGAGCGCAATTATTCGAAATACATTTTCCATAGGATACCAGTGGTATTTTATTTCTTGAAGAATACACAAACTTGAACAAAAATATGTAGCAATTCCTGTTACTAGAAATTTGTAAAATATGAATTTAATTTTCTGGATTTTTTAAAAACCTATAAGGATCAGCATTCGATTAAAAGTAATTCCAACCCTGTATCATCCAATCTGGTTCCTTACACGATTTAGTTTCCTTATTCCATCTTGCTGGTAAAAATAAACAAGTAATTGCGGTCTTGTAACCCGAAAATACATTAAAAAAGAACCAGAACTTCTCTTCTGCTATATTTTTTTTTTTTTTCATTTTATCTGACTTTTAAATCATGCGATTGTCAAATATCATTTGAAAAAGAAGAAGATACAAACGGTGCAGTCAAAATAAAAAGAAAATATCACGACCAAGAGACAAAGAACAAACTGACGAAAAAACATAGAAACATTCTACTAACAATTAAAGAATAAGTACAATTCCCCCTAAAAAGGTCAAAGGAAAACAAAAAACAAAAACGACAACAAAAACACAAAGCAAAATACAAAATTGGGTCACGTCAGGTGCTCCAGAAGGGCACTAAGCTGGTTTTACTATTGTATGGGAAAAATAACAATGCTTGCAAAATGTCTTACAGATAGAGCGAAAATGTTTGAAGATCAGAATAAAAGAACATTAAAGATTGTGAGGATTAAGTTTTAAAATTGTGAGAGAAACAGATTTATGAAACAATACACTCCCTTCAGTTAAATTTGAAGCATCCTACCACTCTCAACTAAGCATCCGTTTTAGATATTCGAAAATTTAAATTTATCTAATGGAAAACATTGTCTGTTATGCAGAATCAATATATCGAATCGAATGCAGTAGAAGAAACATTCTTAATTTCGTCTTACTGGAAGAAAACAAAAAACAATATCGCATGTTAAAATATTTAAAATGCTACTATTTCTCTTGATTTTGTCATTTTACATAATAATGTGAACTTTGTTTTCTTTCATCATTTTTATAGTCTTCTAAAATGATTTATATCCAACAATAAAAACAGCACGGGTAGGTCTCTTTGAATATCCCCCTTTTACTAAAATAAAGGTCAATTAGTTTTAGTTTGGCAGAGGCGGATCCAGGGGATGGTCACCCGGTGCACGTGAAACTCCTTTTCCCTTATGTTGTCAAAAATGGTGCACGGTGTACATTTTAATGTAATATTTTCATAAATTTATCTATTTGTCTATCACTGGTAATAAAGTTGTCATTACTTACCTTAAGGCGAAATACATGTATCTTGACATGTATGTTTATACAATAAAACATAAAATCAGCGATCGTAAATTACTTCATAGATTCCTTTGATGTGTAGTTGTGCAAACGAAGAAACAGTTCTCAATATTAGATAATTAATATTTTATTTATGTTACGTTTATATTAATTTTAAAAGTTTAAATTTGTTTGGCAACTTTAATCGACCATTAATGATTTTCTGCTGTGATGCCACAATTCAAATATTTTATTCTTTTTGAGTCTTATTAACATTCTTAATCCTGTCTCCCCCCCCCCCTTTCCCCCTTATACCAATTGTCTAAAAATTCTGGCATTTTACATTTGTTTGTAACTTTTACTCTCTTTCCATCAGAAAACACCACAAATTAGCCTCTTCTGAAGTACCAACGACTCGTAATGGACCTAGTATTGAACCGTGCAATAATGGTGATTGTAATCATGAAACAGCTCCCTACATACATATAGGTATAACACAACATTGGTCATGAGAAGCAATCGACACGTCAAATAACAAATGAACAAAAAATGAATTTTATAAGGAATCATTTTCAACCTTGGAACAAACTATAACTTTCCCGTAAAGAAATACACAGAAAAGAACAGACTGTTTCAGAGAAATTGACTGATTCGATATGACGGGCTTGTCTACTCCCCTTCAAAAGAAGGAGCTTATTGTATATATTGTGCTCTATTTGGGGTTGACAATTTAAGAACCCTAGCACACAAGCCATTAAATGATATTGCACAAGCTAAACGAACATTTCGGCCGGGATGACAAAACATGTAAAAAATAAAGGCAACAGTAGTATACCGCTGTTCGAAATTCATAAATCGATTGAGAAAAAACAAATCCGGGTTACAAACTAAAATTGAGGGAACACATTAAATATAAGAGGAGAACACAGACACAACAGAAACAAAAAAATGCAACACACAGAGAAACGAACTATTAGATAGCAATAGCCATTTTCCTGACTTGGTACAGGACATTTAAAGAAAAAATGGTGGGTTGAACCTGGTTTTGTGGCTAGCCAAACCTCCCGCTTTAATGGCAATGTTGAATATAACACTAAAATAACAACATTACAGAGAGCCACGCTGAGGCAAGAACCAAAGCAAAGATTTTCCTCGACAATACTGAGAAAAAGACGGTCGATATACAAACTTAGATTGATGCATTGATGCACGTGAACTATAATGTACATTTTGAACTTGATGTGATTATTGACATGTTTGCACGCAGGCATCCAAGAAAAATGAAATTGGAATCAATTTGATAAGTCCTGTTAAAACATTTGCTTTAATTATTACTAATTTAATGCCATTAATATCAGTAAAACATTTTTTATAAGAGTGGGTAAGGTGACCACAGTCTGACAAATTTCGAGATCCGCACCCGAATGTACTAGTTAACAATATATAGTTGTTGAACAAAATGGATACGAAAGAATGAAAAGAGGCTAGCATTATCCTTTAACTTCACGTTCCACCATATATATGATGTCATTTCACCAAATAATTTTTAAAATTTGGTGAGTATGTTGAACGTATCTATCCCTTCGAACTGGAAATAAAAAATACCACAGATACAGTTAAATCTATCTCGTATCTTAAATTCCATCTAAAATTAACAACGAAGCGAGGTTAAGAATAATATTTTACTATGAAAGAGATGATTTCTGCTTCCCAATCATGAAATAACATTAACGATACCCATTTTACGGTACCGGATGCTCATTTCGACAATTTATGTCTGTTCAGTGATGCTCGAGGCAAAAATTATATGAATGTCCAAAAACCCAATACAAACGTTGAAGAGGTGAGAAAACAAACAGAAAAAGAACAAACGTATCGCTAAATCCGGAATCAGAGCTGTTCACCAGGGAGATATATTCATTATTTAACTTTATCAAGTGTAAAAATGTGTCTTCATCATTTGTTGTCACTGTCAGATAAAACATGGATGAGGGAATTGTGAATAATAACATTTACGGTAACTGATATGGAAAAAAACCCAACGTCTTCAAATGATGTATTGCATTAATACAGTTATTGAAATGCACAAATAGTTTGGTTGACATATATAATTAGGTTCATGTTTGATATATATGACATCAATTTAAAATAACGCATGAACTGATGTTCTCCAATAGGAAAGCCAGAACAGTTTACATTTTTGTCAGCGAATTTCTCCAGTAAAAGTACATGTTCCACGTCCGATATAAACTTTAAAAAAACATGCTAAGAATATAATTAGTAAATCTTTTTAGTGTAACTCGTAATATAATATCAAAATTTCCTTCATAGGATTACTTTTGTCACGTGATTTTGTAATTCTGATCTTTTGTATTTTGGCAGGTAGACATATTCATGGTGTAGCAAAAACCCTCAATTCGGAAGGTAAAATGTTTTCTCATTTCGTCATTTGTTATTGAAATAGATTTTGACATAGAAAATCTTGGCTTCAAACGGTTTGCAATACGCACACAAATTCGTTTCATATCTATATATATTTGTTGATTTTTCTTACATACCTCCTAGTTATGCCTGATAGACCGCTTAGAAACGCATCTATTTTTATTTTAATTTCATATCATATTCTAATTAAATCCTTTTATAATGAAATAATACCATTTCACAAACACGATGAAAATTGAACAAAGCTGATATATAGTACATTAAAGTAAGGAAATATTTCTGCGATAAATTATGTCAAGGTAATATAATCATCATGGTCTTATCTATCACAAATAAATACATGTACAGTATAAAAATCCATATATATATTTTTACCCTTCACAGGTAAATTTTAATAACGTGAATTTTACATGAATCTCAGGTGAAATTCACCTCAAACGAGCCTATATGTGAAACGTCAATTTCACGTGAATTGAGAATCAAAGGAATCTCACGTGAAATTTTTCACGTAGCAATACAGTGAAAAGGAGAAGGTCCGGTAAGGGCCGATTTTGGCCTCAAATTTTAGGTTCATCTGATGAAAGATTTTGGACACTTTTTAAACACTTAAGTGTCTTCTTCAGTCGATTCAATTAGTTTATGTGAAAGATTTGAACTGATTTAGTCATTTCAGACCCTCAAATTCAAGCTTTAACATGAAAAATCTATCAAATATACTATAACATGTCACTTTTCAGATGGTTTTTGTCAAAAATTAAAGTGGCCGCATTCGTGTTCACTCTCAACCTTTATATATGTTATGTATTATCATCAAATACAACTTACATTAAAATATTTAGAATGAACACAAATGCGGCCACTTCCATTTAAGACGGAAACCGTCTAGAATTAAACTCAAATGTTAAAATTGTGAAGATTTCAGTAATTTAGCATGACTTAATGATGCTAGTACCCGATATATGTGCATTGTATTGTCAAAAACAGCCCATATTTATGTAGCAGAAGTATTCTACTTTCCAATAAATAGCTAAAAGTTTACATTTTAACAATTTTGTAAAATTGCTATATTTTGGGGCCAAAAAGTGGTCTTACTGGACCTTCTCCTTTCCCTCTAAATTAAACAGTCAAAACGCTGTTATTGTCATTTTACTAACATATTGTTGCCCATCGAATTTATGACTACATTTTTTTTATTGTATTCTTTAAATTCAAATATTTGAAGCCATTGCGTATCGTGGCCAAACACATTTTTGCAAATGAGCATATAGCAGTGGAGGGGATAATGGGGGGGGGGGGGGGGGGGGGGGGTTCATCAGGGTTCACGAAATGTTAAATTTGCTGATCACAGTTCACAGGAAATACAACAAAACTGTTCACGGAAAAACAACAGTTTAACCCTTTCATCACTGTTCACAAAAAAACGACGATTTAAAACCTTCATCACGGAGAACGTTTATCAAATTGAATTGAAAACGAGTCACGAAAAATGCACTAATCACGAGTCACGGATAATAAATCCATTAAAAAAACGAATCACGGAAAGCAAATATCCACGATCACGAAGGACGAAAATAACCCATCAGCCCCCTTAGCAGTCAAAGCAAAACAATTTTGATCCAATCATCCATTCATTCCTTACTAAGGTGGCTCCTGACATAAAATAGTGTGGCTTGATTAGTTGCTTCATGAACGACCTGATTTCCCCTTAAGTTTTAATCTTTTTGTTGTACAGTTTAAGATGTTGCTTTTTAAAACCATAAAAGAGCAATCGGTACTAGAACTTAAAACGAATAAATTTTTTGTTAACAGACATATTATTTTGACCACTGAAGAATGACAGAGGAGAGATTTTAATCAGTTTTTGAGTCAACAAAATACAAGGAAACAATCATTATGTCAAATGAAAGGAGCTTTTAATGCTTATTTATTTATTGATGTATACATCCTTGCAGTTTGTAGATGGTTTTCAATGATATGATAAAAAAATTACACCATAATGAATACCAATACAAGCACTATGGTCGACATAAGGGATATTCTTAGTTAATTCTTATTAGCGACAGGCATATTTGTGTAATCTGATAATGGAAAATCAAAGTTGACCTATTTTTGGCTTAATTTTGATAGGTTTTGATTCACCATTGGCCACATACAAGGAAATTCGTAATTTTTTGTATCATGTATTTATAGCGAAGGGTGTGGTATATAAAATATCATACCTTTGAAGCTGTCGACAATGTCCAAAACAAACAGTAGACCTATAAAATGTCTAGTTATCTAAATATTTATATTTTAGATTATAAATATTGGTGTTTAGAAATAGTATTACAAAGTCCTATTTTAAGGCCAAATTTAGACCTTCCTGGCACTAACCATTTGCTCTTATGACATGATTGTCTTATTATAAGGAACTATAAGATGAACATTTACTTTTTGTTTTGTACTACTGTAGATATAGCATGGCAGAGGGTACAACAGTTAATTGTGAACCTTGTGGATATGATGGTTTATCAAAGTCCGCCCATTTATGGTGTAATGACTGTGGAGAGGGCTTCTGTGAAGAATGTGTCAAAGATCATAAAAGGACAAAAATACTACGATGCCACCACTTGATATCAATAACTGACTACTTGAAAAGTGCCGAGTTGTTCTTCGATGAAAACTGTGAGCATCACAAAGAGCCATTTGATTTTTTCTGTTCACAACATGACGCAGTGCTTTGCCTAAAATGTTTTCAAGAAAATCACAGTAAATGCAAAATATCTAAGTTGTCCGAAGTTGCAAAAGGGTCTAAAACTTCTACGGCACTTACAGATCTTGAAAACGACATTCAAAGCACGAGTCAAAACTACGCTAAATATCACGAGGAAGAAAACAAATCCAATACTGATTTGAAACAACAAGAACAAGGTATCCGAGATGAAGTTTATAATTTTCGTCGGAAAATAAACAATCACTTGGATCAATTACAGGAAAATCTCCTAAGATATCTTGAGTTGAAATATAACAGTTGCACTAAAAATGTGAACGAGTATTTTTCTGCTTTTAAGATCAAAAGAGACGACATAAAAGCGCTACTCAATCGTATTGCTAACATGAAAAAGTATGCTTCTGAGAAACAAGTCTTCATTGGAATACGACAAATAGGAAATATACTTTATAAACAAAAACAAGAAGTTGGGAAAAATTTATCGAAACAGACAAAGTTCAGTTTAGAATTAAAGAAGAATGATAATGAAAAGTCTTTACTTTTAGACCTCAAATCCTTCGGTGATATTGTCGTCCGAGAAGTTCTGAAACTGTTAAGTTCATAGACCGTTCAAAAAAACAAGCACAACTCAACGTTCAGAAACATGACTCAATCGATAGAATAAATCTGCAGCTTCACCATTCAGTAAAAATAAACAATTATTTGAGTAAGACAATGTCTCTGACTGCGTGTGCTATTCTTCCTTCAAAGCAGGTTGCATTTGCTGATAATCAGAATGGTAGACTTATATTCCATGATAAAGACGGGAGTTTCAGTGGTGACATTGAACTCTACGACCTATTTGATCTTACGCCTATTGATAGCAGTTATATAGCTGTTGTTGCCGGGGAAGATATCAAGATTGTGGATATCAATACAAAAAAGATCGATAGAACTATTACTGGATACGGTAATGATGGATGGGGAATATGTTATGGAAACGGAAAACTATACGGCGTGGATAATGGACACATAAAAATAATTTATTTGGATGGAACTGGTTTGCAATATATTCCAGTAAAATTGGACATGGTATATAACGTAGCAGTACACAACGATCAAATCTATTGTATTAGCACGGAAATTAAAACTCTCTATGCTATTGACCATTTTGGTAATCATTTATGAACATTTCATGACTATCGTTTGCATAGACCACAATGTTTTCTTCATAATAATTCTATTTCATTAGATGTAGATAACCATGGTAACGTGTTTATTGTACTACCAGACTATGATCAGGTTATAGTAGTATCTTGTGACGGACAACAATATCGTGTTATTCTAGACAAATCAAATAATCTTAAAGGTCCAAGCGGCATTTCATATTGCCGAGAAACTGACCAAATGTTAGTCTGACGAAAGGGCGACAATTTATGACATCAAAATTTGAAATACATTTACAGTGTTTATAGTACCCATTGTTGTCATTTATTTATTTGAACATTTGTTATTGTCACTATTAACTACAAAAAAAATATATAGACTACTTAATTTGAGATATATTCAAATTCATGTTAACCAATATTTATAAATATAGATAAATAATTACAAATATTTTTAATCAAAATAAAAGAGGGACGAAAGATACCAGAGGGACAGTCAAACACATAGATCGAAAACAAACTGACAACGCCATGGCCAAAAATAAAAAGACAAACAGACAAATAATAGTACAGATGACACAACATAGAAAACTAAAGACTAAGCAACACAAACCCCACCGAAAACTGGGGGTGATCTCAGGTGCTCCGGAAGGGTAAGCATACCCATTTACCATAAACATTTCCTGTTTAATTTTATGAAAATCAATTTGCTTATATTTAGAAAGAAGTATTCTAATTTTATTGGGTATAATTTACGATAATAGATAAAGGAGGTTTAGGATAAACGTAAATGAGACAGTAACCCAACAACAACAATAAAAAATATCTTTATAGGGCAACTTAGTCTTCAACACTTGATAGGGTTCAATACAATATCTTATTTGGGACAGACACATTTGCCGGGGGGTAAAACTATTTTATGTTGACATCTAGCAGTCTTTTTGGTATTAAATTGTTGAAGGGTTTCTTCTTCAGTGACGTTCAGGAAAATGTCATAAGTGCAATTAACTTTTTGGACCCATTACTCTCCCTTGAAAAACTGTCTGTATGAAGCCAGGATTTTAGTGGTATCGTTTTGTTGAGTACAAGACTGGTTTGGAACCAGATATCTCAAATCTTCTTTCTGCTAATGCTGTGCAACATATTAATAATTTAATTTATGCATGCATAATTGCAATTGTTTAAGCAAAACATGTGACAACAAAAATACGTGTCCATAGGAGACCAAGCCCCAGTTGCACTATCATATTTCAATTTTCTGTGAACAGTTAAATCGGGGTCAAAATAACCCGATTATTACCTAAAGATTAAAATAACCCTTTATAAATTGTGTCCGAAGCGCTTATCTGGATTTAAAGTGAAATCAAAATGGTATTCTAACCAGCTTTACTAATTACGATAGAAGACAATTTTCAGGTATATTGCATGATTTACACAATTTTGTTAAATTGAGCATAAACGCATCCCCAAATCATAAATACATTCTTTTCACTAGAAAAAAAACAACAATTCTATAACTGCAGATTGTTGATTTTCGTTATTTCAATGCAAAATTTTATTCGCACGGATTTTTAATTCCCGCATCAAACCATAACTTCCTTCACATTAGAATTGTATTAATATAACGAGGTGACTAACACGTTTGAACTTTGTGAAACAGTCAAAGTAAGGAGAAGGGTCAATAAAAGATATTTTTATTTGTACATTTCGTAGATGAAGTTTGTACTCGCGTTATTTTTGTAGTATCGTACATTTTGTAAATAAAGTTTTTACTCACTTATTTTTTTTATAGTATCATACATTTTGTAGATGAAGTTTGTATTCAAGTTATTTTTGTAGTATCATACATTTTTATAAATTTTAGTATTTTCTGACAAAAGAAGATCTTTATTGTTTTACATATTATTTATTTCTTTCTATCATGCACATGTACATTTTTGTAGATTTCACCTTTTTTATTAGAGGAAATTTGATGATTTTAGTTGCTGAGACTGCAGTATCAGACTCTTGGAGTATCTTGAAAAGCCTTCTCATGAGTTAAGTCGCAGAGTCCTAATCTCCAGCAATGTGAATGTAGATAGATGGATAGGTGTATGTAGATAATTTAACGGACAATGTTTTAACCATTATCAGGAAATGTACACATGTATACGATATGAATATGAACCTTGTTTTGTACAAGACCAATACGCTGATTCACATCTTTGAGCTGGCCAAATTTGAATAAAGGTCTTATAGTTGGATGTGTTACTAATATCCTGATCTTGTCAGAATGAAGATTTTAAATGCAATACTGTATATGACTGAGTAATACGAGTATTTTATATGGTCTATTGATGTACATACAAAGTAAGGAAATGTGGAATGACTACCATTGAGACAACTATCCAACAGAGTCGAAATAACGTACATGTATTGGAACTGTACACGTATACCTAACACCAAAATTATTTTCATTAACCTGTGTTTAAAGTTATTGCAAATGGCTGATATTTTTGTTCGAGCATATTGTTTTTCTTTAATTGTTTAACATTTCATACCGATATAACATGTTACTTTTATTATTCTTCCCTTAGTTTATTTATTTTGTATTTACATTGTATCATAGGTCAAATTTATTTGTTCAGTGTATGTTCAATGGTGTTAATATGTCCTTTGATTGAGTTAAGCTATTTCAGTTGATATTTTATAGTGTGTCTTTCTATGTTGTGATGTTACACTATTGTTTCAGAAAAAGGGTGATGGTTTGGTACCATTAAAACGTTTAAACCCGCTGCATTTGTTTGCACCTGTCCTAAGTCAGGAATCTGATGTTCAGTAGTTGTCGTTTGTTGATGTGGTTCATAAGTGTTTCTCGTTTCTCGTTTTTTATATAGATTAGACCGTTGGTTTTCCCGTTTGAATGGTTTTACACTAGTAATTTTTGGGGCCCTTTATAGCTTACTGTTTGGTGTGAGCCAAGGCTCCGTGTTGAAGGCCGTACTGTGACCTATAATGGTTTACTTTTATAAATTTTGACTTGGATGGAGAGTTGTCTCATTGGCACTCATACCACATCCTCTGATATCTATGTACACTACCAGGAATTAACATAGCGTTTACATGTACTTTAAATGCCACTACATATATAGTACTGATAAAAAATATAATCAATAAGTACATTTCTTACCCATATCTTTTCAGAATATATTTAATTATACGCATGTTTTCAGTAATGTTGAGAAAAAGTTGTTTTCAGTACCGAAAATTTCAGTCATTTTTCAGTACTGTAAATTTCAGTCATTTTACAGTACTGAAAATTTCAGTCATTTTACTGTACTGAAAATTTCAGTCATTTTTAAGTACTGAAAGTTGTAGTCATATTCAAGACCATGAACTTTAAAAAAATATTAATAACTAAATTGCCGGATTCTGAGGACATTGCGAATACATCTAATAGAAAGTAAAACAGTTGTGATTAAACTAACTAGAAACTAATACAATTGAGAATTAATTCAACTGAGAATATAAAAAATATTTCCATAAAGCACAAAACAAAACTAAAAGTAATAACTAACGAGGAAAAAAATGACGGGATTAAAGTAGGCCCATATTGTATCTAGATCAACGAGAAAGACAAATAAACATACAGTACGCTGAATAAAAGAAATGAAAAAAGACTTATATCTAATAGTATCATAAATACCAGTACACTAGAGAACAATAGACTTAATCTTCTGTCATTTGATATTATAAAAACAATATGTAGGCTGCATTATGTTATGTAGCCAAGGAGTATCATCACACATAAATACAGTATAGCAATCATTTTACATGTATATAGTTTTTCCTTAAGATTGTTGTCTCATTTGCATCCAACCTGACAGACTGTATCCGATTGTATGAAAGGAATTTAGTTGAGACATTACGATTTGTTCCTCAATTTTTTAAATATGAAAAGAAACTTAAAATAAATTATTCAAGTTTTACAAATATTGCTTATGTACCTCTAATTTCAATATTTTGTTGTTATCATACTAATATATTGTTGGAAATGGCAAGTCGGTCTAACAGGTAATTTGTGTACTTTATTGATAAATCGTCATTGGAAGCAGTTGTTAGAAGCTTCGTTTGGGACATTGGACGTATCAATTTAGAGTAAAATAAATACTTTTTTTTCTAATGAAAGTATACTAAGCGTAGCCAAAGGACAACTGAATTTAATAAAAAATAAACAGTTACTGTACACAATGAAGAGTCTGGTTTAATTGGTCGACATACTTTTGTCATTGGGTGTTAGCCCTTTTAGTTGTACAGTTTTACACGTAGTTTTTTAAATATTACTAATGAATGACCAATATAAGTGAGAACATGAATAATTATCAATAGATATAGTAATTCGATAGTTAAAAAATGACAAGGGTTGAATTTAAAATCAGAGGTCAAACGCACGAAATACTAGGAACTCATCAATGTATTAAACAAACAGATTTATTTTTGCTGTTATACATCTTGACAGTTGCTAGATAGAAGAAGACATTTGTCCTGTCGGTACACACTGTTTCGCATCTTTTGAAGTTCATGCTTTTCCCTCAGTTTCTGTTTGTTTCCTTGATTTTTCTCTCTACTTAATCGATGTTCGAGATATGAGCATCTTTAAACTACTGTTGAATTTAAACATCTTTACAGTTAATGGATGATTCAGTTTTCATCATAAACTAAAGAGTTGACACCTTACTGCAAAGTCATATTAAACAGGTTTCTTGTAAACTTATGATTTTAAGGAAAGTATTGAATACATATATACCAAACTGAGTCCACTATGAACGTTTTGTTTTACATTTATTACGTTTTGCTCTCTATTTGTAGGTTTTTTTTTCAAGATAATAGACAGAATTTGCATTTTACCCCTATGTTCTATTTTAGCCATGTCCGTCATTTTGGGTTGCCGGCGGGGTCATCGGACACATTTTCATACTAGTTACCCCAAATAATGAGTGTGGCCAAGTTTAGTTAAATTTGGCCTTGTAGTTTCAGAGGAAAATAATTGTGCAAAAATTAACGGACGACGGCGCCAGGTGTTGAGAAAAGCTCACTTGTCCCTGTGTGCCAGGTGAGCTAAAAATGAAATCCTTTTTTGCATCAAATCATGCTATGCAATTAATTAGAAGTAACTTCAACCTATTTGAATTTCGAACAGCTTTGACTCAAACATTTAGGAGAACTTTTGTTACATTGATTCCTATATTTTAAAGGGATTATTTAAGGTCAATCGCCTCAATCATAATTTAATGTAGTCCGTACTACTATTGCTGAGGAGGTCTATTTAGCTTGTACTAGTGGATTGATGAATGCACCGATGTCGAATTGGGACCTTGTTACCAAGATTCATAGTTAATTGGAATTTAAATGACTGCCATACAAGTAAGAAAGTTGTATGATCAGGTTTAACCCGTCGATTTTCTTCATTCAAAACATTCCGCCCTCAATTAAGTTAATAATACCAATTGTCCATGATTTTATTTCGCATCAGGACCATTTAAGAAAAACTTCAATTGAGGCTACAATAGTTTACTGATGTTCAAATATTGTAAATCGATTAAAAAAGAGATAATTTGATAAAGCAAAACTGAGCAATCGTATATAAAACGCACAGTTTTGTGCTACTTCTTTTGTGTTCTTTAGATCTATTAACAAAAATGGAGCATTTATGAACCTTTTGCCCAGCTTTAAAATGTTGTGGAATTAGACAAACTTGATTATTTTTCGCAAAAAAACATTAAGGCAAAAACCAAAATTATTTGGAATTACACGTAAAGCTATGTTCTGTCTTTCAGATGCAAATCAATTCATGTAGTTAAGGATGTTCTTCAATACAACATTAATAAAACTCTCAAGAAAGCAGTGACATAAACTATCTACAGTAAACTGACAGGAAACAGTGATAGTTTAATTTTAGAATATAAACAATTCTACTTTGTTATTTTTCAAGGTCTTCTCAATAATTTCTTCCAATTTCTGTGCCCACAGGATCAGGTTTATTTTTCCCCTCTAGTAGCATGAGAAGCTCCTTTCCCACCTCTTGTAATAACGTCGGCGACGTCTGTTTGAACATAATTGTTCATTATAGGATTGAAACATATAGATTGAAATAATAAAAAAGTGTCAAGTATTATATTATTAACTATATAAATATGAAGAAATTATTTATAATTAATGTTGGATATATAAGTCTTGCATAGTGCATAGGTGCGCCACATCCACTCCCTGACCCTAGACCTTTTTAGTGAGACGCGTGTCGACAAAACGAAATCAATTGTTACCAAACATTTCTTCTATGCAACCCAAGACGAAACAATTATTATTTTAGCATTCCAATCAATCATTTGTAAAGATAATACCGAAAATATATGCAATAAATGGCGATGTAGTTTTGATGGTTATATATTGTGGGAGGAATATGAGCATGGGGGAAAAATGGCTATATGTATACGTATTATCATCTTTCCGCAGGGGAAGAATGGCAATAATCCAAAATTTCCCTTGGGAACAATGAGAACAAAAGTGGCTATATTACACCGTGTTCTAAACAATTGTCAATAATTTTAAAAACACTTAAAAAGTTGCAAATAAACTTAACAGAGACTATCAAAGATTTGCCATCAGCACAAAAATTACACAAAGGACAAACACATTACTAGAAGTAACACCGTAACGAGATTATAACTTTGACCTTTAAAGAGGTCACTCCTTTAATCTTGATGAACGTAATAAAAATACTTATCTTTATAATTCCGGTATATTAGAAAACATTGAATTATAAACTTATATAAATCCATTACTACCCAAGCATCTTTTTATAATTTAATTTCAAACAAGCTTCATTTAAAATTAATTGAATTGAAAAAGAGGGACGAAAGAAACCAGAGGGACAGTCAAACTCATGCGCGTGTCGTACAAAATTATAAGCCTGGTAGTATCTTTTCTGATTTTTTTTTCTATCTATGTCAACACAGTCAAATAAAACAGGTTTGAATGTATTGTCAAATAATAAAAAAGTGTCAAGTATTATAATATTAACTATATAAATATGAAGAAATTATTTATAATTAATGTTGGATATATAAGTCTTGCATAGTGCATTTCTGGTATGCTGTATCTTTTTTTATCTGTATTTGACACAAGCATTTTCCGTTCTTCATTCTTGATGTGAAAAAGAATAATTCCTATAATTTACTCAATGACTGGTTTGGTATGTGTTACGACATGTCGCAACTAACAATTTAGTAAAAATAATTTGTCTATTTTTAAAAAAAGTGAAAATAAGCCAAAATCAAATTTTAGTTTATGAACTTGACCTTTGACCTTGACTTAATTTTCTATTTTTTTGGACCAAGGACCTCAAATCAAAAGACTCTAGGTCTCTATTACTTATGGTTTACCAGTTAGAAATGCATATCACTTATATCAAATGCATAAGGGGAAATAACTCTCATATGGAGTCTCCGAACCGCTTCGGTGAAAACTAAACTCAACATCCTGAAGATATAGCGAGCAATTTGGTAAATTAAGTTTGTCGTAATCTTTTACGGTTGCGCAGAAGTAGAAAACACAAGAAAAACAGTGTTCGGGGAGATACTCTTATAAAGACAAGTATTCGGTTTAGCAGGGTCAGTTTTGAAAGCGCATAAACTGTTCGATATCATATACCAAATATCTAATCGACAGACATCTTGCGAAACAACCAAACAGCGAAAGAAAAAAAATTAGGTGGAAGAAAAAAAAATAATCAGAACAAAATCAATAGGTCTTTTCACGGAAAAGTGGAAAGACCTAATTAAAAACCAATTGTTCAGAGAACAATTGAAGGTCTTTCCACACGTAAAGATCGATTTTGATATGAAAACAGTAAAATTTGGTTTAAAATGTCATTTCCAACGCTGATTCCAAAAATATATGGTTTCTATACAATCTTTTATAAATAAGGTAGATAATTTTTTACTTCCGGTTTGAAAAATGGTACTTCCGGTATTATTTGAATGTTTACTGATTCCAAAAATATATGGTTCTATAAACTTTTATATCAAATAAGTACAAAAATAGCTACTTCCGGTTTATACAAAATCACTTCCGGTTGGCTTTTTCAAGGTCAAATGGCTTGCAACATCATGCTTGAAGTCCCATGGCTTCATCATGTATACATATGAGGTAAAAGCAAAAGTCAAAATCTTGAACGTCAAATTTACCTATGACCTTGCGCTCAATTTCAAGGTCATAAACCAAAGACCTCAAATCAAAAGACCCTTGGTCTTAATTATACATGGTTAGTGAGTTACATCACCATACGCGTATTTTACAAGAGGGGAGAAAACTCTAATCTAATGTTAGCGTACCCTTTAAACCGAAATGTATGTGTTACGACATGTCGCAACTAACAATTTAGTAAATATTTGTTGTCGATATCTTATACGGTGTTTGAAAATAGTGTAAATAAGCCAAAATCAAAATTTAGAATATGACCTTGACCTTTGATCTTGATCATATTTTCTTTTTTGGGACCAATGACCTCAAATCAAAAGACCCTTGGTCTCTATCACTTACTTTATATTGCTTTTAAGATAGAATTTCGCTGTTTCAGGGACTTAAAATCATCTCTCTTTTTATTAAAATAAATAGATATGGTATGATTGCCAATGAGACAACGATATCAATAAGCATTTAAAATCTGATAGAATGGAAAATAGACCGCCTCGATGGTAGCGTGGTTGCGAAAAACGACGAATGATTAACAACGGTTTTCAAAACACAACATACAAAACAAAAGACTGAGTCAAGATTCTCACCAAATAAAGTAATATTATTTAGACGCTTAATTGTCTTTTATCACATACTGTGGAATCATTTATTTTCGTGGGTATTAATTTTCGTGGATTAAGGAAAACTTACATATTCGTGGATATTTAATTTCGTGGTTTTGCCGAAGTCTGCATACAAGCCTATATGAGATTTGTCATTCGTTGAACATTTAATTTCGTGGTTCACCTGTACCAGCGAAATCCACGAAAATTGATATCCTACGAAAAATGATGAATCCACAGTAGTGTGTTAAAATTCAACAATAAATGCCTTCAAAACACTTTTTTGGAAAAACGTAGTTTCATATGAAATATACAGCAAAAATTGTAGGTGACGAATACTTATTGCATAACGCTGTAACTCAGCATGTATTTGTAGTTTACAGGATGTTCGCCTTTTATTTGGTCCTTATTCCAGAAGGATAGATTCGAAGAACGTATCTTGTGAAGCAAGGGATATTTTAAAGAAATTAAAAAAAGAAGCTTTTAAATGGTACAACGAATGTAGTGAGGGATTCTGCGATGATTCAGAAAAACTCTTCTAAATCTTAAACTTATACATGTACACATGTACCTGTCAGAAATGCTAAAGAGGCAATTGAGTAATCTGATATGGTTGAATGTCAGGAACAATTAAGGTAAAAGAAACGCGAAAGCTCTTGAAGAAGTACACAATATTGCTATTTTCATTAGCGCACCCAATTACATCTTTTTCGCATTTGACCATACGGGAAAACAGGTATGGACATCCCAAGATAGCAGGTTCATAAAATCATTTTTGTTTATCAAATCTTACTCCAATTTCTCTCTGTCTTGACAAGAACGGTAAAGTAAATTGAGTAATTCCCGACTGTGACAAAGAGTTGTTGATTTTAGGTGACAGTTAGAAAAGCAATTTATCTCTCAGATCAATAAAATAGTCTAAAAGAACCAATTGGAATTTCCTAACTCAATGAAAGTAGCAATTTGCTAGTCTGCAGTTCATCTAATGGACAAGCTGTCCTGGAGCCGGGACGTCAAAGTTTGAAAATCATGCATAGTTTTGATTTCCATTACTGGATAATATTTGTTTTAACTCATTCGAGACTGAATGGTTCAATAAAGTACATTGTCTTCTTTCTCAATCTTATTTAGATGAAAATAAAGACTTGTTATAAATTTTATTTTAAAAATAAGAAAACGAAAATCCCAATGACAAGACAAATAAGGTTAGAGTGTGGTGTAAATATACAAATGAAATAACTTGTATACTTTATACTTTACCTGACCTAAGTTGACGACTCTTACTTCAGTTATTCTCTAAACCATGGGGAACTATGTCCTTTCTAATCAATGACGATTACCGAGATATGTCAATGAGATAGCAACCAAATTATACAAAACAAAATCTCATGAAGTGGTCACAGTATTGTATCAACAATTGAAAGTTGTCTATTCAATAGTAATAAAGCGGGTATACAAGTTTTCGATTTACCATGGTATTTTCTTGGTTTAACGATCAATTATGTGTAATCGGGATAATGTTATTTGGTAGAAGTTGTATGATAAATTACTCACGATATTTTCATGAATTGTGATTATTCTTGTCTTCTGCATTTCAGTGAAGATTCTGTGTTCAAAGGTCGATTTAAAGAAGAGCATTTCATTTTTCATTTTTGTTTTGTTTACATTCTAGTGTAAATGCTCACATTTCACTAATAAAGTAATAATAAATTTTTTCTGCGAGGGTCCCTTTTGATAATTTGATTTGAAATGGGTAAAGGTATATATTTAACATTCGAGTCTGTTTTTTTTTTTTTTGTTGATGCACTTTTTTTTGGTGAATGAGATATGACCTTACTTGAACATTATGCCATCGACTTTACAGGTTACAAGAACGCAATTATTCAATATTCATTTTTCATAGGATACCAGTGCATGGTATTTTATTTCTTGAAGAATGTACAAACTTCAACAAAAATGGGTAGCAGTTCCTGTTACTAGAAATTTGTAAGATATGAATTTAATTTTCTGGATTTTTTAAAAACCTATATAAATCAGCTTTCGATTAAAAGTAATTCCAACCCTTACCATCCAATCAGGTTCCGCAGAAGATGTTTTTTCCTTAGTTCGTCTTCCTGGTAAAAAAATAAACAAATAATTTCGGTCCTAAACCCACAAATACATACAAAAAGAACCAGAACTTCTCTTCTGTTATAATTTTTTTCATTTTTTCTGACTTTTAAATTATTCGATTCTCAAATATCAATTGAAAAAGAAGATAATAGATAATTTATTTTTTTCAAGTGTCACCATCCATTACAGTATCGTTATATATATATATACATTAAGTCATAAGAACCTAACATTTAGTAAAAGGATGTCAGCCAAAAACGACTTATGAGACACAAGAAGATACAAACGGTGCAGTCAAAATCAAAAGATGTTCGGAAAATGTTACGACCAAGAGATAAAGAACAAACTGACGAAAAAAAAAGGGTACTAAGCATGGGGAAAATAACAATGCTTGCAAAATGTCTTACAGATAGAGCGAAATGTTTGAAGATCAGAAGAAAAGAACATTAAATATTGTGAAGATAAAGTATTAAAATTGTGAGAGAAACAGATTTATGAAACAATACACTCCTTTCAGTTAAATCTCAAGCATCCTACCACTCTCTTCAAAGAATCTGTGTTAGATATTCGAGAATTTATCCTATGGAAAACATTGTCTGTTGTGCAGAATTTATATATTAAACTGGGTGCAATAGAAGAAACATTCTTAATTTCGTCTTACTGGGAAAAACAATGTCGCATGTCAAAATATTTAAAATGCTACTTTTCCTCTTGATTTTGTCATCTTACATAATAATGTGAACTTTGTTTTCTTTCATCATTTTATAAAGTCTTCTAAAATGATTTAAATCCAACAATAAATACAGCACGGGTAGGTCACTTTAATTATGCCTCTTTTACTAAAATATAGATCAATTAGTTCTAGTTTGGCAGAGGCGGATCCAGGGGGTGGTCACCCGGTGCACGTGAAACTCCCCTCCCCCTTAAAATGTTGGCAAAGGTAGTGCATGATGTATATTTTAATGTAATATTTTGATAAATCTATCTATTTGTCTATGACTGGTATAAAGTTTTCATTACTTACCTTAAGGCGAAATACATGTATCTTGACATGTATATTTATACAATAAACATGAAATCATCGATCGTTAATTACTTCCTAGATTCCTTCGATGTGTAGTTGCGCAAACGAAGAGACAGTACTCAATCTCAATCTTAAATAATTAATATTTTATTTATGTTACGTTTATCTAAATTTTTAAACTTTAAATTTGTATGGCAACTTTCATCGAATGTAGGAAAAAAAGTCACGGAAAAAAGTCATGGAAAAAAAGTCACAGGAAAAAAAGTTACTGGATAAAAAGTCACAATATATATTTTGTATGAAAATTGTCAAAAGGTCTGCACATATATTTAGGAAAAAAAGTCACAATATATATTTTGTATAATAATGGTAATAAGGTCACATATATATAGGAAAAAAATTCCCAATATATATATTTTGTATGAAAGTTGTCTTAAAGCTACATATATATAGGAAAAAAGTCACATTATATATTTTGCATGAAAATAGTTACATATACGGTCTCTAAATACCCCGCAAAGGACCTCCGTTGTGCACAAAGCAGTACAATGTAGCACAAAGAATCTCAAAGGAGTTAGTAAGAGCAAAAAGGACATAAAAATGTTTTCATACTGGGGTATAATTATAGTTTATTTATATATCTTTTTACCAAGAACATGAGAATCCTTCAATCACGTGTTAAACAAACAAATCATCCCAATTACTGTGGATTCATTAATATTCGTTGTATACCAATTTTTGTGGATTTCGTGAGTACCGAGGAACCTCGAATTTAAATGTTCAACGAATAATAAATTTTCATAAGGTATGTATGCAGACTTTGCCAAAACCACGAAATTAAATATCCACGAATATGCAAGTTTTTCTCAATCCACGAAAATTGGTACCCACGAAAAGAAATGAATCCACAGTAATAATAGTTAAGTAATTACAACAATTATTGATAGGGACTGTTGGGATTAATAAGTGGCTATTTGTGGCGCATTTCCCTTCTTTTTATTTTAGACCTTTCACTTCCTGTATTGGCAGGAAGCCATAACGATGAAATACTTGTGATCATTATTAATGGAAAGGAAACAATAAGCTTTTCCTGCTTGTTTAAAGGGTGTCATCCTGGTTTGCCAACTTTTAATTGGTTGATTCTGGCTATTCCTACATTTTGAATTTTATAGGTAAAACAGTAAAATTTTATGTTGGAGTTCCCAGAATTTTTAAGTAAACAATGGGATTAATATGTAGGATTATGTTGTAACAACACTAAACTAATGAACCAAGGTAAATCCAGGTTAATCTTGTGGAAAAAAAAAGAAAAGAATAGTTTATATTACAACAATATTTTATTTAATAATTTCATAGCAGATTTTGTGTAAATAATATTTAAAAGCACAATATGAATTTATAGGCACAATGTTATTCACAAGCAATTGAAATTATTTTGGTGAAAACATTAATGATATATACAAGAAAATAATATCAATTGAAATATAAATATATTAAAATTGTAGTAATTATTCTTTGAAACAAAGCACTAAATTCTGAGTTACACTACATATTCATTGAATCAAAGCACCGAAAAGTACACTAAATTGACATTAAGGGCATACAATACAGTTTTTATCCCACGGTGATTTATTTTTACAAAAATTTGCATACAAGCTATTTTTCACCTGGTCAATTCAAATATGTAATAGAAAATATACCTTCATGTGCTAAATTAAGAGATAAATGGGTCGAAATATTTAAACATATACCTAAAATTTCGCTTTCTTGGACAAATCTCTCCTTTGGATATAAATAAACACATGCGGATTTTTGTAAAAAGATTTAGAATATCTGCGTTACAACTTTTGATATTATATTCATTTTAAAAAAAAAAAATTTATTCAAATAATTAGAATCAGAATAATTTATTTTAGTGTCACATACCAATATAAAACACAATGAATACATAATTACATAATATGCAATTAAAAATTAAATACTACAATTAAAATATTGGTACCCAGCCAAATTACTGACTTATGAGACACTTTAAAAAATAACACATATTATAAAACAATTAAAACTCATGCATCAAAAATATCATTACACACAATACCTTCTTCGATAAAACATGTGATGTAATTAATTAATCCATTAAAAAGAACATATTTTATTACACTTTTATAAGTTAATATCTACTTAGTTATCTATTTATCTATTTATTCATTTATAAAAAAAATTATTAATGTTTCCTTTAACTCATAAAACAAATCATGAAATATGTTGATAAAATTGTGCTGTAATGTGACCTTTTCCTATATACGTCATAATTTTATTTGTTAATATTTATCTATTGATTAATTCAATTATAAAACAAGAAATGAAGAAAATAGTAATTTTTACTCTAATTCCTATAAAAAAATCATGATATTTGTTGATAAAATTGTGCTTTAAAGTGACCTTTTCCTATATACATTTTTCTACCACTTAAAATAATTAATCTGATACAAGTTTGTTATGCATTCAAATACTCCATTATAATTATCTATTTCATACATGTACATAGTAACCTTTTCATGTGCATTCCAACATACTTCTTATTAATAATTTTACTCAATCATATATTATTACTTTTTTCCTAGGAATTTTGTGACTTATTTTCCTGTGACTTTTTCTCATGTGACTTTTTTTCCGTTTACCCTTTCATCGACCATTAATGGTTTTCAGCTGTGATGCCACAATTAAAATATCTTTTTCTTTTCGAGTCTTATTAACATTCTTAATCCTATCCCCCTTCTATCAATTGTCTAAAAAGTCGGGCATTTTACATTTGTTTGTAATTTTTACCCTCTTTCCTTCAGAAAACGCCACAAATTAGCCCTTTCTGAAGTACCAACGACTCGTAATGGACCTAGCAATGAAACGTGCAATAATGGTGATTGTTATCATGAAACAACTCCCGACATACATATAGGTAGAAACAACATTGGCCATGTGAAGCAATTGACACCTCAAATAACAAATGAACAAAGATTGAATTTTATAAGGAATCATTTTTAACCATGGAACAAACTATAACTTTCCCGTAAAGAAATACGCAGGAAAGAACAGACTGTTTCAGAGAAATTGGTTGATTCGATATGACGGGCTCTACATATTATATTGTGCTCTATTTGGGGTTGACAATTTGGGAACCCTAGCATACAAGCCATTAACTGATATGGCACATGCTTGTACTAGACTAAACGAACATTTCGGCCAGGATAATAAACCTTGTAAAAATAGCCACGCTGAGACAAGAACCAAAGCAAAGATTTTCCTAGACAATATTGACGGTCGATATACAAACTTTTATTGATGCATTGATGCACGTGCATTATAGTGTACATTTTGAACTTGATTTGATCATTTAAACGTTTGCACGTAGGCATCCAAGAAAAATGAAATTGGAATCAACTATATCATTTGCTTTAATTGTTACTAATTTCATGAAATTAGTATCAATAAAACAACACAACAAAATTTCATTTTTTTATAACAGTTGGTAAGGTGAACTCCCCCTGACAAATTTGGAGATCCGCCCTTGAATGTACTAGTTTACAATATATAGTTGTTGAACAAAACGGATACGAAAGAATGAAAATAGGCTAGCATTATCCTATAACTTCACGTTCCACCATAAATATGATGTCAACTTACCAAATAATTCTTATTTATTCCTTCGAACTGGAAATAAAGAATACTACAGATACAGTTAAATCTATCTCGTATCTTAAATTCCATCTAGAAATTAATAATGGGGGTAGGTTAAGAATGATATTTTACTATGAAAGAGATGATTTCTGCTTCCCAATCATGAAATAACATTTAACCCATTTTACAGCACCAGATGCGCATTTCGACAATTTATGTCTGTTCACAATGGTTCAGTGATGCTCGAGGCCAACATTGTTTGAAAGTCCAAAACCCAATACAAAGGTTGAAAAGGTGATAAAACAAAATGAAAGACTGAAGGTATCGCCAGATCCAGAATCAGAGCTGTGCACGAGGGAGATATATGCATTATATATGTATAGCTTTTTTTAAGTATAAAAATTTGTGTCTATTATTTGTTGTCACTGTCAGAAAAAACATGGATGATGGAATTGTGAATAATAACATTAACGGTAACTGCATGATATGGAAAAAACCACGTCTCAGTGAGATGTATTGCATTAACGCAGTTTATATTGAAATGCACAAATTATAAGGTTTATGTTTGACACTGGTATATAGCATCGATTTAAAATAACGCAGAAACTGATGTTCTCAAATAGGAAAGATATGAAAGCCAGAACAGTTTACATGTTTATCAGCGAACGTTCCTCCTTTAAACATACATGTTCCACGTTTCGATATTATCTTTAAAAAAAAAAACATGCTAAAAATAGAATTTGTAAATATTTCCAGTGTAACTAGTAATAAAATATAAGCCTATCCTTCATAGGATAAGTTTTGTCACGTTATATTGTAATTCTGATCTTTTGTATTTTGGCAGGAAGACATATCCATGATGTAGCAAATACCATCAATTCGGAAGGTAAAATTTTTTTTCTCGTTTCGTCATTTGTTATTGAAATATTTGTTGACATAGAAAATCTTGGCTTCAAACATTTGGCAACACATAAACAAATCTAAATATATTTAAACATATTTCATATCTATAAATATATATTTGTTGATTTTTCTAACATACTCCCTAGTTACGACTAAAGGCCCACTTAAGGATGTTCGCTACTCTGATTCAAAATAACAAGTTTTTTAAAAGACTGTTAAAATTGATAGAATACAAATAAAAGAGATAAAAAAGCTTAAGAAAAATAAAAGGTCCGTGTGCTTGTTTTCAGATATAAGCCTTTGAAAATTTGGCAGGAAATGATTCACTCTGGATTTTCCCTACATTTAAAACTGGTACCTTTTTTTCTTTCAAAAACTAATAAAAAAAATAAGTAGGATTTTATAAAATTTTCAAATATGGCTTTTTAAACTATATGTAATAAAATTATGAAAAGAAAAGTAAGGGTTAGCGGGCAAAATGTTTTACGGCACTACATGGATAAAACCAGAGGATTCCGAATATCTGGCAAAAATTCAATAACAAGAGCAGCGAACATCCTTAATAACACATCTACTTTTTTGCGTGAACCCCCTGAGGGGTTCACGCGTATATATTGTCGAGTTTTGGAAGTGTTTATGGGCCACTCGATATCCTCGGAATCAAGATTCTCGGAACGTCTCGAAAATTTTTGATCATTTATACAGGAGTTATTTATGTCTTTGATACGGTCCCTCTATGGATAAACTGGACCCCTGTTGTGTTCACTTATCGCTACACTTCGGTGCGGAGTTTAGATTGAATGGCGGACCAGTTTACTCTATGGATAATCTACATTGAATATTTCAATAATCAAAGTTCATAGGTAGATTGGAAAGTAACACAATAAAGATTAGGTTGCATTTAAAAAATCATTTATATGTTTGAACCTATTTGCCTTTTGACAAAACATATGTGTTTTTAATAAAGTGAATGTTTATTAAATATCAAGTATAATGATAAAAACGCAATTATATAATTTATGCTTTGAGACGGTCCCTCTACGCGTTCTGTGTGTAGTATTTAATATGCATTGTGACTAGAAACCTGGGAATAGTTTACTGATATATAATGATCCAGAATAAACTGATTATTTATGAACGTTTATCATTTGATAATGTCGGAAAGCATGAAGAAAATTAAGAAAACGACATTTCTGTTAAAAATATTTATCTAAGGTCGGAAACACAGTGGTCGAAAGGCACAAAGATAATCAAACAAAAGGTTTTTTGCTGTAAAAAACATCCAATTTCATCAATAGATACTACCAGACTAAGAGAATATTCATTGTTAAATTTAAACTGAGACTGCATTTATTATTAATAGAATATAATTAAAATTGTAATATATACGTTACATACGTTCATTATGTCTTACAGATTTGAACAGTTCATTACATTTATGAAAATTATATGTAATGTATGAGCACCAATGAGCAGGGATGCGTGCCCAAAGCTAGCTAAATATCTAAATTTTAAACGGTCGTGAATGAAAAAATACTTGCGTGGTTTCAATTGACTTAAATCCATGCATCTCACAAAAAACGTAATTATTATTTTACCATTATCATAACAAAATTAATTACTATCATAATGTTAATTATTATATACTGTTTTAGTATGGATTTATAAGTCTCGCTATTTTTTGTATAGCAATATATTCATATAGTCGAATGTTAGACTTTAAAAAGAGATTCATTTGATAAATACATTGTCCATCAGTAAATAATCGACGTTTGTGTTTAATGATATTATATTCTAAATTTTCGGAAAAAGTTCACTAGCAATTTCAGTTCGAGTATTTTTGTTTGTTTGTTTTTTGTTTTTTAAAATAGTTCAACCTTATAGCATCTAAATATTTGTACTATGGTACGATTTTGAAAATTGTATTCATTGTTTTGATCAGATTTGCTACACTTCATGGTTCGTTCACATTATACATCACCCTGTTCACAAGCACACTATCACAAAAATGCCGGATAAAATGTCAATGAATCCGTAGTCAAAACACTTGAGGTAGGTAGTTTGACATCCGAATTCAACTATTAGATTAATATATGTGATTACGCAAATGCGTATTCTTATCCAGAGTATCAGTGCTTATCCTTTCTATTTACTATTTCTTGGGCAAAAATACCACGTGCATGCCGCGATAAATATAATTTCACTTGTGAATGCAAATTTTCGCTCTTCTTATCTAAATTAAGGACACGGCAGTAAGAGCTTGACATGTGACTTTCAAGCACGGTCATCATTACTTATGGCAATCTGACCTCTAGCTGTTTCTCTTTTTTTCTTCTTCTTTGAATCACTGTCCTATTATAAACTTTGATATTTTCGAAATGCTAAGGATTTTTTCCCCAAGGAATACTAGATTACTTAACTTTGTACTTTATTTGGCCTTTTAAACTTTTTATTCGAGAGTCACTGATGATTCTTTGTAGAATTTACTTGGGTCTGGCGTACAACATTTTAATCCTGGTATCGTTTTATGTCTACATATCTTTCTATTTAAATTGGTTCTTTTGAGAGTATATTCAGGTATTCATTAAACTTCTGAAAATAAGATATTCTTTAAAACCAAGTTTCCTTGTAGAATATTTGGATTGATTTAGATAATATCAGGAAAACCTTAAATTTTTTTGAGATGTTTTATGAAAATTGGACTTTAATTTTAGCTGTACAACATCTGAAACAAAATATAAAGATATGATAGATAAAATAAATGCATCCAGATTATAAAGCAAACAGAGTGCTAAAATTTATATTGCGATTGGTTTGTGCAATTTGCATTAGACATCCGGTTTGTAGAAACTGCGATTTGCAAAAAAGGTTATGAAAAAATGATGTACATTCCCAAGTAGTAAATAGAATAGGCGAGCTTTAAAATGTATACTAGTATTCAAATAGTAGCTGTATATATATATACACTTTTCTATTCACAACTACCCAACATTAATTTCAACTGACTTTTGCAAGAATCTACACACAATAACATATTTCTAATAAAGGTGTTTTAACATCATCATTATATTCTTCTATTCACAGTCAACTATTTCAGTTCAAAAGCAAACAAAAATTCATCAACAATCTTTTGGTGACCAGTCCGCGGTCTTAGGTTCACGTATTGCTGTTCTTTTTTTAAAGAAAGCAACTTGATTAATCTCATATCCGATTCTAAATCCCTTTATAATGAAACTATACCTTTTCACACACGTGATGAAAATTTCATCAAGCTGATAGGTAGTAAAGTAAAGTAAAGAAAAAGATATTTCTAGGGTGAATTATGTCATGGTTATACATGTATAATTCATGATCTTATCACAAATAATTACATTATAACAATCCTTGCATATATCTTTAACCTAGGATTATTTTCTCATTTACATCCACCCCATATCCCGTTCCCGATTGAGAGAAGGGAGCTCTGATGATACATTTGAATGTGTCCCCTATTTAATTGAGTATTTTGTATGAAAGGATACGTGAAGCAAAGTATTTATTTCATTCTTATTAATTGTACTAATTTACCTCTAAACTAAACAGACTTAACGCTGTAATTGTAATTTTACTAACATATTGTTGCCCATCGTGACATTAAATTTATGACGGCCTAATGGGTTATCATCTGTTTTTTTGTAAACTCATTAAAAATTAAATATTCGAAGCCATTGCAAACAGATGGTTGTAGTAGTCGTAGTAAAACAATTCTGATCTAACCGTCCATTCTTTCCTTACTAAAGTGTCTGGTGACATAAAATGTTTTGGATTAAGCGTTCCTGGTCAGTGGTGTAGGTTAATCAGAAAAGCACTTTTTGGACGCACCAAATTTATATATTATGATTTAACGCTTCATTTACTGTTTATGTTCTTGTTTTATAAAATCTTCCAACCCGTACATGTTAGAATGTGTGACGACATTATTTAATATTAAACACATGCATGAATTTATCTTTAATGAGAGAAAACACATACACCCTTGCAATGATTTGGTTCACGAAGGGTCAATCTTGGCCCTAAAGTTACACTGAATTTTACGTTAGTTACAACGGTAATCATTCGATAAAAAATCTGACAAATACAAAATCAACAAGCTCTGACACATTACAACAGTATTGATGTCATAGCGCTGGCGATATGCATATTTGTGCAATCTGATGATGAAAAATCATAGTTTTGACTTATTTTTGGCTTAATTTTGATAGGTTTTGATTCAGTCGACATTGGTATTTTTTTTTGTTAGAATGTGTATCTCATACTAAACATATTTTTTTTTATATATCAAATTAACTTTGGTTGAAGAGTGTGGCAAATGTTTGTCCAATACTAACGGACCTTAAACTTCATTTAAACAGGATGATGCTGATGATTGATGATTGGCTGTTTAACGTCCATCGGCAAATCCATATGCATATCCAAGACGAGAGCATTTTAATGTTATATGAATAATAACCCTGCTTTGTACTAGACCGACACGCTGAGTCGGATTTTTAACGTGCTAGTTCACAAAGTAACATTCCGCAGGAAGACATATCACCTTACCCGTACACATTATTCTGACTCCGAGCAGATCAGTCTTTGCTCTTACTCCTTAATGCCGCTTGCTTAGTGGAGAAGCAGCAAATACCAATTCTAAAGTCTTTGGTTTGACCGGGTCGGGGTTCGAACCTTCGAACTCCCGCACTCGAGGCGAACACGCTACCACGAGACCACCGAGGCGGTCATTTAAACAGGAAATATAGCTACACACTGGAAAATTATCATACGTCTGAATCTGTCAACAATGTCCAAAAGAAAACAGTAGACCTATAAAATGTAATTTTTATCTAAATTTTCATATTTTAGATTTTAAATATTGGTGTTTAGATAAAGTATTACAAAGTCCAATTCTAAGGCCAAATTAAGGCAGGGAAATATTGTCTTATTATAAGGTTTTATAAGATAAACATTTTTTTTGTACTACTGTAGATATAGTATGGCAGAGGGTACAACAGTTAATTGTGAACCTTGTGGATATGATGGTTTATCAAAGTCTGCCCATTTATGGTGTAATGACTGTGAAGAGGGCTTCTGTGACGAATGTGTCAAAGATCATAAAAGGACAAAAATACTACGATGCCACCACTTGATATCAATTACTGACTACTTGAAAAGTGCCGAGTTGTTTTTCGATGAAAACTGTGAGCATCACAAAGAGCCATTTGAATTTTTCTGTTCACAACATGACTCAATACTTTGCCTAAACTGTTTTCAAGAGCATCATAGTAAATGCAAAATATCTAAGCTGTCCGAAGTTGCAAAAGGATCTAAAACTTCTACTGCACTAACAGATCTTGAAAACGAGATTCAAAGCACAAGTCAAAACTTCGCTGAATATAACGAGGATGAAGACAAATCTAATACTGATTTGAAACAACAAGAACAAAATATCCGAGATGAAGTTTATAATATTCGTCGGAAAATAAACAATCACTTGGACCAATTACAGGAAAATATCCTAAGAGATCTTGAGATGAAATATAACAATTGCACTAAAAATGTGAACGAGTATTTTTCTGCTTTTAAGGTCAAAAGAGACGACATAAAAGCGCTACACAATCGTATTTCTAACATGAAGATGTATGCCTCTGAGAAACAAGTCTTCATTGGAATACGACAAATAGGAAATATACTTTATAAACAAAAACAAGAAGTTGGAACCAACTCATTGAAACAAACAAAGTTGAGTTTAGAATTAAAGACGAATGATGATGAAAAGTCTTTACTTTTAGACCTCAAATCCTTCGGTGATGTTGTCGTCCGAAAAAGTTCTGAAACTGTTACGTTCATAGACCCTTCAAAGAAACAAGCACAACTCAACGTTCAGAAACATGACTCAATCGATAAGATTAATCTGCAGCTTCACCATTCATTAAATATAAACAATTATTTGAGTAAGACAATGTCATTGACTGCTTGTGCTTTTCTTTCTTCGAAGAAGGTTGTGCTTGTAGACAATGAAAATCGAAGACTTATAGTTCACAATGAAGACGGGAGTTTCAGCGTTGACTTTAAACTCGAAGACGTATTTGATCTTACGCCTGTTGGTAGAAGTAAGATAGCTGTTGGTGTCACGAAAGGGGTTATGATAGTGGATATCGATACCAAAGAGGTCAAAAGGACTAATACTGACTCTGGCAAAGCTAAATGGGGAATATGCTATGGAAATGGAAAACTATACATCGTAAGTTATGGCGAAATAAGGATTGTTGATTTGGATGGAACGGTTTCAAAATGTATTCCTTTACAAATTAGCGTGGTATTTAACGTAGCAGTACGCAATGATAATATTTATTATATTAACACTGACACAGAAACTCTCCATGTTATTGACCACTCTGGTAATAAATTATGGACATTTCATGACATTCGTTTGAAAAGACCCACATGTTTTCGGAGTCAGTTTTCTATTTCTTTAGATATAGATAACCATGGTAACGTGTTTATTGTACTACCAGACTATGATCAGGTTATAGTAGTATCTAGCGACGGACAACAACATCGTGTTATTCTGGACAAATCAAACAATCTTAAAGGTCCAAGCGGTATTTCATATTGCCAAGAAACTCATCAGCTGTTAGTTTGTAACGTAAGCGATGGAGGAGCGTCTATTTACGACATCAAATCATAAAATAAAATTTACAGTGAGTACAGTACTAGTACCCATTGTTGTCATTTATCTATATGATCTTTTGTTATCGTCACTGATAAGTATAAAACTATATGTAGACACAGTTTATGTAAGAAAAACTCAAATTCATTTGAATAAATATCTAAATATAGATAAATAGCTACAATTATCTTTATTTAAAATACTGTACCTATTTATGAAAGAATAGTTGCTTCCATTTAGAAAATAATATTTAGACTTTTGGTATAAATTACGATAATCAATGAAGGGGCTTTAGAGTAAACGTCAATGAGACAGCAGTCCCAAAACAAGAATAACAAAATATAGTTGAAGGGCTGCATAGTCACTAGACACTAGACATGTCTCAATACAATATGTCAAGCTCTAAATCGTCCGGACATTATATAAAAATTGTGAATGAATTTCATAAAGACGATCAGAGATCTGCTATGAACAAACAATTCTCCAAATAGGTAAACACATTAAGATACTTTTGCAAGGTTCCTCATTTGGCGGGGTTAAACTACTTTATGCTCAACTCTAGCAGTCTTTTGGTATTTAATTGTTGAAGGGTTTCTCTTTCAGTGACGTTGACCCTACACCTCGCTTTATTCATTTTTAAAGAAAGTTACATAAATGCAATTAGGCTGTTTCTACCCATTATTTTCCATAGAAAAGCTGTCTGTATGAAGCAAGTATTTCTGTAGTATCGTTTTGTTCAGTACAAGGCTGTTTCGAAATGCAATTTACAAGTTCTTTTTTCTCAAATTTTTATCAACCTGAACCAGGTCATCTCATCTTTATTTAAGACAAACTCAAATCATCTTTCCACCCAATAATCAATCAATGAAATCATCTTTCTGTTATTGATATGCAACACATTATTGATTGAATTTATTAATACATAAATTAAAATTAGTTTAGGAAAAAATATTACAACAAAAATACATGTCCATAGGATTTATATCTATTATAGTTTTCATGAGAATAGGCAAAAAACGCCAAAAAAAATATGTAAAAGTCGTCATGTAAGGCCACTAACACTTATAAGAAGTCTTATGCTCTTCAACTTCGTACTTTATTTGGCCTTTTTACCTTTTTTATTCGAGCGTCACTGTAGACGAAACACGCTTCTGGTGTACAAAATTTCAATCTTGATCTATGATGAGTTTAATTCTAACAGTCTTAATGTGAATAGACAGTAGATTAATGTCAACATTTTGAACATTTTCACCGGTCAGAATTTATCTATATATGTTCGTTTTCAAGTATATTGACAAAACTAGAATTTTATCCCTATGTTCTATTTAAACCATCATGTTAGTTGGCAGGCGGGGTTATCGGGAAAAATGTTTAAACTAGATACGCCAATGATGATGGCTGCAATGTTTGGTCCACATTGGCCAAGTAGTTTCAGTGGAGTAGGTCTATGTACAAGTTGATGGACGACAGGCGTCGACGGAAAACGGAGTAATAAGAATAGCGCAACTAACCCTTAGTAACATGTTTGCTAATAAAAACGAGGAGAATTACAAAAACAAGTGCTCATAGAATTATGTATGAATAAACCGTATTTCTTCTTGAGGTTCGTACCTTTTCTTGAGGTTATGGCAAGAAACAATGGTCAGAAAAATTACCACAGGGTATGAAAGTGCATACAAAAAAATTAAAACATGTAAAAAGATATGCATGAACGAACAACGAGCTTTATTTTATTCAAAGCGTCAAGGAGACAGCAACACAATCATACTCATTTTAGTAACCTGTTTTTCCCCAGTAAAATAGTTTTACTGTAAAGAGAAGATGCTGTTACAGACACATTTGTAAATACGGCAAAATCCAAGTTCTCATTGCACCACCCCACCTTTAAAAATACGATGAATTGAACAACAACAACAAGAGTTATGAATACATTCGGGCAATTCCAAAACAGATTGTTTTAATTGTTTTTGGTCACAAAATCGTATCTCCGTCGGATTTCTTAGTAGCTCTTTAAACATTTGACCCCGTAGTCCCAAGAAGAAAAAGATTTTGACACATCAACTCCCAAAACCTAATCTTCTTCGATGGAGAAAAAAATACAACAATAAATATTTGAGATAAGAATATAATTTATTCTAATACAAAAAATGCAAACAAACCTAATCAATTTACATTAAATTTTGTACTTACAAAAATCAGGCAGATTTATTTGATCAAATATCAACATAAAACATTACAAAAGTAGTATAAAACAATAGCAGACATGTAAACATACTTAAATCATAAAATCTTAAAACAATTGTTGAAACCTAATCAAGATTGCCCCTGAAAGCCATACGGCTTATTTCCAGGCAGGTTTTATCTGGAAGGGTGAAACTTTGCAGACAATTAACACCGTTCATACACTCTTGTATACGTTGTTTTGCCTTTAAAAGCTTTTTGCGAGAATAACTTGCACATCCTTTTCGATATATATTTCATTTTAAGCCATGAATTTTTCTATTACTTTTATATGGATTCTCCGTTTTGATCTGGATCAAACCTGGTCACAATCTTATTTAGCGTGAGACAGATAGCTGCCATTTTTTTTCTAATTCAAATAATTGTAATCGTGCATATAATTACATTTAGCACTTCGGTGTTGACATGAATATCAATTATATGGTCATTTTTATGAATTCACTGTTTGCAAAAGTATGAATTATTCGAAATACTAAGGATTTTCTTATCCCAGGCATAGATAACCTTAGCCGTATTTGGCACAACTTTTTGGAACTTTGGGTCATAAATGCTCTTCAATTTTGTACTTGTTTGGCTTTCTAACTATTTTGATCTGAGCGTCACTGAAGAGTCTTATGTAGACGAAACGCGCGTATGGCGTATTAAATTATAAGCCTGGTAACTTTGATACCTATTTACAACACTGGGTAGACTCCACTGCTGGTGGACGTTTCGTCCACGAGGGTATCACCAGCCCAGTAGTTAGCACTTCGGTGTTGACAGGAATATCAATTATATGGTCATTTTTACAAATTTACTGTTTGCAAAAGTATGAATTATTCGAAATACTAAGGTTTTTCTTATCCCAGGCATAGATAACCTTAGCCGTATTTGGCACAACTTTTTTGGAATTTTGGGTCAAAAATGCTCTTCAACTTTGTACTTGTTTGGCTTTCTAACTATTTTGATCTGAGCGTCACTGATGAGTCTTAAAACGCGCGTCTGGCGTATTAAATTATAAGCCTGGTACCTTTGATAACTAGTTATCCTGCAATAAGCCAACAATTGTACAAATAACAGGTAAACAAATAAATTTTTACTTTCTTTTACTTGTGCAAATAAAGTCTCCTGTTCCCCACCTCCATGTTCAGCAAGGGATAATGTGGATATTTTGTTTTACGTAACAGTTCATTTTAGGGTCCTTTTCGCGGTCCGCGTTTAAACTATGTCGATATCTTTGACAAATTAGAGACAATGATTTGGATTTCAACAACTAAAGCTTCAAGTGCCGCGTGTAACTTGCAGGATAAAAACAATATACTCGCTACGAAACAGGAGCAATGCTCGGCGAGCCTCGCTTTTCGTCCTGTTTCTAAAGCTCGTACAAACAAGTCATATATTTTCCGACAATGTACATGTATTGTATGTAATATTGGTCCTGTTCTACAACATTTATGAATAAATTTTACAGAGACTACAGCAACACAAAATTCCCTAAAATTAAAAATATAGCAAAAAATAACTATTGGAGAGCTTCCTGACTTGAGTCAACCATCAAACATATAAACATGTGCATAGTTAATTTAAACAATGCCCCCCCCCCTTTTCGTATTTGAGTATTTTATCTCGAACAACAGAATAACAAAATGCACATAAGTCACTAACCTTTCTTATTTAGTTTGGAGTTGAGGGTTGGTATGAATCTAAATTTCATGAACAAAGTAATGTGTTTAGAAAAGAAATTTCTTTCAAAAGGAGGAGTTGTGATCAGACCACTTTTTTGTTGCCAATTAAATTCTAAATTAAAAAGTATTATAAATCGATCAAACAATATCCTTCAGATGTAATCAGGACCTTAGTCTTTCATATACCAGTATTTTTTTTAAGTATTTTCAAACATGTTGTATTTCATACAAAACTGCAAAAACTACCAAAATAGCCTTATTTTGGATTTGAATTGACATTAGTATTTAGTTATTAGCTAATGACTTACCCAAAGCTAAATTTTGCTTCGATATGTTTGATACAAAGTGTTTTATTAGGGCACAATATCTTTTGGGATAAATACACAATAAGGAGATGTGTTATGACTAACATTGAGACAACTATCCAACAGAGTTCAAATAACGTAGGTTTAAGCAATTATATAGGTCACCATAAAGCCTTCAGCAATGAGCAAAATCCATACCGAATAGTCAGTTATTCATGTCCCTGATATAAAAAAATGAGAAACTATTCAAACAAAACAAAAAACGGCCTGATTTTTAACAAAATAATAAGCGACAAACAAATATAACATACAGCAACCAACGAAAACCAATGAATAACAGGCTCCTCACTTGGGACAGGCACATAAAATATTTGTCGGGCTTAAAAAGTTGCGTGAGTGCTTAACCCTCCCCTAACCTGGAACAACAGTATAACATAGGAACAAAAATCATTTAGAAATGGCTTGATTCACAGTAACCCCCCCCCCCCCCCCAAACAAAAACAAAAACTCAACAATAACCAACTAACATTAAGACAAAAATACAAAAGTATCGATCTAAGAGTGCTCGCAGCTATCAAAAGCTAGTTGAATGACAGTGACAACAAATAAATAAATCATGTTATCCCAGACTTAAGTATCAATCAGGACATATCCAATGGAAATCCTTAACTTAATCATTTACCTACATAGATTGTGTTCATTGAAACTAAGAACACTTTCTTAGCGAGCGCGTTGGAAAATAAACACACCGTACTAGGGGCCAAAGGAACATCACCATAGAACAAAAAATCGTATCATTTGAATTTTTCTGAAAACTGAAAGCCTTGGCTCATAACTTTTTGTACCAAAAAAAAAAAAAAAAAAATTTGAAATAAATGGAAAATAGAGGTAAAATACCCCAGTTTCATATAGCGACGCCATGATTCACTATTCTCAACTGAAGTGTTCAGATCATGTCACTATATACATTTAAGTAGAACTAATAAGTTTTGAAAGTATTGAATATTTTTTTAATTTTTTATCAATCCATGGGCCAATAAGGGGTTCTTATCATACCACCTCCTCATTGAAACATTAAAACAACATAGATTTAAAACATAATGTATTGCTCCTATATGCTTGGGACGACCATTTAATTCTAAAAGGGGGCTTGCAAATTTGTACATATTTTTAAACAAAAAGGCGGCCAAATTATTTATCTTCACTCAGATCAGTGCTAGAATATTATTTTGTGACCATCCAAAAAGGCACACAAAATTTCTAGCCTCTGGGAATCAAATGGTCGACCCCCTAATTAATCGTTTCTCTATGCTACAGATAAACATACAACTTCAAACAAAAAGAGCACTCGGAGGAAGTCTATAGATATTGTATACCTTTGTTAGTTGGCGAGAGAAGCGAGGCAAAAATATTTTGGGCCATAGTATTTATTTTCATGTGTGATGAGGCTAGAATTATATTTCCAACTGAATGTAAACCAGAATATCCAAAATCTGTCAAGCCGCCCTCAAAATCAAACTACCATTGAACAGATAGTTTGTTTTTGATAAAAACAAAATGTACCGAGAAATTAACTCATGCTCCCATCAACAGATGAATACGGTCGGCGTCTGAAAGAGCGTAAAATATACGACAAAGACCGTTGAGAAAACTCATTACAAATAGGACTTGCTTTTTCTATCATGATTTCCTTGATTGAGGGTTAAACTGATTACAAGGAAGCTTTTGCATCACGATGTCTTACTATTCCGTAACACCGGAGTTCATTCCAGTTTTTGTTGGGATTCGTGTTGCACAATCTTTTTTGTGTAATGTCTGCTATTTATGTTTGTTTGTTTGTCTGTTCGTCGTTTTTATTTATGGTCATGGTGTTGTCCCTTTTATTAAATTTATGATTTTCGATTGCCTCCTTGGTTTCTTTTCTCTCTGATTATAAACGCTATGCAAACATTATCTCGAGATACACTGAATAGACTTCTTATATTTTTGAACATTCTCACATGAAAATAATGTGTACTGGTACGCAAAAGAAATAACTAGGTTGGATATGTTGTCCTGTAATCAAGACTAAGAATAGAAAAGAAAAGAAAAAGAAAATAGTCAATGGATTAAAACACACACAAAAAACAACAACACACACACACAAAATGTATAATTTATCAAAACACACAAAAAAGACACTTATATCACCGAAAAGTGTGGGAAAAGTATATGTTAGCATGTGCATGTCGGAACGTCGTCTTTCTGGATTCTGGGATTTTCCGATTACAAAACATCTCCTTCTGTCTGAAAGTTCTTGCAGCTGTAAATTTATATATCTAAAATTCAGGCAATGGTTCTCAATGCTAATTGTTGGAAATTATCACTGATCAGGTAATGTTTTACATTAATTATATTGACAGTTTTTGTATGCCTCATAACTGTGAACTAATTTTTAATAAAATAAAATTAGATTGGACGTTAGTAGACACGAAGGACTTAACTCTGGAAGGTATTGCGTAGTTTATTCACTTCGAACGTAAATGTAAAAAAAAAAACATTTATATGTCTATCAAGATGAAACCAGACCAAACTAGACAAGCCCCAATGAGATCTAATGAAGTTCTTTTTATAAGATCATGGTACCATAAGTGAACCAATTTGTTAATAGTGTTCGGTAAATATCTTAATCAGAAGGACCATCAAAGTTAACCAATTCGTGGCCTCAAAAGTTTAAATACTTATTTCAACCTATGTCATTATATGGTTCAAACGTATATACAGTTGTTCTTCGACAATACTGTTTTTAAAGATTTAAATCTATAATTAAAATATACATATCCACAAAATATAAAATGATAATATCAAAGCAGGACGAATATATAGATACTTTAAATCTATGACATTTGTAAAGAAGTCGTGATTCAATATGGAAGATTCACTATAATTGGCACATGTACTAATATGATATATGTATTTTTCGGATGGTTATTTCTATTTCATTTAGGTATGTATACAGCAGTTTTATGATTGTTTCTGTATATTTTTGAGTGAGAGGTTAGGGGACGACCATTTGATTGAGAGGACATGGCACGAGCAGGAGGATTTTCAAAATGAATATATTTATATTGGTGACAGCCCGAAATCGAAAATATACACTCCCGCGTTTAATTGTTTGAATACAAAGTGTAATTGTCCTTCATATTATTGCCGATTTACTGATATCAAGTGTCAGTTTAATCGTTTCAAATTTTGTGAAAATTCGATGCCAGTGGAGAATTTCCATAGGATTCCGGTGCTCGTTCATCGTCAATTGCAAGACATGATGACCTTTACCCTTTACTTTCTATTTTGGGTAAACTTTTGGTTGCTGTCTCATTAACGTTATTCCAACATCTCCTTTTGTCCATAACAAATATAACATTGTAATTGATCGAAATATTACAGTACAGGATAAACAAATCATCATGTGGGTGGGAACAAACGTGGTTGGTACATACGTTTTAACACTAAGTAGAGGGTAGATATTATTGCATTGGGTTGCAGTCTTTTTGAAATAGCTCAGGTGTTTTTTGGTTAAAAGTAAAGAAAGGAAAATAATCGCACGCCGAAACAGAAGCCAACAATAGAAGCCAAAACATCTTTGGCATTCATATACATCACATATACGTCACCAGCGAGTTATATAAAGTGACAATAAAGAAAAGACCTGATTTGGAAGACCCTACATCAAATATAAAAACCAATCAGAGACATTGACAACATATTGAATGGTTTCCTTCCTGACTTGAAGTATATATGTTGTGTACAAGATGTAAGTTTGTACAAATTATAATTTGTACAGGGTTTTTGTACAAGTTATAAGTTTTTTGACACATACCTTCTTGCACCAGGTGATACAGGTTTATCTTCTAAAATGTATCAGTTTAATGTTTTAATTCAAATTTATATACTTCAATCTAACATTTAGTGTTATTCTCCTTGTCCTCAAACTGGAAATAAGGACACCAGAATTGTTTAAATTCTAATTTTATTTTTCTCCTTATACCAAAATCATATCCATCAAAAGTCCTTCTGAGTTCTTATAATGGAACCAATGCTCAGTATTAGACTGTATCAATTAGTTGTGAAAATATGACAGAAATATACAAAACAAAAGACTGTGCGCTTGCATCATCCATTTGTGTTAAGCGGTTCATAAAACACTAATAACTTGTACAAAAAATCTGTACAAATTATAATTTGTACAACATGACAACTTGTACACAACATATACACATATATGTTAATACTTGATTTTACAGGAAAACTCTGTCGTGAATATTAGTTAACAACAGTCTATTATTTCAGGTAGTATAGGTGTAAAAGCAGCCTCTCCAGCGGCTCAACAAGATGTTGATTACGTGTAAGTTATTTGTGCACATATCAAAGTAGAAAAACAACTAACAGGTTTCCCAGTTTTAATCCTTATTTAACATAAGTAAAAGTAACTAAACTTTCAAAACAGGAGACATCGAAGTGGCTGTATAGTAGTTCTCTATAAAGACCAAGCTTGACACGCAGTTTTAATCTGCCAATTTGGATTAAAGCTTAATGAATTTTCTTTTCAAATTGTCCAGTGCATTCACATATTAAATTGTACACCTTACCCATGTTTTTACAGAAGAAGACCAGTTACAATCAAGAAAATTTACAAATATATCTACCTTTCCATTTCAGTTCAAACGCACCATTAGGCAATATCTAATGAAATGATTACGGGTTGTTATTTTGTTGGGGCTGATTTAATTATAATCACATGTACAATTTCTTCAAACATTTGTGGTTTAAAACTCGTTTAAAGATATCGATTTACTGATTTGTTGCCTTTGCTTGAAGTCCAGTGGCAAATATCTCATTTACATTTAGAGCAAGTTAACAATAAATATAATAGGTATGAGCTGTAAAGTTGGTTAACCGGAAGGAAAAACTGAAAATTTACGCTGCCACTGGAAAAGATGTGCTGGATAAGCGCAGAAATTATGCCTTGCAGCAGGTCTCATACAAACGCCAAAAGTGTTGTTGAAAGGTATCTACTGTATAATATGCAGAGAGCGTGCAACACTTCCTACACAGAGCAAAAGATATAACGTCTCAATTTAAACATGTTAAAACGGAAGTAGCTGCGTATCTCACACAGCCAAAACGAATGCCCTTTTTAGGCATTGATTTTACAGTCGGATGGGAAAAGACCAGAGATGACTAAATTGTGTACCTCAGAAAACTCTTGGAGATTCAAGATATCAAGGGATAAGAAATGTTTTATTCTGCATAAATAAAAATATACATAATTTAGATTTTTTGATATTTTTCTTATCGTTCTTATCGTAATCCTCATTCTAATATATAAATTGATGGTAAATATAAGTCCGACGAAATACAGAATTAACCGTAGTACAAATTATACAATGTTGGCCGGCCGATTGGTCCATTCAATTGATATAATGTCAACTAAATGTACAGACTAACCGGACAAACGATATTACTGGATTCGATTGTAGTTTAAAAAAAAACGAAATTACAGTATTATCAAAAATGACTAAAATTATTCACAAGCATCATATTAATGAACAAAAGTTCACTTCAGATCCTTTAAAAAATGTCAACACAAAAAAAAAATATTTCACAAGTTTGTTTAACCCTTCGTTTACCTACTCTTTTACCGACAAAGCAACGATAAAATATATATTTTTCTTTAGAGAGACTTGAAATACCTATAGCTTACGTTTGAAATAGAAAGAAGAATGACTTAAATTTTCATATATAACTGGTAAATTAAATTTCTGGAATTTAATTAAGACTTTTAACATAGAGATTGTGAGTAACTTTTAGTCCACTTTAAGTCTTAAACCTGAAAATCAATGCACCCATTTTGTCGCTGCTGTGTTGTCTTGTCGCTTATTCTCAACTGCCATCCATTGTCAATGGATATTCCAACGATTCGCTGAACTTGTATACATTATTGTTTAGGTGCAAGCTAAAGCCCTCCTCCCGGTGCGGGATTTTCTCGCAGCCTTGAAGACCCATTGGTGGCCTTGGGTTGTTTTTTCTGCTCTTTGGTCGGGCTGTTGTATCTTTGACACATTCCCCGTTTCCATTCTCTATTCTAAAATTTGTTTGCCCGTAAAAAATTCCGTTGACTTTTAGTACTTGTAAAACAGGTTTTGTAATTATCTCATAAATGTGTGAGAAAATACTGATTTTCCTAAGGAAGTAACACGATGCCCAATGATATTTGTGCGCAAAATTAACAGGAAACGGTCATATCTAATAATCAGTTCTGACGTAAAAACATTTGTTAAATTATGTAAACATTCAAATAAAAGTTTCAATATTCACGTATAAATGAAAAAAAAAAAAAAAAAACAACACGAAATTCAACCCAACAACACAAGTATTCCATTATATAATTAAATAATAGTACATAAATTTTGTTCGTCCGAAGCACTTGTCGAGATATACTTTTACCAGGAACGCTAAAAAAATGAAAGCAAGGACCTGTTCTTTATTCATATGAGGCTGACTTCATGCAGGAACTTCTTAGGAAGAAAGAAAAAAAGTTAGCAGTATCATTTAACTTCTCCTTTTGCTATATACATAATGTTATCTCAGTAAATAATTCAAAATTTAGTGACTATGTTGAACGAATCAATCCCATCGAATCGAGATAAAGAATACTACAGATCTGTTAAGTTTGCCTCATATCTTGATTTACATCTAGAAATTGAGAAGGAGGGTCGGTTGAAAATAAAATTGTGAACTTTCCATTTCTATGTAGCAACAAGCGTTGTCAGTTTTTTTTCGATTTGGTTTGAATGTCCCTTTGGTATCTTTCGCCTATCTTTTTCATGTATATTGATTTGAAGAACTGTATCACTTAAAAAGAATAGCCAAAACCAATCGATCGTCATTTCACATGATTTTGCTGATTTTTTCACCAACGCTGGGCACTATGGATAAATCATGGAGGTTGGACTGATTTTTTTTTATGTTTTCGTCATTTTTTCTCTTTTTTTGTCATGTTGTCTATATAGTTTTATTTTATCTCCGTCCCGGATATCTTCTCCCTCTTTTTACTATATCTCAAATAAAGAATTTATTCAAGGTTTGATTGCAATAGGCGCTTTACAGATTTTTACATATTTGCTAAATTGATCTTACCCCTATGCCCTATTTTTGCAAAAGCAGTCATATGCTTGTTATTGTCTGGCGACGATGGTATCAGACATAAATTTTATAGCATATATCCTTTGAATGACATCTTCAGGTATGGAATGTACGGTTTCATATTAGCCATGTTGATTGAGTCGAACATATTTGAATGCAACGGGCAACAGGAAGACGGTTAATTTTCACATTTGCCCTTTGGACAAAAGGCCGTCTGGGGAACTGGTTAACCTGGTATTCAGTATGATATAATGAATTTAAACAACATAAATGATTATCATTTGTTTTAAGATATATAACTGACAAAGATTGTACTTAACAGACTCGGAAAATACATTTAACTTGCAAAACCATGCATTCAAGGTGCAATAATTGCATTCTGGCATAATGCCTGCAAGATACGTCACGATCATTTTTCTAGTTATTATCTGATAATTTAAAGGGTGATTGTATTCCGTAACATAGATTATTTGAATTTGTAAATTTGTCAATTTGTCAAACGAGGTTATACATGTTTAAAGAAGGAAATGCCAATGACAATAACTACTTTAATCATTTTATTTAGATACCTTCGTGATTATACAGTCAAGAGTTTGTTTGTTAATTACCGTCTAACATAAGTTCGAGCTTTATAAGAAATAAATTTGTTTTTTTTGTTTCATTTCACTGTAAAAATCTACCTTTCCATGATTTTATATATATTCATAATCGTTTGAAAAAGGTAGTCAGTTTTACTAAATTGCAAAATATAAGGGAGGTACCATTTGATTTTTATGGGGGGGGGGGGGCTAGGATGAAATTTGAAAAAAATAGGCAGGACAGGAGTTTTGAGTAAAAAAAAGGCAGGATGAGATTATTTGCAAAAAAAAAAAAAGGCAGGATGACAATTTATGTAAAACAAAAGTCAGGATAAACTAAAAAAAAAAAAGGCAGGACCGAATAGAGTGAAATCCCCCCCCCCCCCATAAAAATCAAATGGTAGCTCCCTAAGGCAAATAAAAAGGTTGTATTCCGTTTTTAAAGATTGAAATAGTTGTATCTTTTGTTGTACTGTACAATTCTGAAGTATAGCACGTAGTATATAGTTCTTAACCAAAATATACATTAATATCGTTTCCAATTGTTTCTTTTAAAAATAAAAAAAGAACCGTTTTTTTTTTTTTTATTATAAGCGTTTCATTTGGAAACAGAATTATAGTTGCTTTCATTTCCGTTAATCTGTATCAATGATAAATTTATTTACGTGACGTGCAAAATAAATATACAGATATAAGCATATGAATATGTTGAAGAAGGATAGTCTTTCAAAGGGTGTTTTATTTCTTCATTAGATTTACACTGAAAAAACATTGAAAACTAACATTTTAATAACAAAATAAATATGATTAATAAGGCTATGCAAAAAATGTTGTTCTATTAAGCAAGAGTGACATGTGTTATGTTAATAGATAATTTTGTAGATATTGAAACATATTAGTAAGGTTTTAAGATTAAAAAAGTTAGTTTCTGTTATTATCTCTCCTTTTTTCTTGTTCAATTCTTTGTTGATCACAATTTATCAAAAAACCGTTTCCCTCGGATAGTTAAAAATATATTCCCTGAAGCTACTGTTGACAAGTTAAATTCAGAAATGCACATGTGGTGCATTAAGTTAAATTCGTTTTTTATCAATTGTGTTAGAAAAACACCGTTGTTTCGTCTAAACTATTCATGTTGATTGATTGACTGTTTAATGTTTGTGTAAACGTCGCATCAACACACAAATGCTATGTTAATATAAATGATAACGTTTCTCTTTATAAGAGGGGCGAAAGATACCAAAGGGACATTCAAACTCATAAGTCGGAAATAAACTGACAACGCCATGGCTAAAAAAGAAAAGGACAACAGTCTCTTTAATGTGACTTTATCCCATTTATAACATTTAGTGTAGTTTTAGGTATGCCACTGCAATTGTATCTATACAAGGTAAAGTGGTAATGCATTTTTAGAAATAAGTGTTAAAAGGCACTCACCTCTAAATACCAACGAATGCTGTTCAAGAGATATTTTATTTTTCAGGGTTACCATAATTATTGCCTCCATAGCAGGTGGAATGGTTCTAATGGTGATTGTTATTTTAATTGTACGATGTGTATGTTTGAAGTGTAAAAAGACACCTGTCCGAAATATACGAGCACGTGGTCCACCATCATGTACGTATTTTTAGAATCGCTACAAAAAATGTATATCTAGATCGTCATAATGTTTTCAATAATAACTTGACGAAAAAGCTTTTATGAAATACTTTAAGAGAAGAAAATAAGGTAAAATGTCATCGTTGTCGTTTTCTTGCTATATATTCAAATTGCAAGCATCACACTTACTGACATTGTATGCAATGATAATCTTACAAGAAGTGGAACATGATTTTGGAAAGAAAATTGGAAAATTTTTAGAACTTATTTGATGCAAAGGCTTTTATTCAATTCTTTGCTTTATCATAATAACGTAAATTTGAAGTTTTACATTTTAAAGAATTGCTTTATATGAGTCAATCTATCAGAAATATTGATTATGCATCGAAAAAATAATGTATCGACATGTAACCTATCCAGAGACATTAATCTGAATCCGAGCTAGCCAGGCTTTTGTCTTACCCCTAAACGCAACAAATGCCCTTTTTTATATAAATAAAACATAATACAAATGAATTCTAACATTATCATATTTATTAACATAAGGAGATATGGTATGATTGCCAATGAGACAACTATCCACCAAGTTCAAATGAAGTAGATGTAGGCAATTATAGGCAATTATAGGCAACCGTACGGCCTTTAACAATGAGAAAAACCCATACCGTATAGTCGGCTATAAAAGGCCCCGACATGAAACAATTCAGTTGAGAAAACTAACGGCCGTATTTATAACAAAACAATTTACGAAAAACAAATATGACAGATATGAACCAACGACAACCACTGAACGTCAGGCTCCTGACTTGGGACAGGAACATAAAGAATGTGGCGGGGTTAAACATGTTTGTGAGCGCTCAATCCTCCCCTTACCTGGGGCAGTGGTGTGACTGCACAACATAAGAACACATTATAAAAATCAGTTGAAAAAGACTTAACTCATCAGATTTATACAAAGCAGAAAAACATCAAACAAAAGCACAGACGACCGGACGTGGCACAGTATTTATCCATCCCTCATTCCTAGCAACAAAAAAGACACTAAGTACAGATCTGAGAGTACTCGCAGTTACTGACATCTAGTTCAAAGCCAATAACAACTAATGAAAAAAATCATGTGTCTCAGACTAAAGTTTAAATCAATACTCATCCAACATCCAATGGATTTAGTTAGTGTAAAGACGTCATTAACAATCAGAGAAAAAGAGGACCTTGTGCAATTCCAAAATATAGGTATCGCCAGATTGTAGTACCTTTAAAGTACATATGTGTATAACAATAATATTTAGTATGGTTTTAGTTTACTGATAACAAAATCAACATTTCTACCAATAAAACAATATTCAGTGTTAAAATGGTAACCTTTTAGAACAAGTTTACTTAAAGTATTGATAAGTTTACCAGGGTCGATCTAAATTTCCGGGCTCGGTTAACAAAATCACCGTAAAATTAAGGATGTGCTATTCCGTTCAAAACAAGTTTTCTGCAGACACAGCCAAACTTGCAATCCAAATCTTTGTATCTATGGAAGAATTTACTAAAGGTTTTAAGTAATATGTCACTACAGACATTGGCATAGCGAACGAGTTCTTATATATAAACACCGTAAGACGGTAAGACGGTGCCAAAGGAACATCACCGTCCAAAAAAGGAAAATTAACAATAGGGAAATACAAATCATCATTTTTGTCGTACATTTTTGTGTAGAGTTTCTGGTGTAATTATCCATCTCTACCCCCCTCCCCTCCCCCCACCAGCCTACGAAACACATAAGCTTATTTGAGCTTTTGATTTTGCAATTTGATAAGGGACTTTCCGTTTTGAATTTTCATGTACAAGTTTTTTTTTTGAGTGGCTTCACAAGCTTCGTTTTATTCCATCCGCTATATGGTGAAAAATATTTTATTAAAAGTATGAGTGAAAAGAGATGAGTAAACGTTAATCAAACAGCAAGCAACCCAACAATAAAAGTGAAGAAAAATAAACATACAGAAGAAACCATTATATCCGATTATCAAACACCAATTTGACAACCGTATTAAAAGCTCTGTAAAAAAAAAACTCGTTAGTGTTTCCATGTTGTAAATAACTTCAAATGAAGAAGTCGTTTTATTTGCTTCGGTTTTCGTTAACAAATTAGTGTTATTTTTTTATATTACAGACGAAGACACCAGACGACCTTACAGACTTCCTGCTCCACCAGCGTATTCACCACGAAACTATGGTTATCCATCTCATCCCCCACCAGCCTACGAAACACATTTACCACTACCAGGTGTTACTGACTAATTTTATGTTCAACAAATATCCGTCAATTTTTTACAATTCACGAAGACATTATCATAAAAGCCAATTAATACATTCGGATGAAACAACATAATTAAAAACTCTGCGAGTCTTTTTTGTTGTTGGTTAAAACCGTATTAAAATGAAATGTAGAAATAGATCTACAAAGTCAATGCACAGACACATCTTTCTGCGATAAGTGTCGATAAATACAACGAAAACAGAAAAAAGCAGCAGAAAAATGTGAAAACATACAAATTGTATTAATATTTATATTTTAACCGTGCAGATTTGATGATCAAGAACACTGGGCTTACTGTTAAATTCGTATGGCTTTGTTTGTATCGGTTGAAAATATTTGAAAAATATAAACTTTAAACGATTAAAACAGAAATTTTGAACGATATATTCAATTAAAGAACATAAATTAAGGACACTTTTTGTTTGCGGTATGAAACTCTTCATGAAATGTTTTAAATGTTATAAACTCGTATCTCTTTCTAATTCAATCTTCATTAAAACATATGGACATTGTCAATAATATTATATCTCAAATAAAAGAAGTTGCTGTATCTAGATAATTGCATTGTTGTCTTTTATAATTGAATATAAAAAAGAACAATGTCTAACAATGAATACTTAAATCGATAAAATCTTTCAAGTGCAATATTCTTTTAAAACTTTACAAGTGGTAAAATTCCTTTAATACGTTTTGGCTATCACAAAAGACATATCCATAATAAACTGAGACACAGATATTCAATAGATGTAAAGTAATGTAAACTATTTTTAAAACTGTTATGAATAGATAGTGATTTTGGGTATATGTAATTGAGATAGCACCCTATTAAAATAAAACAAAATTCGACAAAGAGACCAACACGTTTTCTCCAAACTAAATTAGCTCGGATTTAGACATTTCGAGCATCAATCAATAACAGAATTCACGTTTGGTATTCACCAACCCAATTATAGGTTGTTTCACAATCTCTGAACCGCGATTTTTATCATTGAAGGAATATGTTTACTATTCTGGAACGAGGTTTCACTGAAGTTTCAGGAAGGAGCATATAGCCGACCAAGCAATATTACCATCTTTGCAGTATACTTTTATTTTGTATCCAGTAAAGCGAAGGATGATTTAGTTATCATTCATCTTGTACCTATGATTGTCCCGAATTTCATAAATACCATATTCTTAAATACTTGATTGTAATTGTACATTTTCTTTTTTTTATTCGAAGCACAAACTGTATTTATTTATAAGATCTTTCAATAATTGACAAAATCATATCAATCAAATCATTACGGGTTTCTATCATCTCCATGTTATGACATGAAATAAAGTTAACAAAATGAAATAATATAAACTTATTTAAAAAACTAGACTCAAAAGCGACAAGACAAACAAAAACTTGTGACAAAAGTAACGAGAGACATTTACGTTAGTCCTATATCATATGACCTCGGGGGCATTATTTTCTATTTCTATTTATTATTGATATTTTCTTTTTACTTATTTTACTATTTTTTTCTATCAATGTGCCACATCGCATTAAAAAAATAAAATGAAAATATCAGTATAAAAACGTAAAAAAATTAATAAGAATGTGAAGTCATATGTTATTGGACTAATATTTACATGTACATGAACAAACTTAGGCCGTGTTCACACCAAACGTCGCGTACTGTAAACCTGTTTACAATTAGTTTCATGTATTGAACACTGGTTTAACATTAAATTTGTTCTCATCTGTACATCGGTTTTAATTACCTGTACATGACAATTGTTCACACCAGTAAACAACATGTACACGTAATGTACATGTACATTACATATAATTGAATTAAAATTTCCTCTGTAAACATTTTTTTGGCGCAGACCAATTCAAATATTTTTTTAGCTTTTCAATATTTTATTTTAGGAATTAAAGGGGGAGGGGGAGGGGGGGGTAGATAAATTGTTTAAATACATTTTTTTTAAGAAAAAAACATATTTGTTTCATGAGGGAAGAAGAGCGAGGGTTTCAACATGGAGTTGTTCCTGTATGTTATTAAAAACAATTGGTTGTTCTTTTATTAATGTAATAAAAAATGGCTTGTCCCACGAAGATGAATGGTCGTTACCGTATATAACTTTGAAAGTTCTAATACTAGTAATGTCACGATTACGCAAGCTAAAACAGTGTAATAATAGGGAGAAAAAGGGATTTTGAAAATGATTGATTGATTGATTGTTGGTTGCTTAACGTCCAGTGACAAATAATTCAGGCCTTTTCAGGACGATAACAAATTCACAATAAATAAAATAAGTAGGTCCTGTAATAGAGGTCGTCCGAGATGAACATCGGGGCAATTTGCAGCGCCATTGGAAAATGACAGTATATTGAATAGGGGCAGAAATTTTGCCTTGCAACAGGCCACCTACGGACTCCTCAAAGAGTAGTTGCAAAGGTTCTTAACGTGCAGAGAGCGTGGCGCACACCCTACACGAGGCATCGTGCTTAATGTCCCCATTCTGACCAGACATGGCTGAGTACTTGTACATTCCGCACAGCCAAACGGACGGCTCACTTTAGCGAGAATTTTACGGCCAATCGAAAGAAGACCAAAGTGACCATGGGGTGATTTTGGAAATGAATAGATCTAGTCTGGACTTGAAGTTACTGTAAAAAATAATTTGTCCAAGACATAATGAAAATAAATATTTTGTCTTACAAAATGCAGAACTTTGCAAGAAATAGTTGTGTACAAAAACTGAAAATAATTTTCGCACTAAAAAAAATAAACTGTACTAAAAATCGGTGTAAAACGAATATTCTAGCAGCAAACAATCCACCCCCGCCCCGAAAATCAAAATGGTCCACACAGCTTTTAATTAAATGTTTTTAACTGAGCATTTTTTTAATTTTTGTCATATAGATAGGTAAATTACTTAATTCATAATATTATTATAATTATTTTTATTCAATATATGTAACTTCCTTAAATATTCATAATAAAATCAACGTTCACAATATCTAGTTCAGTGTACACTTAATTCAAACAAGGTCTACATTGACTTTCGACTGCATGTAGTGAAACCCTGTTTTAAACTACATGTAAACATTGATTTTTATCAATGGGAACGTAATAGAGTTTAGTTGAAGTGTCGAGTACACTTACACCACACCGAGTTTAGCTCAATGTGATCACGGCCTAAGATCATCGAAGTATTATATTAACGTTACTTCCATGCTTAGATATACTATTGAAAGGATTACGTAGTTACTTTACTATGTATGTGGATACTTGACTGAAGGGTAATAAATGCCTTGAAAAATATAGAACCTGAGAAAGGTCTGACTCTGAAGATGAAATTAGGTTCCACCTAATAATTTTGCCAAGCTTATCGCAATGGTGTCAGACAGAAACACTAACATCATAACTTTATTTGAATTGTTTAAATCAAATGCAAAAACAAAGGATAAGGAGCCGAAAAACTGCGGTATTACAAACAATCAACCGAGGAAAATTATGTTGATTTTAAAGTCTTAAATTTATGTTGAAGATTTCTAACCTGACTAAAACTGCAATGGTTGCAAAGTTAAATCAAACAGATAGAACACAACTGGAAAACCGGAACAAGATCTCAGTTTCGACAATGTTCATTAAATTCGAAGTTATCGAGATAGCAACCATTCAATTTCATCCTTGACATGAAGGCTGACACTATTGTTAGATTTTAAGAAAACACGACTTTAAGTCAAGCAAACAAGTTATTCTACAGTGGTTAGCTATCAATATATCGAAGTAATATATACTAAGGATTTTCTATCCCAGGAATAGATAACCATAGCTGTATTTTGCAAGAACTTTAGAATTTTGGGTCCTCAAAGCTGTTTAACATCGTACTTTATTTAAACTATAAATCAATTGTTTACAAAACTTTGAATTTTTCGAAATTGCTTAGAATTTTCTACCCAAGGAGTTGATTACTTTCGCTGTATTTTTTCCGACCGTGCAAGACCCTCATGGGAAGTCAATGTTGTTAAACACCCCTTGTAATAACTCTTCAGCTTCGTACTTTATTTGTCATTTTTTATTTTTTTATTCCAGCTTAACTGATGAGTCGTTTGTAGACGAAACGCGCGTTTGACGTACAAAATGTTGGTATTCATGATGAGTTTATTTATGATAAACCATAAGTAAACAAAGATACACAAGCGATTTACTTTTTACTTTACATAAGTATCAGTCCAACTGTTCAAATTGGATTGCCTCCCGTTTGCCAGAATACATCTCGATAAAAAGGTAACTAAACATTACCAATTATCTTACCTCCTATACATTTCTAGGAATATGATTGGTTAAAAGCGTCCGCGTGGAGACCGTGTATATTCCATATTAGGTTAGTAGGGAGGCGGGGCTTATTTCATACACGGTTAGTAGTGGTGTTACGTCCCTTTATAAAAACAAAACGGTACTGAGAAAAAATCTTAACGGTTACAACAGACGAAGAAATTGATGATGAAGATTGAAATAAATTCATAAAACACATTTAAACATAACAAGTTGTTATTGTTGGCATCTTTTTTTGTAGGATCAATGGAAGTAGTTTCTTAATGCTAACGGTATTGAAGACTTGCTCATTTTGATAGGTCACTAGTCTAAATTTCACACGTTAAGATAGTCGGTAAGATAAATTCGTTACATAGTGTGCTAGTGACGTAATACGGTATATATGGGGTCAGTAAATTCCATATGGGGATTCGAGCTTCGCTCTCACCCCGTATGGAATTTACTGACCCCATATATACCGTATTAGGTCACTAGCACACTATGTAACTAATAATATATGTATGCGATATACGTCAGATACCGAAGTTAATATTTAAACAATTAGGTGACTAACGTATATGCTATATTATCTTATGGTTCGTATTGACCCTTTGGATAAAATGGCTGTGTTTTCACCTGAAAATTTACTCTGAGTACAGTATGTTCCTACCAATGGATATTAAAAATAAATACAATAAGAGTCATTCTTACATTATAAGTAGTGCCCTCAGTGTTGCTGAATAGCACCAAACCTGTAGTGTTAAATATCATTCATTTATACATTACTACATTTTGCCACAAAAAATCGACTAGATGCGAAACTTAGCACAATAAGAGATGCATATTAACATATAGACAAGTAATATATAAAAAATCGAGGACGATATCAGCAAAAAAAAAGTTTGAAAATGTTAAGAAGAAAAATCTTTTTCTTCCATCACTTCCTTGAGATCCTCTCTCAAACATGTCAACATTGAAAAAGAGAGGCAAAAGGTATCAAATTGACATTCAAACTCGCATATCGAAAACAAACTGACAATGCCATGGGAAAAACGAATAACTACCACCATACAAAAACGGGAGGTGATCTCATTTGCTCCGGAAAGGTAAGCAGATTCGGCTCAACATGTTACACCCTTCGTGATACTCATTTATGTACAAATCCGGTGATAAGTCTAATTCGGTATGTCACAATGTCATATTGTATCAACTGGGAGATATATACTCCAAATGCAAGCGCTGCTGTAATATTGCTACAAAGAAATAAAAAGTTCACAATTGGGTAGCTGAAATCATCTCGTTTGTCGTAAAGTTTTGTTCTCAACCAACCCTTATTGTCAATTCCTACATGTAATATAAAAATATGGAGATGTAGTATGATTGCCAATGAAACAATTATCCACCAAGGTACAAATGAAGTGGATCTAAGCAATTATAGGCAACAGTAAGGCCTTCGACAATGAGAAAAACCCATACCGAATAGTCGTTTATAAAAGGCCCCGACATGAAAAATATGAAACAATTCAATTAAGAAAACTAACGGCCTAATTTATAACAAAACAATTAACGAAAAACAAATATGATAGACATGAACCAACGCCAACCACTGAACTGCAAGCTCCTGACTTGGGACAGGCACACAAAGAATGTGACGGGGTTAAACATGTTTGTGAGCGCTGAACCCTACCTCTAATCTGGGACAGTAGTGCAACAGCACAACATAAGAACAAACTATAAAAATCAGTTGAAAAAGGCTCAACTCATCAGATCGACACAAAGAAAAACATCAAACAAAAATACAGACAGGACGTGGCAGGGTATATATCCATCCCTCATCCCTAACAAACAGAAAAATCACCAAGTACAGATCTGACAGTACTCTAAGTTACTGACAGCTAGTTCAAAGTCAATAACAACTAATTAAAAAAATCATGTATCTAAGACTAAAATATCAAGTAAGTCCAGATATGTATTTTTAAGTCTTAACTGTATCTGTTGTATCATTTATTTCAACTTCGATGGGATAGATGTGTTTAACATAGGCGTATTATGCTATCATAATATCTCTATGTATTTTCACAAAAATCTTTCTATTCCTAATTCTATACCACATGATATTTGTAAATACATTTATAAACGAAAAACAGTGAAGCTCAAAATTATAAATGAGGTTAAAATGACATGCATATGAGTTGTGTATTTATTATGTTTCGTATGTAAACATGTTTACGTTACTGTCCCTTTTGAGGTGTTCATTGTAATATAAATCAAAACTTAACTTAATCTTTCAATCAATTCAATATACTTTTGAGATATACAATAAAAACACCTTTGTCAAACTGTAAAATTCTGTATTCGATTTGTTCATTCTATCACTTAAATAAGATTAAAATGTTGTGAAAAAAAACATGGATATGGGTAAAAAGAAATGACAGATGTGTATGTTTTTTTGAAAAACGAATCCAAAACATGTATTTATAAATACAACAAACTTTTACGGTGTCTTGGAGCACATTATGTTTTACTTTCCCGCCTCATAGGAGCTTTTGTTTTAACTCACGATTATTGTTGGGTAGATTAACCAAACAAAGAGTGTTCATACTTTTTAATGTCGGGTCGAAAATCTAGTTTTTATAGAACGATTTATATATAATGGATGCATATTATGAGTAATTCATATAGATTCAGCAATATTTTGGAAACAGTATTTTGTTTCCTTTTGTTATTTGCAGGTTAGTTGTTATCACTTAGTTCGTTCAATATTCATAGAAATATCATTAAAATAAAAACAAAGACCGAACATAAAATTGTATGTCTGTTGTCTGACAAAAAAAGAACCCATATCTAAATGTTGAGGTATACATGAAGGTTTATTGTACTGAAATTAATTTCATTAGAATTTACAATAGCGAGTGGGTAATGTGTATCTTTAGTCAACAAAAACAAATGGATAGCATATTATACAGTCATAATAGATATATATTCATATATCTTTATTTCTTAACAAACCAAATTACAGCTCATCACATGAAAAGATAGCGACAGTATTTGATATAATTTATCCGCCTGGCAGTTGCCAAATTTACGATTTGAACAACAAATCGGAGGCATTACCTTGTTTGTATTGGATACCTAAACTTAACAAAATTCCGTACAAACAACGGTACATTGCCGGCTCATCTGCATGTTTCACCAAAGAATTGTCCATTTGATTGACTAAAATTCTGTCCGCAGTGAAAGAGGGTCTTCAGAAATACTGTGAAACTGTTTACTCGCGTAGTGGTATTAACCATATGTGGATTCTTAAAAACTCTAAAGAACTTCTGGATAATTTTAAATCTCGGTCTTTTTCTGATATCAGTTCTATTATGTATTACTGAAAAATTATTACACCAGGGTTTTCGATATCACAAACTAGTCAAAACATTTACTAAATTTTATCATCGGTATAAGGACATCATTCGTAAATATAGCTCAATATGCAGACTTCTTATACGTTCAGGTATTTCACATCCAATTTTTTATGGAAATATTCTTTATAAAGCACAAAAATGTCAGTATTCACCTCTGAAGCTAACAAAACCTTTAAATAGACTTATTAAGAAGGGATATAGTTACGATACTGTTGTCAGGTCATTAAAGATTGCGTATTTTGGCGTTAATATTGATTCACTTATAGGGTCTTTGCATCGGCACTAAACACATTTATTTAAAAACCAGTTGTTGGCATGACACGGGTTATGTTCTTCTCATATATGTTTTGATGGTATGATACTAAACCCCTAACGGGAAGGATTGTGCCTGATATTCATATGATGAAGACATAATCTTTCAATCAGTTTAATTGAAGTCTGGAGCTGGCATGTCAGTTAACTGCTAGTAGTCTGTTGTTATTTATGTATTATTGTCATTTTGTTTATTTTCTTTGGTTACATCTTCTGACATCAGACTCGGACTTCTCTTGAACTGAATTTTAATGTGCGTATTGTTATGCGTTTACTTTTCTACATTGGCTAGATGTATAGGGGGAGGGTTGAGATCTCATAAACATGTTTAACCCCGCCGCATTTTTGCGCCTGTCCCAAGTCAGGAGTCTCTAGCCTTTGTTAGTCTTGTATTATTTTTAATTTTAGTTTCTTGTGTACAATTTGGAGTTTAGTATGGCGTTCATTATCACTGAACTAGTATATATTTTTGTTTAGGGGCCAGCTGAAGGACGCCTCCGGGTGCGGGAATTTCTCGCTGCATTGAAGACCTGTTGGTGACCTTCTGCTGTTGTCTGTTCTATGGTCGGGTTGTTGTCTCTTTGACACATTCCCCATTTCCATTCTCAATTTTATCTATCAAAACTTTAGATTTTTCAACCTTGTATACCACCATTCCCCATGTGAAATTGAAAAACCGTCTAAAAGAAATAATCCACAATGCTTTTCAACATAAAAATGGTAGCATATGCTATAAATTTATAACTTTGGGATACCATAAGGCATATTTTGTTAATAGTGAACAAAAGGGTAAAACATGCTTCACAGAGGAACATGTGATCAGTATGCTGGAGTTTCTTATTGAAACATATTTGTTGAATTTGGAGGTAGACTTTTTCAACAAATTGTCGGCATTCCTATGGGAACGAACTGTGCGCCTCTCCTTGCCGACCTCTTCTTATTTTCATATGAATCGGAGTTCCTTCAGACACTTGTCAAAAACAAGAAGATCAAAGAAGCCAGATTATTTAATTTCACTTTCAGATATATTGATGATGTTCTTTCCATTAACAATCCGAACTTTTCTGATTGGGTTCCGTTAATATATCCACCAGAACTAGAAATTAAAGAAACAACAGACACGGCTTCCTCCGCCTCATTTTTAGACTCGAATTTGACATACACAGTCATCTCAGTACCAGAATCTATGACAAACGAGACGATTTTAATTTTGAAATTATCAATTTCCCCTACCTTAGTAGCAATATACCAACTTCACCTGCATATGGAATATACATTTCCCAACTTATACGGTATTCAAGAGCTTGCAGTTCCTACTCAGACTTTGTAAAGCGTCACCAGTGTCTGAGCAGAAAGTTGATGAACCAGGGGTATGTCAAAGAACGTCTGGTCCTTTTTCTAAAAAAATGTTCATCGGAAGGTACCAAGACCTTGTTGCTAAATATTCCGTATCAACTTCACATAATACACGATGGTCTTGAAGTATAGATTCTGTGTACTGACGTTGTTTTTCATCTTAATAACGTGTTATAGTATTCTTTTATTTGTCTTTATTAATATTGCTTTTACTGTTAAGTCTGTTTTTTGAGATATACATTTGACGTGACTCTGTACTTATGTATCCCGTCATATTTTGAACGACAAAATTATTTTATTTATTAATATTACTTTTACTGTTAAGTCTGTTTTATGTGATATACATTTGACGTGACTCTGTAATTATGTATCCCGTCATACTTTGAACGACAAAATTATTTTATGTCTACCTGTGCGAATTTCAAACGCGCGATTTTACGTCAGTACTTAAAACCTTCCATCCTTTATGGGTGGATTTTACAAAGATAAATAAAATCGTATAACAAAAAAGCAAAATGAGGATGTTAAATTTGATGTATGCCTTTTTGTGCTTCTTCGTTACATTTGTTTGTTTTTATAGTGATTAAGATGATAACACAATGTTGACTGCTGTACCTCTATTTTTGACTTTTTTACCTATTGTGTCTTTGTTTTGTTCACTCATCGTTGTCAATATAATGGAATTTGATGCGACTGTCATACAAGTGAGAGGTTTAGCTAGCTATAAACCAGGTTCAATCCACCATTTTCTACATAACAAAATGCCTGTACCAAGTCAGGAATATGACAGTTGTTATCCATTCGTTTGATGTGTTTGAGCTTTTGAATTTGCCATTTGATTAGGGACTTTCCTTTTTGAATTTTCCTCGGAGTTCAGTATTTTTGTTATTTTACTTTTTACTATAACAGAATGTTCCGGTTTCACCGTTAAAACGAGATTTCGAGGAATGAGTCAGCAAACATAATGTGTAGATTATGCTTGATATTATAATTCTACAATGATGCAAAACATTTATCCCACAACGGTATATATTATAATTGTATATCCTTTGAGATGAAGGATTTAATATACATATAGGTATAAAATAATACAAAATGTTATTGTAAATGATACCAATTTCGATTACACAACGATTGATTGATTGTTGGTTATTTAACGTCTAGTGGCAAATTATTCATACATGTTCAGGACGAGAACAAATTAACAATACAAACAATGGGTAGGTCCTGTTATAGATGTCGTCCGGGATAAAGTTCAAGAAAATTAAGACTGCCACTGGAAAATGAAGGTTTATTTGATAGGGACAGAAATTTTGCCTTGTAACAAGTAACTACGGACCCCTCAAAGAGTTGTTAAAAGAGTTCTTAACTTACAGAGAGCGTGGCAGTCTCTGTACACGAGGCGTCGGATTTAACGTCCCCATTCTGACCGAACATGGCTACGTACTTGTACATCCCGCACAGCCAAACGGACGACCCACTTTTGAAAAGGTTTTACTGCCGGTCGGAAGAAGACATAACGTGACCTTATTTCTATTCCCCAGTTAACTTGAGGTACATTACGTAATGAAAACAACACTTAATAAATTTCATGCTTACAAAGCGCTTTTCTAGATTTACCTTCATCAGGAACGCTCAAACCCCGTAAATTACAAAACCAGTGATAATAAGTATAGATTATTGGATTTTCTACCCATTGATATTGTAAAATATCTGCAGCGAGCTACAATGTGAACCTGGCTTCACATTCTTTAAGCAGCTGATATTTTCCGATATCTATACGTAGAAAAGCCTATAATCTGTTTATCGTTCTATTACTGTTCTATTCTGCCTCCTTTAGGCCGTTTTATGCTGAACAAAAGTAAGCATGGTAACGTCTCCTCACACATTGTGACGTCGCTGATAACTTCTTCTCGCTGATGTTTGCTCACTTCGGAAAGCCTGATGCAAGAATAACTGAGCCACTGAGCAGGATGATATAGGCGAGGGAAGGACGCTAAATACTTAAAAAAGTGAATACTAAATACTAAATACTTTGAAAAAATCTCGTTATGTAACTATGTCTTAGGGATTTGTAACCTAATAAAATATGAGAACCAGGTAGACATTTTAAAAAATACAAAACAAACAGTATCAATACTTATAGGAAAAAAAAATTGATAAGACAGAGCAGGTTAAAAAAATGGAAAATTACAGGTGCTGTCATCAGCAATGAAACCTTAAAGTGTGTGCATCTGCCTTTTAAAACGTTAAGTACATGATAAAGGTTATTCTATGTGAATGATAACGGTTATCCAAAAATGCGCATATTTTGTCCTGAATATATGTATGTGTTATACATTTATATTTGATAAGAGAGAAAGCAGATACCAGGGCAATCAGTCTGATCTTCAATATAATTAAACTTCCTATTTCATTTTATGTTTCATTTCCATATACAAATTGTAGGCTTTTGTTTGAGTAAAGAATGTAGTGGTGCATTAAATGGAAATTATGATACAGAATCGTGTGCTGTCGGAGGCTGCTGCATACCAAGTGACGGTACAGGTGACACACGGTGTTGTATACCAACATTGACACTTATCTTGGTGTCAGTCTTTATTGGAGGTACAATCGTTACTATCATTGTAGTAATTTTATGTTGTGTAATATGTCGATACCGGAAGAAAAAGAAACTTCGTCAGAGACTAGAGGAAAGGCGTCGGCGTCAGCGGGAGAGAGACCAAGAAAGACAGAGGAGACTTATGATGGACCCTTTTGTGAATGGGGATCCCTTTCAAGTTACAGGACAAGAGGGTAGGTGGAAATGTTAACTATATATACATATATAAAAATAAGAAGATGTGGTATGATTACCAATGAGACAACTTTCCTCCAGAGACCAAATAACATAAAAATACGAAAAACAAATATGATGTAAAGCAAACAAAGGGTACACAATTGAACAAAAAACGAAGCAACGAAATAACATTAAACAGAAATTTAAGATGTATGTGACACAATATTTTTGTAGCACAAAGAACAGAACAAACACTGTAAATTATATATGTAGGAACCAATACAATAAGTTTTCTAATAAGTATGAAAGATGAATATTCTGTTTATATATGCTCGATGCTATTGAATGTAATAAATTTATGTTTATTATGGCAAATGATCTGATTGAGAACGTTCGACAATCGCAGTTTCGTATCGACGACAACCATAGAACTCAATTTTACGCAAAACATATAAACATTATTCATGCAAAGAGTTTTCAAAAACGATTGCATTGAATGGACGTTTGATGAAGTTTAGATTTATATTAAGTTAGTTTAATCATATTTAGTTGAAGGTACATCACAGCCTCCACATTACCATGGCCAAGAAACAGATACGAATACATCACAGCAGCCACCGGCACCGACACAACAAAACAGACATGTTCCACCCCCATATCCAAATACTCCACCACCAGCATATTATTCAAGAATAGGTACACGTCATGAGGACAGACAGAGGAGTAGGACAAGAAATTCTATAATAGAAAGTCGCGGTTCATTTCATACAGACGACATACAACCAGAAGTGACAATTATTGATAGTCCTTCGCCTTCCATTTCACCTCCTGTACCTGCGCCAATTATAGAGCCATCTTATTCCAGAAATAGTAATACTGTTTCAGGAATGAATACAAATATTCCATTAGGATTAGTTGCAATTAACAATGCAAATAATAGAAATAATAGTCGTATTCACAATGAACAACGTGTTCTTACAATTCAGGACCTTGAATCAGATGAAAAAGAAGATACAATTGGTGAAATTGCAAAACCGGAATCTAGAATGTCAACAAAGTTTTCATTTTATCCAAATAATTCAAGTAGACTTTCAGTGCATCCTGAAGAGAAAAGCCCTTCGATACAAAACTCTAGAACGAACACTAAAATGGACAAGGAAAGTCCAACAAAAGACGAATCCAGGTTATCCACAAGATGTGATACAAAACATGTGAGAAATGATGATTCAAGAAATTCAATTAAATCCGAAAGGAATTCTGTAAACAATAATTCACGAATGTCGTCAAAAATAATGCATCCAGTATTGAAAAATGACCAATCAAAGACACCCAATGATAATAGAGGCCTGTTTATCAAGAGTAGGATATCAATTGTGCCTGAGGATATAGGGCGAGATGATATCAATACTCGTAACAGTTCACATGGTCGTAGTTATGTACGATCGGTTGATCCCGATGAACGTGTAGTCAGTAACTTAGATTATGTATAGAGCTTTGATCGATGCAATCACAACTATTCTCGCTTCAATAACGCATAATAATTTCATTTCAACGAAGATAAAAAAAAAAACATAATTTGGCCCCTAAAATTACAAAAGTAGCAAATTCTCTAGCCATTTCAAAATTAGGTAAATTGATTTCATAATTGAATAAAAGGATTTAATCTGGACACTTCAAGGCAGAAATGTGAGTTGTGAATGCTTATTACGTCAACAACATCTCAAAACTGACTTCGATAATTTACACATAGGTTTTTTTTTATATTTACAGTATCATTTAGGATTTGTTACTGATTCACAAGGCATGGATGTAAACATTTGCGATTCGTGCAGACGAGTCAAAGCCTTTCCTAAATTTATTTTTGGTAAAGCATTTACACATACCGAAATATTAATGACAGGATCTGAAAATGAGGCTGTTTTTACACTTTTGCAGTTTTCATCAAAATGTTGCAAAACTACGTTCCCCCACCAAAATGAAGGGAAAAAACCAACTAAACAAAACAACATAAAAAAAAAGAACAGCTCACATTCGTTTGATAACACCTGGCATCAATTCTATCAATGAAACAATATCTAGTGCAAAGATTTGGAGGTGGTTATTGACAAATTTTTTCACCACTGCACTAATTCTTTACTGTTGGGATTTTCCCCTAAGGACGTTGAGGACATTTAGCATGATCTCAAATTAAGCAAGCCTTTGGTTTTTTTTACGACAAAACAAGGCGGGAAAAGTATTCAAAATAGTTAAATCAAACTTTAATTTTCACACAACGATAGAGCTTACAATATAGACACAACTGAAATAAATTGAAACTGAAAGAAGAGGTTTTAATCTATGAAACATTTTATTTGTTATTTCGTGTTTTACGTTTAGAATTGTAAAATAAAGTATTAAACTTGATTTGTATTATTTTTTGTTGTTCAATGTGTCTCTTGAATTGAGAAACGGGATACAAGTCAGAATATTTTGTCCTTTAAGGTACGAGTAACCCAAAACACTTTGTTTTGCTTGCATGTCTGCAAAAACGTTGCAAATGACATTAAACCTATAATACATGAACCTTTAGTATAAACAGTATTATTAGACGATATGATATGACGTAATATATATTGTTTTCAATAGTAAGTATTATTGTCATACACCTTACAAGTAATTCAATATTCAAACTATAATAAAAAAAAGATCATGCAAGACCGTTAATGGTGACACAGTTGATCGCTTTCTTTTAATATGTATATAATTAAAGAAACAGACATAGATCTCCAAAATACACGAACACTGAACTAAAACTTGAATACTTTTGTAATTAATATTTGTCTTCGAAAGGGTCTCGTTTTTTTCCTTCAGTAGCACAACTTCCTACCTTTGGCATGTAGCCATTACGAAATAAAGATTTGTTTTTTTGATAGATAACACTATATTATAATAAAGTCTTACGAAACTATGCGAAAATTCAAGCTGCGTTATTTTTATCTGGTTTACTATAGTACAGCTTATTCTTCATTGAAACGTGTTTTTATGACATATTTTTGGTAGCAATAAAAAGCTAGATAGGTACTGTAGTGTACAAGAACTATAGAATTGAATAATTTATTTTAAAATATATAAAGACAAAATGTTTTATTTTATTACAGTAGTTGTCCCCCTTTACTCAGCAATTGCGATTGGTCATTTTGAAATGAGGTAAATAAATTATATAACAAATTATTAATGTTTTTAAAACTATTCGAGAGATAATCATAGAGGTTAGTAGGGAAATTAGCCTGACTTTAAGCTAAAACTAAACATGCACATGAAAAATAAAAGGTAAAAATGTACTTTACTTGGTTATTTACGTATTACTTTTTTTCTTTTTTTCTATAAGTTAAGAGTAAAAAATATTAGATTATTCAAAACCACTCAGGTTTTCTACCCCAGGCATAGATATCCTTGACCATATTTGCCACACTTTTTAAGATAATTTTATTTTCAATGCTTTTTACTTCGTATTTAATCTAGACTTCCAACTGTTAATTCAAGCTCCACATATCAGTCTTCTATATACGAAACGAACAAAATAATAAGCCTGGTATCTTTGATGAATATTTACAGTTACCATCCCATTAATGTGTGTGTACCCTGCAACGTTTCTGTTGTTTCTGTTGTTTCTGTTATTCATTTTTTTGTTCTGCTATCCGTGTATTCATACATATTTTATTTTTTCAGTTTTGGATTGTGAGTGACCATCACTAGTAAATTAGATTTGTTCTTAAACGGTCATTTTGATTTTAATATCATCTTAAAAGTCTTAAACTAAAAATGTCAAGTCTTGTTAAGAGTTTAATTTGTTTTTCATATTTATTCTTGTTTTGAATTCAGTACATTTTCAGACAATTCAGAAAGTTGTGGATACTAGCTTCTGAATATTCTGAACATGTACTAAATAAAGGCAACAGTAGTATACCGCTGTTCAATAAACAGGTCTTACTTGACTGCGAGCGAATTGTCTGAATAGTATTGAATTTACCGCAGTAGATTAGTCTGGAAACTAATTAAAAGAATGAAAATAACTTAACAATTTATTATGCAGTCTCTTCAGAGCTCATAAGTTTGAAATAGCTGTTTCAGTTCAAAAATAGTTTACTAGTACCTGATAAAGATAGAAATATGCGACGTTTTTACTATTCTATTTACTGTTTGTTTTTCCTGTTTGTGCGGGTATTCTCTGTCCAGTGTCAATGTTTCGGCAATTAAAATTGAGAATGGAAATGGGGAATTGCCTACTTTATCAAGTTTTTATTCCTATCAACTTGTAGATGCTTTTTTTTTATCATGAATGCACAAATATCGGTGCAAATTTTTTGGACAAAAATGAGTTCAGATTTACTTATCAAATCTTTTTATTCAGGAGGTACTAACGTCTATTAAGGTACCTAACTTTTGGCTCAGTGTGCTCATGCGTTAGGTAAATCAAGATTTTCAATGCAGTTATTTTGTATCAGTGGATCTAAATTGACTAAGAAGAACGTAAAATTCAAAATTTGCCTTATAATATTTAGAATTCACATCAAACGGATTTTTTTAATATTAGACAAAACAGTTATACTTTCAAATTTTCTTTTATCTAAACTTTAATCCATTCTGAAGCTTACACGAAGCTTGTTTGGTAAGCAAACAGGTACGTTTTAACATTTAATATTTAATGTGTTTCCCTCAGTTTTAGTTTGTAACCCGGATTTGTTTTTTTCTCAATCGATTTATGAATTTCGAATAGCGGTATACTACTGTTGCCTTTATTTACGTTCTTTCATATACTGATTTTATACCACTGTTTGACGGTAAGGGTCATCCGCTCAGTAGTCGACAATAACTGTGATTTACTATATATAAATATTTTTAAAAATGTGGTATGACAGCCACCGAGACAACTCTTCACCAGAGACCCAATGCCGTAGAAGTTTACAACAATAGGTTATCGTACGGACAAATGTAAAACAATTCAAACGCGAAAACTAACGGCCTGATTTATGTACGAAACAATAACCGACAAACATTTTCATCTATTTATTTTTTTAAAAGACGAACAAGGCCACTTCCTTAGAATAATTGACTATACAATAAGATTTGGGTTATTCTTTTAGTCCCCTTTTGGTTATTAATTGTTCCTTTCACAACCCTTTTGCTAAATTTAGCTGTGAGTTTTTATAAAAAAGTTAAATTCAGGAATGTTCATCAAATTCAGTTTTATAATCGTCTCACTTTGATTCTAACATTAATTAAGTTTCAAAGCCAAAGGAAAGAGTATGTCTGAATGTTTAAACTGAAAATTAGATTATTTAAATGATATTTTTAATTCACGCAGGATGCTTTAATCTGGACACGTTTGTGTAGAAAAGCCAAATGTGAAACACTATTATGTCATATATATGTCGCAATTGACAAACGTGTGATCTTTCAAAATGAAAAATGAGCCAAGGTTTTACACATAAAGATATATTACGCAGATTTACATCTTTGTATAAAAAATCTTGTTAAAAAGAGGTTAAGTTTTGAGTGATATCTAAATATGAATTACAAAATATTAAAATGAGGCTATTTTTGCAGTTTTGTTGAAGTTTTGCATTAAAAGAATGAAGTTCTTCAATTTCCTTACATATTTGGCTGGTTTCTGTGTATTGATTGAATGGACTGTTGTTTGTCACACTGTTTGTCTTTTGGATAATAGATTTTGATAACCGCATTTAATAGAAAACCAATAAGTTATGTTCGCGTCTTCCGTACAAAGGTTATAAGGCTGGTATCCTTGATGAGTTTTTAAAAGCACTGGGTCGACGCCACTGCTGGTGGACGTTTCGTCTCCGATTATATCACCAGCGTAGTAGTCATCACTTACAAAATTTGATTCCATTCTTGCGAAGGAGATGAAGAACATTGTAAGCTGCACAAGGTTTTTCTACCCCGAGGTTCAGATTGTCTTTGCCTTATTCAATACAACTTTATTCAGAATTTTCAAGGGAAGAATGCTCTTCAACTTCGTATTTGATTTGTTCTTCCAATTGTATTGTTTCGAGCATCACTGGTGAGTCTTGTGTAGAGAAAACGCGCGTCTGCCGTGCAAAATGATAAGCCTGGTATCCTTGATGAGTTTTCACAACCACTGGGCCTACGACTATGCTGGTAGACGTTTCATCCCCGAGGGTGTCACAAGCCATGTAGTCAGCACTTCTATGTTAACATGAAATATAATTGATATGTTAATTTTTCTGTTAATCAACTGTTTATAAAATGTTGAACTATTCGAGACATCAGGGTTTTCTTATATCGTCAGGTAAAGATTGCATTACCTTTATTTGACACAAATTTTCAGAATTTTCGGGTTTGATGTTATTCGTTGTATTTGGTTAAGCCTTCCAACTGTTTTGATTCGGCCTCACTGATGAGTCATATGTAGCAGAATTACGCGATTGGTGTACAAAGTTATAAGCATGATATCCTTGATGAGTTTTTGGAGCCTTTGTTCGGCATAGAATTCGAAAATCAAAAATAGTATATATCAATGAAATGTCATCATTCTGATGTTAACAATGCATAAGATTGTAAGATACCAGTATTTCAGTATGAATAGTGTTTTTTTTTAGTATTTTATCTTACCTATTTGCATCTTGCATTTTGAAATTGGTTTTCAATATTTAACTGCACTCTGCTAAAAAAACAAAAAAACGCATCATGTTTTTTTTTTATTCAATTTGTATTCTGTGTACTTCAAATCGATTTTTTTGCAGCAATACCTTTATATGTGGAGTCATATTTTCTGACACGAATGTCATATATAATGCTGAAGAAGAATTTGAAAAAAAGTAAAATACGATAAATTAGGTCAATTTCGGGTTACATAAAAGACAGTATATATTGTGACCTCTAATCCGGCTTACAATGTTTCTCATCTCCTTGTCGAGAATCGAATCATTTTTTTTGTAATCAAATCTTTGGTATCCGTAACCATTCATGTTGAAACGCTTGACAGAGTTGGTCCAATGCTTCAGGTAGGGTTGGCAGGTGATGACGCGTCTATCGAGTTAGTCCCAGAGATGTTTCATGGGGATGAAATCCGGCGAAAGAGAGGACCATGGCAATACATTCATGTTGTTCTAAGTTAATAAATCCATGGTTTTCCTTATTGTATCGGACCAGGCAGTGTCCTACCTGAAACATCTTCGATCAATAGAAAAAAAAGGAAGACGAAATACAGATAAAAAAGTTCACAAAACACTTCATACATGTAGAAAATCATGAGCCTGGTAATTTGGCGAATTTTTACCCTAAATTGCCTTTTACAAATACCTATAAATTGAAAGGATACGAGTGCACTACCAACACAAAACAAGTATTATGTTATTTGATCTTGTACGCATGGAAAAAAAGATCATCAATGATACAGTAACTCGAAACATAATAAAATCGGAAAATTACATGTAGAACGTCTTCAGCAAAAGAAAATTCTGTCAAGCTCTGAATAGTCGCGAGTCTATTTAGTTATGAATAAATTTCAAAATCTCAGCTAATTTCTATGACGAAAAAAATCAAAGAAACAGAAATTAGAAGATTAAAAAACTTTAATAGAAATAAAGAGACAAGGGCTATGACTTATTCTATTCAATATGGCTCCATTGTTCAATTTTCATCACGAAAATAATACCTTTGTTTTGCATTTAAATTTGAAAGGGATTCGTCAGAGAAGAAATTGTGGTGCTACCAAGGGGCGACAAAAGGGAAAACTGTCAGACGGTTAAAAAAATACCCTGTAAGAAAAGATATTATGAAAACAAACAGAACGTAACTCCGGCACGTGTCTATTTTGAAATATCCTCTTTTTGGCGAAGGGAGCTATCACGAAGGAGGAAATCGCTGGAAAATTAACCTGTCATTTACTATCATCTCTGAAGTAATTATATATAGCCATTACTACTTGTCTGAATATTTCACAGATACTATCTCTGGTGTTGAGAAATGTTTATCTTTGTGCCCAGTTCCCTTACAAGATTTAACTCATCAACGGATAACATACATTAAATAATTACTTTGAGCAGTACGTACTACCGGTGTCCGACATGAAACATGATATTTTTTATTGTTGGGAATTTCGGATATTTTAAATAAATTTGTGTTTGTCAATATTTTAAAATTGTTTTTAATGTCTGTGTAATTAATTAATTTGATAGTATTTTCAGCAGCATCCGCTTATAGAGAACATATATTCTTGAACTGTTTTCCCTCCCGGAGCACATGCGATCACCCCTAGCTTTGTTTTGAGGGTTTTGTGGTTTTGATTAAGTTTTCAGTGTTGTTACATTTAATTTTTGAATGTATTTTTTTAAATTCATTTTTCAATGTCTCAGTCTTCTTTATCCGTTGTATTCAATTCAAACTTTCACTTCTGTTAAGTTTAATAGTGAGAGGATCTACGTGTTATCTTTTTCCGACATATAAAACTGACAGTAACATTTCATATATTGTTACATGTACATTTAATGACATCTATGACCAATAATTGAATTATAACACTTTAATATGTAAAATATAATAGAATCAGATAACCTTATTGATATGGATGTTTGACATCTATTATGCTAATCGTTTGTCTTTTTTGAAAATGATACACATGGGAAAATAGGTGGGTACATATCGTGTAGATTTAATCTCAAGAATTCAATAAAGTGATTATGTTGAGAAATTATTTACAACTGGGCGCAGGTAGAGATCTTATTGTTAATAATTTCAACGACTAAATTGGAAAATAACAAAATAACCTTTAATCAAATAGAGATGACAAACTCCTCTATTTACACATCAGTGGATAAACAGAATGAGTGTCTGTACAGGATTGTTAAAACAGCTTATCACCACACTTGAAATGGACATCGCACGCTATGACAGTCGTCTGCCACGCGACCGCCATTACTCCGGCACGTGTTTATTTTGAAATGTCCTCTTTTTGACTAAGGGAGCCATCACGAAGGAGAAAATCGCTGTGAAATTCAAATCTGCAGGACTTTGGAACATTATTCTTTTTAAAATCATTCTTTTTAATGTTGTTTTTACATATAAATGACTTCATGTGGTTATCGGTTGACTGGACATACGTTTTGACCGCTGAGTATTATAAAAGGTTAGAACTTTTTCTTCGTCTTGTTTATTCCCACTTAGTAAAGCTGTATTCATTCAGTTTCACTTAAGCTTGAAATTCCGTTTTATCCATAATAAATCCACTTTATTAATATTAGATCATTTCAAATGAAAATCCAAAACGTAGGAAATTGTTATTTACTGATTGTTGTTTTCATGTCATGCATTTATTATAAACATTCGAAACTGTTATTTAATAAAATATTTTACATTCGAAACGTCATTTAATATTTTTTTTTTACATTCGAAAATGTCATTATAGTTTTAACATTTCTTCTAATTTTGTAATTGGCTGAACAAATCGATACATCAAAATGAAAATTAAGCCTTATAAAACTCAAAATCAATTATCAACTACAAAAAGAATTATGAGTGTTTGTTTCGAGTCGATTCTTCAACGGAGCAAAAGAATTATAAATAAAAAGCGCCATCACAACATCATACACTTAGTGCAACTAGCCTTTATATTGTCCTTTTTATTGTAATTTGCGAGAAATGTGTGCAGTATGGCAACAGACATAAGTAAAGTAGAGACATATCAGACTCCGTAAGCAATGCTTTTCCTAAAAAAAACGCGTGTAAAAGATTTGTTATTGGAATTGCTAGTGACGGATCTACGCGAATAAGGTCAAAACTTTTATTTGACGTTTAAAATTGTTCTAACAGTTAGCCGAATTCAATCATATAAATGATACATTCGAAAATGTCATTATAGTTTAAACATTTCTTCTAATTTTGTAATTGGCTGAAAAAATCGATACATCAAAATGAAAATTAAGCCTTATAAAACTCAAAATCAATTATCAACTACAAAAAGAATAATGGATAAAAATAAAAATAAACAGTTTGGAAATAAAATTAAAATCGTTCTCCATGATTTTAACCACCGTCTTTTTCTGGCTTGCTATCACATGAAGCAGATATACAGTTAGAATCATTTCTGTACATATGTACGGAATCAAGACATTCCATAGATGTAAATTCACGTAGTTGATTTGGTGAAATGTATATTTTTGGTGCAGTCAAGGCAAAGCTCGTTTATTTGCCATAAAATTATTGCAATGGGCGTACGCGTTGAAATGTCACATTTGTCACTAAATTTTGGTCAGAAGTAGAATGTGTTAAAATCCGTTTGAAGGATAACGTTTCTGAAAGCATTGACAGTCTTTCGTGATATTCCCTTCCATTGACCGTGATATTCCCTTCCATTGACCGTGATATTCCCTTCCATTGACCGTGATATTCCGTAGGCCCCTTTTAATGAAGAGTATATTTCAATGAAAGTAATTTTTCCATTACTAAAACACAGGGATATAGAAATCATAATTTTTTATGCGGCCTGTCATAATTGTCCATAGTAATCCAGTTTAAGGCTGTTGTTACTAAAGGGGAAGGTCACAAAATATAAAAAAAAACATTTCATATTTCTGATGAACATCGTAAAAGAGAGGCGAAGGATACCAAAGGGATATTAAAACTCATAAGTCAAAAAATAAACTGACAACGCCATGGCTAAAACAAAAAAAGACAAACAGATAAACAACATAGAAAAACAAAGACTGAGCAACACGAACCCCACCAAAAACTGGGGGTGATCTCAGGTGCCCCGGAAGGGTAAGCAGATCCTGCTCCACATGTGGCACCCGTCGTGTTGCTCGTGTAAGTACAAACCCGTGGATGTGTCTAATTTGGTAGGTCCCATTCGGGGGAAGGGGACGAGATTTTATTTACGACACTTGGAACATATCCGTCGTCATCTGTGAAACAGATATTCCATCACGGTCAACCAACTCGTGATGGCGTCCATAAACCGTAAGTGTAGAAAAGATACCAAGTGGCAATCAACAACCATAACTGAAGACAAACAGACGACATCATCATAAAAATGTAAATGACGATATGCAAAAACGGCATTCAATAAGAGGTCATGTAATCGTATGTTTGATTGAAATTCTATTCCTGATGTACCAGGCCAACACGAGACGCTTTTTTGTGACTTTATATACATATGTAGCTAGGGAAGGACTACGAGAATATAGGGGTACTTATAATGATTTGCAATATGCAACGTCTGACATACCACTAAACCCGTATACCAGGTATAAAACTGTTCTATATTATGCAAATTTTTCATTTCAACATTATATAATTACGAGAAATATCTGACAAATAAAAAAGGTATGAATTCATTAGACCTTTAATCATAAACAAAAATTGCAGTAATTGAATTTTCTGATAGAATATTTTCATTAATAATCATTCACTTATTAAGGTGATATCAACCTTATTAATACAAATTATAAATTCTACACATTCGCAGCCGCTGTGACCCGTAAAACAGTTAGAACGAAGTGTGTCAGTCACAATAAAATCTTATTTATTAGAAGTATCATTTATTATCAAAATTAAAATTGTTCATATTACAATTATTTATATTAGAGTTCGTATTCACTTACAAAATAATTCTGCACCTTGCACTTCTGTGTTCTTTTTCATTTCAGTGCCAATAGCTTCGTATTTGAAACGGCACGCGCCATTGCGTGACCTATGACTTATCATTTGTGATTCTGCGTCCATGTCACATGTCAGAACTATACAGTGGTATAATTACCACCGAGTTTATTATATTGTGATCATAACTCTTTATGGCACTCGATTCCTAATAAGACAGATAGTAACTGAGGCGAAAACGTCATAATTTCAAATGATATATTTATTCCTTGACCAGACTCTAATCACCTATTAAACGCTAACTTTGTAAACCAAAGGAAATAACAAAACTAAGTAAATGATACACGCGAATGTTTAATTTGTTTCACAATTGAACAACTCTATAAACTCTGATGGTCATGTTAAGATGATTATAAATGCGTATAAACATATGTTCTAAAATGTCAAATAATTAATAAATGCAGTCAATCCATTTTGTGTAAATTTTGTGCATTCAAAATTTTAATGTTAACGAATATTATATTTGGTTTAAAACAAGGACAATAGAATTATAATCAACTAATAGTATATGAAATTGTCATATAGTATATAATTAAGGACGAAAATACATTTCTTATTATCCAAGATAAAAATAAATCTTGTACAGTATTCAGGGTATGGAAGAAGTTGAGGCTTGAATATAGAAGTATATATATTATAAATCTAGTTAAACAAGGTCTTGTAGTACAGTGGTTGTCGTTGAGTGCTAAATATCATAATAGAGATTCTTTTAATGCTATTGGCTTAAATCAGGTCGTTATTTTCTCTGTAGTAGTGTTTCACATTTTGTTATTCTGTGACTTTTATAGCTTACTATATATGGTATGGGTTTGTCTCATTGTTGAAGGCCGCAGTTCATAGCTGTATCCGTCAACTCCACCAATGGTGTCAGAATCTTTGTAGTATTAGTACTATTAGATCGGAAAACAAAGTGAATGAAATTGGATTGTCATCTATGATATAATGGATAAAAAGTAAAATCACAAAAATACTGAACTCCGAGGAAAATTCAAAAAGGAAAGTCCCTAATCAAATGGCAAAATCAAAAGCTCAAACACATCAAACGAATGGATAACAACTGTCATATTCCTGACTTGGTACAGGCATTTTCTTATGTAGGAAATGGTGGATTGAACCTGGTTTTATAGCTAGCTTAACCTCTCACTTGTATGACAGTCGTATCAAGTTCCATTATATTTATATTCCTGACTTGGTACAGGATAGCATCTTTATATTTTGTGAATTATTAGAATGATGAGAGAGAACTGTCTCTCTTGGTATCAGAATTAGAATATTTGCACTTAATCAGAATAAAGTACGAAAACTGATTAACTTTGTCCAGTTTAAATCATATATATATTATTAAGTGAAATTTTATATTGTATCTTGACTTAGTTAATTTATTGAGATTAGGACCTTGACATGTTGTGTGAGACTTGAATATACTGGTGAAGACTATCTGTTGCCTTTTAGATGGTGTTTTTGTTAATTTTGTCGTTAGGTTATTGTCTCATTGACGGATACAACCGCATCTCATTTAAATCATACTGTACATAATTTTCTTCTATTGGTGTTACAAACTATCATACGACACAAGGGAGCATGTTATCTGCATGGGAGTGGAAAAACTAGACCGTTTCTAACGGTTAAAGTATTAAAAATATTATATTAGTTCCATGTAGCTGTCTACTTCCTCAATAAATGTAACTGTAATTTTTAAGTATGAAGTAATGAGATATGTTATAGTTGTCCATAAACAACTACATGTACCCACCAAAGTACAAGGATGTTAACAACAACATGGTACCGTTCGACATTCTATGAGTAAAACCCATACCGTTCGACATTCACCTATGAGTAAAACCCATACCGTTCGACATTCACCTATGAGTAAAACCCATACCGTTCGACATTCACCTATGAGTAAAACCCATACCGTTCGACATTCACCTATGAGTAAAACCCATACCGTTCGACATTCACCTATGAGTAAAACCCGTACCGTTCGACATTCACCTATGAGTAAAACCCATACCGTTCGACATTCACCTATGAGTAAAACCCATACAGTTCGACATTCACCTATGAGTAAAACCCATACCGTCGATTAAGTTGCTTATCAAAGAGTAGAATAAGATACGAAAAAGCATTTGGTATTATCTAGAAACTAGGGATGTCAACTCGGTGAAGATTTACTAATCGATTACTCGTTGGATTTACCGAGCGATACTCGAGTACTCGCTCGGTAAAACATTTACAAAATGGAAACACAAAATTATAGCATTTTATATATTGTAGGTCGTTGTCTTATGATCGTAAAACCCTTAACATCATTACCTAGGACTAGATAACAGTCCAAGGAATTTTATACAATAATTAATAGCTCATTTACGACATGTATTAATTATGTAAACGGTAATAATCTAATCAAGTAATTAATTAATATCTATAGAAAAATTATTACTCAAACAACAGTACTAGTATTTGGAAACCGCAAAAAACACATGTAATAATCAACAAAGGGGTGATAATTATAACTTACTGATGACATTAATCATTTTCTGAGGGTCGATACAGGGTGCAACGAACTTGTTCTTATTTAAAAATATTATCTTGTCAACTTTTCTGGAACGTAGCGATTTCTCAAATTTGTTAGGTAACTAACAGTCCTGTTGATGAAAATATATGCTCTGACGGTACAGAGGTGGGGGAATGACTAAGATTAGCCAAAAGTGTCAGCCTTGGAAAAATGCTCTTGTTCATATATCCTACATATACCTCTGTTTTGAGGAATTTAAATGACAGTTAAACGCAAACATTCGAATCGTTAACTTTTATTAATTTTAAATAATATATGATGTCCCGGGAGGTGCTCTCAATAAAAATATTTTTTGTTTATACTTAAGAAAGCAATAAAATTCTAACAGGAAACCGAGTAGTCGAGTATCATTTCGGTAATCGATACTCGGTACTACCGAGCGATACTCGAGTACTCGAGTACTCGTTGACATCCCTACTAGAAACTAATATATCTTGTCAAGGATTTGTATAGTGAGATCTTGTGAATTGTTTTTTTTTTCTTCGAAGGCTGAAACCTAACGTTATATAATGACTACTCTGTCGTTGGTTGGGTGTTTGAATTTGTGCGGTTTTTTTTCTTATCGCGTGAGGTTTCTTAAAAAAAAAAAGATTTACGATAGAAAGTTTAATTATCAAGAATTCTTCTATATAAGTGCTACCAATCTAACTTGAGCTATAGTGATATGCAGCGGGTACATGTATTCAAATCATTTGAGAAGACAGGATCATGGTCTGATAAATGGTACAACATTATGCATTCTGTTCTTTTCCCCGACACATAAACTGTTGCCAGGATTTTTTTTAAGAGAAATATGTTTACTTCTGAATTATTTTTAAAAGGCTGTTAATCGAGCAAACATACAAATGTATGTTCTTATACAACTCTAGAATGCATGATTTAACTATAAAATCCTTTATTAAGAAAGTCCAACCGTTTAAAATACATTAAAGATACCAAGGTATATATATCAACGCGAGCTGTATTTGACTACGCTATCTCAAGTCTTATCGGAGGAGCCCAAACCTCAACCAATTCGAAGCTCAAGGAAGAAAGAATTTGACGAGTTTTATTTTACGCGCAACATTCATAGATCTGTTATAAGTACCATGTAAGGCAAAGCTCAATCGTTACATGTGGAAATTCAAAGGAAAGAACCGTCTAAATAAAAGAAATCTTAAAAGAACCGTCTAAATAAAAGAAATCTTAAATATCTTAATTATAGTTTTTAGTTTTATTTTCTACCCAGTTTAAACTATTCAAGTTTTCGGGACAATATTTATTTAAAAAATAATTGGCCTTTTAATCGATTCCGCTTCCCCTTAGGGAAATTTTGGTCTTTTTGGGTGGATAGATGTACTACTGGAGGCAACTTTAAAATGAAGATAAAATTATTGATGCCTAATTTCTGACCACAGGGATCACATTTTACTTCTAAGTTATCTTTTTGATCTGTCATTTTTGTTTGAATAAATGTTTACCAGATTTGAATCAGAGACAAATATTTCAGTAAGCACCCTCACACACTAAAGCACCCCCACACAACTGTATAAAATCCTAAATGAAGTACAGTAATATTTTTTTTCTATTCAGAAAAATAAGGACTTTGTGTTATGATAATTGTTGCAATTTCTCAAAATTTTTTGCGAAAAAATTCTCACGCGATTTTGTGAATGAAAGGGAAAGTAGATCCTTACGCGATGGACTCGCGCATGTCAATTGCAAACTGACCCAATATTTTTTATCAAGACCAGTCCACTGATACTGACATTATCAGCGAGTATAAATCAAAGGAAAAATGCACAAATTACCGATAAATTTATATATCCCTGTAAATATAGCGTCGATATGATAGCACGTAGCATTACAGAAAAGTACTAAATTCTTTAAAAAATATCAACTAAAAAAACCAAACAAACATTAAAGGGGCAGTAGCTACGAAATATACAAACAATTTAAATATGATTATTTTTGTTCAATCATTTATGAAAGTGAAAAAGTGAAATACTAATTCGCATTTAGCAGCCAGCTTAGTTCAATTTTGTCAAAATAAGCTAAGAAACATCGCTGATGAATTATTCACTTGCAAGTGAATAATTCGACCTCATTGAATCCGTATTCATGTGACCTTCAATTAAACCCATTAACTAGAGATTGGTTACGCATGTATTAGTCGTGTTCAGCCGTTAAAATGAAAAGAATGTCAACATTGAAAGTGAAACAAAGGTGAATTATTTCGTTGACTGATTCGATCCACAAAAATTCATTCTTATACAGGTAAAAACGATGATTACTTATTTTTTTCTATAACATGAAACCAAACAGACCTTGGAAAGCCCAATTGCACGAGGTCGCTATCTTTTATATTTTTGTTTATGCTTATATTGGGTTATGTGACCGTCGGCAGTCTTCGGAGGTCATCTCGGTGGTTAATTAGATTGCGTCTAGACTAAAATACACACAAAATGTTGATATATATTATCGAGTCCACGCATTGTTAATTGTTTATTTCAGACTTATTGTAATTTGAATATACGTTTTAGTTTGTTATAAATCAAATATGAGAATTTGAGTCAAATCGGTGAACATGAATTTGACAGCTAATGCCCCTTTAACAAAAAGAATAAAAGCAAGAAAAATATACTTTTTTTTATCTACTGTAAATGAGTCTTTTTGATCATTACTAGATTTGAGTTTTTCAACACCATTAACACAATTATGTTTTTGAAGACAACGAATTTTTATACGGCGAAAAGAGGTCGATAATTGTATTTGATTACAGTCCAAAGAAAAACTAATTTTTGTACATTATGTTACGTCATTTGAATCAATCACTTTATTATTGTACCTTAGTTTTTAAATTGATTGATTAATGATTGATTATTGGTGTTGAAGCCAATTTCAGCACTCTTGGTAATATTATGAATACCAGTGTTTATTGGTGGAGGAAACCAGAGTAGATCAACAACCTGACAACCCAAGTTTATCAAGATCGGAGTTAAACGCACCTACCACAAGTGGGGATCGAATTCACATGTACATCCTTAGTGTTGACAGGCAAGCGATCACTGCATATAAACTACTTAGACACTCGGCCACCGAGGCCCCTGAATTCATCTGTAGAAAGTTGTGCTATATGGTGATTCTATTACAGTATGCCAAATAACAAAACCTAGTAATAATTAAGTAAAACATAAATACAAAGCGCATTAATTTTGGGGTTTCCGTTTTAAGGTACGTAAACAGTGTGATCACGTTTGACAACAAGTGAATTAGATAAGATGTATTCTGAGACATGCTTTGTTATAAACTATAAACATTCCCATTGGCACTAATTGAGGTACTTTTCAGATTTCGTTTGTTCAAGTATGCAGAAAGATTTATTCAAGACTGTTATCGAATACGAAAAAGACATGGTTAGCCGAATCTTTAATTATAGTGTTTGATTATAAATGATGTAACGTTTCAAACAACCATCACAACATACATGTTACTTATCACACTGAAGTAAACATTTTGGCTGTACCTGTAGAAAACTGATTAAAAACGGTATTTTACATTCTAAACTTTACGGTAATATGTACTTAAAGCGCGGAAATCAATATGTGATCCGTGTAAACTCATCGAACCTTTAAACAAACTTATTAGTAAAAGTTATCTTACCAATGTTGTAATTAGATCTTTGAATATAGTTTACATTGGCACTAATATCGATTTTGTCATCAACAAATTAAAACATCACTAAATTTGTATTCTTTTCAAACGGGATGTATAAAGACACACCCACGTTCATTTTGATCCATAATGAGGTTAAACTCCTAACTATCCTACTGCCTGTCGATACATTTATTTTTGGCATTGCACAAGTCATGTCTTCTTTGACTGTCCATGACGTTAAAATACTAAATCCCTGGGATGTGTTTTAGTTGATTTTAGTCTCTGATGCATGATTTTTTATTATTAATTGTTTTTGGCTTTTTACTAACTGTCAGTAACTGCGAGTACTCTCAAAACCTAATTTCTTGTTTATTTGACCTGTTGATACTAATTGTAATGCTTTTTTGTTATTTAATGTTATTCAGGGTTATATCTGGTCTACATACCAGCTTTGATAAGTGTTTGGTATTACTATAGATTTTCACTTCGTACTATGAACATCAAAATTATTTATTTTGTAAAAATATTTCCTTTCTCTATTTGAACTGTACACGTATACCTAACAACAAAATCATTTTAATTTACCTGTGTTTAAAGTAATTGCAAATGGCTGATATTTTTGTTCCAGCATATTGTTTTTCTTAAATTGTTTAACATTTCATAGCGGTATAACATGTTACTTTTATTATTCTTCCCTTAGTTTATCTATTTTGTATTTACATTGTATCATAGGTCAAGTTTATTTGTTCAGTGTATGTTCACTGGTGTTAATATGTCCTTTGATTGAGTTAAGCTATTTCAGTTGATATTTTATAGTGTGTCTTTCTATGTGTGATGTTACACCATTGTTTCAGAAAAAGGGTGAAGGTCTGGTACCATAAAAACGTTTAAACCCGCTGCAATCGTTTGCACATGTCCTAAGTCAGGAATCTGATTTCAGTAGTTGTCGTTTGTTGATGTGGTTCATAAGTGTTTCTCGTTTCTCGTTTTTTATATAGATTAGACCGTTGGTTTTCCCGTTTGAATGGTTTTAAACTAGTAATTTTTGGGGCCCTTTATAACTTGCTGTTCGGTGTGAGCCAAGGCTCCGTGTTGAAGACCGTACTTTGACCTATAATGGTTTACTTTTATAGATTTTGACTTGGATGGAGAGTTGTCTCATTGGCACTCATACCACATCTTCTTATATCTATTGTAGATACAACCGATCAAAAAGCCATCTTCTTAAAACATGGACACATATTTAATTCATATTTCAAATGTTAACGATTCAATTGTGACATTTACATGTAATGAATGATTTCCGGAAAAGAAGGAAAATGAATGAAAATATTTTACATGGAAGTCTTCTACTGCCTAAATAACTTATAAGTCTTAAATGAATTAATTTTGCATTAAAATTTATTTTCGCCGGTAAACATCACTTTACTACAGACATATCATCAGGACTATAACTGGTTCCGTTGTTTTAAGTTTTTATTTCTTTTTGTACATCATTCTATCGTCCAAACGCCAATTATATGTCGCTTACCTTATTTCTTTGACGGTAAAATTACTCTTACTTCTTATCTATAAACAAGACGAGGAAAACGTCGCGGATATTTTAATGGCCGGTGATGACAGGAAGTTCCCTGTGTGTCCGGAAGTTGCGCTGATTACGTTTGAAAACCTTAATGTAGCTAATGGCTTGTGATGTTATATGACAGGCAGTTCGAAAATAATCAATCATAGCTTTACGTCCTTTTGTAGACACGTGTATCCGCCATTTCCTTTCTAACAAGTTCAGTACACGCAAGTTTACCATTATATGGGTTTTTCTTAGAAAATATGAATATTCTTTATGTTTTAGGATGAAAGCACATCATAAAACCATCATTTAAAGACTAATGACCACTTACTTTAAAGCCAATAAAGTACAACATAGTCTCTAAAAAAAAGAGTCATCTACTGCAACAGGTCACAATGTGACGTGCCCGTCATTCTTCAGTTATTAATTCATCAAATATCAATAAATCAACTATCAGTATCAAGTCTATATAATGTAAAATATGATCATATCGGTATGAGATAGAGGACACATCCACATGAAGATCTGTTGTATATAGAAGGACAACCTTTTAATTTATTTTTTTTGGGGGGGGGATGAGGATTTTGAAAATGAATAACTTGGCCTGAAAGAACAGAAGATAAATGATTTTACTCTAGACAGAATGTAAATGAATATTTTGCAACATCAAATGCAGGATAGTTGGGGATACAAATGTGTAAAAAAGTGAAAATAAATTGTCGTGCTGCGAAGCCGCGGATAAAAGTAAGTATGCATTATCACCAGATGAAAGTAAATAATCAATCCGGAAAAATCCTCCTGCCTCCCCCCTTTCCGTATCAAATGGTCGTCCCCTAAATATAAACGTATGAAAGACTCAACTCATTCAATCCATTGTCAAAAATGTCGGGATCTTACACTTAAAAATCGACGCTATACATCCAAAAAGATTTTACACAACAAGGTCATGCATAGTGTTTAAAGTCACGACCACACGAATTGATTTATTTTTTTGGAAAATCTATCTACAAATTTAACAACAATCCCTAATGTTATTCTTTTTCCTCTGTTTTGTGTGCTGTACAATAGATTAAGGCCAGGTCAACTTGAGGGTGTCCTTCGGCTTATCAAGGATTCAGTCCGTGGGACCGTTGCAAATTGTACACAATTTTCACAATATCTTTCACTATAAAATATAAACAAAGACTTCGGAATTCGCTCTTTCTGTTTTCCTTCAAAATACTACATAGTATAATAAAGTATACATAAAGTCATATGATACTTCAAGTTTGACAAACAGTTGAACATTTTTTAGTACTTGAATGGTTTTATATAAAACGAGTGTACATAGTCTTTCTTTAAAAAGAAAACTCTATTTTATCTAAGTCTTCAAAATTGTACTCTGACTTATCAAATTATTGTCTTGAATCACACAGCGCAAGCGCGAAAGGAAACCATGTAATGAAAGATGAGGTAAACAAACGTCGAAAGAAAATATTATCAATCGATTCTAAAAGAAAAATTGTATACATCAAATCATTGTGTTATGACAAAATTTGATTTACGAATTGGAACGCACGAAAAATATAAAAAAGATAAAATCGCTCTATTAGCTCACTTATTTTTCACGTACTCCATGCTTCTGTGTTAATTGTTCATTGAGTTCACAAACGGTAAAATCGGCACAAAACCCGAAAGTTAACCAGCAGCCAAAGTTTTCGATCAAAATCAATCAATGAAATATTTTTTGGTTTATTATACGTTACGAATTCGTAATACATATATGGGGGAAACGCATACAGGGGCATTGTTTAGTATATTATACATACGTCGTTTCAATAACTTCCTTAACATTATAACCACCAGAAACTCATTTCACATGACTTCAATTCAAATCATAGGTTTACGTAACATTATCATTGATGAGTAATCTTCCTCAAATTCGGTTCGTTGATTTGTCCGTTGAGAATAACACTTGCTAAGTTCAATAAGACTGTCAACTTTTGATTTGACAGAAATTTTAACAATGCATCATTCATCTGTGACGGGATTGCTTCCCTTCAGTAGTAGATAATTAGCTCAACCGCTTACAGCTGACTAAGTATCTACTACTGAAGGGGAGCAATCCCATCACACCGTGCTCTCCGGTTACACATCGTACGATTTAAAAAAAATAAACCAATACTATTTTACTTTTCAATGCACAAAATCATTAAGTATTAGTTTTTCGTTTATTGTTTTGTACATAAATCAGAACGTTGGTTTTCTCGTTTGAATTTTTCATGTCAGGGACTTTTATAGCTTACTTTATGTAAAGGGTTTTGTTCATTGCTGATGTCTGTATGGTAATAGTTGCTTACAATTATATGCGACAGTCGCAAATTGGCTTAGAAAATTTTGTCCAGAGTAGTTTCAGTGAACCCCAAATCCATTACACAGATTTGATCGACAATCTAAAACATAATTGTATTATCATCTATAGAGCAAGGTATACAATAACTGATGCACATATAATGCTTACATCATTTCCTCTGTGTTGGGATGCCCCCGATAAGCTGATTAAAACCTGTCTCATAAAAATTCAAAAGAACAAATTGACAAGAAGAAGAAAATTCTAAAAATTGTACAAAAAACAAAAATTCCTGTTTATTATTAGAAATATGTTTTTTTTTTTTTTTTAAGTTGAAACAAAATGTCTGGCCCAAGAAAAAAAACAATGCCACCATAAAAGATGGGAGGTAGGTGCCTATGTATACTTCAACAAAAAATCGATCATTTCTTAGTTGAAACTACTTGACAAATATGAGAAAAGATTCATTTCATTACATCATATGAGACAAATATAACTTTTTTCTCGCATCCTTTAGTACAGTTTGATTGACCTGACTTTTTGTCGAGGGTGGTAAAGGGTTATTTTCGTGCAACGTAATCGCCGTTTTTTATTCCACGTTCAACGTGTTTTTACTTTTTTATTTAACGTTCAGTCGTGCAAGACAGATGCCTGGTTCAACGTGTTCTGCTTATTTAATTTTACGTGCATCGTGATTTTCAAATGCTTATTTTGCGTGCTCGGTATATATATATATATTTTTCAAATAAAATTCAAATACTTGGCAGGGATCGTCAAGAAATACTTTTTTAAAAGCCGTAAACCATTTATATCATAAATGTGTATACTAAATCGGGAATAACAAGTAAAAAAGAGAGTTTATATATACAAGAAGACAGTGACTCAGTCACAAAAGGTTCACAACAGTCTTTATTTTTCGTGCAACGTTCATGACAGAAATTATTTCACGTTCAACGTGAAATTATGTCTTATTTCACGTTTTTTCCGTGCAAGCACCCCCCTTTACCACCCTCTTTGTCAGAATATACCCATTTTCCAACCATCAATGCCTCTCAAAAAGATTGGTGAGATTATTTTGCCACTACTTTCGAAGAATTTCATCGCAAAAATTGGTCAAAGTTAATATATCTTTTATTTTGATTTTGTGTTTTAGCTGAATATTCAGAAAATCGTTTTATAACAAATTATATTTTTCAAGATTCCTTTGGTCTTATCAAATTCATTTTATTAGCAATTTTATGAAAATATGTTGTATTTTACCGAATTGCGGCCATGAAGGTACAATGTAAGCAGCAAAATAAATACAAAGAAGCGATTAATGCGCAACATAAATCGAAATATATCATATTTGTTTCTGTGCGCAGGACGCATGCTTCTGCGAAATGTTTATTAAGTACAGTTGCGACAACATGTCTGAGAAGACAACAATATAACACTAGCATCAATTCCAACAAGAACTAAATGTGAAGCATATAACATTTGCCGTCCTTTATTCATTTCCCACTCAGATTTTTTTCTCTCTGTTTTCAATGTAGAACGTCTACTGAAGATTAAAGAGTACGGATGAAAACACGTTCAACTATTGTAGGACATAATGTATTAGAAGCGGGTACACCTATTATTAGATCTCTGAAGCAATGGAAATTAATGAGGCATGTTTGAAAAAATGTACAGAATTTTAAGTTTAAACGGCGTTGACTTTTGTTGTTATCAGGTTTTTCAAAGTTTGTAAACTAACATTTTAAACAATTAATAAGAAAAAATATAAACGCAAAAACAAAAAATTGAAAAAGTTAGAATAATAGTCGCTTTGAAATACCACATAAGTGAGTCACCTTGTTGTTACCAAATTTAAATGAAATCTGATTAAATCAAACATCGGATCAAACCAATAGACAAACGTTTTCATTTAATTGTCATAATGGGCCCAATTATAGCTGTTATTTAATCTAGAAAAACGTAAAATAGAATAACTATATGAATACAACTTTTGTTCAATGTCTTTATTTCATTATCTTTTGATAATGGTTTTATACATCGAAGGTTAAAGCACGTGCATTGAAATTAAAAATAAGCCAGAGAAAGTGGAATTCATTCATTAGTCTCTAACAGAAATCAATACTCATATTTAATCTTTACTCTTTTAATCTTTACTTTTCAATTCCTTTAAATTTTGGGCGATGGATTTGAAATGAGAAATAATGAAATTCGATACATTCTTCATGATATTCATGACTCGCTTTAACAGACGTACAAATACGAATGAAACCTTGCACGCGCTCACGTGACTTGCCAAATTATATGCGCATACAGTCGGAAAATGAAACACACGTGTCTGTAATGCAGGTGCATTGACACGAGACAATGTCAATATAAGTATACAATATGAGGTATACATAATTGAAAGTGAAAAAAGTTTAATCTTTTTTGCATATAATGAATGGGGATGGAAAAGTGTCGTTAGTCGGCACGTTCCATTAAAATTACAATACAACAGAAGAAAACTTGGATATTCTAAAAAGTAAACACAGGCCATTAATGTCATTTTCAAGTAAAACAAACGAAACATTTTTTTTTTATAATGCGGTTGACTTTTGCATCAATTTCTTGACATATACAATATTCGGTTGTTCCAGAGTATCTTAATTCATTCCATTTTATCTAAACAGAGTTCTTTATAAAACAGTCTTTTGTGCTGAGGACAGGGGAATCTTTAGTAAGATATATTAGCTTGAGTGTATTTATATAATTATTCAAATCCTTATCTTTTTATTTTTGTTGTTGGTTATGATTTCTATTTGTCATATATATGCTTTTCTCTAATTCTTCGTCAATTTATCCCTTTCTGCACCCATTGTATAAAAAAATTTAATCAACGTGTGGTTCGTTTGATCTCAGTTCTTCATTGGTTAAAATCCGATTATGACATCGAATTTTCTTGCTTTCCCCTGAATTTCCTTTTCTGTCGACATGAAAAAAGGCACCATGCCTGATGACGTCACATAGAAGGAACACATCTTTTTGCAGATCATTCGAAAAGAAGGAATACATTTGCCTGCGTATTGTTTGAAAAGCATTAGAGAAACAGATTCCACCACCAAATCTCGTGTAATACGATATTTATCCACTCTTGACAGTTAAATTTTAAATATTTAAAACGCTCGGCGAGCCTCGCGTTTTAAATTTGAAAATTTAACTATCTCGAGTGGATAAATATCGTATCACACTCGATGCAGTGGTAGAATCTATATGTATACCAATAAAGAAAAGTATAACTAGTATTATTATATTCAAACTTACTTTGAGGTTTTCATAACTGCTACGGCAGCACAAGCAGCACTGAGACACGAACAACAAATATATTTGAACACAAAACCATCAATAGGTGCGCTTGATACTAAAAGTTTGGTAAGCCAAAAAAAGAAATAAAAAAAAGCAACCCAAAATCGTTTGGGAACACTAATACAAAAGGCATATACAGAACCATCTAAACTGTCCAAGGTAAACTTTGCCTGAATGCACTGCAACCCTAGTTAGTCAACCAAAAGGGGAATACATTGTCGTAAAACAGCAGTGCAGGTGTCATTTTAAAAATGCATTTAAATCATAATGTAATTATTTTAGAAAGCAAATACTGTTTAGGCCTAACAGTAAGAATCAACAAAATAATTGATATTTAAGAAAACAAAATATAATATATAGTGAAGAAATAACAAAAAAATAAACGAACAAGGGAGCCCAGAATACCGAAGGCAAAAAGAACTAGATATTTCCTGTCAAGTGGTATCAGTCACGGTATGCATGGCAGTGATCTGTGAATAAGTAACGAACAACAAAGGTGGGATAAACTAAAATCACACCAAAAAAAGGTACGCGTACTATGTTACAGCGATCAACCCTATTTGTGTTGGTGATTATCATATTTATGAAAAGAACATCATCAGTGTTTTAGAGCCAAATCTTTGAGTATCTTCACTGTTTGTAGCAACCTAAGGTAGGGAAAATATACGAAGTAAATATACCTATCTCTCGAATATTTATTAAGATAAAAAACTACTGGCAAACTGTTATGGATCGAAATATTGAATTGTCGTAAAGATAGCAATCACACATTGAATAATTTGCTTGCAGGACACAATCTCTCTCTATATATATAGGAAGAATGACATATAGGATTAGTGCAGCTTCCATTATTTTTATTTAGGTGGGGAAGGGTGGAAGTGCAGAGTTTCTAGTAAGTTTAACAATATGCGACTAATGTATTTCAACAAAAGTTGTCTAAACATATGAAATTCTTTCCTGGCAAATAATACAAATACTATTTCGGTAATGCAAAAATATTAAATTTTGACTAAATCATTTTATTACAATAATGTGTATAAAGTTAAACAAATGTTACATGTTTATGACTGGGTTCATGTTGCTCAATCTTGGGTTTCTTGTGTAGTGTTCTGTGGACGGTTGTCATCTAGTCTTTTATTCTTTTTGTCATTGATTCGTCGGTCTGCATTCGACTTATGTCCCCTTCATATTTACAGTTTTCTATTAATAACAATGGGATTTATATTTGATTTATTTTCATGCTGTATGCTCTGTTTTATTTTTTACTGTATATATTTTATATTCGATGAAAAGCTCATCAGAGCTCACGTTGAAATATTTTTCAATATGAAGAATCTAAATAAATTCAAAATTGCATACTAGTTCGGTTTTGTACGATGGCTGTTAGTCCCCTGGGGGCGCCAATTGCAAGCATCAGCCTAAATTTGATGCCTACACAAAGGAAATATTTCAAAGTACATTTTCAGTTTATAAATTAGGTAATTTGTCTAAATCTAAGATAACAAAGAAGATCTTGGCCAATAACTATAGGTTCGAAACATACCCGTAGGACGGTAAAACCAGGAAACATGCACCGTTCGCGTTCAAATATGTATCTTACATTTGTTTAACCACAATCACCTAACACACAGACATTTTCTCAATATTTAGCACTTTCATAATGTCAGTGTCAAAAATATTTAAAAAAGTTAAATTGAGCATAATAATAGATGTTTTTGTTCGCCCTAATGCAAAATATTTCGGTATTTGATGAACTTTCAGCATACAGAGTATACTAAGGTCAAATTTTTTAGTCATATTGAATACAAAAAGATCAAGATTTAATGCACTTCAAAGATTTTAAATTTATAAGTTTAAAATGGTCAGCTTTTGTAACAAATACTCTCCTAATTACAATAATACCATGTTGTTATTGCTCTATTATACACGTCATTTAGGAGTAAGAGCATACGCAGGTTGACAAGGAGTCGGGATAATGTGACATGTCTTCCTGCGTACATTTACCCTGTAAGCCTAGCAAGTTAAAAACAAGGCCCAGCGTGTCGGTGTAGTTCAAAGCAGAGGTAATATGCATATCACATTAACATGTTCTCGTCCAGATATACATGTAATATTGTCTGCTGGACGTTAAACACCAATCAAACATCATCATATTTAGAATATGAATAAATCAGGTCGTTAGTTTTCTCGTTCGGATTGTTTTACATTTGTCATTTCGGGGCCTTTTATAGCTGACTATGCGGTATGGTCTTTGTTCATTGTTGAAGGCTGTACGGTAACCTATATGTTATTTGGTCTCTGGTGCAGAGTTGTCTCATTGCCAATCATACCACATCTTCTTGTTTTTATATTATAATACATTGGTGAAGGTTTTTTGGAGAAAATTTCAATGACAAAAATTGAAAACGTTATTCTGTTTTAAGTCAGAGCAAGAAAAGATCCTAGTAAATAAAATTCAAATCTTTTTTTTTTATAAGGGAACCGTAAATTAACTTTCTCTTTAGCATTTTCAACATTTCTTTATATTTTTCTCATAGTTCAGTGTATTTCAATGTTGCAGATTATAAGGTTATTGAAATTAAGTGATTTAAATGGACTGGAATTGATAAAAAAGACACACACACTTTGGCATATTGAATATGTATCGGTCCACTGGTGCATGACCAATAAAGATGTCATTTAGAAAGCCCCACATGAAGTATAGTACTTAGGTAAAGGTCTTAACCAATATGAATCAACATAAGCTGAAAAAAGAAACATATATGTCCATCTATGCTCTTTAATTGTATATTTTTCTTTTTTTGTTTACATGTTTTAAGATAAAACAAGTTTTCCTGGCAGTAAAATCAATTTCATCCCGTTGTTACAATGTTTTTCGTGTTTACTATATGTGTCTACATAAGGAAATGCCTGTACCAAGTCAGGAATATGGCAGTTGTTTTTCATTCGTTAGGTGTGTTTTAGCTTTTGATTTTGCCATTTTATAAAGGACTTTTCGTTTTGAATTTCCCTTGGAGTTCGGTATTTTTGTTATTCGATTTTTGGCATATCATAAGATACCATTTTATAGTTTCGCATAGGTATATTTGAACGTGTTGAAAATTATCAAATGTTTAAATCTATTTGCAACGAAAAGGATATGTTCCCTGATTATCGTAAATTTCATTGCCATCGTCATCCGAAGATTATTTTCAGGTGTATTTGGGACTCTTGGTGAACTGATTATTGTAAAAGTTGTTGTATGTGTAGTCCATGTAATTTGTATTTTGTTTGTCACAAACTACGTTTGCTGTATGAGTTACAGGAAGCATTTGCTGTATACAAATAAAACCCTTTAAATTACGTACATGTAAACAATAATCTATTTTATATTTCATACATGTACCTGTTATAATAAAAAGGAATGTTACCTCTGTCTTTGAAGAATGATTAGTATAGTATAGATTTGGAAGCTATAAAACTACAAAAATGTACACAATATTTTGGTAAAAACTACTTACAAATGCAAAAAAAAAATATAATTTACTAGATTCAGTTGCGTATTTTCGTGTCAGAGGGGGTAAGAGCAATTATTCAGTACATGAAATTCCAAACAAAAGGTGATAAAATTCTTAATCTTGTCATAATGACGCCGATTCTATTGATAAATAAACAGGGTTTATCGTTTGGTAGTTATTTGTAAAGTCACTGTGACGTCATAACTTTAACTTTGTCATGATAATGTGCATAGTTGACAAAAAATGGCTATTTTGAAAATATTTTACGCTGAAATTGGATTTTATTAGAAAGATTGGTTTCGAATTCAATAGGGCAAAAAATAAGAATGGCTTGAGCCAACCTTCTCCATGAAATATTTACATTACTTTCTTTTATAAACTTTTGATAAAGTGACTATCTAAAACAGAAAATCTTACTTAATAGATATACATCTCAGAGCAATGATATTTTTCCTAAATTTTAAAGTAAAACATGTCACATTGATCCTTTTTAGATAAATATTAAACAAATACTCTTCAGTTATCGAAATTTACATTTATTTTTTAATCAAAGTATTTAGAAATATTTAAATGCATTGATCGTGACATATTTTGGTTAGCTTCACTCTGATTAATATTGCAAATTTTATGTTTTGAATTACTTTTTTATGAAAATAATTGCGGAGAATTTTTTTTAATGCATTAATTGCTTTCTCAGCCGATATTTTCCTACTGAATAAGGGAGGAAAGACAATTCTTACTTGGCTAGTCGTATGCTCCTATATTTTTCAGTCTTAGAGTGCGAGTTTCGTGGGATGACTTCCTTCCTTATGAAGGTTAACCTAGAAAAGCGTTATCGTTTTTTAAGAATTGTTATTTTCATTTTCCCACCCTGCTCTCAAACACGTCTCTTCTTATTCATATAAAACGTAATTTCTTCCGCTAATATGTGAAAAAACAAAATAAAATAAAAAGAGACAAATAAATTGAAAAAATCAGTTTCATGTTAAACAAATAAGAAAATTGTTAAATATTTGATATTAACAAGGTAAATACAAGCTTTGGTCGTATCTTTTGATCGATAATTCCTCTGCGATACAGTTAAGGTAAAATTTAACATCGTTATATTTCTCAAATATTGACTGTTCTACCCATTCCATTATATGGGCCTTTGCTATGTTAGATTTTATGTAACATAAATCATATTCTAATTTACTGTAACCATAATATAAGTACATTAAATACATCACTGCTACAATATGATTAAATATCCATTCCTCGTTCATCTTTCATTTTTCCGATATGATTTTTGCATTTTTTTTTAGCTCTTCCTCTATCCCTAAACTATCATTCTAAGTATTATAATTTTTTAAAATGAAAAATGATAAATAAAGGGAAAATATACTGTCATGTCAATCTCTGCAGAATGTATCTGAAGCTGATGATAGCGCGTGACAAGATGCAATTGATACCAAGGTAACGCCTATCATGTAAACCACGCCTACATAATGAATTTCTGATTGGATACGTTGATTACTGTATGATTAAACATGACTTTCGTATAAAAATCGAATTCTATAAATCAATAAAGCTTTTGTACACATTATTTCTGGTCTTTCAGGAACTTATTTAAAAACCATGTATGAGAGTTTCCTTTATAAAGTTTAAACAAGCATTGCTGTAACCGGCAGTGGTACAAGTTCCGACTTAGTTCCGTTTGGGAAATAGTTGTCGACGCATTTCGGAAACGCGAACAGAAACGAAGTAATTGGATGTGTCGATTTGAACTTTTGAAGTAAATACAAAACCGATCTAATCTATTTATTGTACTCTTTTTACAAGAGAGTTCCGATGCAGGGAATTAAACCTGATTACTATAGGACTTGTAGCTTTCCGGGCTTGACTGGAATGATGATTCCCGGTATGTATGTTTCGGGAAATTACTTTTTCCGGTGTTCAGAAACCGTAGAAATCGGTTTCCTTTTTGGATACTTTGATCAGAATTTTATTTGGTTTTCATTAAATGTTATTTGGAAACGGCATTTGAATGTTTATTTCTTTAATTTCCGCCCTTTTGTGAGGAAAATAAACACAACAGTAAATTGATTTTTTCTACCTATTTATATTTAACTTTCAACTCATGACAAAATCAGAGTGGATAAAAAAGGGATGAAAAACATTCTGCAAAATGAATATCACGATTTTATCTTTCTTTTTTTTCGGAAATACAAAAGTAAATAGTTTTAATAATAGAAATACAGGACAGCTTTTTACACTATTTTCAGTTTTCCATTTCGAATCATTGCAAATCATCAAGTATTTTTAAAATTTATAAGTAACGAACTTTATTTGGGTACATTACAGATCCTCCGTACGGGAAAGCTTCATGGCCACCAACGTCAAATCCACAAAGTCCAAGTAAGTTTGTCTTCATTTATTCTTTGTATTATATAGTTAAAGTTATCGTTGAAATCATGAATCCTTGATAGAATTATTTTTGTTGCTTCAGTTTGATTTATAACTTTTCAATAACGTTCACAGATTTTTAGTTTCTTAAATCTAACATTGCTTAATTCTATACAATTGTATCGTTATAAAATCTAGTCAAAATGCGTTAAAAAAACAAACTTTTTTTTTGTTTTACAGATTACGGACATACAAGTCCGTTTCCACACCTATCAAAACCAACATTAGAAGCGCCTCATACTCACTGGAGACCACAAGGTAGGACTATTTGTTTATTTATATGTTTACTGAAGAAGTATATTTCATTAATGCTTTGAGAGCAAAGATTTTTTTTCTATCTTCATTTTAATTCACTTATTAATTGATTAAAAAAGTATAAACAAAAATACCGAACTCCAAAGTAAATTCAAAACGGGCGAAGTCAACAAAAATGACAATAATAAATATTAGACTTTATCATCCAACGGAACTTTAAAAAAAATATTTTGCATAAGACATTTTAATTACTTTGTTCCGCAGAAATATAGAAATAAATTGTTTGTATGTTCATACGGGTATATAGATATTAGTCGTCAATTTATTTGTTCTTTTTCTATTACAATTGATGTAATATCATTTTTGTAATTCTCATACGCTCGATAATTGTATAGCATTGCCACAAATGTGCATGTATTTCTTATGTACGACCATAGAGAAACATTGTTAATTGAGAAGACAAAATATTGATGCAAAAACGTACTAAAAATTTGCTGAGTGTTTGCTACTTTTTCATTGTTTTTATATTTGAAAAGTTTATTATTTGTTAACGTATAAACCCCTCTAATTTAAACCCGCCATACAGTTGCATCAAATAATCCAGGAATATTTATTGCTGTTTTCTTTAGATATATAAACTTGAATTAAGCTGTTAAACAACGCTTATAGTTCTTTTTTTTTGTTTTTTTTTGCATTAACGATGACTCATTTTAAAATAATTTTTAGATTAAAGAATTCATGTTACATGGCATATTATTTTTGTAAATTTATAAGATATACCAATATAGAAGGAACTCCATGTAACATACATACTAGTTTTATTACTTTTAGAAATACGCATTTGAAAATAAGTATTTTCGAGAAACAAACTTATATTTTCAACATTTAAAATTAGAGAAAAACAAACTCTTGTTTATTAATGGTAAATAATTCTGGTAATTAATAATGAGTTCTTTGTGTTGATACAATTTATAAGACAAACTATTGAAGCATAAGAACTATTATCTAAATAAGCAGTAAATGTTATTATATGAAAACCTAATATCTTTTTGTGGTTGTTTTACACGCTGCGACAAATATTTCATGCATATTTAGGACAAGTTAAAAAAAAATGAGACAAGGCACAAAACTAATGATTATTATATTTTTAAATATGTCTAGTGGCAAATATTTCATGATTGTCAAGGATATTTTTTCGAGCTGTCTTTTAAATCTCATCAAGATAAAAAAAAATGCCAATGAATCTTTGAAATTTCGAATGGTTCAAAGATACGATATAGTGTAAGTTACATGATATCGCAAAATCTATTGATAGTGATTTCGTTCTCTTTAAATTTGCATGATTTGGGTATTGAACCATGGAAATGTTTATTACATATTTCGTCCTTGTCCTTATATTACAAGTTGAGAACAAGTTATATGTAAATTGCATTTTTTTTAAGAATAGTAAATGAGAACTGTACTAAACTATATTTATGTTGAAAAACATAATGCATATATATATATAAGGGACCTGTTTATCGAAGGAAGCGCTCTTAGGATTAGGACATGTCCTAAGATCATCTTAGGGCATATATTTGTCCTAAGTGGGTTTATCAAAATGTCGTAACTTAGGAAAAGTCATAGAAATCGTCCTAAGTTTAGAACACTAATTTTGGTGTCTAAAGATGCTCTTAAAATTGTCCTAACTTTAGGATATATTCTATAATGGTTAATTTGTTAACAAAAACGACCGCCACCTTCATATATAAAATTAAGAAAATTTGGTATGATTGCCAACTATCCACCAAAGTTCAAATGAAGTGGATGCAAGCAATTATAGGCAACCGTACGGCTTTCAACCATGAGAAATACCAATACAGTGTAGACGGCTATAAAAGGCCACAACATGAAAAATATGAAACAATTCAATTGAGAAAATTAACGACCTTATTCATAACAAAACAATTTATGAATAAAACAAATATTACAGACATGAACCAACGACAACCACTGAACTACAGGCTCATGACTTGGGACATGTTTATTAAAGGAGTAGGACAAATAGTTTTTATAGAAATAGACTGCTTAGGGACTATAATAATCCACTGGACTATTTGGGTGACATTGATATTATACGCAAGTATGCATTATCACGTTCGTAACACTGGCTAAGGGAATGCATCCCCTTTTTTCTAAATATTTTTGTGGTTGTATTTTAGTACTTATTAATAAAAAATAAATTCTTTAATATTTATAATATTTAATGCGTTCTTGCTCTTATCCATAGGATATTACAATAACAGGTTGAATGTACAATCATTGGATAAATATTATTATTATCTTTATGATAATACTTATAACAAGTTCTAATCTTTATATAATCTTATAATTATACATACTAGTGAAATTCGATGTATTTTTATATATTTTTAATTTCTAATAACTTTTTTACCTTTACGCTATTACTAAGGATAGCAGTTAGGACATACCAACTAAGTTGGTTCTAAGATAGCTTCGATGTGTATGCTGAGACATGTCGTAAGTCGGCCCTAACATTCCTAAGATAGGTCTTAGGACAGATCCTATGACAGCTTCGATAAACAGGCCCCTGAGACTGAGGTCTTAGGACAGATCCTAGGACAGCTTCGATAAACAGGCCCCTGCCTACTTTTGGAAAACTCTTTTTAACCAATCGTGAAGGATACAATTGGCAATTGACTTTCATAATCCTGTCTTAGTTCACTTTCAAAAGCAAAATTTGTATGTCCCAAATATACATGTATATATAAGGAGAATCGGGCACGAGCGTGTATTTGTACATCCGCGGCTACACTGAGTGCGTGCATGTATTCATACATCCCACACAGCTAGGTGGACGCCCCTTAACCACTGAGGTATACACTTAAACGATTATATATCTGCTAGTATCTCCTAAAAATATAGAACTATAAAAATTATAACTGTCTTTAAAAAAAATAAAAATAGTAAAACTTAAGCATATACATTAAGCATGTTTTCTTTTAGTGACACAAATCTCATCTTGAATTGTTTACTCATTTAAAAGACTTAATGAGGTTATTCATAATTCGAACCATAATCGGCCGGTAATTTTGAGCGCATAATGCGAAAAGCAAAGAAATAACCGTAACATATACAATTAACAAACATATTAACAAAACGATTTATTTTTGCATTAATCTATTCAAAGGCCCTAGACTCTCGATGGAGTATTTGGTCTGTGCTCAGGTTGTCTCTCTGTGTTTAACGTTACCAGTTGTGTATTTTAAAAGAAGACTTTGTAGAATTAAAGATATGACATTGTAATTTGAAAACAAGACTTCAGCCCCAAAAAATTAAGTTGTTTACGAAATAAGTGCAGTTATAGGAGAGCATATTAACCTTAATACAAATACAAAAAAACCTCTAAAAAAAGATTTGTGCACGATTATGAAACAGCTACTAAGTAACCAATAACATGAAAAACAAAACAGGCATCAAGACGACCTTGTCTATATATAATATGTTAAGCTCTAGATCGCCCAGAGTAGATATATAGGTAGTAAATAAACTTGACAATGACTATCGAATATCCTACACAATTCACAAAAATGCAAATGTCAAAAACACATTCAGATATCAAAAAAGACAACTGACCACGTTGTTCCTGACTAGTGAAGTAAGTTGTCTAAAGAATTGATAAGGTACAGGCAATGTCGCCTGATTTTTTCGATACTTTTTCAGTTTGCTTGATTCCACATTTCGGCGTTCTGATATATCATTAAGAAATTTAACACAGGTAATGCAAAAAGTAAAATCACAAAAATACCGAAATCCGAGGAAAATTCAAAACGGAAAGTCCTTAATCAAATGACAAAACCAAAAGCTCAAACACATCATACGAATGGATAACAACTGTCATATTCCTGACTTGGTACATGCATTTTCTAATGTAGAAAATGGTGGATTAAACTTGGCAATAGATAGAAAGTTTAAATAACCGGTGTCGTTGTCCCTGTATGGAATAATTTTGTGAATTATCATCAAAAGTGTTTTAAATGATTGTATAAGGTGAGATAGCATGCCTTTTAATCCTTTTAATTTTTAATTTCCAACATTGTAAACAATAATCAGTAACAATACAATAAAATAAAATTACATATGTATTTATGAAGCCCATTTCTATGAAGCATTATCATTTATAACATAAGCGTCCAAATTTTAACAAGGCAACAATAAAAGATGAACGAAATGTTTTTTTTTAATCAAAAACTGTATACTTCTATATAAGTTACATCATAAACTACTTAAATCATGGGGGAATGCAGTACATCACAGGTTTTGTGGGGTTGCTGTTTCAATTTTAGTTTTTGTATAATAGTTTGTAGAAATTTTTTTTCCATTTTCTTTTGGCCTTTGTGCCTCCTTATGAATATCTTATAATTACATTTTGCAATTTTTTGCGTATCAAAAAATTGTGATGTTTGTTTTTTTTTTCCACCTAGGCTCTCAGTTCGCAATATGATAATTTGACATTTAAAATATTTGCTCTTCCGCAATTCAGTGGGATAAAAAATATGTTCTGGAACATATAAAATATCTACAAAAGTTTTCTTTTTGTTCATAAAAAAATGATGTTGTAATGAAATTGGTAAAATGTTATTTTCAGTCATATTTGATTCGTTCATTTTTGATATATTTTATTTAACCATACCTTTATATTTTGAAATTGCAAACTGTTTTTACTATAATATTTTTAAGCACTGTCATTAGATCTATATTCAAAAAGACCTACTTAGTGTAGAAAAATGTTTGGTTTGAGCGCCACTGTATTTAGTCTGGTGAAGACGGATCTCCCGCTTGCATATCTTAAAATTATATAGCCTGGTATCTTTTAATAAGATTTTACTCATAAGTCAAAATTTTCTTCGTGTGATTAGGGTGTTAAGGAAATGTTTTATAGAATCATTTTTAACAATCAAATAATTCTTAGACATTCTGTTCATTCCAAAAATTGCTACAAATTAAGGAAAATTCGCACAACTCATATTTGTATAATATACTTTAAATAAAACAAGCTTTTACTGTTCAAACTAATATTTGTTTTGATTTGGCGTTTGATCACACATTTAGCAAGAAAATTTTCACCTAAAGCTGAATTAAAACAATTATTTTACAAATATCCGGAGAAACCATGGAAACGGAACTAGGCTTCTGTTAAATGAAAAATAAAACACGTTTTTAAATACCCAATTTCATTATCCGATGATAATTTCCTATATTTAATCCTTATTCAGTTTTCTTTCGGCATAATGAAATTGTACCGTAATTATTAAAGAAAATTATTCAAAAGCTATTGAGCGTGCAATTTTGGATTCCTGAATCACAGTTTCCGCACCAAAGTAGGAGAATGTTAAGATCAGAAATCGGATTTTTATGTCAATATCGTTAAAATGAACATCTGGTTTTGCGTGTCACAATTCCGTATTCACTAACAAGAAAAGAATTTTACCTGTAAATGTACAAATGCTTTTAACACATCAACGAATGTTTAACTGTTCTAATACTAGCTACATTATTTCTAAATCAATATGTAGGATTAATGCCGGGTTTAGCTTTTAATGAACATATCTTGTAACATATTGTAATATCGTGCGGATAAAGCAATCGTCTGATTTTCCAAATATAAATAAGAATATGGTTAAACATAAATGAAAGCACTTAAATCTGAACACGTTTGGCCACATGCTGACGTAGATAATATAAACAATATTTACATCTAAATAGAAAAAAATAAGTTTATTAATTAAAAAATAATCCACGTCGGAGTACAATATTTATTTTGTTTCATTTCATGCTTTAATGGCAGTACTTATTATATGCAACTATTGATACCATAAAAAACGGCGAAAGAGAAATACATGTATATCAAGAATATCGAACTATCATTTTATGATTAGTTGTTGCAATTCTTTTGAACAAAGTTCCAACAAGTAAATATTTAGTGTGCGAGTTCGTGATTCTTATTTAATGATCATGTCTAATAGATTGAGAAAACTGGGCTCAAACCAGAGAGAATGGTTTTTATCTTATGCTTGTCTAAAAGTTTTTCTACTTTGAAAATGTATCGCTTCTTTTAAAAAAAAAATCTGTTTTGATGTATCTTGCGTAGTTTCTATAAAATATGAATATTGATATAAATTTAATGTACGCTAAATCTGAGGACACAACAATCATTCTATTAACAATTGTTTATTTGAGAAAACAGTAGTTTACTTATTTTTGAATCTCCTAAATCTATTAAGAACACTAATCAAGGTAAAAAAAAAACAACAACGGGGAATCTCCAAAAGCCAAAGGAGCGAGATCTGGTGCGTCGACAGGGATACCTACTTTTGTACATGTGCAGTAAACGATGTATAATGTTAAAATGTCCAACAAACTTTTAAACAATTTTCAGCCTATTAATTTTGAACTCTGTTAATTACAAATGGAGGCCAGGTTTTATAAAGGGGACATACTGCATTGTTCACCCACATGAATGTAAAATGGACAAATGCAATTGGTATCTTAACCAGAATTCTCACTTATTAAACTTTGTCGAAGACTGAGATATTCTGAATTCGTCCTCGCTTTTAAGACTTTTGACTTAGACTATTGCTTGTGTATCCTAAAAAGCACACCAAGCATAACAAACAGTAATTTACTGATGTTCGAATCTCCTAAATCTATTAAGAAGACACAGAAATCAAGGTCAAAAACAAAAACGGAAGGAATCACATGAACTCCAAAAGGAGCAAGATCAGGTGCGTCGACATACCGTACTATTTTGATTGTGAATACTTATAAAAAAAAGTATAAGAACATAACAAACAAAATGTTACGAAAAGTATGGACAAAAAGGCAATGACATGAAAGCAACTTAACAACAAGAAAGAGAACTGGGGCTTTTGAACAATATCGTCGTTGTTACTCCAGTATGGAATTTCTGGACAAGTTTGAAGTTTTTGTCATTGTAAAATAACATTTTTAAAAAGTAAAGGTAAAAAAAAATTACAAAAAGAAGCACGATACAACGAGGAAATTTCAAATGCTTGAAAGAAAAATCTAAATAATATATATATATATCATATATTCGTACATCACGAAATATCAATCCTTTTGCACACTTTATACCTACCTATTGCCTTAAATATAAGTTAGACTGTCGTTCATGCCTATTACCTTAAATATAAACGAGACTGCCATTCAGTATATGTATTATATATGTTCGGTTTTATTTTTTTCTATCATTACTATTTTACTGTTTAAACATATTTCAGGGAGTGGACAGATCCAGTTGTGGCAATTTCTATTAGAACTGCTTTCTGACAGTAGCCTTGCAAACTATATAACATGGGAAGGCACCAACGGGGAATTCAAATTAGTTGATCCGGATGAAGTTGCTCGTCGTTGGGGCGAGAGGAAAAGTAAACCAAACATGAACTATGATAAACTTAGCCGTGCATTAAGATATTATTACGATAAAAACATTATGACAAAAGTTCATGGCAAGCGATATGCATATAAATTTGACTTTGCTGGATTGGCACAAGCAATGCAACCACAGTCTGCAGATCCTACAGCTTATAAATATCACCAACAAGACTTTTTAATGTCCAGTTACCATACAGGGTCAAGATTTAATTTCATGAACTCTCATTCACATATTCCACAATCACCAAACTTTTTCGGCTCACCATCAAACTACTGGCCAAATAGTAACAGCATTTATTCTAGTAGCAGCATGTACCCCAGCATTCCAAATCACCACATGTCTCATAGTCACCCAAGTCATATGCCGTCACACCTGAGTTCATACTATTCGTAGAGATAAACACGGAATGGACGTGACTTCGGTTGTAATTTCTCAGATTATATTTACCAACTATGGTGATATATCTGTTTTGTCTGTGATAGTCTATGTTTGTCACGTTTTTATGATCAGGGTCGTCTGCTAGATCACTTGGGGTCGTCTGGAAATAAAAAAGAAGCTGACGCCATTTTTTGTATCAGGCTTCATAAGTCGTATCTGATAATCAGCCAACATGATGAAAGAATAAGTGCCATTCTATCGATTCAAAAGGTGACATCTTAAAAGACTTAAGAATTCGATACAGATCTTTTTGAGAATGGCTTGCATATTCTATCAATGAAACAATAACATATTCTGTAAATGTCGCTAACAATAGGATGGTATGGAATTAATCACCGATTGTTGCTACAGTATCTCCGTTTCTTACAAGGTCTATAGGACTATTGATTCTAAGCAAGAATGAATCGCAGCAGTAGATAAATTAATCCAAGGAAATGTCTTTACTAATGTAGAAATGAAATGTAAGGCACGGTTGAATAACTCACCAGGAGTTTTAGATAGGATTCATTTTTCACAACAGTTTTCAGCAACGGCTTGGCGGAAGGAAACGACAGAAAAGTTGATTCCGACAGTAATTTCTTCCTTCTTGATCGACTTTATTTTGTTCAAGAAACTTGACAGTTAGAAAATTGGATTCCTGGTCTGTTAAGAAAACTTATGTTATCAATACGATCAACGATGTATTTGAGAGGATGTATGGTAATGGATTGTTGCTCAAGTGTCTAGAATTGCCATTATTACGCTCTAACTAAGCCGTTACGATAACACTTTGACAAAAACCATCGGTTTTTATAATATCTTAATGAGATAAAAGGATAAGTGAGTCTATTAAACGCATAAAAGACCCAGAAATGACTGGAAAATACTCCTTGGAGACCAGCTGCGATTGAGCTGAATCTTGATCTCTTGTGTGCTTTATTGAAACCGCATCATTTAATACTCTGTAAATTAAATGATGAAATTAACATTGGATAATGATAACGATTGTTGATGAGAAAAAGGATCTCATTGCAATTCCGAAGAACTGTCACCTGCACTATACATTTTCGTCTTGATATCAGATAGCAAAATAAGACTGTCATAATGAAAAAGCTAATCATACCCCGTCCGTCATTGATTTCGTTAATATATTGAACATTTGAATAAATAACATCAACAGAGTGCCGATTCGTACTTTCGATTGCTCGTATGATTAAATACGCACGTGCCGTTGCACGAGCATGATGTAATTTAGTCATGTAAAATTCTAAGATATATTATTTTAATATTTCTACATTTAATTGAATAAAATAATGCTATTGTATTTTATGTGTTCGTTTTGTTATCAGATGGTGAACAAATATAAGGAGTCTGGGTTTTCTCGTGTGAACTTTTACGAAATCAACACACTGTAAATATCAAATCTAAATTATGTATGATTTTTCTTCACTCTTTAATGAAGAAGAGCAACCTTTCTAATTATAGGTCACGCACACTACTTACAAAAAATATCATTGTCGTTTTTAAACATAGATAAAGTTAATATGTAGGACATTTTCATGCCAAATTAGTTGATATGATTCAAAATATATTCCTGATTTTTTACATAGTTGTTGAACAATTCGCGTTATATTTTCTGTTGAAATCACATAATTTTGTCCCTGTAACTTTCAAATGTTTTAGCTGCTTTGAGATCATAAATGATAAGTAAATTGCATAAACAATACTTCTAGTTAAAAATAAAAGTCAACATGGTTGATACAATTAATACACAATTAATATAATAAAAATCATTGAAATACACTGGATAAAATGGGCAAAACAATGAATAAAATAGTTTTGTTCTTTTATGTACAGCAGACAAAATAGACATGCATTTCTGGAACACACATACAGAACGTATACTTGAACACCGCATTTAACAATTATTATATTTAATAGATCTTTGTAATATGAAGATGTTCTGTATTAATGTATAAACTTCATATAAGGTTACATCTGGTTATGTGGCTAAGTCAGAAACTTTATTCGGGGAAAAATTGTAACTTTAAATAATTCATTCTAACGTAAAAATATTTGTTTTTAATGTAGTATGCAGAAAAGTATAACATTATATTTTATGTTGATATATTTTACATTTGTTATGCCCTGTCCACCTTTCTCCGACTTGTGATTTTTCCCCTTAATCTTGTTATTATTCCCTTTGTTGAAAACTATATTCAAGGGGTTAAAATGTTAGACGGAGTAATACCAAATTTGCAATTAAAATGACATATTAGAACCTGTCATTTAAGAGTTATAGTTGCCTTATATAAATTCACATCAATATGCAACAATAAAAAATACTTTTGACCTCACATCAGTATGTCTTGTAAATTTGTAGTATTGTGCACTAAGTCATCTTGGGGAAAACGTGTGATCCGCATGACATTCAATTTTAGTGAGACCATGCGTGTCGACAGGATAAGACATTCCTGTTATGAATGCACCTCAAGCGATTCTGAACGGATTTCAAGTAGCAGCAGTTATGATCAGTAACATTACAAAATAGGGAATAAAGATATAACACATTAGTTCAATATCATACATTTGTACAGATTATTTTAAGACAAAATTATAGCGGAACTAACTGGCACGCATCCTTAATGTTCAAGGTGTTCCTTCACGAGGAGTAAGGAAACATTTACATATTATTATACTTCACGTAAAAATGCCATATTTTGATTGGCTAATACGAGGGTGTTAATTTACTCTATCACATGGCTGAGCAGGTGACAATTTTTTTGAATGTCACCCTCTCGTCCAGACCAATCAAAAATCGATAATTTAAAGGACAATGAATTTAAATTACATCAAGTTATTAAAGACAATGCTTAAGTTCTACGTTTTGGCTCAGATTCTATTATTTGACTGTCAAAATAAAAAAATAAAACATCTTGCTTCACTTCTAATCCCCGTAACGTTGTTATGTATGTGACGTCACAGAAAACTATTTTGAATAACATTCATTTGTAAAAGACAATAATGATAGGGCATTCAGTATAATAAATTAAATAACACATAGCTGAGAGGGTGATAGAGCAGATTGGTACCCCTCGAAAAAGCATTGTCAACCTTGGCTTCGCCGCGGTTGACAATGTTTTCTAGGGTACCAATCTGCTCTATCACCCTCTCAGCTATGTGTTATTTATATAATATTTTGCAGTTTATCGCCTGTCTTTATGAACTGTTGTCGTTTTACGATAATAACTTTAAATAAGTTAAAATAGATGTGATAAAATGTAAATTTGGTTTCTGTTGAAATCTAAAGGATAATATAATTTCTACCACCACATACGATATCAGAGATTTGATAACTCCATTAAACAGCAACAGAATCTATTTAAATGTATCTGACATCTTAATTTCTCAGTATTTTTCATAAAAATTTTCCCAGTACTGACTCATTTCTTAGTTTTATTTTCCAATTTCACTATATTGCCAAATATGGAATGAAAGTTTCAAAAAACGACATTTTAGAATAAAATGTTATGAACGATGAAAGTAAAAAAAATGACATTAAAATATTGACAATTTAACAAAGTCACAGAAAGAGGGTCGGAGCTGTGACTGTAAGTTTTGATATTTCTATCTCATTTTAGATAGTACAGTTATAATCCAATAAATAATGCAAATCTGAATGATGTCTTGATAGAGTTTATTGCAGGTTTTATTCAAATCTACTTTGTAATTTTTGAGATGTGAAGTTTTAAATTCGTTCTTTAACATTTTCAAGAAATATCGAAGGCCGCTTGATATGAGAATTTGCATAGTTCATATTTTATGGTATTAAATGAAAATATATAAATATAAAATGATTTCCAAATGTATTATGGAATTTATAGTAAAAAAAAATATTTAATGTTACTAATATTGTTGTATCAACATATAATTATAATGTAAACAATACATGTAAATTGATAGATAGTTCATGATAGAAAATGACCATGAAAAAGCTTCAACAAATAATTTATCAATAAATAATTACAATGACGTTAAAATTGATGATTAAGAGGAGGACCAGATTTAGTGTTTTACGTATCAGATTAAAATTACAAATAGGCCTCTCTATCTCACAAATTCATTACTATTAATTAAAATACCTTGAAATGCTGCATCAGTACAAATGTGCTGCATTTCAATGTGTATACTTAGCAAACAAAGTGTAGTTTGTTACCTCCCTTATGATTGTTCAAATTTGGTTACTTGAAAAATGATTTGGTAACATAATACTATTATAATGCCTTTTCTGTTATGTATCTAAAATCAAAAAGCATAATTCGAGAACAGATTACGATAACATTAGGATTCAAAGAACTTTTAAATCGGTACTTTGTGTCTTTTGCCTTGTTACTATTTGTAGTAAGTACCAATCTGATGAATCATGTCCTTTTCATCTGATTTTTACAGTTTGTTTTATGTTGTTTTGTTGCATCAATGTCCAGGGCAGGAGAGGCTTGAGAGTCGCGGACATATTTAACCAACCCCGCTAAATTCTTTATGTGTCTGTCCCAAATTAAGGTGACAGAAGTTTACCGATATTCAAATCTCGTAAATCTATGAGGAAGAGACAAATCAAGGCAACAAACAAAAAGTGAGCCAATACAGGAGCCTGTAATCCAATGGTTGTCGTTGGCTGATTTCCGTCCTAATTGTTTTTTCGTCAATTGTTGATATATAAATCAGTTCGTTGCTATCCTCATTTGAAGTGTTTTTCACTTTGTCATCCCAAGGGTTTCTATATAATATGAGTTTAGCTCATTAATTAAGGCCAAACGGTGACCTGTATTTGCTCACATCTTTATCTTTTGGTCTTTGTGATCCTTTATGGATAGTTGTCTCATTCGCAATTACCCGGTATATCACATCTCCTTATTTCTATATTTTTATAATGTTTCAATAAAAACAATGTAGATTCATGTAAAAAAAAATGGACTTTACTATAAGAGAGAGTAAATCTGGTGGAAAATATATGCGCACAATGTATATTTTGAATCTGTATGAAATCAACAAACATCATGAACACAAAGCAGTGCAATGTACAATATTGTTTCAAAACCAACACAATAAATTATCTATTCTGTATACAGACGATGCAATTATTATAGACAGTCAAACATATGGATGGAATAACAAAACAAAGAAAAAAACCTGAACAAACCAAAAACAAAATAAAACTAATAGATAGATAGATTATTCTCATAAAACTATGCAAGATCAAGGGTTACAGAGAAGTTGAAATAAAAATAAGCATTCATAAAATAAACATGCATAAAAATGATGAGATGAGATAACTTATCAAAAAATATAATAACGCGCCACAAAATATTTAAAAAAAACCGCAAAAGACTAACAACAAGCAAAAGTGCTGCACAACAACGCACCACAAGGTAAAAAAAATCCCCTTGAATTAAAACAAGAACACTGCTCCTCCATAGGATTAAAACATTTAAAAATTATTACAATTCAACAAATCAGTATTCAAACAATAATGGTAGAAATCGAGTCTGAATGAACTGATATAAAACGAAATCAGTTGACAATATTTGTTGGATCATTGTTACTATAATGAAGGTATAACATATTAGAGGAATGCAACAAAAAAGTAACATCGATTTTTGATTTGATGAATATAAACTTTATTTCTATCCTTTCGAAATTGAAGAGATTATAAATCTTTTTTGTCTAAAACGTTCTTGATTTGTCATATTTATGAACACATACAAGACACTACGATCAGTGCAAGAGAAGGAAAATGTACAGAATTTTCACAAGCATCTCACATATCTTCTCGCGAGATTTAAGTAAGAACCCGTATGATATGATGAATGTGCATACAACACGTGTTGCTGGAGTAATCGTCATCCGGTATGCTAGACAAAAAGTTGGATAACTGAAAATATATAACTTTAAGAGTTATTCAATCGAAAATTTTCCATTTCAAAATGCAGATTCGGAACTACACTATGAATCAGTATTTTGGTCAGTAAGAAATGATCGACATTTCATCCACCAATCTTCTTTTTTTTGTAAAATTTATTTCGTAATTCTATCACCAAACTATCAAAGGAAAATCATTATCGGAAGCTTGAAATATAACAAAAATATATATCAAAGATCATGCATCTCATCGGGAAATTGAGAGGATAATTTTAATAATCATGAATACACTGTCAAACCTAATTTGACATTCACAGGTTACAATGTACCAGATTTGATTCTCAAAGAACTAACAATGAAAAGTTTTAGTTTGCATGAACACGGTATTTACGTAAATGATGTTGTGTGCATCAAATTCAGCATCGAAATATATACAGTACTCTTCAACATTTTTTTTCATCCGTTCGTCTACAAATCCCTTTGTGATATTTGTTTATCCAAATGCCCTTGATGTGTCTTTTATTACCTTGCCCTTTGGATGCTTGATGCCCATGAAGACTATTTATGCAAACTTATATGTTGTTATTTATTGTATAGGGATTTTGATATTATCATCTTTCCAGTAGGTTTTGGAAATGCTCATATGAAAAAAAACACAGACCAAATTCTTTATAAGCATGCCCAAAACCAGGTAACTGTCGTTGTTTTTTTCTATCATTTATTGTACATTTGCCTGTTTGAACGAAGACCTGTGGATGTTCAAACCCTTGTCCATGGATCTAAAGTTGATAGTTGTCTCAATGACAATCATACTTAATCTTTTTTTTTCATGATCAGGTATGCTTTCTTAGCACTTTTAATCAACAGAAATCCACACAGTCACAAGTTTGATAGCCCAAAGAAATAAATGAGTTGGAGAAATAAAGAAATGCATTTATACTTATAGATAAGACAAAAAATACGTCCAGGCTTATTTTATTGTGGAAGATGGAACACTGGATTTGGTAAAAATGTAAATACATTCCTAATCATCTGAAGAAAAATGTGTCGGTACTTTCTCTAACTAAAATGTTACAAAATCTCGCTATAAGCATTTTCATCTGTTCTTTTGCACCAAAATCTCTTATTTCTTATATAATTCTTGCCTAACTTTTTATGTCAATATTATAAAAAAAATCCCACATTATTAGATATTCCTTTGACTTTATTAATAGAAGATATTAAGCTTAAGATAATGTTTTAATTTTATCTATAAAGTATTTAAACCCTGTAACAGTATGATATATGTCAGATTTCATTATGATCAAATCCTCCTCTGAATTAATTTAAGCCGGTAAATAAAAGCAAGTTCCATTGAACTAAACGAAATATTCATCATTAGCTCGGAGGAAATCGGAAAGAAATGCTCTATTATACCGTGGTAATACAATTCCCCTTGTTAAAGTTCGGAACACATTTATTTGTTAATATAACTGATTTTCCTTCCATTCTTCTCTCCATGCAGTCAGTTTCCAAATTGTTCCGCTCACGGCATAGTTACCATAGAAATGAGAGATCAATGACGGAAAGGAACAAAAACAACTAATAACTTGAATTAGATCTTTTACTTAACATATCATTCGTCATTTCCCCTATTCTGATGTTGCTACTGAGCCCTCTGTAGCGTCATTGTGTGAACTTCCGGTATTTTAGAATGATCACGGCTGGCTTCCGGTGGTTGTCAGAGTCGAGGATATAATTTTCAAATAATATAAAGATCTTTGGCTTTTTACGCACAGGGGGTCTGAACTATATAGTAAATAGACATTGGTAAATATCTACCAGAATGTTACAATGTACCGCCTAGTATTATTTCTACGCACGAAACAAAATTGATGTTCTGAATTAACAGACAGGGGAATTTAGAGCTGAGATTTAAAATGCAATAAATTAACACAAACCATATATAGATCGGTATTCATATATGATCTGACATTTAGCAGATATTTTTTAAAACATACTTTGATTACTTCAATGGATTATTCAAATGTATTGGAATGTCTCACTTTCGTTTGCAAAATTTATATACATTTCATGCATGGAATGTAAATAATAACATTTAAAAAATATAGAGCATGATTCGGATATAATCAAGTAGCGGATAATTGTAAGTCTATACTCGTACCGAAATAATGCATTCTCAATGATAATATCCATATAAATTAAAAGATGATTTGTTTTATCTTTAATTTGTTTGAAGACACATTTCTCTTTTTATTGAGTTAAACTAATAATAGTCTGGCGTACCAAATCACAAGCCTGGTATCTTTGATGTGTTTTTATTTATGTTTGGCTCTTGTGGTCTTGGATGAAGCATGTAAACACGTTATGATGTTAATTTTGTCTGCATTTGAATTTCATTTGAGTTTAATTCCTGATAACTAATTAATTCATTTCTTTTTGCAATATTTGATAAATTTTCCAAATAATGTCAATTTATCTTAAATTTTTATTTACCCTTTACATAACTTTCGTTAATTGTTTATACTTTGTATAGTCAGAACTTCCTGCAGTTGTGGTTTTCATTTTTTGTTTTGTTCGGTTTTAATATGTTTTTCTTGTTTGGTTTTAATGTTTACAGTGTTTCTTCTTGTATTGTAACAAGGTTTCATTTCAAAAACTGCAAACATAATAAAAAGAATGTAATTTTTATCAGATATCTCAAGGAAATAAATCAATTTAGTCTGTTCCTGAAACATTTTTAATTAAGCTTAAACGCTAAATCTGCAGCACAGTAAAGTGTCTCTACCTATTAAGTCATGTTTTATACAGTAACAATGTTACATCAACACTTTACAAAGACTTCATCAGAATCGTTTGTCATCAATAAGAAGGCGTTATTACAATATTTTGATCATCATGAATTCTTTTTAGTGCCAATTTTTGTCAATAAATCACACGTCATGAGTGATTAGATACCGATTAATTCTCCCTAGTCGTCTGTCTTTACTACAGTCAACGCTCTCTGCCTTAAATGAACTGTTCAATGCACTCCATTGAGCTTCCAAAAATCTCATCATTATTCTTTTAGATATCTTTAATGCAATGTCATAAACCGCGTTGTGAATATAAATCGGGTTCATGGGGCATCTGATAGGATATAATTTTCTTTCATGCAAGTTTCCCTAAAGAAGAAATATCTCTTTAAATTGTCTGCCAGTGTTTTTTTCCCAAACAATTATGCACATTCCCCTTACTGTTTTATGTTACATTTGTTTTTATATGCAACGTATATTTGGATAAATTCTCTGCCACAGAGATTTTCCGTAGAACCCCAGAATATGTAAATTCCTTGATGTTAGTGTCGTGCCTTTTAACGAAGCGATTGATCATGTTTATTGGATAAAACCCATTTCGGTCTCAATAGTACTTCTGTATTATAAATTGCTGTCAATCGACATGCTGTTTCGTTAATAAAATGTTGTTACAACTTGACGTTTCTTTTCTTGCTTAATGTATTTAATGTCGTACAGTCTATGCTTGAGTCCAAATTGAATTTCAATCTTGGTATGTTAATTTCACTTGTTAATTTCACCTGAATTAATCCTACGGAATATGATTTCATCATTAGGTTTGATTTCAATAATGTTCATTTTCAGTTTGATACAATTTAGACGTTGGTTTTTATTTTTGTCATAAAAGAAAGACAAATTTCAGAATACAGTAGGTACATTTGTAATTCGTACAATTATAACGTTATCATTGTTTTTATATATATATAAGATGATCACTATGATATTCATATGACATCCTTGCACTTATCTCTCTACATTCCTTAATTCCATTCAATAAATCAATATTACTGAAACATAATTTCAAGGTTTTATATGAAAAATCGAAACTTTAAAAACACTATAGTTTGAGGTGTTATGTTCTTGTATTCGAGAAAAATGTATAACAAAAATACCGAACTCAAAGTCAAATTCAAAAAGTGGAAGTCCATAAAACTGACAAAATCAACCGCTATCAATAAACGGAACAAGTGAAATACAGCTGCCATATTTCTGACTTGGTACAGGCATTCTCCGAAGAAAATGGTGGGTTAAACCTGGTCATATAGCTAGCTAAACCTCCAACTTGTATGACAATTGTGTATAGTTCGAACAGACTTTCTGTCGGCGTGACCTTTATTTTTAGTTTATTTTGAAATACATAACTAATAAGAGTTAGTTGCGACCAAGTATGGGATATTCTGGAGTCCTGACGTCAGAGGGTTCTCTACAGGTTGTTACTTATTGGATCCGTTTAAGGTATAGCTAAAACCAAACAAATTTTCATTGCAGATCAGCTGTTTGTTTGTCAGTCGAATAGGAAATGTAACATTAATAGTACATATACAACGCAGTCACATCAACATGTTTTTATATTTTAAGTCTTTTTATGTGACATTTCTATACGACGAACGGCCGCTCAATCGAATAACTAAGAAGTAAACATACTAGAGCTAACACCACAAATTACATATACTTCGTCTGAAACTTACAAAAACAATATTAGATCTGCAAATTTGCGGTAGAAAAGTAGTCCTTCCTTCGGTTTGGTTTAAATATTTCGCATGCGATTGAAACATGGATTGTAGAGAGTACCACTCATTGAAAACAAGAGGGGATGGTGCTGGATAGGGGTAGAAATATGGCCATGCAACCGACCATTTATTGACACACAAAGTAGTTGTTGCCTTGTTTCTTTAAGTTCCCCCAACACGAAGTAACACATATAAGTAGGTATCTCATCAGATATTTATAATGAGAAATTTTTGTCATTTATAGGCTATAGAGTTGTTTCAAAATATATGTGTCATTTATTATTGTTGAATATTTGGGGGAGGGGTGGGGGGATAAAACTTCAAAGTGTCACTTAAGACACATTTGAATAACAAAAATCAAAATTTGGTTGAGCAATTTATATATTTAAATTCCAACCAAAGAGGCGAACAACTTCTCTTGAAGATAAAATGACGAAGCAGGAATAATTGAGAATAAAAAATGACATTATTGCGAAAAGAAATAACCTTTGCATCTTTCTCATTGCATTCATTTTATTCCCTAGAACGTAAAAGAATGAAGCAATTGGTAGAAATTTCTGTAGTTTCTGTATTTAAGCTGCATAATTAGTGCCCATAGAGTATTGCCTTTTTATAAATTTTAATCTCATTTCCAAACAATTTTCATGGGGAAATGAAAATATTTTATCAAATTGTCAATAATTGTATTTTGCCGTTAAAATCTAGTTGTTAAATACCCTAAAATACAATCGGATAAACTCTAGACTTGTCAATAACGGAAAGATAGAGGAAATGCGATTGCCGATGAATGGCGGAATTACTAATAGATAATTTCCCAGAATCATCCGAAAACGGATGGAATTAAGGAAATAGACGCTTTCCGTGTTTGCGGCTAAACCGTATGTAAATCAGTACACCCCGCAGTCACAGAGATCATCGATGTATCAAAACCACTGCTACCTATGTCAAACGGCAAAACCAACACTATAGTGTTCCGTTACTTTAATGGCACTGCAACAATTGTTAATTATTTAATCAATATTCAATAGAAATATAAAGAGGGGGTATAATGGAATATTATATAAGAATAATAGATAGAATAGAATGAACATGGTTTTATTGTCACCAGGTGTCACTACAAGGAGATCTAGTATTTTTGAAACAATGGTGGTTTTGTGTTACCTAATGGCTTTTCGCAGCTTCTAATTACAAGTATAAAGAAAATGTGGCCATTATAACTGTTAAACAAGTTCATATCACTGATTATTAGGAAAAGTTATTATATTATACATTTGTTGTTTGATATTGATACACTCTGATATCTTTATTAGGTAATTAATGAAATTCTAGATAAATTGAATTGGAGAGTGAAACGACGTTTGGTACTTTTTGTCGGGTCCATTTTGTATATACATTGTATATATATAATTCTATTTAACAAATGTTTAGTATAAATTACATTAGTAAGATCTCGAGAAAAAAACTAACCAAGTTATTAGCAGGTAGAAAAAAGTATATTTTATTTTTACGTCAAACGAAAAAGAATATGAAATTGACTTCAAGAGGATTTATGCAATATTTATCTAATGCAATGCTATACTGAGGACTGACTGTAACGCAACATTTCGAATTAAAGTTTACCTTTTAAACTGAGAATTAATGCTGACCTCTTATGATTTGTAACACACAAGTCTTTGAGTTGCTGACTCTCTGACGTAAACCAAATATTTCCTTTTATTCATATTAACAGATGCCTGTTTAAATATAGGTGTAATGAGTCCACCAATTTCAACGTTTTCCGAAAAAGAAAAAAGTGCATTAAATTCTATGTTTTATGGCTGGAGTTTTTGTGCATTTCGATCGGTATTAAGTGGATATTTAAAACATTAGCGGAGTACAAGGATGCTTTTAACGAAATATAGGAGTAGAATAATATGAGTGACAAATCCATTTATTTTCTAATGTCGGTATATTTACAAATCACTCTAAGCAGGAATGGAACTGAATTCACCGGAAGTCGCACTTCACAAACGACTAGTCAGACGTAATTTAACAAACAGAGATGTTTTTAGAATATATTGACGTTTAAATGTATCTGAGCAGTCCAATGAAAGACAAGTTCGATTTTTGGGAGGTTTTGCTATAAACATAAAGAGAATTGCGATAAAAGCTTAGACAATGGTAGAGTGTATTCAAAAGAAACACAAAACATAAAAGCGTGATTTTTAATGTTTATACATGTTGCCAGAAAAAAAAAGAAATTGGAAAGCGATAATAGATTTAATCAAAGAAGAGACAGACAAAGGTCTTAACGTAAACGTATAGTCGCAAGATAATAATTCTGCAATGCATGGGATTCAAGAAACCCGTCGTTTATAGGAATATGCTGTCCAAGGATTCGGGAAACAAAATAAAGTAGACATGAAGTCGTTATTTAAGCATTTAGGAATTGGAAACAAGACCAAAGGAACGGTTTTGAAACTAAGCAAATATTGATAACATTAAATTTGATTTTTTTATGATATGTGGAAAATTTTAGTATTTACAATAATTTTACTTCTCTCAACCTCAAAAATCTAAAAATACTGTCTGAAGAATTTTAAACTACTGTCATATCCTTTATTTTTTTCTTATAAATTTATAATATTTCATTCATTTTCATAGACGATTTGTTTATATATAAAAAATACATATCTGTTTGAAGAGTTATTTATGTTTTTTTTTGTGATCTTATTCTCAAAGTCATTTATATTTCGTTGTTGCTTACATAATTGTTAAACAAGAAATGCCGCTTATCACATCCACAAGTACCTATCAAGGCTGGCATATGGTCCTCGTGTTAACAATGAGCTCAAGATTACTGAACATCTTGTTGTGTTTATTGTTATCACAAATTAAAGGATACTTTATAAAATATTGAACAGGTTGTAAAGTACTATTGAAATAACAGTTTATAAAGTAAATGTTTATATCAATATCGACAACAAGTTAATATAAATCCACGATCACAAACAAACTGCAACATGCTCAACATCTCTTAATCAAACTTTATGTTGAGTTTTGTGTTCGTCAAGATCATTTTCAAATGCATTCTAAAAAGTTCGTTAAATTATTCTATCTAGATGGCTAACTTACAAGTCTGGCTGTTGACAAAAATACACAATGTTGATATTAGTAGACTATAAACACCTAAAGTCTCTGTTAATGACCAGCCGACAGAGAAAATATCTGAATTCATGGATTAACATTTAAGATCACATACAGAAAATCGGACCCCCTGCTACCTTAAACGATCCTCATAAAATTGGCATTGAACCCTGTCCAGGATTCAAACAGCAATTTTGATTTTTTGATCTTTTGATCACAAATGTGAGGACTGGAATCATACCAACAGAGGTTCTCCGTAAGCCTATTGACAAGAACCATCTTTCTTCCAACGTGATCACTTCGTGTACCCAGGTAGTTATACATCCTTGGATTTAAAGTTTTGAGGTTTGAGCGTTCCTGATGAATGAAAATCCAGACAAGTCTATTTATAAAGTGTTATTTTTTTTTTTCAATAGCTTCGCCAAAAAGACTTCGATAGTCTTTTCCCTTGCACTAATGAACTTTGGAAATATGAAAAGAAAAGGTAAGGCGAACAAAATAGTAATAAAATTTCACAGATTATACATAGTAATTGGACAAAAATTGAAAAACTTGAATACCCGTAACTATCCAGCATCTTTCCAAATCAAGCTCATCATCAGCAGTCTCGCGGGAACACCAGATGCCTGACATGCAATAAAAAATGCCACCTAATTTCTCCACTGCAGTAATATAATTATGCAATATATCTAAAACTACAAACACTGTGTATATCCTACATGTAGTGTGTCAGGACAGTCGGTTTTATAACGTACAAGTTGCCTGAAGGAGTTGAAATTATAGTTACTTAATAAGTTCTAAATTTATCAACGAAAAATACCGGTATAAGAAACTGCTGTTATAAATAAATCATGTCAGTGGGAAAGCGTAAATTTACTTCCGGGCCAATGATACCCTAAGAGACTAACAGAACCTTCACCAGAACCGCTAAAAACCAAACATTTGAAAGCAAAGGATGAAAACATACTTGAAGAGAATTATGATCTTAAGGACATAACGGTTTCGTATATTTGTAATCTCTTAATCTTGTACATATTTATATTCCATTGAATATATACCATTGCTTTTTTTTTTTTATCTAAGGTGGATACTAAAATACTGATATAAATGTGTACATTTGAGTTTCTCTAAATCTGAGTATGATATTTTGCTTTGATGATATTACAGTTTGTAAGATGTTTAAGATTCCGGACGGTTGATATTTTGGTTTGCACTACTATGTATTTAACATTAAACAAATGATACTGAAGAAGGTTGAGATGCGAAGTAACGGTGGTATTAATGCACCATATGCAGTTGATTATGATGTAAGAAGTTTTTTTATTCAAACAAGTTAAAGTTGGTTTGTACCTAGCACCAGGTAAAGCAGGAGACATTTTTACTCTTTAAGTTAAGATTTTTGTTTACTTCTTTTCGAATAGTTCCTTCAGTGCAATGCCCTAACTATCAGTTTTTTTAATGCAACAGTTAGCTTGAGTTTTCACAAGTTGCACTCGTTGAACAATGATATAGAGAGTTCAATTTTTGTAATTTATAAGGGTAATTAGAATGAGAAAATTAGCATCACTTTTATTGCATTGTTGCTTTTCACATAAACTGATTCATAACAAAAAGTCAGTGTTAAATATTTTAATTGAAAAATAGGATTATCCGAATGATTTCATTTCTATATATTGTTATGAAACTATTCCGTGGAGATTTTGCGACATTGCAATTAATTTTAATCAAATCTCAATAAGTCTAGTGGAATTATTAAATCTGCAGACACGGGATTCCATGGGAAAGTATAACGGTAAAAACATTCCCATGAAAAATCTTCAAAGTCATAACAATTATTCTATTGAAGCAAAGCACGCCCTTTTAGATATGGTCAAGAAGATCATGTTTGGTAGATTGATATCATCAAAGAATCCCAGCAGAAATATACAGGTGAAAACAGCAAGAAATTGATTCCAAAGAGGAAATCTTCTCTAAGCTGCATTAGTACGTATTGATTTCAATCAAAACACAAAGAAATCGATTTGACAAATTGAAGATGAGTCTATACTAGAACACGTGTCAAAATTTAAATATACATTTTGTATTGTTTGATAAAGGTAGCTATGGAATCAATAATGATACATTTTTGAATTGTTAATAAAGGAGCTTAGATCCGGTCGATGGAAGGATTAAAAGTTTATTTTGACATGGACATCCATTGTGTTGTAAATAAAACTTCTCTGATGTGGATATCCTTATATAGCGCCGAATCGATTTCAACACAAGTGCTTTTATTATTATCATCTATTTAACTATGGGAGATTGTGATATCAGCGTTACTGTAGTACACTTAAAAGTTCCTTGATGGAAATTTTATGGGTTTTGTTCAACAACTCTTTGGCAGAAATTGCTGAAACTGCTATTAAGTATCATTACCATTATTTTACCTGCAATCAAATGACAGGTAGATTTCGATTCTTTTATCGACAACCAATACACATTTATTTTAAGAACTACATTTTTGATTTTATCAAAGCCTTATTTACCAGGAAAGAAAGGGAAATGATTTGAAATTAACCCAATTCAGTCATTAGTTGCTATAATTTCCAGAACATTAATTCGTTTCGTAAAGTAGGAAATTCTATATTTCTTTGGATCTGTCGTTACTTCCGATCATTTACGTTCGGAACCATTATTTCTGGAGACAAAGTTTGACTACTTCCGGCCTTAGCTAATGCACTTTATTTTTATGTTTCACAGTATCAACCTAACGATAATTTTTATGATTCTTGTGAAAAGCACATTAAATCTTTACATTTTTCGATTTTCTTTTGCGACTTTGAAATAATTAAAAAGATATAAAACATGGGAGGATTTTATCAGTTAACGTCTGTATATCATTCTTCGAATACACTGAATATAAAGAATAACAGTAAAGTTTTCCCTAATACACTGCCTATACTTTACAAATATAATAACAGTAAAAATTGCATACTATGAAACGGTTGCTACCTGATGAGCACTCGAAGATGTTTAGGACATTTTTGTTTTATTTATCATCATACTTCTCGGTAATCACATATACAAATTTTCGGGAAATTGTATGTTCCTCAGATACAAATCTATTGGAAATCGTTTGCTTTTAAATGATGTTTCCCGAAAAATTTCGAAAAGGAACGAAAACCGGAAAGGATTTTATCGACCGACATGTTTTGGCCACCATGTTGTTGAATGTCTTTAAGAACGGTATATGATCAAAATCGACTATTCTACCATTTATGTTCCGGAAAGAGGATATAAAAAATAACAGTAAAGTTCTCTCTAATACACTGCATATTAAGAATAACCGAAAGGTCCCACCAATAAACAGCATATAAAGAACGACAGTACACCTTGACTACAAAGAATAACAGTAAAGTTCTCTATAATACACTGCATATAAAGAGTAACAGTTCATTTCTCCCATAATACACTGCATATAAAGAATAACAGTAAAGTTCTCTATAATACACTGCATATAAAGAGTAACAGTTCATTTCTCCCATAATACACTGCATATAACGAGTAACAGTTCATTTCTCCCATAATACACTGCATATAAAGAGTAACAGTTCATTTCTCCCATAATACACTGCATATAAAGAATAACAGTAAAGTTCTCTATAATACACTGCATATAAAGAGTAACAGTTCATTTCTCCCATAATACACTGCATATAAAGAGTAACAGTTCATTTCTCCCATAATACACTGCATATTAAGAGTAACAGTTCATTTCTCCCATAATACACTGCATATAAAGAGTAACAGTTCATTTCTCCCATAATACACTGCATATAAAGAGTAACAGTTCATTTCTCCCATAACACACTGCATATAAAGAATAACAGTAAAGTTCTGTATAATACACTGCATATAAAGAGTAACAGTTCATTTCTCCCATAATACACTGCATATAAAGAATAACAGTAAAGTTCTCCATAATACACTGCATATAAAGTGTAACAGTTCAGTTCTCCCATAATACACTGCATATAAAGAATAACAGTAAAGTTCTCTATAATACACTGCATATAAAGAGTAACAGTTCATTTCTCCCATAATACACTGCATATAAAGAATAACAGTAAAGTTCTCTATAATACACTGCATATAAAGAGTAACAGTTCATTTCTCCCATAATACACTGCATATAACGAGTAACAGTTCATTTCTCCCATAATACACTGCATATAAAGAGTAACAGTTCATTTCTCCCATAATACACTGCATATAAAGAATAACAGTAAAGTTCTCTATAATACACTGCATATAAAGAGTAACAGTTCATTTCTCCCATAATACACTGCATATAAAGAATAACAGTAAAGTTCTCTATAATACACTGCATATAAAGAGTAACAGTTCATTTCTCCCATAATACACTGCATATAACGAGTAACAGTTCATTTCTCCCATAATACACTGCATATAAAGAGTAACAGTTCATTTCTCCCATAATACACTGCATATAAAGAATAACAGTAAAGTTCTCTATAATACACTGCATATAAAGAGTAACAGTTCATTTCTCCCATAATACACTGCATATAAAGAGTAACAGTTCATTTCTCCCATAATACACTGCATATTAAGAGTAACAGTTCATTTCTCCCATAATACACTGCATATAAAGAGTAACAGTTCATTTCTCCCATAATACACTGCATATAAAGAGTAACAGTTCATTTCTCCCATAACACACTGCATATAAAGAATAACAGTAAAGTTCTGTATAATACACTGCATATAAAGAGTAACAGTTCATTTCTCCCATAATACACTGCATATAAAGAATAACAGTAAAGTTCTCCATAATACACTGCATATAAAGTGTAACAGTTCAGTTCTCCCATAATACACTGCATATAAAGAATAACAGTAAAGTTCTCTATAATGCCGTGACTGCATATAAAGAGTAACAGTTCAGTTCTCCCATAATACACTGCATATAAAGAGTAACAGTAAAGTTCTCTATAATGCCGTGACTGCATATAAAGAGTAACAGTTCAGTTCTCCCATAATACACTGCATATAAAGAGTAACAGTTCAGTTCTCCCATAATACACTGCATATAAAGAGTAACAGTTCATTTCTCCCATAATACACTGCATATAAAGAGTAACAGTTCATTTCTCCCATAATACACTGCATATAAAGAGTAACAGTTCAGTTCTCCCATAATACACTGCATATAACGAGTAACAGTTCATTTCTCCCATAATACACTGCATATAAAGAGTAACAGTTCATTTCTCCCATAATACACTGCATAAAAAGAGTAACAGTTCATTTCTCCCATAATACACTGCATATAAAGAGTAACAGTTCATTTCTCCCATAATACACTGCATATAAAGAGTAACTGTTACAGTTCAGTTCTCCCACAATACACTGCATATACAGAGTAACAGTTCAGTTCTCCCATAATACACTGCATATAAAGAGTAACAGTTCAGTTCTCCCATAATACACTGCATATAAAGTGTAACAGTTCAGTTCTCCCATAATACACTGCCTATTAAGAGTAACAGTTCAGTTCTCCCATAATACACTGCATATAAAGTGTAACAGTTCAGTTCTCCCTAATGCATTGAATATAAAGAATAACAGTAAAATTCTCCCTTATACGCTGCATGTAAAGAATAACAGTAAAGTTCTCCCTTATACGCTGCATGTAAAGAATAACAGTAAAGTTCTCCCTTATACGCTGCATGTAAAGAATAACAGTAAAGTTCTCCCTTATACGCTGCATGTAAAGAATAACAGTAAAGTTCTCCCTTATACGCTGCATGTAAAGAATAACAGTAAAGTTCTCCCTTATACGCTGCATGTAAAGAATAACAGTAAAGTTCTCCCTTGTGCACTGATAAAGAATGACAATAAAGTTCTCCCTAATACACTGCATACCTAATACGCTACATATAAAGCGTAATTGTTCAGTTCTCCCTAAATCACTACATATTAAAAAAAACAGTTTTCTCATTTACTGCATGCAAGTCACAACATATATTCTCATATATAACATGTTCCATGTAAAACTACCCATTGTTGTAGTGGTGTATCAAATATCATTGAATCACTGGTTGGTGGTGGTCGGGCAAATGTAGCAATGGTCGTCCTCACTCTAAAACTATGTTTCTGCTCTAACCCCTTTTCATGTTAACATTTTTTTTTCAAAACGAGTTAAAAAACTACAGTCAAAGGTACTGCTTTTAAGTTATCTTACACGCTAAAAAGGGCATACAATTGAATAGGGAAATAACTCTTTTTTCATTGAAAAGACAAAATTAGGAAGAATAAAAAAAAAAAATTCACTGCTTGTAAATCATATACACGAAGACAAGTTCCCGAACTTACTGCATGCAAATTAATGTCATGATCTAGTTCCCTGTAACACTGGGTTTTGCAGCATACATGATTGTGACTACCCCTGAATTTAATAGAAATTACCACGAGGAACATTTTGATTTAGGTATCAAAATATGTTGATGTTTGTCTGGTATAACGGCATTTAAATAGCTTTAAGAAACATTGTTTTAGATATAAAAGTGAACATAGATACCACAGCTCCTTAATTTTCAAATAAAAGAAAGGAGTAGACCCGTTAAGACCCCTTTCTGCCCCCAAAATAAAGCACTTTTTAAAATTTGTTAAAAATGTAAGCTTTTAGCTATTAATTGGAAAGTAGAATACATGTGTTACATAACTATGGGCTGTTTTTGACAATACAATACACATGCATCAGGTACTAGCATCATTTATTCATGCAAAATACTAAATTCGTCACAATTTAGCATTTGAGTTAAAGTTCTCTTTTGACGGATTTGTCTAAAATGGAAGTGGCCGCGCTTGTGTTCTGTCTTAATATTTAAATATATGTTGTATTTGATGATAATACATAACATATATAAAGGTTGAGACTTAACACGAATGCGGCCACTTACATTTTAGACAAAAACATTTGAAAAGTGACATTTTATGGCATATTTTATAGATTTTTCATATTTAAGCTTGAATTTGAGCGTCTCTAATGACCAAACTAGTTCAAATCTTATACATAAACTATTTGAGTCGATTGATATAGACACTTAAGTGTTTAAAAAATGTCAAATATATTTCTCAAGATGTACTCCAAGTTTTAGGCCAAAATTAGCCCTTACCGGACATTCTCCCTTAAATCTTCTTGTAATATGCCTTCTTCTCGGTTGAGTGATGAACGAAATACGTGTAGGCTTAACAAAAATGACCATGCGTTTGGTCTCATTCCGGATACAAGATTCACAGAAAAGACAATAGTTCTTCCGTTAATTTCAAAGTCAAATTATTTCATTTTCTAGGTCATCAAAAAATAAGATTGAACACCCTCTGCTCTAATAAAATGATTAAGCAAGTTCTTTGAAGTCAGAAAATAGAACATAAAGTTTTATTGAGGGTCAGAATCCGTATCTTGGTGAATGCAGGTGAAAAATAAAAATATGCTAAAATAGGTGCGATGTACACGTGTTCAATTTTTTTTATTAAAGGTATCAATTTCCATGTAAGATATTTTGTCTCATTTTACACATTTTAATGTTTTACCTAATATGTGATTAAAACGTAACTGAAATAAGGCTCACAATGATACAAATAGTTACTCGGTTCGACACGCGTTTAATATGCCTTGCTTTCAGCAATTATTTTGCCATAAACTTAAAAACCGTAACGAAACAACACACTTTAACATCTTCCCCTGCCATTTATCTTCATTTTTAAACATTATCCCAATTTAAAATTGACTTTATTCAATTTTGAAATTATTTAACAATTTATGCCTAAAATGCTTTATAAGTGTGGTTACAGATCGTTAAAAACATTTAATAAATATCTTGTGTAATTTGAGATGTTTCTGTCGAATGATTTTGTATTAATACGTAGCACAACGGCACGCGCAAATCTTAAACTGAACAATTCTCTTTCATGTGAACTTATTTCATATATCACCGTCAAAGTGACATTTGAATCATTTTATTTCTGCAAAATCACAACAAGCAATTATTAACCACGTTTGCTGTTTCGCTGGAAAGGTTTCGTATAATGTAAGAAAACAATGATCGTCGCTTTCCAATAATTCATAATCAACGTAATTATGACGTTTTAATTAGGGCTCCTTACGTTCATTGGGAAGTTATAGCGAAGTGCAAAAGGTTGACATACGTTTTCCATCACTTTCCTTGCATCTAAAGTTGCAATGATGATGAATCTATGGTTATAAAGAACTTCAAGGGAAACTGGCCCCGGTGAACCTATTGTTAGTTCACATCCATTTACTGTTTTGATTTTGTGTAAAATATATATGCGTTCATCAAGAGTTTATATTCGCATCAAAACTGCACTGAATATTAATCTTCTTTCATTCAAATCATTTATTTTCAGAAAAATCTGAAAAAAAATATCTTCAATTGATTTGAAATTAACCGATGATTTTATATTGTACATACTTGTATATGCAATATTTTTTCATCGCATTGCTTGTTTTTGAAATAAAAAATAAAAGAAAAATAAAAAAAAGTGTGAAAATATAGGGATAAAAAAATATTGGTAAATATAGCAAAGATATTTCTAAAATAGTCCTGAAATATTTTTATATTTATGATTTATTCCAGTTCAGAATATAAATATATATTATCAAAGTAACATTTAAGAATTTTACTGTGAATCCTGTTTGACTTATTCAATATGTTTAGCGTATGTTTTTTTCTGTATAAAGGTTATTCGTTTTAATCATCGTCAGAACAAGATGGAGTACTACAAATGAATCCGGAAACAACAAAGTCTTTTCTATCGATAAATGTATCCACGCGCTCAGAAATGAAGTGAGTCAAAATATTTAACGCTGAGATGACAGAAAGATCGAAATAATTGTAATTTACTATACAGTCATTTGAAAAATTGTAGAAATACGAAACTACTTTCCGGAAAAGCCCGCATCACGTGATCAATATAGACCGATATTACAGTAAAGATTGAGGTGGTAATTGCGTGTACAATGACATTTTGATGCCTACAATTATACAAACAACTACGGAATACAAAATATTTATCACATATGAACATAAAACCTTCCTGTCAAGAAAGAATATAATGTAAACAGTTTCCGATAATTGTTTATCAAATAGAGCTTGCGCCTGTAATTTTCTAATATTAATTTGCCTTTCGAGAAACAATGGTTATATCAAATTTTTGGAAACAATTTTAAAATAATTGTTAGTTTTGCTATAGCAGCTCATAAATTATGCCAAATTCATCACCAATAGATGTTTTGTTTCATAGATTTATGTTAACAATGAGAGGACTTGCGTAGTCTGCAAGCAAGCAAGCTTATAACATTATTTCTTTCACAATTCTTAGTTACATCATATCGCCTTATTGTTGCATTATCGTAGTTTAACTTAGTTGGGCTACACTTCCCAGTATAGAACTTTTCTATGGTGTATGCATGATTGATAAATGACTGCTTTTAGGGGTGACTTGATTTTTTCTCGAACTTGCTGTCGTTCAAAAATCATTCATACGTGTGTGTAGGCAAAAATGGACAATTGTGAAGTTATTACTTTGAGTGGTGAATTTTCTCAATAATCAATATATTTGGTATATGATTGCCCAAGATAGATAAATTATATCAAACCAATCGCATTTCTTCGGACAAATTACCTACTCATTGGTCATCGTTTATATCACTAGAATAACCTTGTCATTCATTCAGTGAGCAGATTGATCAACATGAACGCCCAACTCTGAAAAAAAAATTAACAAGTTTTAGTTGTTTCTTTCATTCATTCTTCCTAACTTCCTTCCCTTTATATCACGTTAATGCTTCCATCAACACAAAACTAAATAGTTACGGCAGAGTATCAGGAGACAGAATTTTTTGTTAGGTAATGTTGAATCAACTACAATTTACCTAAACTTATGTTAAACCCCTTACATTGTATCAAATTTATATAGAGAAGTTAAATGGTAAATAAAATCAAATTGTAATTATTTAACTAGCGGTACCTGTTTTATTTACTTACAAATATTAGCCCGTCAAATATTAACTAACTTTGAAAGAAAAAGGAAATATTTGTTTCATCTCTACCTACCTTCGATTACCTTTCCCATCGGAAATATGTCGGGTTTATTTGAAACTGGAGTAACTAAATAAAGAGGAGGTTCCGTATATTGAAAGGAAATCTGTCTACTTCAAAAGGAAAAGGTTATATTTATTTTCTTATTGACTGCCTTGATAATTAACTAACAAAAATCTTTTCAAGGTTTAAAAAACCCCGTTACGAATTCTTATTTGTACATTTGAATTGGAATTACCGCATGGTATTCGCATTTGGATAGTTTAATTGTTTAATTACATAAATTATATTTTGATCACACCAGTGGTAAATGTAATCTTGACACATTTTGTATCGAACTAAAACATCTTTCGTTTCGTATGAATAAAAAGTGATTTTTGGTATACATATATGTATTATATGTAGATGCAACAGATAGCCAACAATGCAACAATGCAATAAAGCAAATATAAAACATATATACAATAATGAACACTTTTGGTCTGCATCATGTCGATATTTCTATTTTGGCGTTGCACAAGTCCGTGTTTTTCTCATAATGTTCACGACGTCTTTAGAAGCACTCCATCCATTGGATGTGTACTGATTGAAATTTAAGTCTGTTTTTTTTTGTGTTTTTTTTGTTATTGTTTTTGTATGCTAAATGGAGATCTGATGAGTCAACCCTTTTCCAACTGATTCTACAGTTTGTTCTCATGTTGTGCTGTTACACGACTGTCACAGGTTATGGGAGGATTGAACGCTCGCAAACATGTTTAACATCGCCACATTATGTATGTACCTGTCCCAAATCAAGAGCCTATAATAAAGTGGTTCTCGTTGGTTTCATAAAAGTTTGTTTTCGTTTATTGTTTTTAGTATAAAACAGTACTTTTGTTTTAACTTTTAAATTGTTTCACATTTTGTCATGCTGGAGTCTTTTATAGCTTACTATACGGTATGTTATTTGCTCATAGTTGAAGGCGGACAGTGCCTGTAGTTGTTTACATTGTCGTTCTTTTTATCTCTGGTATATATTTGTCTCATAGGCAATCATATCAAATGTCCATACTTTGTATGCCAATTGTGTCAATGAGTGAAATAATTTGACACAATTGCATCTGATTAGGCGTTGATAATAATAATACTTTATTCCGTACGCAAATACAGCTCATAGGATTAAACAGATACACAAATTATACAATTTACATATACATATACAGCATTAATGTCATAAACAGTTTCTAACATATAGCGGAGTTTGGCATACAATTTACATTGGTAATAAAGGTACATAACAAAAATCAAGTGTTGCGAATTTTCTCTGCCTCATAAAGGTATTTACCCAGATAATTTAACTCCTTAATATTTCTTACGGATAATAACTGAACTAGTTTGAAAGTAGATGGGTTTCTATAATAATATATCTTAATATATTTACTTCTGACATTTACATTTACATTAAAGATTGCATATTTTGGCGTTAATATTGATTCACTTATAGGGTCTTTGCATCGGCACTAAACACATTTATTTAAAAACCAGTTGTTGGCATGACACGGGTTATGTTCTTCTCATATATGTTATGATGGTATGATACTAAACCCCTAACGGGAAGGATTGTGCCTGATATTCATATGATGAAGACATAATCTTTCAATCAGTTTAATTGAAGTCTGGAGCTGGCATGTCAGTTAACTGCTAGTAGTCTGTTGTTATTTATGTATTATTGTCATTTTGTTTATTTTCTTTGGTTACATCTTCTGACATCAGACTCGGACTTCTCTTGAACTGAATTTTAATGTGCGTATTGTTATGCGTTTACTTTTCTACATTGGCTAGATGTATAGGGGGAGGGTTGAGATCTCATAAACATGTTTAACCCCGCCGCATTTTTGCGCCTGTCCCAAGTCAGGAGCCTCTAGCCTTTGTCAGTCTTGTATTATTTTTAATTTTAGTTTCTTGTGTACACTTTGGAGTTTAGTATGGCGTTCATTATCACTGAACTAGTATATATATTTGTTTAGGGGCCAGCTGAAGGACGCCTCCGGGTGCGGGAATTTCTCGCTGCATTGAAGACCTGTTGGTGACCTTCTGCTGTTGTCTGTTCTATGGTCTGGTTGTTGTCTCTTTGACACATTCCCCATTTCCATTCTCAATTTTACATATTACCAGATAATACCACCAACTTGAGCCTGTAAGAGATATTATATAAACAGTTTAAACAATTAGCATTGGATTTAATCTTCGGTACTCTTATTCTAAATCAGCCTTTTTATTAATTCAAAATTATCTAAATAGAAATTCGTGACCTTTCATTAACCTTGCTATCTCATAAAGCAATTGCTGTAATCTCCATGTCGATTAATAAATCTCATAAAATCAAATGAATTTAAATTTAAACTAAAAAACCTTAAAACATTGTTCCATCGCAGATGTGTGTAATATTTCTACCTTATTTACATTCAAAAGTTTGATTATCATTCAGTCTCGCTATAGGTCATTTTCGCTTTCCTTTAAACACGTGTTATTTCATCATTGAGCACGTGTCTCATGATGGGACGTCTTTTGAATTTATTTTATTGACTTCCCAAATTTCTAATTCAGTACGCCCTTTTTGTAAAAGGATAAGACAATGGTTATCTGCTTGTTAACGCATCTTCTTTTCCATTAAGTTTTAACTGACAATTTTCCATTTTTGATCCACGCTAATTTCGGCAATGACAATGTCGTTGACGTCTGCCTCATTTTGTCGCGTGCAAAGGTCACGTGTGATTGCCTCAATCGGCAAATATTTTAACGAAACTAAATCATTAAGTAAGCACTGTTTTATCTGCAAGCATTGAGCAAAGAACTAGCACGCTTCAGCCAATTTACATTGTTTCAGCACTTGACATAATACTCATTCAAAAAGATAAAAAGAAGTCTCTAGTTTCATATTTAATTGGTATAACATGCCTAAAAGAGAAATTTCCAGTAACCTAATTAAGCTGGACGATAGCTGACCGTTGGCAATTATTACCCACATCAGAATTTTCTATAGTACCATCATCAAATGCATGTTTATATAGTAACATTCAATCATATCATTATTTCAAGTTCGTTAATTTTATCTGGTTATAAAGTATGCATAAAACTGACAACCAGATCTAAAATTAAACGTGTCACTATTGTGTACTTAGTTCTTTCTTCTTTTTTGTTTGATATCGTATTCTTATGTGATCTGAAAGTTTCCCGGAAAATTAATTTAATATTCTTGGCCGTTGGGTGGTAAGCAACCACAGATCAATCATGCCAATTTTCAAAATTTGATTTCAATGTAAAATTATGCTGTTATTGAAGAAGGTGTGTAAATCACCATAAATAACCAAGAAATTTCAGTTGTAAACAATGATTTATCAAGGCACGACGTGCATGTTCTTCGCCGAAAATATATATTACCAATAATCCCTGAATAATAATTCAAAAGAGCCAAAAAATAAAAAAATAAATAAAAGGTTAAAACTAATGTGTACTATCGGTTTTTGAATTAGAAATAAATCAAGACATAGCAAAACATTAATTTGTGATCTATTATATCTACCTTTTTCGTGTTGTTTTGTTGACTGGTGTTATCGTTAATTGTTGTTTTTTTTATAGTTTTTTCTTATGCCATGATGTTGTCTGTCTGAAAGTCTCTTTGATTTATGTCTTTTGTTAAGCCTTTTGTATCTTCTTGCATTTTATCTAAAACGTGATTTTTAACACATGTTCTTGGCTTTTACATTCCCCAAAAAAATCTGGATCCGCAGCCTGAAGACGGATATAGAGTAACAAACTTGCGTTCATGCAATGATTTAAAACATACAATATTTATTAGGTAATGACTTACCACGGGTATTTTAGAAATTATGGAATCCATGCAGAAAAGGTTGTAGGGGTCCGAGCCCATATGAGGTTGTTCTTGTTGAATGATATAACTACATTTTTGTTGAATGATATAACTACATTTTTGTTGAATGAAATAACTACATTTTTGTTGAATGAAATAAATACATTTTTGCCAGAAGAGGTATACTAATCATTTAAATTTAAATAGTACATCAAATTCAAATTGATGAAAGTTAAACTTAAAGTTTTGAAATTTTACAAATAGCAACACTGAAAACTAAAGCAAAAGCAGCACAAAACCGATAACATGATTGACAAACTACGGTGGTCCGAAAGAATAAGAATACAAGTTGATTGTACGTGTAAAACTGTCATTATCAATGTGCTGTATTTGAATGAATATGATAATTTGATATTGGGATGTTTTGATATGATAATTTGTCATTTATCTTTTTGACAAAACTTTTGTATAATTTAAGGTATTTAATGCCATCACCTTAGAAAACTAATACCTGTGGACAATTCAAAATTTTGTCGGCTTTGACTAAAAATTAAAAAATACTTAAAATAATTGATGCGATATTCCCAGTTGACACGATATTCCAGAGCATATGTTTCCAATCATGTTTTCCCTGATAGAGGTGGATGTTGCTTGCAAGAAAGCTATTTGACCAAGGTGACCTTGTGGTAATGTTGAAGCCATCACTTCGAAAGTTTTACGGACTCAAGCCTGATTTGGTTGACCGTTATCGAATGCCTACGTAACATCTGACCATAGATAATTATGTTCCAATCATCGTAGCCACAATCCCGTCCTCTTTTCCTGGTGTTCATTGGAGTTTGTGTTTTTCATAGTTTTCTACATATAGTGTTCGTTGAATGTTGTTTGCTTTTCGTTTTTCCCCTATGGTATTGTCGGGTTTTCTGCAACTTGAAATCTATTGTCGGGTTTTCTGCAACTTGAAATTTTAAAAGCATGCATGATTTCATGTCAACACAATTGCTTATATATTTATTGTATGTCTGGCATGGTCAAGATGAATCTTTTACTAAAATTGATTTTGTCACAGACCAGTCGTTTTTCTTCTGCTTAATACAAAATCGTCAATTTTTATTAAACAATTATAAGGCTTCAATATGTTTTGTGTTGCGACGACTTTCAAAGATCATCACTGAATGACAACAATATTTTGTTTACGAAATTGATATCTTTATTGCCATTCTGTTACAATTTTGACAAAATTGGGGTCAAAGGTTATGAGAAATATTAAAAAATCGCCATAAATCTCTGAACGGCGTGCAAGCATTCTTGCGTGATTCTGATAGAAATAAAATAATTATATTCACAATAAATTTATCCTAATAAAGAAGACAGGTCAATGAGATTTCATGTTTAACTGGAAACGTAAATTTCTTGGTTACCCAAAAGACAAATTGCTGTTGAAAAGCTTCAATTACCAGATTTTATTCCTTTTCTTAAGATTTTAAGAAGAATTAACGGATTTTATAGTTGGACCGCTTTTCAGCTAATTGTTTTACGTTTCTAGAAAGTACTTCTGAGCTATGTTAAGAACAGAAACTATCTGCAAGACCAAATTGTATCAATCCAGATCATTTATATCAATTGATAAAATTATTTTCATCACGACAGATTTGAAAGAATTGCTTCAGCTGATGACAGCGTAATCTTTTGTATCGTTCAATTCACGTCTGCGTTTTGCAAATCTTTGTCACGAAAATGTTTGTACATTTATTAATAAACAATTTGTCTCAAAGAATACGTGTATTGTTTATTTCTTGCATTAGGTAGCTAAAATAATTCATCTGTCATGAAGAACAGAATTGGGAAGTTTTTATGTCTGTACAGCTTCTGAGCTAAAAACTATTTTGTTTAATATTTTCTATAAACGGGGGCTTGTCAACAAGTAGATTGTAGTAAAAAAACACTCTATTAGGAGATTCATTTATCTTTCTATTTTGCCATGACGCAAAGACTGTTTTCTCGATTTCTTCAACAGATTAGTTTCTTAATATATGATCTTCGTTAAATATAATACAGTAACTATAGAATTTTGATTGTGAAAAAAACACCGATTAATAAAGGTTTAAATCGGTTATCAATGTTTTTATATATTTGTGGTAACGAAATTATTCACTGATTTCGCTCCCTGAAATATAAGTTTGGATGAAACTATATACTATAAAGATAGAAAAAGCGACACAAAAAGTGGAAAATTTACAATTTGGAATGACGATTTATTAAGAGACTAAGTTTTCAGATCAAGAAAAATGACAAGTTTGCTGTACAGGTTGAAAAGTCAATTTTCCGTTTTCGAAGGGTGTATTTTTCCAATAACATTACAGAAGAGTTTATTTTTCGGAGCTAAAATATAAAAAAAATCTAGGGTTGGATGTGATTAAATGAACTCATGGAATGATATTAAGATGTTTTGTATTTGGACATTAACTTTGAAAAATAGGACTAAATCTGATATTACAGAAGCAAAATGAGTTCCTACAACTTGCCGATAATTTTTTTTTGCCAAATGTTAGTGACTAGAAAGTAATGATTTATCAATCTCTTCTCAACTCAAAAAATTATATCAAGATAATCTATAATTATCTATATTTTACAAAAATGGGAGTTTAATGGTTTCAATAAATGTTTCTGATTTCTCGAAGGAATATTTGACTTGGGAATCCATGCAGTTGTATAGCAATAGACTACTTTGTCGCTAAGACGTTCAGAGTAGAAGAACACACTATTACAGATTGTTTAGCAAACTATTGTGATAAAAGCCCCAAAGCGCCTGAAATGAAAAGCCAAACCCGAGTACAGTCAACCAAGCCCGATGGAATTCAGCACAGTAAAATTAACTCAGTTTATGAACACTCCATATTATTTATTGCATTTTACATCAGCATTTTTGGATACTACTACTAGTAATCTTCCTAATATACAGTTGTAGGAGAACTATTAACAAGAATATATTCGAATGTCTACATATTTCACAGTTAAATATATTGAGAAACACATGACGATTTTTTTTTACATTTTATATGAATTGTTGGCACTTTATCTTATTGGTGGAGAATTTTTTTTTATCTCTGATCAGGAAATCCCTTTGTCTCATGTCTTTCTCGATGTTGATATCTTCTGTTTTTACAAAATTGTGTCATGTTCTAAATTGGAATGTTTCACCACTTCAGGTTTGATATCACAGTCGAACGTAGCAATATCAATTTAATACTACACTTTACTAGGATTTTAATACTATGATACGATATAACATGTCTTTAATATTATCAAAATAAACAACTGCATGGCTTAGAGTGGTAAAGTCTGATATATACCAGCTAATGCATGGCTTAGGGTGGTAAAGTCTGAAATATACCAGCTAATGCATGGCTTAGGGTAGTAAGGTCTGAAATATACAGTGGAGATCACTTATAACCTCTCATCAAATCTGTCAGAATCTGTCAGGAGAACTGTCATCCTGACACCTTTTAGACAGTTTTAGCTAAAACAGTTCTAACCTAGAACTGATTTGGTCAGTTCTACCTAGAACTGATTTAGACAGTTCTACCTAGAACTGATCCTGACAGTTCTACCCTAGAACATTTTTAGACAGTTCTACCTAGAACTGACCAAATCTTTGGTCAGTTCTACGACTAGAACAGTTCTACGGCTAGAACAGTTCTACGACTAGAACAGTTCTACGATTAGAACTGATTTGGTCAGTTCTACGGCTAGAATTGATTTAGTCAGTTCTATCCATATATATATTATATAATATTCGCTGTATCAAATACATTGAAATTCTGTTAACTTTGACAGGAGGCATTTTGCGTGTGGCTTTATCAACGATAATAATAACACTGAATGGTGACCAGTGAGATGCCCTAACTGCAGTGACGTCATTTAGAACTGTTCTACAATCCTGACAGGTTTGGTCAGTTCTACGGCTAGAACTGATTTGGTCAGTTCTGCTGACAGTTCTACGACTAGAACTGATTTGGACAGTTCTACCTAGAACAGTTTTAGACAGTTCTACCCAAGAACTGATCCTGACAGTTCTACCTAGAACTGATTTGGTCAGTTCTACCTAGAACTGATTCTGACAGTTCTACTTAGAACAGTTCTAGGGTAGAACTGTTCTAGGTAGAACTGTTCTAGGACAGTTTAGAACAGTTCTATGACATATTATTCTGACAGTTCTAATGAGAGGTTAGAAGTGATCTCCACTGTACCAGCTACTGCATGGCTTAGGGTGGTAAAGTCTGAAATATACCAGCTACTGCATGGCTTAGGGTGATAAAGTCTGATATATTCCAGCTACTGCAGGGCTTAGGGTGGTAAAGTCTGAAATATACCAGCTACTGCATGGCTTAGGGTGGTAAAGTCTGATACATTCCAGCTACTGCACAGCTTAGGGTGGTAAAGTCTGAAATATACCAGCTACTGCATGGCTTAGGGTGGTAAAGTCTGATGTATACCAGCTACTGCATGACTTAGGGTGGTAAAGTCTGACATATACCAGCTACTGCATGGCTTAGGGTAGTAAAGTCTGAAATATAACAGCTACTGCATGGCTTAGGGTGGTAAAGTCTGAAATATAACAGCTAGTTGTGCAATTATAAGAGAAAAATCAACAAAAATTAACCACTTAAGTTAAAAATGTGTCATGCCAATTGTAATTTTCTAATTCTTTAGTTGTTTACTTTACCGATCTTGACCTAGTTGCTTTTTTTTGTTCCTGACTCCCATAATGATTCTCTCTGCATTTAAATACAGAAAGCTTTTCCCAGACGTTTGTTAATTAAAATCCAAACTATACAATTATTGCCCGACTAGTTATATAATTCAAGATATAATGACTTGATAGTTGGTATGCTGGCGGAATAAATCGTGAAGTATATTTGTTGACAATTATCCCACTTAGATTACCTTTAATTACACAAACTCATAAAGTGTCAATTTCTTTACCAATTTTCCCATCTCGCCGTCTGAATAATGGCAGCTAAACGTGATCTTTGTCATTATTAGTTGATCAACAAAGAACACTGTAAAAAACGATATCTTCACTGCTTAAATTGTTACAGAAATTACCCCTTTATCGATGATCAAATTGAAAACTAAATGTCTTAGAAATGGATTTAACTTGTATCATGTATTATTACTGTGTACGTCGTCAAGGCAACGCCTCGTGCGCCGGAAGTTGATTGAGAGCATGTCATATCAGTTATGTTGTTCATTCATTTACGTTCGCAGTCATTCGAGCGAAAATTGTAGATAGGACTTCCGATGACTATTTGTGCTTTTATAAGTCAAATATCGACAAGCAATGATTAGGAGCCAATATCCTTTCATTTTTTCGTCGGAAGGAAAACACAGGCGCTATTTCCCTCCGGCTAATTGGTATTTACCGCCTGATTCTGGAGGAAATATCTAATACATACTTTCCTGTCAGACGATTTCAAAGCCATTACTTTTCTTACAATAGTGTTTAACTGTATTAATATGTGTTGTCATGGATTGACAATCATCTTGCAACAAGAACATTTGTTATTAAATTGTGATTGCATTAAAGCAGTATACTAGTATCTAAGAGTTAAATATTAGAATTAAAATTATATACATTTATCAGTACACAAGTATTGCTTTTGGGGTTTGTTTGTTTTGTCAGTTTTAAATTGTTTAACAAAAATGAAAAGAAACCAAGGGGCAATCGAAATCTGTAAGTCAAAACAGTCAGACAACACCATGATCTAAGTCAAAGAAACAGTCAGACAACACCATGATTATAAGTAAAATAAACAGTCAGACAACACCATGTTCTAAGTCACTGAAAACAGCCAGACAACACCATGGTCTAAGTCAAAGAAACAGTCAGACAACACCATGATATAAGTAAAATAAACAGTCAGACAACACCATGTTCTAAGTCACTGAAAACAGCCAGACAACACCATGGTCTAAGTCAAAGAAACAGTCAGACAACACCATGGTCTAAGTCAAATAAATAGTCAGACAACACCATGGTCTAAGTCAAAGAAACAGTCAGACAACACCATCGTCAAATTCCAAGAAACAGTCAGACAGCACCATGATCTAAGTCAAAGAAACAGTCAGACAACACTATGTCTAAGTCAAAGAAACAGTCAGACAACACCATGGTCTAAGTCAAAGAAACAGTCCGACAACAACATGGTCTAAGTCAAAGAAACAGTCAGACAACACCATGGTCTAAGTCAAAGAAACAGTCCGACAACAACATGGTCTAAGTCAAAGAAACAGTCAGACAACACCATGGTCTAAGTCCAAGAAACCGTCAGACAACATTTTTCAAAAATGTTTTTGGTTGCTTAAGAGGTAAATATTAAAAAGACTAACTGTATAGCAGTACTTTAGTAAATGTGTTTTAGGGGAGGAGGAACTTGTTTGTTTATTTTGTTTTTGTAAATGCAATGAAGTTTTCCTCGGAGTAATTGGTATGCATCGGCTCACTGTCAACATTTTTATACTAACAGACTTTACTGTTTTGGCTTGAATACATTTAACTAGTTCCAAAGATGCATTTTACATAAATGCCTTGAAAGCATGTCACACAACCTGGACACCTTATTCTGACTACGTGAAGACCAGTATTTGCTCTTACCTTTAATGCCGCGTACTTTAAAAGAGGCAGCTATTCCAAATTTTCAAGTCTTTGGTTTGACCAAGCTGGGGATCGAACCCACGAACTCCCGCAGTCGAGACGAGCATGCTACCAAGAGGCCATCGAAGCGGTTTTGTTCGTTGTTGAAGGCCGCACGATAACCATCAGTTATTTACAATCTTTATCGTTTTGTCTTTGGTAGAAAGTCAAAGCACGTATCTTTATTTTTTTTTATAATATTAATTGTATAATTAAATTACCCATATTGTTTTCATTGTACAAAACATGGACACCATAGACAATTCTTTATTTTTACTTTGTGATAGGAGCGATGATAGATCGTCTAAAAATGTTTAAAAAATCTTGCTGATTGCACGGTATGGTTTGATTGGATTATGTACTAGTATTTACTGAACATAATGGTATAATATTGATACCTGAATGATTGAATATTCCTAAAGCATGGTAATTTTGGTGCAGAACTTGTACTTAGTAAGTTACATCATGCCTAAATATAGTCATGGATACATGTTCCATAAGCGTTAAGTGTTTTAAGACCCCTTCAGTAGTGAAATGTTTTCTTGCAGGATTTATTTCAAGATGAAAACGTTCTGTTACAAACATACAACTAGAAAAACAAGATGAACATGAATCGATGATATTTTTATTTGATTAAACTATGGAAAGTAAGCACATATTACAAATGCGTCTGAAGTACAAAAAAATGTATATTGTTAAAATTTGACCAAACCTACGAGAGCAATTAACAACAATACATATATGTCTATTAGATTTGATACACTTTGCAAACTTGAAATTTATTTTTTCTATAAAGACTGTGCATGTAGGATATATCGAACAGAAATGGTTGATAAAAAGTCTTAAAACACGCAAAGTTAATGTAGCGTGTTAAATTGTTAATTGCAAAATCTTTTTTTCAAAGGTTATCGAACGGACAATTAAACATGTCATGGAATTAAAGCAAGCATATTACCAAACAATAATAGGCATGTTATAATACTTTTAAAACAAGTCATCTTAAATTTCATTGCCGAAAATAAGTGCCAGTATTCTGTTTTAATGTTCGATTGCATATGTTAAACTCTCAACATTACCACTGAATTGTCACACAGTTTTGTTAGAAATATTGAAAATCGCCAATTAAAGGGATTGAAAGTTTATACGAAAATTACAGAAACGATAAACTCTAGGTAATAAAATACCATGTTACCACATTTATTTTATTGAATACATTTTATTGCTACAATTAACGAAAAAAATATGTTATTGCTAAAATATAATAAAAGAATTAAACACGAGATATCTTAACTTGGTCCTCTTTAATGCAGCAGTCACATAATATTGAAGGTGTTTTACCATTGGGCTAAAACAAACACTAGAATACACCTGCGAAATATTGAAAAAAAATATAGGTGAGCTATTTTCATCTAATTCAATTTCTTTATTCAGATGTTTTGGTCTTAATTTGCTTAGTTTTAGGCCAAAATAATTTTTATCTAGATGCTGGTTTTTCTCTTTCCAATTGTCATCTTTGGGACTTTAATAGCTTGGTATGGTTTTTGATCATTGTTGAAGGCCGTAAGGTGACCGATGGTTGATCACAGCCTTGTCATGTGGTCTTTGTAGGAATGAAGTCTTAATGGCAATCATACTACTTCTCTTGTGAGGTATTTGTACTGCAGATGATATAGGTATTAGTACTGCAGATGATTTTAAATGTATTGCTTTCATCGACAATATGTTTAAGGCTAAGATATCAATGAATACAAGTTTCATTCAATTAGCAACAGAAATTCATTCTTAATAAGGCAACATTGTTACCAACACCAAAAAATAATCTCTCTTTCTCCATATATTAGTATATCTAAGCTTCTTTGTTTCTGTCTTTTTCCCGTGTTTTAAAGATAGTTCAGGGTATGAGTGTATCGCTCCTGCATTGGTATCATCCGTGCTTAGCTGAGTGGTCATTTTTTTGCTGTCTAGGATGTATAAACATGTAGTACGTCTGGTCTGATTATGAATGTATTTTGAGGTAAACAATTCGCTCTTCGCATTTTCAAGAACCCGATATACAAATCTTCAAAGGTGTGCATAGGTGATTTGCTGAAGGGCTAAATTTATGTGTCGCTGTAAAAAATTATCTGAAGTTACAAGTACCGGTATACTAAAATTAGACTTGTAATTATCCAAGTATTTTTGGTGAAAACTGATAAGAGCCTAAAAATATTTTTGTATTGTTAGCAAAAGTACCAGTCCCGTCTCCGGACTCAACTACACCTTTCTAACCATCCATTCATCCAGGGTTTACAACGAGTGTTTTATTTACGAAAAAATAGCTAATGTTCTCCCTCCATCATTTATAACATTGATTTGTTTTCTTAGACCTATATAGATGTGATCACTGAAGGTCCTTTTTCACCTTATTTTGACTATAACCAGAATTGAAACGAGAAATTAACAGAAATTTGTCTTTAAAATTGCGCCCAAAAATAAAATCCATTCAAATAAAGTGGTTTTACTGATTCACCCGCTAATTTCTTTCCTTGACAGCTGTTCTGGAGAATTTTACTTCTTTTATAGATACATGTATATGTGTGAATGAAAGGATGTATGGGGTTATACGCCAATGAGACGGTAACCAATGACACAAATGACGTAAAGAAAAAACTATACATATAGCAAAAGTCTTTTAGGTCAGTAAAGAAACTAGAATAAAAAATAATCTACGATACACTTGGAAGTAAAGTTTAGTTATATATATATTATTTGCTTCTTTATATTTTACAAAATAATGAGAACAGATGCATAACTTCACAATTATTTTTCCCCGAGAAGATTCTTTAAACTTTTCGAGTTACCTTTCTTTTGATACTGCTGCTGAAGTCATAACATGAATATTCATAACTGCCATTATTTCTTAATCGATGAATATTCATAACTGTGATCAATATTACGCGATGAATATTCAAACCTGCCATCAATATTAAGTGACATAAAATCTATAAGCTTAACTGCCAATTGTAGAATTGAAAAATTGTGGCAAAGATTAGTCGTTATTATTTTAACAAAGATCCAAATAATTAACCCTAATCTTTCATTAGTTATGTATAAGACTAGTGAGTAGTTTAAACACGAGTATTGTATTAAATAGAAAGCATTACTGCAGAAAGATTTTGTTGTTGCTGTTATTGTTTCTAACAAATTGAACACATTAGCTTCGATGAGATGTTGTATGAATGCCAATGAGACAACTATCCACCACAGTTTAAATGACAAAGACATAACCAAATATAGGTCACCGAACGGCCTTCAACAATGAGAAAAACCTATACCGTATATAGTCAGCTATAAAAAACAAAAAAATGTGAAACAATTCAAACCAATGGTCTAATTCATAACAAAACAATTTACGAAAAACAAATATGACAGACATGAACCAATGTTAAATTCTCCCTCATGAATTCGTCCGAATTTAAAACATTTCTATACTAAATACATGGCTAAATAAGAGACAAGTCATAATTTAGGTTTGTTTGCTCGCAGTAACTTCGATAAAACAAAGGAATAAATAATTTGAGAACTATATGCCAAGATTCAAGGAAACAGCCATTTGAGATTTTAAATTGTCTTTAATATACCCATCTTTGGCTTTATCAGAAGCCCATCTACCGTGGACTTTAAGTAACCTATCAGAGACTCCTCTATTAGCCCCCGTAGAAGCGCCACCACTTCTCAAACTATGAAGCCCAAACTTAAGCTTATCTAAACCAATATCTGATAAACTCTCTAACAAAATTTCTCTCGCTCTGGTATAGGACAATGGACTATTTATATTACATAATTTATAAACATCTTTCGATTTCATAAAAGACAGTGCTCTGAAAATATAGCTATCAGAATTTTTGCTCAATTCAGCTAAATTGATATACTTATTTAACCAAAAAACTGGACATAAATCTGTACCTGTTACAGCTATAACAACAGAATTACCCCTTCTGTATAAATCAGTTTTGCTTTTATCAATGCGAATTTTAACATGACTGACTTGAAACTCAATATTATTCATCTTAATGTTAGCCAATTCACTATACCTCAAAAATCCAGAAAATCCTAACAGAAATAATACTACTACACGCAATTTTTTGAGATTATTATGATCTCCGAACTTCAAAACAATTTTCCTTAATATATCTGGCGTAATAGGTTCTTTTTTGTTTATAGGTTTACTTAGCAATCTCCTTCCTCCTTCATAAATAAGACCAAGGAATTTGTCTGAACAAGGATTATGTTTGAAATTAAAGTCATGAAACCATTTTATTGAATAAAAACTTGCATCTAAAATCGCAACACTGGATCCCTGTTGAATGAGTCCACCTATATACATAGAAATCGTAGTAGTTGTCGCTGGTAAACACTCAAGTGAACATGAAACACACCATTTTTCAAACTTTTTTAAAATAGCACTTATATTTCTTAATTGTAGAATTTGATCTAGACGATTCGACAAAAGAGGGTAAATCTCGTATGATACTGGCAAATCTCGAATCATTGGCATAACACTCAAATTGTTTCCATTGATCTGTAAAATAAATATAATAATGAATACCAAGTAATAACTATAAACAAAGTAAATATAATTAACATTACTACTATAAATGAATGCGGCATTTCCCTCGCAAACAACCCAGTGCGGCATTTCCCTCGCAAACAAATGAATGCGGCATTTCCCTCGCAAACAAATGAATGCGGCATTTCCCTCGCAAACAAATGAGTGCGGCATTTTCCTCGCAAACAAATGAATGCGGCATTTTCCTCGCACACTTACTGTGGCATTCAACCTCACAGTATCTAAAAAAGTCATATACTTATATATATACAGTGGCATTAACCCTCACTGTATTCATAAACAATTAATCAACAATGTTAACAATGACATATCTAATTGTCGCAGTTAAAACATCACAATGTTAAATTTAACATTCTTACGAATATAGTCTCATATCTGATAACTGCGGCAAATAACCATCGCAGAAAACTAAATCAACTACAGTCTGTATACAACATTCAATGCATAAATCTCAATACTTCGAGAAATCCAACAACAAAACATATACATTACTGTTAAAAGGTCTCTGTGCAAATATACTCTTTTCTTGTGAACCTTTTGTAAAAAAGTTCATAGGTTTTACGTACTCTCTAAATTTAAACCCAAAACCGCTAAAATTTACAAATGTCATAGCTTCTTTAACCCCTTCAAATTTAACTTTTTGTTTCTCGACAAATTTATTAACATGTCTCAAATCTAAGACTAATCTTTCTTTACCCGTACTATTTACCGACACAGTAAGTGGATTAACGACAAACGGTCGATTTACTTCTATTATACATTCTTTAGTTAAAAGTTCTTCAATAGAATTTTCCACAAATTCTGAGTGTTTTAACGCGGATCTATTATTACTTAGAAAAATAGTCGGTGGTTCACTCAGAAAAGGAATTCTGTAACCAAAATTAATAACATTCATTATAAAATCATTAGCGTTAAGTACATTTTTCCAAAACAATGCATGTTTTCTTAAATTTCCTTTCACAATTATAAGATTTTGACAAGATTTTTTCTCATACTTGTTAACAAATTGAAAACAATACTCAACTTCATCTATGTCTGTATCTGTTTTGTTACTGGGTCTTTCCTGTGTTCTATTCCAACTTTCAACGGCAGCAAGCCTCTCCAGACGCTCGGTATTAAACGAATGTTGCACTTTAATTCCCTCACTTTGGAATACAAATTCTGGTTGGTCGACACCGGTTGCTTTAACACTTTTTCCTAAACGAGCTTCGAAATGATTAATCAAGGAATGTTTTTGCTTCTCTAATTAATATGTCCGAGGAAGGCTCCGACCATGATGAACGCCGTGCTACTACTCAACATGCTGAAAATAGTAACGAAACAGAGTTAAGTACGGACGGGGCTATTTCGCTTTTCACTTCAGCTTTAAACAATGCTTTAGAGAAGCAAAAACATTCCTTGATTAATCATTTCGAAGCTCGTTTAGGAAGAAGTGGTCTGATGTTACTGTTGTTTTCTGCACGAATATTTCGAGGGCGGTAGTACGGGTGGGGTTTTATAGGCATATATAAGTCCTGATTACGTTTGATTATTATCGATGTGCTCCAGTAACTTTGATAGACGTTAACGTCTGATTTACATACTAGCCAAACTTGTACCACAAGTCTAAAGATAGAAATAGAATAGGGAAATTCCAAATATAACGGAATAGAAATAAATATAACCGCTGAGTTACATGTTCCTGACTTGGGAGAGTTTACATTTGAGTGGAAGGATATTTGACAAGGCTGTCTCATGCCTAGTGATAACAAGACTGTTCTGTTCGTCAACAGCTGAACACAGAGTACTTAGTAAAATTCCGAATTCATTATCAAATAGTATTTTTCTTTACCATTATAAGGGTGTTCGCAATATTTCTCTCTTTGGGAAATATATTACATAAATAGATACATACCTTTAACCCTTATGAAAACTAATAACATTAATTTGACAAGGCATCATAACTGTTACTTAGTATAATTCCATGCGACCAAGTAATGTGTCGCGCTCGAATCTGGTGAAAACTTTGTGTCATTTAAAATATAATTGCTTTGTGATTATAGAATACACTTATATTATAAATATTCAACACTCATGTAAAACTCCTTTTGGTATATCTTATATTATATACATGTATAATGGTTTTCTTTTGCTCTTGATCAAATAAATATTTTGGGTCAACCACGATAAAACGTGCAACATTATATAAATAACACATAGCTGAGAGGGTGATTGAGCAGATTGTTACCCCGAGAAAACATTGTCAACTGAGGCGAAGGCAAGGTTGACAATGTTTTTTCGAGGGGTACCAATCTGCTCTATCACCCTCTCAACTATGTGTTATTTAATTTATTGTCCATAGATTATCGATTTTTGATTGGTCTTCACGAGAGGGTGACATTCAAAAAATTGTCTCCCGCTCAGCCATGGGATATTATATAAATAACACATAGCTGAGAGGGTGATAGAGCAGATTGTTACCCCGAGAAAACATTGTCACCCTCTCAGCTATGTGTTATTTAATTTATTATACTGAATGTCCTATCATTATTTTTTTTTATATATGATTATGAGAACTTTAGATGTACAGTGCATCATAAGCCTATGAAGCCTGGCTGACATTATAAAATATGTTTTATATTTGTATTATTATGTTATATAAGGTTGCACTTTAATAAAACAATATATATATATATAGATGAATTTTATTTAAAAGTATTTTCTATGACGTCAGCTACATAACAACGTTACGGGTATTAGAAAAATCAACAGAAGTGAAGCAAGATGTTATATTTTTTTTTATTTTGACAGCCAAATAATAAAATCAGAGCCAAAACGTAGAACTTAAGCATTGTCTTTAATTACTTGATGTAAATTCAATTCATTGTCATTTAAATTATCGATTTTTGATTGGACTGGACGAGAGGGTGACATTCAAAAAAATTGTCTACCGCTCAGCCATGGGATAGAGTAAATTTTCTCCCTCGTATTAGCCAGTCAAAAGCTTGCATTTTAACGTGAAGTATAATAAAGTAAATTATCTCCCTCGTATTAGCCAATCAAAATCTGACATTTTAATGTGAAGTATGATAATTTCAGATACTGCCCTTTGTGATACAAAAAAAAAGCCGGGAAATTAAGGAGACATGTTAAGTCGGTTTTTGTTTGTTTGTTTGTTTGTTTGTTGTTGGCGAGTTTGATCTCGAATCTAACAAGATTATTAAAAAAAAATACGACAACGACCTGTACACATATGACTATCGTGCATTTCATCAACAATTTTTCATTTCAAACAGCGAAATATATATCATTTTATCTTTCAGAGTTTCTATCAACTTCTATGTTTCTACCTTTTAATAGTGTGAGAGTATCACTATTATTTTGCCAATCGGTTTAACTGTTTATGATCTTTGCCTCAAGAGTAACTTTTTGTATTTAAAATTTTCTTACATCTTTTTTCAAAATAAATCACAGTATATTAAATATAATTCGACCAGAACGTTTAACAAACTTTTTGGTCCAGTAGCTGTCGTTGTATATTTTTCTGGCTTATCAAAATAAAGGTATGATTGTTAGTTTTTCGTTCATTATTATAAATCAGGCTGTTAGTTTTTTCTTTTGAATTGCGAGTTTTACATTTTGTCACAAAGGGGTCTTACAATATGGTATGGGTTTTACTCATTCTTGAAGGCACACGGTCTGTTATTGTTCCATTACATCTTTGCTATTTGGCCTTTATTTTTAGCTGTCTTATTGGCAACCAAACCATCCTTTGTATTGCAACGGATAGACATATATCTCACATCGTCGTAGGGGGGAAAAGGGGGGGGGGGTATTCAGGGGACTCTTATCCACCACTTAATTTTCTTCAATGATGTTTAGTCACAGGTGTCTTTTATTATAGTCGACCCTTATTAAGAAGTTTTATTGCTATATTTATATACATTGTATCTTCCACCGTGCATCTATAATACTAATGGAATGAAGTTTTTGATTTTTAGAGAAACGCGTGGCTCATACTGAAAGAGATATAGTCTTATTGTACAAGTTGTTTTAGCATTTTTAACCTCTATTCATATGCATATACTTTTTTCTCGCGTTAAATTCATTTTTTATATACATGCATGAATGTCGTAGAATACTCTGGAATTATGTGACGACAAAAATATTTATACTGGGTATGACTTATTCTCCTACTGCGTTGGAATAACCTCCATGTGGATTGTATGTAGTACTGCGTATTACAGTGTTTTCTTTTAAGAACAAAAGAACAACACAAACGCAACGATAACCACGCGGCACATCGACATAAATGTTAGATAACTTGACAGACGTGTCTTTCTCGGAATTTTGAGAAATGGAAATTTCGTGTATAAATAGTTTCTTTTTATAAGATTTTTACGTGCATTCTATTCATTATGATAGACGTCCCAAGTTTTTACTCGATAATATATCTGGAAGAATATGTGCTACAAACATATTTTCTTCGATATTTGGAATGATAGAGTTAAACATCTAAATGAAGACAACATCTTTAAATGATAGAAAAAAACCCTCCTAAATACATATACATTACTCTGCCTGAAGTTTACAGAAAATGAAGGAACAAATCATAAACGGTCAACATAGAATAATGCCATATTTCAATCAGTACAACATTTCAAATACCTCAAATTTCAGTCAAATAGAATAGAAAGGATATGGTGTTACAATTCATGACGAAATTTTATTCAACGCACTTAAAAAAAAAAAAAAAAAAAAAATAAAAAATACTATCAAATATAATTTGCATAAGAGAAACTGAATTATTTTCAACTCTATACTAGTACCTTCCAATGAACCTTTTCAGGTATATATATAATACTATTTGGACAATTCAATGACTCATTAATCTGTTAATAAAACTTCACAATGATATCATATTGTAAGTATAACAAATGCAAGCTCTTCCATATCGTACAAGCTAACACATACATATTCCATAAACAAGAATGAATTGATCTTCATTGCTAGGGCTTGGAAATTAAATAATTTAACAGTTGACACAATCTTGTCTAAGTATAAAAGCAAATAGGTACAGTCAGTTACCATATGAATGCTGTTAACCTGCTTCAAACAAAACAAGTATGTTATCTATGAAGGGAAATTCGGGTCACAATGGAAATGTTGACACGTTCGCTAGAAAAAAACGTGGGTCAGTTTGTTCGCATACACGTTGCAACACGTTGCTGTTGGTTCGCTTACCTTAGAACAACGCGTTGCTGTTGGTTTGCATACCCTAGAGCAATGCGTACCAGTTAGCTCACGTAGCCTAGAGACTAATGCATTACAGTTTCTTCGCGTTACTTAGAGCAACGTGTTGCAACTGTTGTACGTTTGAAGTTGTTCACGATAGAAACGATATCCTGTAAATTTGTAATGAACTCGTCTGTTCTAGGAATTCAAAAATATGTTCTAACCAATAAAATTTGAAATGAAGGACACACACACTTTGCAATTTCTGAATGATATCAAACGAAAATTAAGTGCCTCTGATTATTGTATTCAGACATTAGTATTTGGGAAGTCTTCTCATTGCCTGTCGACTGACTCCAATTCGAACAATCTTCAACGCTATTCTCTATCGAACGTGTAAAAATTTCATTGTGACCTAAATGCCCCTTCATAGTTATCGAGGTGAACTCCTAGCATACGGAGCATGTTTTTCTTTCACTTCCTTAATGAAAAAAAAAGAATATAAAGTGGCTGTATCAATGTGAACTGAAACTGAGAGTAGTGCTCTAGTTTGATTCCCTACATAGCGGATGGAAAATTGATAAACCAAAACAAGACTAACTTTGACTTGTCAAACAAAATAGAAACTCGAATGTCAATTCCAACTTTACATCGAAATCGAGTATTTAACTTTAACCCAATATTAAGACACTCTTCAAAGAATGTCCTTACGGATATCCGTCTCATTCTCTTTATTATTCACGAAAACAAGAAAACATCAAGTGCATTTCCTGGACTAAGATCATGATAGATGTACCTTAAACTATTCTTAGAATTCTGTCTTGTTATTAAGTCAAATGATATTATTGATACACTTAAAATATGATAAGAGAACAATAAATACGATCTTAAAACAGTACTTTATCGTCTTTCGAGTTACCTAGCCATTAGATGAAAACTTAAAAAGCATAACGAGAGGTATAGGGTAATCTTAATAGATGAGTGTGCAATTAGAATTTTAAGGGCTGTCAATCATCCAAAGATCACTTCTTGATACATTCTAAGCAGATAAGATGATCTTAAAATGATTTAAGTACTAAAATAAGTTCATGATACTAGTGTTTGTGGTGGTGGTAGTAGGTGGGGTGCATTGCATTTGCGCCAATTTGTGCAAAAATCCAATCTTACATTTGCGCCACAATGTTATATTTCATTTGCGCCAAAAAATAAAACTACATTTGCGCCATTTTACAAGTAATATATAATGGAAAATTTTAAAATATTCATTGCTGCATCGTGAGTAAGATTTTTTTAAGTATCCCCCCTGGGTATATAAGTAAGTTCATACTCATTTTTTTAATATAAAACTGAGAGTCACTTAGGGGTAAAAGTATATAGTGTTCACATGTTTGAGGTGTCAAGATGGACAATGTCAATTCTGAGACAAACAGGTCGTTAGTTTTCTCAGAATTGGATTGTTTCATATTTTTCATGTTGGGGCCGCTAATAGCCGACTATACGGAATGGGTTTTTGAAGGCCGTACTGTTGTCTATTATGGATTTCATCCACTTCATTTGAACTTTGGTGGATAGTTGTCTCATTGGCAATCATACCAAATCTCCTTATTTGTATATAGAGGGAAACAGTCTGTATTTTTTTATGACCACACATATAGGTTATCCAGTGTAAATGAGTACATCCTAGTCGTTGCTTACAAGTCTTGTGTCAGAACAAACTTTTGGTTTAGTCCAGTGTATAGTGCTTTCTTTTAGGTTTTTTGATCTCGTTAATTTATAACAAACTATGTTTTAACATTATAAGGAAAAGCCTCTAATATATTAAAAACGTATCAGTATACTGTGCTTTCATTATGGTTACGATGACCGCTTTCGGAGGAATATGTTATATTATGCAATCAAAACTATGTTTTAAAGTTATTATTAAAAATCTCCTATGAATACAACTATTTTCTATACTATTTACCTGTGTTTACCTGTATTATTGGCGCAAATAAAATGTTTTATTTTGGCGCAAATGAAATATGGTTTGTGGCGCAAATGAAAGATTATTTTGGCGCAAATGAAATGCCAATTGGCGCAAAAGCAAAGCACCGAATAGGTGTTAACCTAGATGGATTGGGTGGTTATTGTTTGGGATTTCACATTTTAAAAGGTCTAATTATGTTTTGTATGCATAAAATCGTTTGAAATCCTAGTAGCACTGTCATTTGCGGTTATAATCTAAAGTTTAAACTTTGAGATTCCTTAATTCAAAATTCACTCAATCTGATTAATGTACAGACACAAAGCGGAGCGTTCATACAGGATCTGTATTCTAATCAGATTGACATTCACTATAATCTACATTCAATGTTCGAGATAACAGTTAATAATGGGCAATCAGAAGAAACTCTTGAATCACAAATCTAATACGGCCAGAGAAATACCATAATAATTCATCAAATTGTATGGTTCCTCTTTAACATCGTACTTTATTTGGCCTTTTTTATTTGAGGGTCACTGTTGGGTCTTTTGTTTACAAAACGCGCGTCTGGAGTACACAATTTTAATCCTGGTATCGATGATGAGTTTATTTAGAATTGGTAACAAAATTAATGATATATGTATCGAACTCGCTATGATTGATTGATGTTTGCTTAACGCCGCCTCAGCACAAAAAGGCTGTATCTCAGTGATCAATGTCGCTATGAAAATCTTTGTATTCAATTATTATTCTGATCAATAAACAGAGAAATACATTTTGATTTTTACTGGTTTATAGTTTCGCTTTGATAACTTAAACTCTTCTTCTCTTCGCGATATCAAATTCGAGATCCCCCCCCCCCCCCCCATAATTATGTAAATCATTATATATGTAAATTCGTGAAAAAAACCTAACACGTTTTTTGAATATTTTCTCACATTACAAAAACTTAAATGTGATTGGATTTTCGCAAATTGAACTTCAGATGTCAGAATTAGATACTGATTTTCAAATTTTGGATCTAAACCTCCCTCAGGGATTTCGAATTGGATTCGTGATAACACGTGACTGCACCCCAATATAAATGTATAATAAGAATCAATGAATGAATCCATTGAAATATGAGATAAGTTCAGCTGAGTGAAGAAAGTATGGATTGAAAGTAGATGTCCCATGTAATATAACAATTATAACTAATTAAAATATGTATCAAAATACTGTATTGTTATTATAATATGTAAATATCCCGCATCACTTGCATCACTAGTTGTTGAGTTGGACGAGATAGTCATATCCAAGTTGTTTAGAATACATTTCAGTATGAATAAAAAGAAAAATGAAGAGGTTTATATCATTTTTATCCGTTTGTGTAAGTATTTTCCAACTAATGAATTATTTACCAGAACTGGTAATCAATATTAAAATAGGTGTGATACGATTGTCAATAAGACAACTAACCTGCAAAGAAAATAGGACAGAGAGACAGTTCTCTCACATGCAATCAACTTATAACTAATATATCAAGTCATACACCACAAGCACGGGGGTACTTGAAACTACATCCACACATTAGAAGCACAATACCCGGCAACTAAAGTTCAAAAGGGGAGGTGTGGTATGATTGGCAATGAGATAACTATCCATCAAAGAATCAAACATAGATGGTGCAGTCAACCAAATATTGTAAAATCTAAGGCAATATACCGCAAGCACAGGGGTACTTTCTACTGCATCCACAAAGAGCAACAAATCAATATTCAAAAAAAAAGAAACTATGCTAAGACTATGTCCTCGAGACACATTTAAAAACTTCACTGACAACTAAAATATGTTCTAGTATGAAAATAAAAGAAATCTGATATGATTGCCAATGAGGCAACATCTACCAGAAACCAAAGGACGAGGATGGAACAATAGTTATAAATATCACCGTACGACCTAAACTCATACCGCATAGAAATATCTAACAGGTCCCGGCATGACACAATGTGAAGCTAGGAAAACAAGATTCAAAAGAGAAAACCAACGATTTGATTTATGCTAAATACAATAAACGAAAAGCAAAAACAAAAAATGGAGGGCAGCAACGGACAACAACCACTGAATTGTAGGCTCCTGTATTTTGACAGACACCCACAGAATGTGGCAAAGCTTAACATGTTTGTGGTGACGCTACACTCCCCCATTTACTTGCACAGCGGTGTATAAGAATAACATAAAAGTAACAGTAAAAGTCGGTTTGACTGAGATTGACGCATATGTCGACACGAAGCAAAAAACAGACCAATTAACAAAAAAAAAATAGGATTTAGGAGTACTCAGAGTTACAGAAATCAAGTTGATGGCCTATTTCAACTAGAAAATAAATCAGTTTGTAATTTCCCTAGATTTAGATATCAATCAGTACACATCCAAAAGATTTAGTATCAAGACGTTATAAACAGCAAGAAAAGCATAACATTTGGCAATACCAAAATTTAACTATCTATAATACAAATCTAGTTACTAGTATATTTTAATTCATTTAAAACAAAATCAATGTTACCGATACAAAGATCTTACTACAATGTTAAATTAATAACCGTGGATTAAAAGATTCAATAAATTAATGCGAATCTTGTCTAGACTTACGGGCTCTATAAACAACATATTCGGAAAAATTAGGGTGTGATTTCACGTTTGTAGTACGGTTTCCACATTTACAGCCAAACTTCCCAATTAATCTAACATTTAAGTATTTAGTAAATGTTATAAGTAAATTGTGGATACGTAATTTCTGACTTAGTTATTTACTAATCATACATAGATTCCATTCATTGAAATCCAAAACGTCAGTACATACACGGGCATAGTAGAAAAATACAAACCGACAGAAGAAACATCAACGAACAAAAAGTGTGTAATTGAAATATCCAAATATAGAAAAGAGCACGTATTGCTGTTAAAGTCAGTTCCTTTGTGTAAATTTGCGGGATATAACTTAAGAGAATTCTTTGTCTATGTCTATTTTATCGCATATTCAATGCTAAACACGTCATTATTCTTGTTATTATCCTTACAATCAATTTAAACCAAAACAGTATGTAATTAATACCGCATTTCTTTTTATCTATGTTCATACGACATTGTTATTCCAAGCAGATGACAAAATGTTTAATTTTTTACTTCGGATTGTGCATCAATTATTCTTTTGATAATGCGCTTTGAGGATGCAAATCACAATTGCGTTAAGTACCGCCTACCAATGATCATGTGAGCATACTATTGACTATTAACTACGCTGCACTGACTATCCGACAAAAGTTCGCTTTTCCGAAAGGATTTATTTGACCTCTGTACCAAAATAAAGAATGTTAAATATCAAAGAACATTCTTAAAGAAGTATAACAATTTGCCCGTAATAGATTGGTGATATTACATTGAAGAAACGTCAAGCTTAGCAGTAAAAGTGCATCTGCACTTCTTTGGTAGTATTCTGGCTTAAAATAATTTCTATTACATTCTATCAACAGATTAATAATTGTGTCAGGCATTTTTGTCAGACCAAGATCAAGAAACCCCAATTATGCAATCACGCTGTAACAATCAGGTCAGCAACGCATTAAGATAGACCAATATCAACATTCTTTATATTTTCTCACGTATTCTTTTTCCATTTCACACAGTTGTAAATTCTACTATCGTAATAAAATGCATCATTAAAACCAAGAAGAAACCTTACAATCATGGCAATTTGCGTGCTATAATAACAGTCAAAACAATTGCAGGATATTGGACGTTCGATTTGACATGAAGCGGTGCTTTATGCTTTGTGTGTAAGGAAATACAGCACCGAACCGGAGATGGTTCTATGTTAAGTGGCGTACAACTTCACATCAAAGCTTTTATAATCGTGTTTTATAATTGCTGTTTTTAGCGTTTCCCTGACTCTGACCAACAACCGTTTGACGCTCCATCGACTAAATGTTGTTATTACGAACTGACATTTCCCGATTGTTTCCCGTCTCTAATGGCATTGTTGTCGTCATTTTCCTTTGAAAGAGGAAATTATACTTCCAAGAGATATAGTTTTCTATGTAATGTTCATTTTAACTGAATAGATTCATGATTAGTGTTGCATAGACAAGCGAAATAAAATGTCTTTGAAAAATGGTGCAAATTACTTTCTAAAATATAATATGGAAAATTAGCATCGATATATTTCTTTTATAAAAGTGAAAGCATTGCAATCGAATTCCAATTTGCCCATTTGCTGTTTAAAAAGAATTTCAATACGGTCCAAATAATATTACCAATATAATAAAACACTCTAATAATGAAAGAAATATATTTGAATTTCCCTGTCATCACTAACATACGACTTTAAATACTAATTAAATCAATTTCCGTAAAAAACACGTATGACTTACAATGGCGATATTTCTATGTGCCGACATGTTTTATCGTCAACGAACAACCTCTTATTTATTATTTAATTTTGCAAAAGGTTAGAAGACTTGAATCAGAAGTGGTTACAAGGATAATCAATTTACTGCACAATAGAAAGAAAACTTGTTCAGTTCTTTGTATATTAATAGTTATTGAAAAGTACCCGAGGGTCTCTGAGTTCGCTTATTGAATTTCGTCCCCGTTGCCTTCAATATTAGGCTTGTTTTCCTTGTAGGTTTGCTTTATAATTAAACAGTTAGGTTTCCATTTTTTGCAGTGAATCTAACGAGCTGTAAACTACCGGCGATTGACGTGCAAAAGATTATTGTTAATTTCCTGTGAAACACGATGTAGAGAGTGCGTTAACTCGTACCACTGTAAATTCAAGGTAATCCACGTGGAATCGCGCGAGGATTGACTTAAAGTGGCACGTGGCATTTCTACTTTCGAACAAATTATAAAATAAATCAATTTGAGGTTTGTATTTTCTTAGTACCTTCAAATGCATAAAGTTCCTGTGAATAAACTGCTAATTTTAAGTTGAGCTATAAAATGGTATAATTATAAAAAAAAACTTAGGATCTGTTTTTTACTGTTTGAGACATTGTTTTCTAAAAGTAGACTTTTCAGATATTTTCATTTTGATACATTAATGCAGATGTTATTCAGATATTAAAATGCAAACTTTTATATTGCAATCAATTATTAAACACATTCTTATAAGGGGTTGGATCCTGGCTTACATCTCAACACAAAACATGTATTGGTCCAGGAAGAAAATAAATATAAGCATTGAGTGCAAATAGTGCCCTGTGAAGAAGTCATTAGAACAAGTTCATAGCTGTTCTACATCCAGACTAAACGATTTGTAGTTTTGGTATACATGTAATGACAAATACAAAGACGAACAAGTCGAAAAAATCATACGCACAAAGCATCAAAACGATTAGAGGTAAAACAGTTTTCCCCCAAACTGCATGCAATACAAATTCTAACATTTTCGAATTTACAAAATTTCTGTCTGTGTGTATCTTTGAAGGATCACTGCAATAGAAAAAATTGGATTTTTCATAGAATTGCATGGAGATAAATCAGTGTTACTTTGTATTGAAAATATATAAGAAATCCCAAGAATTTTAAAATATTTTACCAGAAGTGTAAAACCAGGTTTAATCCACCATTTTCTACATATGAAATGCCTGTACCAAGTCAGGAATATGACAGTTGTTATCCATTCGTTTGATGTGTTTGAGCTTTTGATTTTGCCATTTGATTATGGACATTCCGTTTTGAATTTTCCTCGGAGTTCAGTATTTTTGTGATTTTACTTTTGAGATGTATATGTTTTTAAATATTGATAAAATATAGAGGTCACTTGGCAACGTTTTGAATTCACAGCATATAGAAAACAATACAAAGGGTAACGAAATATAAAGCAAAAGTTAAAAATGGAAGACGTTAAGGTGGTACCCAACACCTTGACTAATATTAATTTGACTCGTTTAATTTTCATAAAATTTTGACAAAATGTTTACTTTGACCCTTTGACAAAAATATAAAAATTTCAAAAAATTTGAACCAACCACTTTATCAGAAAAATTTCATTGGTTATATAGCAGTTTGACAACCACTAATTTTGATCATTGAGAAACTTAATATTTCCTTAACAATACAACGTAATTAAAACGTTTAGCTGATTTTTACAGAGTTATCTCCCTGTAGTGTTAGGTACCACCTTAAAACATCATTAAGAATTTATTTACCGGATTCAATGAAAGTGGAACTTGCTTTAGATCAAACTCCGAAACAGCGGTTACGTCCTCCTTACTGACGCAACGTCACCACTGTTTCGGAGTTTTGCTTTAGATCTTCCCTAATCTAAGAGTAAAGGAAATCGTATCTCTTTATTTGTTCCTAGTTAAACTAGAGACATGCATTTTATAATTATTACCTAACCAAACGAATAAATTAATTACTTCTTGATGTGACTTGTCTCTTCCTGTAATTTTAATTTACCAACAAACTCTGGGTCTGTAAGGGGGATACAAAACATATCATCCATGGTATAGCTGTAATAAAATTAAAAATCTGTGCGGTTTCAACCAATCAGCTTTAATTTTTAATTGACAATTATCATTACTGCATTTATTTTCATATCAGTATCTCCACAAATATAGTGGTTCAAGTTGAAGAGAAATCCTACAGTATAAGATCAACAGGGAAGAGATTATTACTAGTATATATTTTGATTCATTGGATAAGTTTTGCACTATAAATAGTACTTTGTAGTTCAATCGTATTCCCGTCTATTTAGAAGCCTTTGATTTCAATAGTATCATTAGGGAAGAAAATATTGTTCTAAACTGCTTGGTATTTAAAAAAAAATATAGAAATTAACTACCAATAAACAAAATGAGAAAAAAAGGGAAACTAATAATTTTATTCCCGTCTATATTTAAGTAAATAATTTCAATATCACCATACTAATAGGATGAGAATATGTGTGACACTCTTGCACGGATGCGTTCCTAAAAATTTGAATCAATAGCTTTCTTTCTTCTTTTTTTTAAAAGAAAACAAGATGGGATTTCATTTCAGTATATTACTAAATGTTGTTTAAAAGGTTTGAAAAAAGGAATCCTCGAAAATAAAGATTATATGAAACATGAAAGTAAAATTTTTACATCCAAATATTAAAAATTAAACGAAGTAATATATAGAGAGAGCGGAGGTTTTGGTACGGATAATACAGTTCCTTTTTTCTTGATTTTGAATGATGTCTTATAGATTTCATTTTATTGTTATTCTTTAGATGTTAAGACTTTTTAATTCAGACACTGATTACAGACAAAATTAATGAACCGAGTACATACCATACATGTGAATTATTTAACTCTACAACATGACCAAATGTAAAAAAAATATTTGAAATGAAAAGGCTGTAAGTTTTCAGGATAGATGAAGGCCAGGACTAGTATTTATATATAGATTCACGCAATATTTCGCTGGACATACTAGCGTCATCAGGCGTGGATATAACATGATGATAGAAATAAATCGAAGGCCGAGATAACACTTTTCAGCCTATCTGTGATGTGTAACATTGTATGACTTTTAAGATTTATGCAACTATTTTTCGTCTCTCTCATTGAGTCTATCAACAAGAGTATGTTTCTTTTGCAGTCACTTTGGTTTCTGTGACTCCCTTGTGGTCTCCAATTTTGGTAAACCTGTATTATTAGAAAGAGGGTATTTTCAAAAGAATGTCTCGTTCTTAAGAGGTGTTACGTGATTAGACAGTTTTTTCTCTTGGTATAAATTGACCGGTGGTGATTTATTCTGTTCCTGTTTAACTAATATCTTGCACCTTGAAAGTTTAACTAATATCTTGCACCTTGAAAGTTTAACTAATATCTTGCACCTTGAAAGTTTAACTAATATCTTGCACCTTGAAAGTTTAACTAATATCTTGCACCTTGAAAGTTTAACTAATATCTTGCACCTTGAAAGTTTAACTAATATCTTGCACCTTGCAAGTTTAACTAATATCTTGCACCTTGCAAGTTTAACTAATATCTTGCACCTTGCAAGTTTAACTAATATCTTGCACCTTGCAAGTTTCACAAATAAGAACTTCAATACAATTTTCCGTTTAACAGTGGGATGTTGCATAGATGCAAAATATTCCTGCTTGTATTACTTTGCTGACGAAAGATTTTTCAGTGTTGACAGGTTTTCAGCACTTACAATTGCTTTTTCGCATGCATGATTAGTAATCCCCGACCATCGAGGTTTTTTTCACGATAGATGTAACTTAACAATGTTTGTCTTTGTGAGATTTTTTTATCTGCGGTAAGCCTTAACTGAAGGTGTTGGAAAAATCTGTTATATTGAGGACCATTTCGATAAGACGACAGTGCTTAAGAAACATGCATGAAATATTTGTCTGAAAGGGACGAAAGGTCTCAACTGCCTGGAAGCAGTGTTTATGATGAGAGAGACACTAGTATTTTCAGCTTTCTTCATGCGCAGATCAGGTGTCATTACGTTTTTAAAACTATGGTGGTGTCGAGAAACGCATTTTGTTTCAATAAAAGTATAATATTTAATTTCTTGTCCGAGAGAGAGAGAGAAAGTTTTAAAAATATACATATATACTTTGTTCTTGTATTTTTATTTCTATTCAGTTTTGAAAATGAATAATATTACAGATTTCATGGAAATCCCTATATTCAACGTGATTAATTTTAACGTATACAATATGTAAACTCCTCCGGATGCGTTTTGGAAAGCTCGGAAACTTTTTCCATTAAAGCTTACCATTTTTGTTTCATTTACCATTAGCGGACATTCAATTGTATTCAACGATGCATTGAAAAATTGTTAAAAACCGGATGTGAGCTAACAAGCCATTTTCCACAACACACAGGTAACAGTTCATTACGCCGAAACGACAATGTGAAAATTCGCTTTCTCAACGAGATTTAATGTTTGGCAAACGCCATTCGGAAAAAATCAATAGCGCTATACTTAGATACCTGGTCTGTTGTTGAGATAGGTTTCCGGGCTTTTGTATGTTCTCATTTAACACACCGGAAGCCACTTCAAGGCTTTTTCCTCATTCAGGAAAGTGCTTCCATAATATCAGGATATTTGCTACGGCATAAAACACTTTCAGAACCCTGTGATTGTAATAAAAGTTTATGCTATCAAAGATGGCGATTGTATGTAATTAAAGAAGTTTCTTTAGCGGCTTAAAATTTACATTTACCTGTGGTTAATTAAGCATACTTTATTGAGTTTAGTCATATTTTTATGAATTTATTTAAAAAGCTACATACTTATATTACCTACACATGCTATTTGACATATCTATTCGTTAATCTAGAATGACTAACATGCATTAGGAACCGTTATTTACGATCATCGGGAAATTAACGTATAAACGGTTTGTCTTTTATTGTAATAAATCAATGTTTGTACCATAAATTGACGTTTTACTGTTTGTTGTAAATCGTGACTTTTACAGCAGAAAACTTCCAGTAATTGCAACATCAAAAACAGTCTACAGCTCGTGTTTTATATCATTATGTGCAAACTAAGATATTTTGGAGTCAGATGCTTATGTTTTATAAAAAACATATTGAAATCTTCTTATAGAGCGTTTTGTGCTCTTTTCATACAAACTCGTCAGTGCTAGATCTTCTATTAGCTTTTCATTCCTAAATATTTGCATATCAAATGATGCATTTCCTGTATACGTTGTATATGCGTATCATACGTGCTATTGCCTATAAACGAGTACAAACTAGTACAATAATTGGAGTAAGACCATTTATAGTCCTTTTCAACATTCATTTTCGGCATATAAACCAAGGAAAAGTCGAGGCAGGCTGAGTAAGTGAACTTTCCGTCAGGTTTTCTGGCAGGGACTATCAAAAATGTATTATGATATTGTAGGGTCAATATAGGGAAAGTGTCTAATCAAACTGTGCCTCATGTTTGTATTTATATAGAGTTAGCACATATAACATTTAGTGTTAGTGGGCGATACACAAAAATTAAGCTACTGTCTAGATCACTCGTAGTCATAAGTTTGATGCAGGTTTATGTTTATAAAGAGCTATGTACGGAAGCGTATTGGCGCCACATGAAATGTTTTTAATCTTTGCGCAAACCTTGCGTCATTTAACACACTTTTCCTTTTATCATTTTTTGGAATTATTCAACATTAAATATATTGGTGTAAACGGAATTATCTGTCGTAATTATGTTAGTCATATATTGAGGAAGCTATAAAATTTCAATTTTCTTTTCATTTCATGCAAATGGAAAATCTGGAATCTTTAGCGCATACTCATGACATAATAGCGAGTAGAACGGTAAAAATAAAGTTGAGTAAATTGAAGTGTTAACCAAAAGTATTTAAAAGCAATCTTGTTGATGTAGCCAAATTTATTCAGACCATGCAATTTACAAGCGTCTGCGGAAGCATTAAAAATAGCATAAAAAAATCAAGGTTTTATCATTGATGAAGAATCTGTTTGATATATTGCATTAGTTATAGACCCTTATAGTGCTATCCAACGCAAAACAAGAAGATTAAATTGTAAAATGAACTTTAAGTTGCAGTGAGGTAAGAGTTTTTTTTCTCCGCGTTGAAGGCCTCACTGTGACTTTGAGATGAAGATCAGCAATAAAAGCGCTGTTCCATTGCTTTTTGTTTGTTTTTTTTTTTTGTGCATGTACTGATTTTGTGTCATGGATGGATACCCCATATTCTTTGTGTTTCTATTAAAGGGGCATTAGCTACGATTTTGACAAAAAATTAAACTACAATTTTTTTGGTTTCAATTATTAATGAAAGCGGAATTTTGAAATATTATTTTGTTACAAGCAGTCAGTTTGGCCCAAATTTGTTGAAATAAGCTCAAAAACATTCCTGATGTATTATTGACTTGAATTCAATCCGTATTCATGTGACCTTTAATTTAACCCCTTAGCTGAAGATGAGTTACGCACGTGTTCAGCTATTAAAAGGAAAATAGTGAAAACAAAGAAAGTGAAACAAGGGTGAACCTTTTCGTTGACTAATTTACAAAAAAATCATTCAAAAAACGATGAGTAATATATTTTTTTAAACCTATAACATAAAATCAAACAGACCTACAAAAATCCAATTGCACGTGCTCTCTATCTATTTATATTTATGTTTATGTTTATATCGGTTATATGACCGTCAGTAGTCTTTGGAGGTCATCTCGATGGTCGATTAGATGGCGTCTAGGCTATATTACACACGAAATGCTGATACATATTATCGATTCCATGCATTGTTAATTGTTAATTTAAGACTTATTGTAATTTGGATATACGTTTTGGTATGTTATACTAAAATAAACTAAATGTGAGAATTTGAGTCAAATCGGTGAACGTGAATTTGACAGCTAATGCCCCTTTAAATACTGGTCTTGATGAAATATAAGTGATTTTTTGTACTGCATGGTTTTTATTGTATATTCTTTTGTGTACATGATAAGTTTTAAATTGCCATATTTTTATGTACCTGTCCAAATTCAGGAACAGCGTCAGTTGTGGTCGTATGTAATATGTTTTATTTTTTTCGTTCTTGGAGGATTGGGTGTAAATGACAGAAAATTGATTTGATACATTCGTTCACTACTTTTTCGTTCTTGGAAGATTGGGTGTTAATGACAGGTTATTGATTATTTCTGATACATTCATTCACTACTTTTTCATTCTTGGAAGATTGGGTGTTAATGACAGGTCATTGATCTGATACATTCGTTCACTACTTTTTCGTTCTTGGAAGATTGGGTGTTAATGACAGGTCATTGATTATTTCTGATACATTCATTCACTACTTTTTCGTTCTTGGAGGATTGGGTGTTAATGACAGGTCATTGATTATTTCTGATACATTCATTCCCTACCTTTTCGTTCTTGGAAGATAGGCTGTTAATGACAGGTCCTTCATCTGATACATTCGTTCACTTCTTTTTCGTTCTTGGAAGATTGGGTGTTAATGACAGGTCATTGATTATTTCTGATACATTCATTCACTACTTTTTCGTTCTTGGAGGATTGGGTGTTAATGACAGGTCATTGATTATTTCTGATATATTCATTCACTACGTTTTTAGACCCTGCACGATTTAGAGCTGTACATATTTTATACACCTGTTTATTGTTGGAGACTTTATGTTTGCCTTCTTCGTGGCTCTCATTAAGGTATATCCCACATTTTCTTTCTGTTATTCATTGAGTTTGTTCCTTGTCCTGTGTGGATACGCCAACTCTATCCCTGTGGTTGGGGTATATACTGCTATATTTTTCAGTTTTGGAGTCTGGGTTGGAATAAATCTTCCTTTCTTATCCTCTATATTTATATTGACATTAATATCAATTTTAAGGTTTTAAGTTCCTATCTGTTGTTTTACGCCAAATTTTCTTATATTTACTTAATTCTATCCTGTATTTACATCATGTTATTATAGTGTGTATTTCTTGTTTCTGGCGATGCATGACAGTTTTTGTAAGTTTTCTTTGCCCGATTTTTGAAAGGATTTCACCTGTACTTTTGGTATTAGTATTTGTAGGACACTATCGTCGTTCGTCTTTCGTCGTTTTTTTTTCTCCCTCAGCCCGCCTTTACCTAAATATAACGATTTAACGAAATTTCAGGAAAGGATTAAAACTATTTATTGTTTGGTTGATATAATGTTTACCCCTCAGTGTTCCGGAGGGAGTGACCACTCGGGGACTATGTATCCAGAGGCAAAACGAACATTTCTAAATGAAATGTAAGTTAAGTTTTTATGACTCAGATTATTTCGTTACTTTTCTGGATTCCAATATTCATGTGTGTCCATCACTTTGCTTTTATGGCACATGTCAACATTCCAAAACTCATTGCACAATTTAATGTTATTTAGCACATTAGCTTTGTAAACCTATCTAAAAGCTTTATCTATGTATTATAGTAGGTATGATTATGAATACATAGGTGGGCTTGTATACGAATTATTTAATGAAAAATATTTTGATATACCGGAAGACGATGACTACATTACTCGTCAGTGTACATGTAAGTTCAGGACACTGAACTTTCATTTTTTATTGAAATTTGATATGCGAAATCATCTGTATGATGCATATCACTAAATTTTAGAATGTTCTAAGCTTGTAAATGAGCGGAAGCAATTCCTGTCGTATTTTTCGTACCTCTTGACCAAAAACTAATAGATTTCAATTACTTTTCACTCTTATAGCTTCATCTATTTAATGTATTAACAAAAATGTGAGATCATAGCTAGTAAATAGTTAATATGTCTTTTTATGCATAATCTATAAAAAATTCCGAAACTCATTGCACTATTGGAATAAGCGCATGAGTTTTGTTAACCCAATTAAAATATTCTTTTGTGACAAGGAGACAACCAATTTCTTTCTATTTTGATGGAAAGAAACATTTTTGTTCTAATGCAAACAGATATAAGTAAAATGTAATTCTAATTGTTTGAATAAATTTTTGGTATAATGTATTTTTTTCTCTAATTTTTAATTTGTTTTCTATAGTTTTCTATGTAATGTGATGTGGAACATTGTTTGACTTCAACGTTGTCTTTTTCTTCTTTAGCCAAACATCTTACAAAGTCTATCCAAATTATTTTTGTAAAGAATTCCGGATAAGCCGGTTCTAGGGGCCGTCTTAAACTTGCAGTGAGGTGAGAGTTTTTGCTCCGTGTTGAGGTCTCACTGTGACTTTAAGATGAAGAGCAGCAATAAAAGCGCTGTTCCTGTGCTTTTTGTATGTTTTTTTGTTGTGCATTTACTGATTTTGTGTCATGGATGGATACCCCATATCCTTTGTTTTTCTATTTCTGTCGTTGACATATAATTTTTATTTTCACCTTATTTCTTTCTGTTTGTAAATCAGGAAATAACAGAGAAAGCACTGTTATATATAAGGTCAACTTACAAACACTTGATAAAACTATGATTTTCTTGATAAAACTATGATTTTCTTGATAAAACTATGTACATGAATGTTAACATGCTGGTGTTTTCATTAAAACCGTTGAATGAAGTGCTTATGAACAACTGTCAAATTTTATTTGATATTTTTCAATATTTTTTTTAATTCATTTACAATTGACAATAACTACGCCCAGAATATAATGACAAACGTTCACGAGAATGGGTTTGCATACAAATCTGGTTAAACTTTCTTCAAGTATTAAGCCTGATATTGTGATTTTCAAACGTGTGTACGACTAGTTGGATGGAGACGGCTAACGTTTATATAAAGTAACTCTGTATACGGAATATCATTCTTACATGCTTAACAGATTTATTGACTGATCAATTGCAGGGAGAGATCTATGTTGTCCTTTTCTCGTTGATGTGTGTAGTGTGGCTGTGTGTTAGACTTTACTTGATTCACATTCTTTCCAATTCTGACAACAGTAATTCATTTACGAAAATAGGATATGTAAGGTACACTTAAGAGCACTAAAAACTAAAAGATTAGAATCAAGAGGTCGACACACCACATACCGTCTTAGTAATTTGGACTGACTTTTGTCAAATCCTTTGGAAAAAAATAATATAAAACTATTATACACAACTGTTTATACCATTTACAAAGCTCGAAATCGATCCGTTGGTAGAAAATTAGTGAATAAATTTAACAGACATTTTTTTCTTATGTTGTGCTGCTACATCACTGTCCCAGGCTGGAAAGGGGGAGTGGGGCAGGTGTTCGTGTGCTCACACAAGTGTTAACTCAGTCACATTCTTTACGATATGCCAGTCCCAAATCAAGAGCTTGCAATTCAATGGTTGTCTTTGGTTGCTGTTTGCCATATTTGTTTTTTGTTTAATGTTTACCATAAATAACGCTGTTGGTTTTCTGGTTTAAATTGTTTTAAATTTTGCCATGCTAGGCACTTTTTAGTTTACTATACGGTATGGTTTTATAATTGGTAAAGGCCGTACGGGACCAAACAGTTGTTAACCTCCACGTCACGTGATCTCTAATAAATATTTGTCTAATTGGTTATCAAACCTCAACTCATTATGTTTATTTTACCAATTTTCTGGAATTAATTTCAAATTGTTATAAAAAAACGTAATTTATAACTGAATACACAAACGATGAATTGGGATATGCACATACATTTTTGGTGGGTTTCACTTATTTTGAGCACATATCCGCCCTCTTATTAATCTCGATCATCAAAACAACAAAAGGTGCATGGAAGAAGGCACAATAAAAAAAAAAAAGTTTATTTTTCATACTGTAACAATATGCATCTTTCCCTGACGAATCATGTTTGCAAAGGAAATCAAAATGAATAACCTCTCAACTGCAAATGTCGAGAAAAATATGCCTTAATTTAATTCAAAATTATTTCAAATAATTAAAGTGGCGGCTGTAAAACTCATTTAAAGAATAATAGATGACATTTTCGACGAGAAATCTTCAAGTAATGGTTGCTGTTACATTAGCAGTTTTTCTTTTAAATTATAAAATCATTTCATTTTAATATGCTTAGTCAATCAAAATGTTTTTTTTTTAAACTTGTTGCTTGCAGTCTAGACTTGTCCCGGTGTTAAAAATTATATTCATCATTAGGAAAAGCTTGCAGTGACTAATTCGGATAAATTCAATAAAAGATGCAGGAATACCAACAAAATATTAGTAAAATTTTCAAGCTTTTTCCAATTCATTAGGCATATGAAATCGCAAATAATAGAATAATACATATGTCTCAATAAATAATCACAGTCTGACAAAATGATTTATTCAACAAAATCAACATAAATAAAACGATTCAAATATCAATAACAGGAGTATTTACATCAAAAATAGTACATGTAAATTAATTTGTTTTTAAAAGTTACGGATAGAACGACCCTACGTGCGGCTGTACTCCGTGGGGGGATAACCCATGTCCTGGAATGTTAGGGAAGATATTATTGGTCGTTGATGGCCAATACGGGCTTGGAGAACAAAAGAGTCCGGAAGATGTCGTTGGTGGCATAGGTGCATGCGGATTGAGGTAATTAAGTGGAGATGGACCATAACTTGGCATGAACATGTCTGATTGATATCGATGTGGTGTGTGATAAGTTTCAGGTGTTGTCTGTTGCATATTTTGAGCAAGTCCAACAAAATCAAATTTGTATGCATATCGCTTCCCGTGAACTTTTGTCATTATGTTCTTGTCGTAGTAATATCTCAGAGCACGGCTCAGTTTGTCGTAATTCATGTTAGGTTTACTTTTCCTTTCACCCCACCGTCTAGCAACTTCATCGGGGTCAACAAGCTTAAACTCTCCCTGCGTTCCTTCCCATGTTATACATCCCATGTTGCGTCTGTCGGATAAAAGTTCAAGAAGAAACTGCCATAACTGTATCTGACCTGTTCCTGAAAAAAAAAGATATGTTTTTCATAATACTAAGAAAAGTTCCTTGGAATTGGAAATATGTCTTCAGCATTAACTAATGGACAAATTGAATATGGAATAAATAAAATGCTAGTCAATTGTTAAATGATTTAAATGAAATACTTTCACTTTATTTATCATTTTTTGTTATCTTTGTATCTTTGCATGGTAAAATAAGAAGCGATATTTACATTTTTTTTTTCTTATTTAATTGATAAGTTGGAAATTTACCTGAACTGGAAAAACGACTCGACACGTGGACCATTCGTTGGTACAATTGTTCTAAAAAAAAGAAAATACAACAATTATATATAAATATAACATTAAGTGAAAACAATTCGTTTGCGTCCTTGTCTTTAGGCTGTTGTACCACATTTCTTTATTTTGATATATATTTTATAACCACTTAAAGTAATGGCAATTATTGAAAATGAACAAATACATGTACAATAACTGCAACGTATTTCAATTATCATATTATCATTTAATGTTTCTGTAATGTATTGATTACATGTAAATGGGTAGGCATGAAATTCTACTCTGTTTCTGTAATGTATGAGAAACCTGTAGATAGACCAGGATTTCATTGCACGCAAGAAAAAATGAGATAAAGTAGTTGTGCTATTCTTCATTCCTTTATCATAGTAAGATATTCAGCATCGAACAAAGATTTTTGAACAATTCTATTATAAAATGCAAAGTTAAGCAAATGCCCGAACACACAAAAATATAGTTCTGTTAATTTGTTATTTCGCCGGTTAATAGGTTGTTATTTAGCACTTTACTTCATTTAACGTGTTCAAATGTCTTTTAACAGATATTTTAGGTATTTTCGACCAATTGCTCTCACAACAACTTCAACAATAACATACAGGGTCCCCACATTAATCAAAATCAATTTAGTGCGAACTTTCGGAATCCCTCAGGACGAAAGCTAATTTCCGAGACGTGCGCATATCTAGATTGCTCGCATTATAAAGAATTGAAAAGGCAAAAAGATGGAATGAAAAAGTAAACGTATCGTCGGAATAGAAATCCGATTACACAGATTGTTTCATTCATTAAGTGCTTAATCGGAGACAAAAGTTAAATACAGTTCGATATTGGCAATTTTCTCTGTTAACCCGTTAATACGGTTTCATCCAACCATAGATTGTTACTGCTTGGGGGATTGACCGGCGTCATAGGATACACTAATAGATATTTTTCGGAAAACTGATTGTACATTAGGAAGTTGTGAGAGTCTTCTTATTATCAAAGTTTGAAAATAAAATGTTTTTTTGGCTACTGCTATATATATGTTTCAAAATTTACAGTATGAACGCACTTCGGGTAGATAAGTTGGAGTGGAGATGTGAACGAAGGTCCACTGTAGGTGGTACTTTTTAAAATCATTTATTTATTCTTAAAGTATTATACAAAAGATTATTCTAACGTCTCTTCGTATATAACACATTTAAAAGCACTTTTCTTGAAATTGTAACGAAATATGAAATGCTAATAAGATTATCTGGATTGGGGTTTTGTTTTATCTAGAAATTCATTTAAAAGAAGAAAATTTTGTTTGGCTGGAATCTATGCATTCATAACACAAAATAAGCTCAAGCTAATCGGAAACAAGATCCAAGAAGCCGACATTGAAGACCCCGAATTAAAGTCCAAGAGTCAGTTTGGTTTAATAGTGTTCTCGGATTGCTTTCTCGTTGTCCATATTATATCTCTTTTAGCTCAAAGTATGATAATATATTTTGATGCATTTGTTTTCTGTAATAAACTTTTGGAGAGAAAAAAAATGGAAAATGGAGACCAATATTGGACTCAGTTAAAAATTTGCCTGAAGGAGTTGAGCTCTCTTCCAATTGCCAAATGCAATAATCGCATGCAACTCGTATTTCTACTCAAGTTTGTGACATTCTTTAAACATTTTTTGGAAAAAAAATTATTTATGAATATTACCCCATCAGCGATTCTTTTTTTCTTTTTTTGATTATATTTCAAGTTAGCGTGAGCGTGTCAAAATTTTATGTAACTTCTAATGTTTCGAGGAGAAAACTTTTCACCATGACTATCGCAGGTGCGTAGAATTATATATGTTAATAAGACAATTCGCAAATGATTAAATGAAAACCGGAAAATCTAAAGATGACAATTTCAAGAATCCTAATAAAAGAAAATATGAAATTGACAACGACGATCAAGAGACCATGGATAGGATTTCATATGATTAAATCTGTCATTGAACCGTTTTATTTAGTGGAGGTTAGTGACACTTCAAAACGGCGTGTGCCAGTTTCTGGATTATAACGGTAATTATTGGGATAGAAAGTTGATAATTAGATGTTGTTTTCTATGAATAATTTCATCTTTTATGACTAAATTTGATTTTCAACACGCTTAACTCGAGCACTTATAAACAACTTGTGAAGTGTTTGCATCACTTTGGATTGTATTATTGTATTTTGAATTTTAAATATTATTTTATTTATGCACACACGTGACCTTAAAGAATTATTATAAGAAACAAAAAATAAAACATTTCTCTCATTTCAACAAAACTTTAACAACTTAAAAAACTTGATAGCTTTGATTTCATAATTTGCAATAGCCCTCACATGATTTTCATTTTTTCTTTCTCTCTCAGATAAATAATATCCTTAAAGATATGATCCTGTCGGATTTTTTTACTTCAGTATTGGGGAAATTGTGTCAGCGTATGACTATGTACAAGCATAAGTATGAATTATATATACATGTATGTGTCTTGTTGTTTTCTGTCTCATTGGTGAAACGCAACATCTCCTTTTATACATATTTTTTTCGTCCATGCGCAGAGTTGGTTAGTTTTAGTTTGATTATTTTTTCTCAGATGGTTCAAATAGATATAAGAAGATGTGGTATGAGTGCCAATGAGACAACTCTCCATCCAAGTCAAAATTTATAAAAGTAAACCATTATAGGTCACAGTACGGTCTTCAAATAGCTATTAATAAAAACAAGTTTAATACGTATTTCGTGCGCGCGACACTTGTTTCCGGAATAACCTTCTACAAGCACACTCGAGACAAAAAGTTTGAAAAGCCATAAAACATTTAAGAGCGTAAAATCAAAATGGCCTGAACAGAAGTCAAAACTGTCTTAAGGTCACTTTGCCTGATGCAATTGCAACCTACGTTTTTATTAAACTGTATATTAGTGGACATCATTTAATAAAGCTTGACGTAGGTATAATTTAGATAGGGTTAGGCGTATTCCATATGTGATATGTAAAACTGCATTGACCTGAACTATATCGACGTTTATGGAGACCAACAAGAAATATATATGCTTTATTGCAAAAAGTAAAACCCTAACGGGTTAAAATGCAAACATTAATGTACATGAACATAAGAAACAACACACGAATAAAGTTCTAAACAAGTCAAGTTAATAATATATAAGTATATAGATAGTTGACCAATGTGGACCTCATTTTCGCAACTCCATGGATAGCTTCGTATAGCCCACAATATCAGACAAAATATATTTATTGGGATCTAAAATATGCCAATAAGAAATAAAATAGAAAGTTGTAAAAAATCATCCCTTGTTCCTGTCTCTGTTTGGCGATGAGAGTACCAGTTGAAACAGAATAACATTTCAATATATATGTTATTCTTATTATTACTGTTAATATTCATATACCCCTGTTGGGGTCTTGAAAAATAAAATTTTCAAGTTTTAAGTTTTCAAACTAACAACTAGTATGTCTGATGATTTAATTAATAAATGAATTATATAAATTACTTGCGAACAAACATAAAACAGCAAATGTAAGCTAAAATGTTAGAAAATTGTCGGGTTAAAATGAAGTCGGAAATGTTCAGAGGATAAAAAAAATAGGTTCAATTAACCCCTTAGTAGAACAATTGATAAACTGGGCTGATTTGGCTGCTGGACTGGGCTGATTTTGCTGCTGGACTAGGCTGATTTGGCTGCTGGTTGACTGTTATTCTCAGAGAGTATCATCAACTCAGTAGTCAGCGTTTCGGTGCTGACACGATTTATAACATATTTTTACAAAAAATACCGTTAATAAATAAACTACAGTTCCAACTTCCTGAGGCAAAGTTACACTAAGGCAGACTTGTCTTTTCTTTTTGTATCCCTTGTGGTCATAAAGCTCCTTACATGTTCAGGTATTTATACATCCGGGGCTTTCAAATTTTTGGGTAAAACATTCTTGAAGGCTAATCCAGAAAAGGCGTTTCTGACACACACAATTAATAAAGTGTTATCTTCATACACATATAGAACCCTATGGCACCAAAAGTAAAACGCGACCCAAACTTTCCTTGCAGATTTTTAGTGGGGTAGTTAGCAATAATAATACAAATATGAACCTACCTTGGCTTGTGGGTGAAGGTTGTGGAGGCTGCCATTGTGACTTTGGGAAGCCTGGATCTGCAGATAGAAAGTGGTTTATGTAGGCAATGCATACTGATATTAAGAAATACATGTTTAATGTAAATTGTCATATACTCTCTATTACTACTTGGTTTGTCTGTTTTTCTTCAAGTATTACGTATTCATTTTAAACTGCTTATCTTCAAACCTACAATTGTTACCTACATTTTAAATTCAAAAGTGAATTTTACATTTGATAAATAAATCATATGAATAAAGACTATTTATATAAAAAAGAAAGATTCCATTTTATTACAGAAGCTGTATATTTCACAGGACTTAATTTGATAATTTGTATTTTTATAATGATCATTTTAAAGAACCAAACAATTATTTACAGATATGATAAACTTAACCAAATCTGGAACTAATCTCTATTTGTCTCAGACTCCATTTAAAGTTGAATCAGAAATAAACATTTAGCTTCAATAGTTAAAAATAATTAAAAAATAATTATCAAAAGTACACTACATCATGGTTTACCTGCAAACATGAAATTATGGAATCCAGATAGAGTACACTGTCTAAAATAATTAGCTTGTTTAAAATAGTCTGGTTTGAAATAGTCACTTTGTTTTAAATAGTTACTATAATAATCACTCTGTTTGCAGAGATCTTCTTTTAGATAATCCTGTTTCAAATAGTCTGCATGTTTAAAATAATCCACTTGGTTTAGAACCTGCATGTCGAGCAACTTTATAAAAATTTTCAACTATTAGTTTCACTTATTATTACTGCTCATCTTCTTTTGAAATAATTAATTTCGTATTTAAAAAGTCTGGATCGCTGTGTTTTTTATTTGGAAATATTTTGTGATGTTGGTTTTGAAGGAGATCATATAAAAATGAATACAAAACGGTAACTTATTTGTAATTATGAAAATATTTTATTGGTTTCTCATAAAAGAAAAAATTCACGTGGAAGATGTGAGTAAACACTGATTTTCACTTGTTAGCCAATCAAAGCCGTCGACGGATGTCACCATCGACCAATGAGTTCCTGTTTGTATTCATTGCTTTGGATCGATACTAGTTAAATGGCGTAACACGATTCCGGGGCACCTAGACACGTGGGTCCGTTGTTTACAAATTTCTTGCTTCCAGTTAAAGCTAAATTTTCTCACAGTCATCCTCGGCTATTGATTATTGGAGCTAATAAATCTATGTTTAAAAACGTTTAGTAAAACACATTTTAATGTGAGAGAAAACCGAAGTGAAGAAGTCCTTGTATTAGCTTCTATGGGAAATTATTCTTTCCTTTTTATGTCAATAAAACTTTTTTGTTTGGGAAATGTGTTTTTTTTTTAATTAGCCCTTAAAATTAGACAAGTCATGAGACTATATCATGAGCGGAGATATTTGGAATCTACATAGATTTCAGCATACTACAAATGTCCATTTTTTAAATGGAAGCCTGATCAGAGAGCAACTTTATAAATTATTTCTTATATCTTTTTGACTTGTAACTCTTCTGTGCTAATTTCAATGATTAGACTGAAATATCGTTATTTTCATTATAACTATAGAGGCAATCAACGAATCACTAAAAGTTAAATACTGAAGGCTTAAAGAAATTACAGAATCTATAGTTTTAAGTTTTATGCTTTGCGTTTCTAAAGATTTATTTGGTTCTTGTAACGGTTGTTGTTATTATTATTATTATTATTATTATTATTATTATTATTATTATTATTATTATTATTATTATTATTCATCTAACTAAGGTGTATTATGTAATCTTTAAATTTCAATAAATAAGATTTCAATAGTCCTTTGTTTACAAACCTTTTATTAATAATCGAAACTTTATGCAATGTGAGATCTAGTGCTTTTAAATTAAAAGGTTTTCCTATTGGATTTAATTACATCTGTGTAGCTTTAACCCTAGATATCAAAATTATGCATAAAATCGAGAAATTTAGAATGACAATCAATTAATGTTTAATTTTTATGTATGCTTAAAGAAAATAATTCACTTCTAATGAATAAATTGTTAAAAAATAAACAATATAAAATGCCACTGTCGATATCAATGGTAATCGGAGAACTGCATGAAAAATGAAAATAACGATTAAAATCTAAATTTTATTAAACATTTGATTTTTCCGAAACAAATTTGTTTCATGGTTAAAAATGACAGATAAACCGGAACAAGTATAATTAAATATTTGTTTAATACTTTTTATCTAAACAAATGAATTTCTATCAAATTGGATATTTTATCTGTCAAATAAAGAGTAATAATTCCAGCTATTATTTAATGAAATCGAAACAAACTGCTAAATGGTGTTCGATCATTTAACATGATTTCACGACACGGTGACACCCGAAGGTGCGAAATGGAAATTAACATGTTCCGGTAATAGTCATTACCGCTTCTTATTCTGTCAGCTATGCTATAGACTACGTTCGGTATCGCTTTTAATCCGTGTTTTCAAAATGATACTGTGGTTAAAACACATGATAATTAGTTTTATTCATTCAGGCTATATGTCTTTCTAAGAATATGAAAAATACTTATTTGTTACTGTGCTTCAACAACTCATTCCTAGTAATAAACCGTTATTTTTTTTTTATTTCAGATTGTTGGAATTTTACATATTTCCTGAAACCTTTAAAAGGGCACAACGGTACGCGTTCTCTTCAAATCGCTATAGGGTTTTTGTACTTTTGCAATAAAGGTTAACTAAAACATTCATGAAAATTGCAAATATTCTGACACTCGACTCTCAACAGGACACTTTAATTGACACGTTTCTGATAAATGGATAGGATTGTGAAAACAATTAGCCTCTCCGGACTACAACAGGATGCATCCAAGCATAGGTAATATTCAAAGACTATATCGGAATAATCAACTTTCCGGTCGATAAAATAACTCAACTGAATGATGTGTTTTCAGATCCTTTCTTTTTATGTATGGTCCAAAATCTGGACACACGGCTTGCTTTGACCACTCGCGTGCTTCAAGGGTTAACAAGTAGTTTCACCTGGTCAAAACTAGCCGATAATACATTAAAACAAATTTAATGTCCAGAACTCAAGTTGGAAAGAAAACTGACACTATGCCTGGCCATTAAACAAAGTGTTTAATTAAAACAGGTTAATAAATAATCTATTTTATTTCATTATATATTTCAATCACACATATATTATTTAAAATATAACTGTATTGAAAATAAGAAGAAACTAAGAGGGACAAGCAAAAAATAAAGGTCGAAGAAGTGAAAACAATATTCCAGAAACAGTACATATTAATTTATGATTAATATTAACAATCAAGTAAAAACCGTACTGAAACCATGTCCTTTGGAAGTGTAAGCAAGTCCTACAGAAATGTTGTCACCCGACGTCTAGCTGAAGACAGTACAAATCAAGCGACAAGTCATTCTCCCTTATAACTTTAAAATATATTCTTTTAAATCTAACCGTGACATTTATTCTTCTTTATTTCTTTAATCTATCTGTTATTATGTTCTGCTTATATTAATATTTTTGGGGAAATCAAGGTTTTTTTAATACAATTAACAATCTAAATTAAATCTAACGAAATTAGAAAAAAAACCGCTTACAGTCTTATCGCGTATGGTTCAAAAGAAACGTTAAGTGTCCCAGAGACTGTTACACTTTGTAAAAGATACTATTTACATTTAAAACGATTGACTACAAGTGACAATAGTCCCACCCTTTCATCCCATTAGAAGGTCCTTGTCTGGTATTTAATCTTAGTCTGAAGAGTGTTTGCACAATTGCTAATCACCTTAAATCCGATTGCTTCCGCATGTACACGACCATACTCTATTCAAAGTTTGCCTTCATCTTACAGTTACCAAAAATGGCGGAACGCTACTTTGTCGGCATCGTTTTATCCTTGTATGAATTTATTTGCTTGCAAAACAAGACAAAAAGTTCGTATTTGTATAATATCAAAACCCCCGAGAAAAAGAAAAAAAAATATTTAATTCGTTTGAAGCTGAGTTTATATTAAGAGTATTTGTTTTAATAATATTTACCTTATTCAACGCAAATTTCGCGCGAATTTTATAACTTAATTATATGACTCTCTTTTCAAATCAATTCGATAGAAAAAAGAAATAACAAAATTCCTTGAACTTTTTAAGGTAAATACTGGTGCTAACATTTCTAACAACTTTAAGCGCCATTGTTGCATTCGCTTTTGACGGCTTTGTAATTTCTTCGGAATTGTGTCATACCGTGTTTGATATTTATTCGCACTCCCAACAAAGTAAAGGAAATATTTAACTTTATGTTGTATGTTAGTACTTCCCACGAAATTAACTGTACAAAAATCTCTCACTGTATTTCATTAATAATTGTAAACCAGACCAGTTGTTACCGTAATAAATTCACTAACTAACAGAAATATATAAGGTTTAAAATTGTATAATTGCTAATTAGACCACATGAAAGTTAATATATGCATTCCTGTCTTCCAGTTTTTAGAGTTTTTATGAACACGAATATGTTCAAAATATTATTACAAATTGCATTTTACTATCTTGTACCTGGGTTTGAAAACCGGTGATAAAAAGACTTCTGAATGAAGTCCCAACGTTTGAATAGAAGTTCTCAAACTAATGAAAAGCCAAACCAAAATTTATAATTTATAATAATTGTATATGGTATTATATGTCTCTGGTGGTATATGATATTCAAGCAACTTTATACTGGTTTTTTTTAACCAAAATATCGAAAAGCATTTGAAAAGAAAATATAAAAAAGATATTAATTTTATCAAGATATACTTATTTATTTTGAATAAGAGATTCTAGTTATGATTTTGGGTGGATTTTGTAATCTGCTACGTCGGTCCTATGCAGTAATGTAGGGAAGAATAAAATACATGTATATTATATTACGTGAAATAATTATTCATTATATATGATCACCAGTCCAATAGTCAGCACTGCTGTGTTGACATGAATTATCATTGTTATAGTTATAATTATAAATTAACTGTTCACAAAACTTAAAATTTTTCAAAATACTAAGGATTTTCTACCCCAGGAATAGATTACCTTAGGTGTATTTGGCAAAAACCTTCGGAATTTTTGGTGTTCAATGCTCTTCAACTTCGTACATTATTTAGCCTTTTCAACTTTTTTTTATTCGAGCGTCACAGAAACGTGCGTCTGGCGTATACAATTCTTTTATTTATATATTTTTTTGAATTGATTTTATTCATTACCTGTTTTACAAGCCACATAACTTCCACCGCTGTTATGATTATAATTAATTGTAGATAATCCATTTGGAGATGGTATACTTGGGGGATAAGTCTTCTGTATAATTCCTTTAATTAGAAAATAAAACAAATTTTTGAAAATCAACAAAAAACAGGCAATAGCAAGCTTAAGTACAGTATCCCTGTATTACCTGAATTTCGTGATGGTTAATTTTATCATATCAAAATCAAAAATTTGTAAATAAGAAGAGACGTTGGATATACATTCATGTGACGGCAACCTAACAACACAAAATATCCAAAAGACATATTTGATAGTTGTAGTTTTATAGGAGCATAAACTCATAAAACATAATTTGTAATGTTTTATAACACTATACATCATCTTTAATCAGTACATATTCCATATTGCACGACTTTCAGTTTTACAATACAGACTGAAAATTCTGAAAGGCACAATGTGAAAGACAGGAATTGGTAAACACCATTTAAACAATTGATAAATGGGAATTAAGAAATGATAAACTTCTTACTTCTTCGCAAAAAATTCAAATGGCCTAGTAAGCAGTTGGCATTCATTTCACCACAGATCTGAGTGAAATCGTCCATCGTCCAAGTGCAAAGTTCAATTCCAGTAAGGGATGTAAATCTTGATTTATCAACATTTCGTAATTGATATTCCTTCACTGCCCAGTCTATCCACTGCTGGACGTGTTCTGATGTCCATACAGATGGGTCTTAAATAAAACAAAACATATCAGCTGTATAATTTAATTCTAAAGAAGCAGCATGGTTGCCATGAGACAAACTTCCATTAACATATAACGAGAGAAAGGGGCGCATTACATTTGCTCGCATTTGGGGATTAAATTATTTTACGTTTGCGCGCAGATTTTGATTACATTTGCCCGCATTCATTTTACAGGTAATACAGGTAAAACTAAAGATAACTCATTATAAACATGACTATAGTTATTATGAATTTTGAAAATATTTGTAAATTTAAATAATATATTTTCAATTTGAATATTTGAATTCTAAAAAAAAATAAAGTGATCATGAGAAATCCCGTAATAGCTTAAGAAATACATGCAACTTAATTGTGAATATTTCAGAGTAAATAGTATTCTCTTTTTCTCTATCCTAATTTTATCGAATAGTGTTTGCTTTAGTAAATTATTTAAGTCAGCTTTTAAAGTTGCATCAAGACACAAACCTGGAGTTTCGTTTGTCAGAAACAAATCGGGAGAAAAATCATTAGCGTACGATGGATTTACTTTCCGTATCGACAGAACACTTAAGTTGGGGGATATTTCATGGCGATGCACCGTAAATAATTGCAAAGGTATTTCATCATTACCGTCAACAGAATCCAGGCGTACTACAGACTACTTTTAATCTTTAGATTTGCTATATTTTTATATTTTTATCTATATATATTTCCAATACTAAGTAATTGTGTAAAATAAAACGGACTTATCCTGCTCGAAAATGATAGTTAATTAAAAAATTATTACACGAGTTTACTGATTTACCTGTAAACAAATGCGCGCAAATGTAATCCAAAGCTGCGCGCAAACGTAATGATTTTTGCGCACAAATGTATTGGTAATGCGCGAAATTGTAATGCACCGAGAGAAAGAACCAAACCCGAGCAATATAAAAATAAGGAGATTTGGTACGATTGCCAATGAGACAACTATCCACAAGAGTTCAAAGGGCGAGGATATAAGCAATTAAATTACGACAAGTTCACTTTATGGTCTTCAAGAATGAGCAAAGATACTACCGTTGAATAAAATGTAAAAAGCATCGGGAAAAGTGAAAGTCTTCAATTACCATACTAGTAAAGCGGAGATAGCAAATTCATCTTCTTATAAAACTAGGATGAGGATACGGCATTATTCTATAATCACAGCTAAATTATTTTACATGTCCCTATTTTGCTTTTATTTATTTATTGTTTTGTACATAAATCAGGCAGTTAGTTTTCTCGGTTAAATTGTTTTACATTTGTCATGTCGGGGCCTTGCTATACTGTATGGATAGTGAAGGCCGTACGGTGACCTATAATTGCTAACTTCTAGGTCATTTGGTCTTCGATGGAGAGTTGTCTCAGTGACAATCATACCACGTCTTCTTATTTTTATATTATATAGCGATCTGCGTGGTTCATTCGACGGCTTTTAGCAAAATATGTCCGTGCATGTTAATTCTTATACCTGTATGTGTCTGAGGTTATGAATTAAATCTGGAAATCTTGAAAATCCTATAGAAATGATTTGATATATAAAACTGAAGACAACTCATAATCAATAAGTTCAGCGCTCAATATAAAAACTGATTGATTGATTGGTGATTGCTTTACACCGCATCAGCCTCAATATAAAAACAAAAGTTTGCACAATTTAAGCTAATCACCATTCACTTTGGACGGATTTTTTCTTTCATTTACCGCAAATAGTTCGTATTTTCTACGCACAAGTTTATAATAAAAAGGTCTTTAATACATATCATTCACAAATGCGGTCATTTTATGGAGAAATGCAGCATTTCCTATCATTTTATTATTATTTCAAATATCCAACAAAACGACCACGCGACTTCAATAAAAAAAAAATAAAGATTCACTGCAGGTTTCACAAAAAGAAACATACCAAACATTGTTAAAAATTTGGAAACTGTCAAAATGTAAATTGAAGTAACAGCTAGTACGATGCCTTAGAGCGGTTTCATAGCCATATTGGTAATGTGTCAGAATATTTGTTTTCATTGGCACGTGGAAACAACCATTGTCATTTGACAAGAGAATTACATCTGCTGTTTTGTGGGATAATCAAGTAATTTTCAGTTTTATTGACAAACATGTAGTGGTCATTTAGTGAGTGAACAATGGTGATTAATCGACAGGTGACTATCTTCACACTTTTAATCAAATGGGTACGGATTTTGTAAATAAATAAAATAAAGTACATGGATTTACATGTGTTTACTTAAATGTAAATTGTGTTTGTTGTCAATGTTCATGATTTACTTTAATTGGATAAAGAACTTGCTGTTTCTCAAGCACATTACAATGGATTTTAAATCCTTTCATAAAAAAGAAAAGAAATTGAAATATAATGAAATAAAACACGCTGCATTTAATACATGTACATATAAGTTTTATTTAACTATTGACTTTGAAACAACATGTTTTGTGCTTTAGCCAAATAATTATTACATTTTCAGGAAGAGATTTTTTTGTGTATATTTTTTCAAATTAACATTAACTGTCTACTTTTTTGTATAACATATATCCACCATTATAGTGTTTGACACTCAAGCACTGTAAGAGACAAATCCTGAATCTATTGGAAAGTAATTGCTTTTATAATGCATATTCATTTCTTTACCAAATGTAAAAATATGCAGTTTTTTTTTATCGTATTACAGTCGTATTTGAGCTTTTGCTAAACTTGAATAGGATGTTCCCTTAATAGGAGCGATAACAACGCGTTATATAAAAATATGTAGTGTGAAGGTTTATATATGTGAAGTGCGTAGTAAGAGTGCTATATAAATGCGTTCGGCGTCTTTGTTAAGATTTTTTTCAATGAATGTATTCGGCACTGGTAAAGATTTGAGTGAAAATACCATTCTTGTATATGACTATGTTTTTGTTTTCGAATTTTGTTTTTGTCCTTTTTTATTTCTTTATTATTTTTGTTTCAGATCATTAGCCCATTTACAATCAATCCCTTTCTACCTTTATTCATACACACATAAACGAACATAATTAAACGGATGAAGAAATTTGATGTCTATAAACTGTCCGTTTTCGAAGTTATTTTGCCAGATTTTTATATATTTGTAAGGGATTATAAGTATTTTTGAAAAATCCCTCAATATAACCCTTCAATATATAATCAGAGAAAAGTGTATATGAAATGCAGGCAATAGAGGGTTTATGTGTATGCAGATAATTCCCCCATTCTAGATAAAAAGCGGCGATACAGTGGAATATTAATGTATTCCTTATGAACGATAGATATGTAATTTGTGTCACTATCTTATGTACTTGTGCGCGGCTGCATTTTTTAACAAATTTATGACTAAACACCGAGAAGTCCGTACACAAGTGTCTGTTATTTTGGTGGTAAAAATAAGGTACAAAAATGTACTGAATAAACACAACTCTGCCATTGGTATGAGGAACTTTAAAGCATCCACATGTTCTTACAATGATGTGATTGGTCTCAAGTCCTAGCCGTTACCAACTTAGCCACTGAATAAAAAAATGTATATAATAGTGATCAAACATCTTAAAGAAAGGGGTTGTGGCGACACACCTATAATACCAAACACATACACGTTTCTTTTTAATGAAATCTATTGAGACGCAAATAAAGCTATGGTTGAACGTTTTAATGTATGAATTAATTTGGATATAACTATATAATAAATACACGACTATTTAGATCAGCATCTAGAACCTCGTTTGAACACATTGTACACCATCCGATACTAAACGAGGAGAGACATATTTTTGTGTGTCGGTTCTCCGTCTTCCAGATCTAATCAATCCATACGGCTCTCTACTCTTAATGTAGTATACTGAAGTTTGCCCACCAACCCCCACCCCCTTAAAGCAGATTATTCTATTCGAGTTAGTTGGGTGTAATCCGGGAAACAATATGAATTCCGGATGTCCTTTCCGTCATTACCATCGGTTTCGGATTTTTGCCTACATCTAATATTATAAGTGTTGTCTCCCTTCCCATCTACCTAGTTTTACAAATATTGTAGACGGTGGGACAATTCAATTTCCATGATATAAAATATCAGGCAAAAGTCTTTGATAAAAACTAAAGATATATATAGTTGTTTGAATCATAAAAATATATCATGTATTGGCATTTCTTTTTAACTGAAATTTGAAAATATAAAAAAAAATCATAAATATCTGAATTTAAAGTGTCTTCGCTGGTTACTTTTAGTACAACTAACTTATGAAAGGCTCTATTTAAAATTGTTTTCATTTCACTTTTAGTCTTCCTCAATTTACTAGAGAGGTACTGACAATGGAAGGAAATGGTGAAGGAGGAAAACATTGATTCGGTCATTACAAGCAGTTAAACGGATATAATCTATCTTAACTTCATAATTCTCTATTTCCTTATAATATTTTAATGCACTTAAGAGTTGAATATAGTTTTATTACATGAAATCTGAGTGTAATATTATTATCCGTCTTAGTTAATAAAACTAGTGTATACATGGAGATTATTTACTTCAAATTATCACATGTATCGGTATTTCACAGTTGAGAGAAAAGTTTTTTTTTTTTTTACATAATGAAATTAGAAAAACGCCTAAACCTGTCTACTGTTGATGAATGTATGTAGACTAAGCCCTCAAAAGTCTCATAGACGTGTAACCAACTTCTTATTTATTCATTAAAAAAGGGAGACAATACTGTGGTGACAATCAGAATTTATAAAGCTGAAAAAAAAAACAGGACAAGTCCATGACTAAAAGAAAAAAAGACGAACAGACAAATAACAGTCCACGAACGAAACACTTCACCAACCGAGCATCATGAACCAATCAAAAACCGGGGTGAACTTTTCAATAACGCATCTACTACAAAAATCAAAACCAAATGGTGACTCGAATGAAAACATACTTCACGATTAAACTTTTAATTGTTTTATACATAATGACCTGTAGTTTTAAAACATATCGGAGATGTCCGGGTTTACTGAGGGCTCCATGTCATTACACTTGTTTTCAAATATGAAACTCTTTAAATATATAAATCAAAGATACTATTGATTATGATGGAAGTTTTTAACGACCTTGACTGGCTATACAGCCCTCGCACGGTCGGAAGATACTGTTTAACTTGTACCGCATAATAAATACCATAACGAAGCATACCAATAAAGATGCTGTTTAACTTGTACCGCATAATAAATAACATAACGAAGCATACCAATACAGATGCATCTATAGAAAGGACCAATATCCCCTGAATTAATTTCACACAAGGACCAGTATAAAACGTTTCACATTTTTCATTAAAGTTCATAGTATCACAGCTCCATGACTTTTTTTTATGCTCCTGCAATATCATATACGATTTCTAAGCATATGAACGACTTAGGAATGCTAAATGATAAAAATAAAAACTTATAGATTTGGTGTGCCCGAAATAAATTAACATGCTTTTTTTTATAGTTTTCGGTAGAGTGTGAAATTTTTGTACAATGTATGAGAATATTATTAACTAAAACCATAGTTCTATTGGGATTAAAACCATAGTTCTATTGGAAGTAAAGCCATAGTTCTATTGGAAGTAAAGCATTTGTACTTTCTTTCAAATACAAATGAATTTTCGTGCAAAATTTGACCAAAACATGAAACATTCGCAATAGCTTATTTTTGTATGTAAAATATGTATTTTGTGGATACTTGTAAAATCTTTATGATGTGGTTAATATGTATTTGAAAACTATCAAAATAATTTAAGTATATTGTTAAGACTCTTAATACTTTCTGATTCTGACTTATTTAGAGTGAAACAAATACACGGAACATTGGCTTTACATCTTAATACACGTCATCATATTCTGATCATGACTTACAAAGTATAGATAAAAATAATAATTTAATGTCTTTGAATACTATATCAAGAGGACAAATACTTAATTTGTGAGCCGGTTTAAGACTTTGGAAAAGTAAAGGGTTTTGGGCATATGTGTATTGAGGGAAATCCAGTCAAGAGGGAAATTTGAATGTAAAGATTTTTTTCTATATAACTAAATGAAGATAGAGAAAGCGGCTGAACGATTGAAATAAATCAACCCCATTTTGATTTATAAAAGTTAAATAATTTTTCCTTATATACTTTGATATCCGTAAAATGAAAACAAAACCAGTTCATGAACGTAGGGTGAACGAGTGTTGCAGGTATATAAAAATGCGATTAGTTTTAAACACTTCACACATGGGATTTATGCTACAAAGTTTTCTGACAGATACATGCACATGTGAACACTTTTGTTCCAGACTTCTCAATTGCAAACTATGCCACAACCTTACTGATTGGTACATACACATATGAACACTTAAGTTCCAGACTTCTTAAATGGGAACGATGCCACAACCTTACTGACTGGCACACACACATGTGAACACTTAAGTTCCAGACTTCTCAAATGGAAACTATGAATCATCCACTCCAACACAACTGCCTTACACATGCTATCACCAGTTCATTCATTCTTAAAAACACTTATACTTTGAATGTTTCAAAAGTACTTTATATGATTTTTATATATTACAAGTATTAAATCCAAAAATAGGTCTGTATTGGTCCCACTTGTTAAACAAACATTATAGTAAATCAATGGTTATCTGTACAAATATACACTTAAAAACTGTTTCGTTTAGTCAACATCTGCTGTTTATATTTTTTAAGAAATATGACCAATCATTGCAGATGATGTATAAACGTCAATAAAGCAGTGACCCAACAATATTATTTTAACTAAATAAGATATTTACAAATCACCATACAGTCTTGAATGACAGACAAGTGTTCACTTTGTATGAAACGCACTTTCAAAATAGGACGAAACAGAGATGTGGGGTACACGTCAATGAGACAGCAAACCAACACCAAAAGACTTCGTGAAGTCTTCAACAATACTATTTACAGACTAATTTTACGTTACGTCAATCACCTCGAAATCTTAAAATTGTGAATAAGTGTAAAAAAGTGTCATTAACACCAAATTCATCATATTGAGAAAAATAAACACCTTCAAACAGGAAAAATGCAACCACAAATGAGGTTTCTAACTTGCTTCAATACATTGTTTCTAAAAGGAAATAATAAGAAGGAGCAGAGAAAATATAAATTTGAGCAAATAATTCATTTACAATTTAAAAGAAATACTACTTAACAATATATATTATTGCCGATGCATCGTATTTTAATAGAATGGTACCGTATAATGCTTAACCGAATGTATCTAATTAAAAACATGCTTGTTTGTGCAGAAACAGTACTTAGTGTTTGGTTTTTTAAATCGGCGAATCTGAAGAAGATATAGTGTAGGACATTACAACATATGAATATAAAAATTTCATGAAATATAATGCCTATAATATATTTTTTAATAATCATTATTATTTGTATATATCACGTAGAAATAAGAATCACATAGTTATCTGACTATTTTTTTTCCTGTTTTGATCCTACATTTTTGTTTCAAATATTTTTTTACATTTTATTTTTTTTCTGTATTTTTGAGGGGGTGGGGTGGAAGAAGGATTGTCTATTTAAAATTTTGTACCCGTTATCTTTTGTTGTATTTAATATTTTCCTAGAGCTTGAGGTAAGTATATTCGAACAGATCCGTGGGAAATTGAAATAAATCGTGATCTTATTCAGTGATTCACATAATTAGAAATATTTTCTGGTAACCACTTATTTCAGAAAATCCCGATTTTAGTTCATTACTGCTAATTTTGAGTATAACTTCATATTTTCGAATCAAAATACGTCGATTTTTTTATACAATCTCATTTTTACATTTAGTTTCCTCCATTTTTCTTGATATAAGAAATTGTCTTTTTTTTTAAATATGTTAATAGATATAAGAAGATGTGGTATGAGTGCCAATGAGACAACTCTCTATCCAAGTCACAATTTGTAAAAGTAAAACATACTATGTTAACTAGGTATAATCTGGGAAATAAAAAAAGCACACAAACGCAAATAGTAAATTAGTAAATGTCTTCTCAATTTAAACACCTGTTAAAAAACTTATCAATATTTCAAAAATATATTAAGAAATATTAATTACCTTCTGGGACAATGACTTTTTCTTCTGATGAAAGACCAGGGTTCTCTGCATCATCACATGATTTTGATCTGGTCAGATTATTTGAGCCACTGAAATGTTCTCGATTATATATTGTTGGATGGTTTTGATACGGTGTAGTAGAAGATCTACAATCTAGAGCCGATTGAGTTGTTTTTGTATAATCAGGACCATAATTATACATAGAGTTCTTGTTTTGATGGAAATTGTCACTAGCCGAAGATTGCACCGCAGTTGTGTCAAAGGGGTGCAACTCGTCTCCATCATTTAACCTTGAAAACATTGGGTCAAACATTGCGTTATTTTTGTTCGGAATCTGATAATTGCTACTTGGATCAAATATTGGGATATTTGGATCAAAAGCACTTTTGTAATATGAAAATGGCTGCATTGTTGTTAGCTCCCCAACGTCATTTCCGTTCCCATTAAAAGAATTCCACTCATTGGAACACACTTCTTGTGTCGCATTTATTCCTGGTTCCAATTTGATCGTTGCTTTTGGTTGAATAGATGTTATATCAAAGGGTATCTCTTCATTAGCTAGTTCTGATTTTTGTTGCATGTCATTCTGGTGAGGGATCGACATTGGTTGTCGTGAAATGTCATGTTGTTGCACTTGAAAATCTTGAGCAAAACGTTGCTGTTGTTGCATATCTTGTCGAAGTTGGCCATTTTGTAATAACTCTGACTGGTTTGTCAAATCTTGTGGGCCTATGTCTCGTTGCTGTGCCAGCTGCTCAATATCGGACGTTGGTTGGAGATCGGTTGACTGTTGACTGTGTTCGGATTGAGGAATGGAACACGAGGACAGCGGATCATTTTGTTCCTGCTGTTGTCGAGATTGCAGAGGCGAAAAATTCTGGTTTTGTCCATCGTCGTTGTTTTCAAGAGAAGATGTTTCGTCATATTCCCCATCAGAGGTTTGAGGCGTTGTTGTAATGTTAACTTCAGGTTCTTGGTCCTTGAAATTCAAAGTTCACAGATTTAGTCAAAAGTCAATTTTGTAAATTATTTCAATGAGGTAAATGAGAAAACTATTTATCGATCACTTCGATTTTACTATTCTTATTTATATTTATTTCAATATTCCTATATAATGCTAAATTTAGAAAGCAAAAACAGCTTTAAATTTGCATAAAATAAAACCACGTATTTACACAAGACTATTTGACACATTATACATTCAAACACAAATAGAAAAACTAAAAAATGTAGTTGCGACTTTACCATATACAATGTACTTACTTATTATATTAAAAATATTTTTTTTCCAACTTCAAAAATGAAATAAACACTTTTCATATTAGAAACATACGTTGTTAAATGAATTAAAATTGTTTTATTCATAATATATTAATAACTCCGGAATCGTTCTCTCAACTTAGGAAATCCTTGTAAACCGGAGCCTAGGTGGAAGTTTTAACTCTTATATTTCCTACAAAATACTTCACAGATTTCCCCAGTAAGGGGAAGTTTAGAGTATGTAATATCATTTGTCATCTTCCTAAGCAATGCTAAAGTCCGTTTATACTAAAGAAATGATATTTCTATTACTTACCATGTTCCAAAAGTTAGGAAAGTGAACACAATCTCTAACGCGGAAATTTTTAAAACTTTACTGTGTAAATTTTAAGCATTACAAGGTTAAAACTGTGTTTAATTGTGATAAATCTTGTTGATTGGGTCAGGCGCTGAATCATAATTCGTCAAACATGGCGACCGTCAAGTACACCGGAAACAGAGACTTATCTTTACAATACAGATAGGGAAGAAAAGTGGCGAACAGGAAAGTCGGTTTAGTATGCGAATAGAGATATACATGTATACATAAAGTTACAAACACTTATTTATAAAACTATAAGCTGATTAGTATTTGTTTTAGTCAAGTTTTCAAAATGGTTACCCAGAACACTTAAATTTCGTGTATATATGATACTGTTTTTTCCTTCCTTCATCCGCTACATGAAATTTTATTTATTTGGTATTGTGCTACATCATTGTACACAGGCACAACATTAACAATCCCTGTTTTATTTTAATCCAGAATCAAGGAAGAGAGGTGATGGATTTTATAATTGTATGCATGAGATAAAAATCAGCTGTAATACCAATATTTCATATAAATAAACAGCGCCATTATTGCTGTTCTTCATCAGGACGGTGTTTATATGTTTTCAACAATAAGCTAGGGATTCACAACTTCATGAGGATGAATATTGCCTTTGGATCGACTTAACCAATCATGTTTGATATTTTTTAATTATTGCAACAGATGACATTTAACAAAAAAAAAGAAGAAAAAGCACACTTTATGAATTGATGCGGCCTCAGCGATTTTCTGGATTAATTTTATCAACGCCAAAACCGCACAATTATCAAGCAAAGGTTGTTTAACAAATTGAAGACCCGAGGAGCTAAATATACCTAAAAAGGACCGGAAAGAAAAAGTCTAACATTACCTGAGGGAGTTTGAATCCTAACTCTCTGCATAATTTAATACTAATAGAGCGGGATCTGCTTACCCTTCCGGAGCACATGAGTGGGGTTCTAGTTGCTCAGTCTTTGGTTTTGTGTACTGTTGTTTGTCTGTTTGTCTTTTTCTTTTTTAGCCATGGCGTTGTCAGTTTGTTGTAGACTTGTGAGTTTGAATTTCCCTTTGGTATCTTTCGTCTCTCTTTTCTAAATGTTTCATTTAAAGAAAGGTATGTTATAAATTACGTCATTCCCGAAGCTCTGACTACAGAGATGATTATACCCTCGAACACTATCAGTCCACCAGCATATCAGTATCGGCCCAGTGCTAGAAAACAAAAACAAAAATAACACTTTATAAATTTGGTGCGTTCGAATATCTGTTTTTGATCAACCCTCATTAGGAACGTTCAAACCCAAAAATTGGAAACGTACCGTACCAAGTCAGTACTAAAGTCGAGACATATGTTCGTATGTTAGTATGTTATATGCTATTTCTTCATACGAATCCCGGATGTAAAAGTCAATGGTGACAATAAATACAGCAGAGCGAATTTCAAATTGGTTCTGATAGTGTATGCTATTCCAAGCACATTGCTGGTGGTATTTTCTTATATGCAAGACTGGTCACGCCCAAGGCTGAATGTTCAATTGAATGGTAAACCTTTTAGAGAAATGATCTTGATTTCTTTAAACGATAGCTTTTTTCAAAAGTAAAACATAAGACCTGCAGGTGTCTTCTGCTGTCAGTTGACTGTTATACCGTCTGCTGACAGTTGACTGTAATACTAAACGTACTATTCTATTGGTTTTGTAATTCCGTCGTGTTCCTCAAAAATAATTAACACCAATTACCATTAGAATATTAGTTATTTCATATTGGGACATTTGACTCAAAGTTCATTTCATATTGAGATATTTGAATCAAAGTTCATTAAATATTGAGACATTTGACTCGAAGTTCATTTCATATTGGGACATTTGACTCAAAGTTCATTTCATATTCGGAATTTGACTCAAAGTTCTATTATGGTAAACCTGTAAGATCAGGGCAAAAGTATTGCAGTTAAAAACGTTGTAACTATTTTAGGAAGTTTGCTCCTTAAAAAGCTTTTTACTGTTAATATATCTTCATGTTTTCTGGTGTAGGGGTGTTTTTGGTGCCTAATCCTGGTCTTGCAAGATCGTCCGTTTTTTTCCTCATAAACTTCATCAAAAAACTTATATTCATCACTGTCTTTGAGAACCGGAACAGGATCTGGAAGCCAGTGAAGAGCCTCAAACAAACCTTGAGATAGACGAGGAGAATTTATTGTACTATTGTATAATAGGCAGTTTCCGCACTTTTTAATCTGATATGTGTATTGTCTTTCTCTTGTGTGCACTCCAGTAAAATTATTCAGACATCTGAACTTCTCTACATCCTTTTTCGTTTTCAATTTTTCAAATGAAATACCTTCATCTTAGTCGTCAAGAACGCTCAGCCAATGACCAGTGTCTTCCATGGCCGCACCATCTGCGCTTTAATGTGTGGTAACATTTCTGTCCTTTCACTTAAGTCTACTTAATCTGTCAATAAGTTTTCTGATTGTAACAATTCAACTTTGAATTCTGGTTCTTTCTGACCTATGTTTCTTACTTTGGTCATTGAGACGTTCCTCTTTATCTTCCTTTCATATTCCTAAATCATGTTTGGTCTTTCCAGGGGTACATTTTGCAAAACACGATTCAATAAATCCCATAATTCACTATACTGGATTTGCATAGCTAGTCGTTGGTCATGTTCGTGCCGTGACCATCATGTCCAAGTCCAAATAAATATCAATGTACAGGCTAACTGCATAGTCTAAACTTTAGACCTGTGATGTGGGCCGCCATCTGTGTACAAGAACAGTAATGGCACATCAAGATTCAAGTCTCCTGCCAGACTACGAAGTATTTCAACCGATTCCACAGCAGGACGTATAGCTGTAGAAGACTTTAAGATTTTATCGTTTAATGCCACAAACACTTGTCCTTCGTTGAAAATATCCCTTCTATCATCAAGAATAACCACATTAAAAAGTACAGATGACACAATCCCACATACAAACAAATCATAGACAAATGCTACTAATGCTCCACCCAAAGTGTCATAGATCTGTTGTGAGGTCTCACTTCAGTAGATAATGGCTGAATAGGTTCTCCAATTAGGACCGTGGCCTTATCATCTAAGGAAATAAATCTTGAATGGCTTTATTGCGCATTCCATCTAACAATCATTTCTTTAAATAAACTGAATTGATGTGCTGCAAAGAGTTTATCTTCATGTTGGCCATACAGAAGTCTTTGTTGTACTGCAAATTTAACTTTAAACCGTGTAGTATACTTTGCTGCATTGTTGAGACTTGGACTAGGTGGCCGAAAATCGGACCTTATTGTAGACAAATTTGGAATACGGGCTTCATTTGGCAAGCATGATGCTAAATCTGGTTACATATCAGACAAGCATATTGCACGAGGCATGTGTTCATTACTGTCAGCTCCTTGCCTTTCATGCACGGCTGTTTTTTCGTTCAAAAGTAATTTCAACTCTTTCCAAAAAGGCTCCAGATCTTCACATTTAGTATTAAAGTTATATTTTCTGAGGTCATATAAAAGTTCAGGAACGTCAGCATCAATTAAACTTTAAATGAATCTGATGTCAATTTTCTCTTGTAAAGAAGATTCTGGAGCTGCTTCATCATTGGTCAAAAATCTGTACATCTCCCGTAAAACAGCTGGTTTAAGTCCAGTTCTAGAGTACCTGTCGATATACTAGTTTTTCCGTACCGGTCTTGTTAATATATCAGGATCTTTTTTCTGAGTTTTTCAATTTCAGTTAACTGTGTCGTATCATTTCTGAGATTCTCTTCCCCAAAGAAAATTTTAACAGCTATAGAAAAAAATGTAAACTATCAAAATATGCATTCTTGGTAATTATATACCTTCTATAATAAAAGAGTAACACCTTCTTAGAATATCAGCAAGAAAAACGGGATAACACTTTATTTTTAAACAAATTCTCAAGACAATGTCTGACATCTTTTATAATGCCGATTAATTCTTTTAAAATCTACCTTCACATAGTATATGAAACTTGCTTCTGAATCAGATAGCAATGTATAGTTAAGTAAGTGGTTGTTGTAATTGACTCTTTTGACACTTTTAACTCGGGCATTCAAATAACTAGGTTAGTTACTATATATAGAAATAATTAGTAAAGCCTATATAGAAATAGCTAGAGGTACTAGGTACTGTTTGATGATTAACCGTTTTGATTAGTGCTTCAATACACCTCAACGTTACTTCATCAATATCATTTGTTTTATTTTACCAAAATAAGAATCATTTTCTCAAAAAAAGTGAAATATAAAACAAACTACTGTAACTTATGTATCCCTGGCTTAATATTCGACTTTGAGCGTTCCCGATGAAGGTCAACACAGAAAAGCGTGACGAATGCATAACATTTACCAGGTGTTATTTTCAAATTTTATTTCATGGGAAACTTGCAAAAGGACCATACAAGCAACATCATATTCGCACAACACCCAATGATTTACTGCAGTATACACGCTGACCTAGAATTATTTTACCTGCCGGTAAAACCTAGGCTGATCCGGTGTCCCATTGGTTGTCCGGGACTCATACTCATCCACGCCCGTTCGTCAGGAATACAATGAATACGATACATCGTGTAGGACATTACAACGCTCTCTCGCGCCAAAAAAACAAAAACCCTTGCTACACTTTTATAAAGGGTACACAAATTACATGTTGCAAGGCAAAATCTTTATTTTATCCGATATTAAACCTTTTCCTGTAGTTTAAATTCACAGCCCTTCATCCAGGCCGACTCCCTTTGTAGATTTACTTGTAATTCATTTCCGTCTTAAATATGCACTAGAGATTTGCCAATGGACACTATCAAAATTAGAATAATTCAAAAATTGAAATAAGCACCGATATTGCTTTACTCAAAAAGATTTCTGACCAATAGTAACATCTGTGTGTAAGACAAAATGTAATAAAATTTCTTTTTAGGGTGCGGCCTTGGTTCGTATCTAATTATTAATGACAATATCTAAAAGTATATATTTATCAGTTTTCGCTGTTTTTCCTCATTTGCAAGAAGCTCGATTCATTGATTGATCGTTTCTTGTTTAACGCCACTTTCAGCACGTTTGGCTATATTGTGACAGCCAATTGTTACTATTGGAGAATGTCGGGGAAAAACACCGACCTTCAGCCTAAAAAAAAATGTTAATCCTATCTAGTAAAGATCGGATTCGAATGCACCTGCCACGAGCGGGGTTCGAACTCACAACCTCAGTGTTGACAGGCTAGTCATCGCTGAAGATGAACTACCTAGACCACTTGGCCACCGAGGCCCCTGCAAAATATTTGAAGACCAAAAGCCTATATATATGTAGGACTCAAATCTGTAGTGGGTTCCAGATCTATGGCAGATTTCATATCTATGGCATATATGACGTCACAAATGAGATACAAGTCATACAAATTATAAATCTATGGCAGTATTTTGTTTTCTCCAAATCTATGACAGATTTCGAAATTGCGTAATTCTAAACTATTAACTATGATGCCACTAACGACGACAAAACATATAGATTCAAATACCATTCCAGATGACGGTTTTGTTATATCGAAGAAAATGAAAAAACAGTCAGTTTCCAAGGATCCTAGTCCCGAAGCGTTTATTTTTTTTAGGGGGGGGGGGGCTATGCAAAGGTACTGCTCATTTGCAAATCAGTAAAAGAATAAAATCCTAAATGGGACCCGTTTAAATATCAAGTTTTTGAAAGAACAGAGTAAAATGGTAGAATGATATGAAAATATTTAGAAACAGAGTAAAATTTTTGAAAGAACAGAGTAAAATGGTAGAATGATATGAAAATATTTAGAACCTTTTTTTACAATTCAAATTCTAATCATTTGTACAAAAATAACGTCTTAGCCACTCCACATAAAAATGTCTTTCAAAGGAGGAATTAGGAATTAATTGACCTGGTGAAAATGAATCACTCTATAGATCACAGCGACTACCTATAAAATTGTAGCAAATAATCTTTCTTGAGATTTGAAAACTAAAAAAAATGGTCATAGCTTATAGATTTCTAATAACTATCTGCATCATTTTCAGCTATATTTATGTCGAATAACTGTACTGTTGGATAAAGAAAGATTTATTGATAAATCATCCACTTGTTTAAGGTAAGACATTGGTAAGATATGTATTGACTAGTCCTCCATTTTCAGAAAATCTGCCATAGATTTGGAAACTAAAAAAATCCGCCATAGCTTAGGAAACTAAAGAAATTGGCATAGATTTGGATTCTAAAAAATCTGCCATAGATTTGGGATGGCATGACGTCATATTTACCATAGATTTGAAATCTGCCATAAATCAGGAACCCCCCGTGGATGTGAGTCCTACATATATACGCAAGACATAATAGAATATCTCAATACCAATATCTGACAGACATAATGTTTTATGAACCTTAGGAGAAATGTATAATGCTTATTGATTTTTGATGATATAAGTGGCCAAAACGTCGTCTGACTGATCATACCTTCTCCTTTCAAATCGGAGTTATAATCAGGCTTTTTATATACCCAAGAATGTTGTCCTAATATGCATTTTATGAGTTATGTGCACCATCTAGTTTGGGCGAGCAAACATTTTTTTTCACTTTTTGATCAATGCGTTCCAAATATAACACTGAAAACACGATATTGACCAACATAAAACAACCATTTTGATCAATGTTTTAAACACAAAAACAGTAATAAAAATTCATTTCATTAAATCAAAGATAACTAGAAAAACGATATCAAAACCCCGAAAATTTCTGCTTTTACACATTTGCAGGTGTATAACAGGCAGGTATTTAATTAAGAAAGAACAAAAAATGAAGTTTTGACAACTTCAGTATCAAATTTACTTTGACATGCAAGCTGCATGTCGTGCTATAGAGTGATTGATATGGCTTATGCTCAGTTTGGTTTATGATTGATGAATCGATTGTTGCATGCTTATTGCCTAGTAGCAATTGTGTCATGCATATTCCGGACTAGAGCAAACAAACAATTGATACAATAGGTAGGTTCTGTGGGTCAACCAGAAATAAAGGAAGGGACATTTTGGACTTTCATTAAATAATAGGATTATGTAGGATAAAGCCAGAAATATTTCCTTAAAATTACAACAAGACACCTAAAAACTCCTCAAAGAATTGCAGTAGGTATTCTTTAATGAAAAAAGAACGTGACACCCTCTTTACCCGAGCCATATCTGATGTACCGTCCCCATTCTAACCGGACGTTGCTGCGTATTTGTACATCCGACATTTATTTGTATTGTTCATTTTTGTTGCATTTTTTTATGCTCTGATTAAAAAAAACTCGGTTCAGTATAAAATGCTCATTTCATGCAATTTTAATTATTGAAATTTTTATTTATTTATATGTGAAACATTGAACATTGATCTAATTAATTATCTTCTCATTTTCATGGAAAATCTAGCTCATAAAACTTTTAATCGTGGGTGTGCGACCTTTTAAATTTTACTAATGGTAAACACAACGACAATACTACAGTTTTTATACTACGTCATTAACAAGTTGTTGTTTCCGTTAGTATATCTACTTGCTTTCCTGGCGCGGTTAAATTGGTTGTCATCGCACACCGCTCATCAAGATAAAAGCAAAAATAGATCAGAACTGATAATTATTACGCGAGGTCATTCTCCATACCTTCTATAGGTTGCATTTCTGTAAATATAGACAATGCAATTTCCCATAGGAACTCCCCTTACGGCTAAAACTGTGACACTTTTACTATGAAGTTTCGTGAAAAATCATATCCTAGAATGGAAAGTTGATATGCACCACTATTTTATTCAAAGGTCAAAACATAGGGCTTATATTTCCAACATTTATATGGCCCGAACTTCTAAGAGTTTAAACTTATACTTAAGTTCTGTACTACCCCTACCTTCACTTTAGGTGACCCCCAGAATTCAAAATTCACTGCAAACATGTGTAAATATACTGGTAACATTCCCAAGTTATGTCTCTATGGGATGAAACATAGAGATCATATCTGGGAAGCAGTGCGTAAACAAAAAAAATATCTATGAATATTATATATCTCCCCAAAAGAGGCGTGCTTTGTAAAACAGCTGTATTTACAAAGTGCAACCTATAAACTGAAAAGTTTATTACTGGGCATGAAAATTAAGGCCCAACAGGATTACGAATATCATGTGTTTGTTTTTTCTTAAGTTTATGGATTTATGTGCAAGGGTGGTTTTCATTTCGGGAATAGACGTACTGATATCAATTATTGTTCTACATTTATTATGCGATCATTGCATCTAGCACTGGGGGAGGGAGTTATTTTTTTAACCGTTTGTATTAGTACAACGGCGGAGCCTTGTTTAGTTTTGTTTTTTTTTTAATCCTGTTTACTAGCTTGATTTCGAAATTGCCTTGAATACTGTTTTGTTGGCAGTATTAGTGACGCTACTTGAAAGTGTGGCGAATGATGTTAGAGAGTAGGAGGGTATATCAGCAGATTAAAAGTTTTGGGTTGATTTCTGAAGCTGGAAATTATTCGCTTGTGCTTTATTTGTTTGTTGGCTATGTGGTGTCATTATCAGTATTGTAGAGTTAAACGATTTTTCAAAATGGCACGAATACTCTGTCGTATTTATGCAACCTCTAAATATGGGAATTTTATAAAATGAAGTTAAAGAAGTACAATTGCGATAGTTTCAAAACATATACCTTATAAATATTCCTACCTTTTTATTACCAGAAAACAAAACCTAATTATGTATTCAAATTCTTTCTGGTTGTTGTCTTTTTTTTGTCTTTTTGTGAGAAAGGAAGATAAACAGTGTTGTTTTCTTTGGGTTTTCCTCCTTTTTAATCATTAATTTTAATCTTGCTACATCTAAACGAACAAAAGGAGATGTCGGATATACGTTAATGAGACAACAACCAACTTTTTTCCTCAATTCGTGCAATTCCTGTTTTTATTTTATGATATTTTCCATCGATTTATTTCCTTCTGATAAACAATAGTACCCCTTTCTTAAAGTCATCTATAAAACATCCATCTTACTTTTTAAGTTTATTGTTTCTGAAGTTTGATAAGACATGCACAATATAACTTATTTTACGTTACATCAAAAGTAATGAAGATAATGTTTTACAGGAAACAATTTCTTAACATTAACTTGTCGTTCAATGTCAATAGTCAAAAGAAACCTTCAAAGTACCGGATATACCAAGTGTCATTTATAATGATGTTTGTTTCTTCGCCGGAAGTACCTGATTGCGCATGGGATGCATGCTGCACGCGATATTGAATGATTTCGACTGATGATTTTCTAGGAACATAGAATTATTTCTTTTTTTCCGAAACACAAATCTGTCCTACTTCCGTTATTATTTTGTTTAATGCATGGAGGAGTTAACAATAAGTTATTTTAGGTACGATTAAACGATAGTTTGCGATAAATTGAAAATTAGATACTTCCCTCTTGGTTCATTGAATAGTACAGAAAGGGGAAACTAGAATCGTGACGATTTGGGGCTTGCCACATTGTATAGAAACATGTCTACTATGGAAGACTGTATTTTGCCCTCAGACTGTATTTTGGTTGTTTTTGTAGTTTGGATGCTGTCTCATTGCCGTATATCCTCCTCATCTCTTTTATTCATACTAGTTTATAGATTGCATGTGAAAGAAAATTATGTTTCAGAAAATAAACAGGAAGGGGGTCTAAACACGTGATTTCTCAGATTATGCGTAATATCAGATTTCAGAAAGGTATGAATGAATCACAGAAAAAATGAAATTAATTATGTAATATATGTGTATGGAAGTAAATGACAAAGATTTATATCGAAAAAACCAATCAAACGTTAAAACGCCTTATACCGTGTAAACAAACCAGATAAAGCTTGATGCCAAATATCAATAATCTAATGCTAAAAAAAAATTCTCCATTTTATCTAGATAAATATTTTTGATAATTTCTCGAAAGCATCGCACAATGTATGATATCGCAAAAACATGTTCAAATCCGTATGTTGTTTATGTGAACAAAAGTATGATTGAAAATATTGAGGGTGCACGGACAAGCGGCTGGTTATACGGATGTTTACATGCATGAATATTTTATCTTATTATTGTAAATTTGGATTTTTTTAATATGTTTATTTACAAAATAGGTGACATAGAGAAAACAGTAACTTCAACACTGTGTTAAGTAAGTTTCACTGTTTTTGATAGATAATTCCCTTAGTATACAGCTTGCATGATGTGCAATGTGTAGTTTAATTGAGTTCTGAAAAGGCTATAATCAGATGTAAAATGTTTTCAATGTACAAATGCATGGCTAAATTGAAAGACATGGCAGTTTATTAAATAAATATCACTATACATTGTCAGTAAAAAGAAGTTTAAACGACGCATAAAACAATTAGCCAACTAAGTTGAATAAACACATATTTTCAAAAGTTTGAGAAACGCCATAAACCTATCAAATTTCGTGTTCGTGTTGCACGCGTTTTGTGCTAAGCATACTCCCACACGTAATTCAAATTATCCAAAAACAGGAAATAGGTGTTGAACAGACAAAAAAGCGTACACACATTACAACTCATCACTGTCAAGCTGTTAACCAAATATGAAGACATTCTGCTCAGTAGTTACTGAAAAACATGTGAGGAAAAGTTGTGTTGGACGAAAGGACAGGGTGATTGCAAAATATAGTCTTACTCCTAGAATTGGGGTAGGCTCCATAAAAATATATTTCAGGACACTCACTTACAAGGTCACTTTTGGGAAAGAAAAATGAACATGTCGCGGGTTTAACTATTATCGGTAAGCACTCAAACGCCTCTCCTAATCGTCTGTTTGGCTGTGCGGAATGTATCAATAAGCAGTCACGTCCAGTCGGAATGGGGATGTCAAATCCGATCCCTCGTACATGATGAATGTAACGCGCTTTACATTTTAAACACACTTGAAACAACTCTTCGGTAACTTTTGCAAATTTTCCTTAGGCAATCCTAAACCCGGTCGACTACCTTGCAGAACATATTGAGTTCATATTTATTTTGCTCTCGAATTGAACATTCATGAAATAAAACAACCTACAACGTAAAGTCCTGATTGGGAATGCCAACGGGCACATACATGTTTCACTTATTGATGAAGGCCATCCGTTTACCTATGATTACTTATAACCACGTCATTTGAACTCTCTTGGATATTTTCCTCATTGACAATCAAATCCCATCTCCTTATTCCTATGAGTACTAATTGTGCATCCTACTAGCCGTCTTGTTTTTACACTCATATGTAGCAGAATTCATACAAAACCTTCCCAAAGACAAAAGGAATGCATGTAGCAAAGACCTTTAATTTCACTTTCAGACATATTGATGATGTCCTGTCTTTCGATGATCAACAGTTCAGTGAGTGCTTGCTTCTCATATATCCGAAAAAAAAAATCAAAATTAAGAATACTTCTGAAACCAGAAGTTCTGCATCATAGCAGGAGATGCTGACGCGAACTCGGTCTCGTTCCTTGTGTAATTCATGCGATTCCTACAGATGTTTTATTTTACATTGATTTGTATTATCTTAAAGTATGTGTGGTATTTAAACAACGGAAAACTACTATTGCCCCTTATGTTATACAGAAGAATGGACTTTAAAGGTCAGTTCATAAATTTACTTAATTGTAATGACATCGATGTATGAGCCAGTTAACCTCAATTGGACGAATACAAATAAGTGCATAGAATAACGTACAGTATGAAACAGTTGAGAAAGATGTACTCAACAATAACTGATTACAATGACAGCAAGATGATATTCCTGAAAAACTGACATACACAGAAGGAAAAGTATGACACCATCAATCCTACTCATTCACTTTGGAGAAAGCTTATAGAGTAGGAAATAACAAATAACTTGATTGTTAAGATTTCTTCATAATGAGAAAATGTTGATGCACAAAAATGAATATTATAGACTAATATCATCTGTATGATACTAGTAATAAGTTTTTTTTTGTTTTTGTTTTTATCAAAACACATATCGTTTTTATGAAAATACTTCAATTGTTTATACTCCTTTATTGTGCATATTGAAATTTCTGCAAAAATAAAATGGGATATTTATAATAAGAAGGCATATGATCAGGAACAAATTAAATGGCTCTGTATAAGGATATGTGTACTGTGTCAATTGTGACTGTTAAAAGTCCCATAACTCTGAAATAACAAACAAGAAAAATTTTCAAAATCACCAATCCCAACAAGAGCTTTAAATTTGTCATAAACATGATAACAACATACTATTGCTACTGCAGGACATTCAGTTGCGCCTTTTATTTATCTGACGGCCAAAGTCCCATAGCTCTGGAATAACTTTTTTTTTTAATGGCACGGTATGTTATGTTAACCATTTCCAACAATTATGTAAATTTGTCAGTTTGATTTGATAATATTGTATTGCAATAATCAAGCAATAGGATTGGACACGAGTTATTACAACTTATATTAAGTCCTTTCCTTACATATATACATGTATGATGACAGCAAACACATAAATAATAAAGCTTTAGCTTTAGAAAACAAAGGAAGGAGTCTCACAATGACATTGCAGAAGAAAAAAAAAACAAAATAAACAAGACAGAAAAAACAAAAAAGAGAACACTACTGACCTGGAATGTTACAATGTTTTTGAATGATTAATGAAACAATAATTTGTCAGTATATCAATACTAACAAACTCAAGTTATGGTACAACACTTGAAAAATCAACTTAAACCTGACAATAAAAGTCCCGTAACTCTGGAACGGAAAAAACAGAAAATAAAAAAAAAAATGAAAGGGGGCTTTCTTTTATCAAATTGCAACAATAATGTAAAATTTTGAGGAAAATCAATCCATGCATTCGGGAGTTGTTAGTGTGCGATATGGGAATACCTGCCTTAATTCAAACGGTTGAAATCCCGTAACTCTGGAACAGAAATACAGATTTTGTTTTATTAAATCGAAGGGAGCTTCCTTTTGTCAATCCCAACAGTAATGTAAAGTTTTGAGGAAATCGATACAGGCATAGTGCGCGATAGGCGAAAAAATGTCTTAATTCAAATAATAAAGGTCCCTCAACTCTTGAACGACAACGCAAATAATTTTTAAAATCAAAAGGGAGCTTATTTTCGTCAATCATAATGTTGTGGTAAATTTATCTGAAAGTTGGTTAAGGCAAATTCAAAATCATCGTACGAAGTGTTGACGGACTAATGGACGGACGGACGGACATTGGTATACCATAATACGTCCCGTCTTTGACGGTCGTATAAAAATTCATTAAAATACTACATTGATTATTTAGCTAGCGCAAAGCGGTTGGAAGGCTATCCCAATTTTGAAGCTAAAGAGCGTGGAAACTTTAAAATTCCCAAAAGTTGTGCAAAATCTAGTCAAGGATATCTTCATCTGGGGGCAGATAAACCTTAGAAAGTTAAATGATTTTAACTTTTGAATGATTATTTCAGGAGCAAAATTGCTGACTACTGGACTAGTTATAACCTGGAGAACGAAACGTCAACCAGGTGTGGTATCGACCAAGTTCTTGAAAAGTTATCGGAGATACCAGGCTCATAACCAGGTTCCTCAAATGCGACTTTCCCCAACACGAGATCCATCAGTGACTCTCGAATAAAAAAAATAGCAGGGACACTTAAAGTTCGACGTTGAAGAGCATTGCAAACCATGAATTCCAGAAAGTGGTTCCAAATCTGGTAAAGGCCTTCCATGTCTGAGTGAAGAACACTCTTTTTTTGAATCGAATGTTTTAACATTGTTAAAACAGTAAGTTTGCAGATTAGTAAATCACTATTTAATTAATAATAGTACCTTCACCACCATACTGGTCATTAAACTTAAGGTCTCAACTCCCTGAGGCAGAGTTGATCTTAGATGGATTTGGTTATCTGCATGCCCCTGTCGCTAGCCAAAGGGGGCATTAAGTGTTACCCTTGTCCGTCACGTCCGTCCGTGGCGTACGTCCCTAAAATTAATTTCCGTTCTCTAACTTTAGTTTGCCTCAACCAGATGTTATAAAACTTACACTCAATACTCATTCCCACAAAACATAGATTAAGTTCGAAATTTGGTGGCGTTCCGTTTTCTAACTTTAATTTGCCTCAACCAAATGTTATGAAACATATACACAATGCTTATTACCACAAAACACAGATCACGTTTGAAATTGGGTGGCGTCACTTTTACCGTTCTTGAGTTATGCCCCTTTATAAATGGAAAAAAATGCTAAATCTGCCGTTTCCGTTCTCTAATATAAAACATAAGTTGTGGTATGTTTGCCAATGAGACACAGCTCACAAGAGACCAAATGACACAGAAATTAACAACTACAGATCTGAGAGTACTCGCAGTTACCGACAGCTAGTTCAAAGCCAATAACAACTAATATAAAAAATCATGCATCTAATGCCTCAACCAAATGTCATGCACAATGCTTATTACCACAAAACTCAGATCAAGTACGAATTTAGGTAGCCTAAGGTTACTTTAACCGTTCTTGAGTTATGTCCAATTATAATGTTATATGCAAGCGGACACATTCTCCATTTATTTTAGGTCCTTTATGATTATATAGCTCTTCAACTGTTTCGGATATTAATACATCCTTGGCTTTCAAATATTTGGCTTTAAGCGTTCCCGAGGAGGGTAGATCCAGAAAAGCGCTTCGGACGCATGATATTATAACGTGTTGTTTTCATTTTTTACGGCACTGGGTCGATACCTCTGTTTGTGGACTGCCAGTCCCAAGGGTATCAGTCAGTACTTCGATACTGACATGATTTATTACAAACCTTTCTAAAATTGTCCGTTTATAAATATTTTGAAATTATATAGAAACTAAGGTTTCAATTTTCTAATGCAAAGTTGACCTGAGATGAATTTGGCTATTTTTTATGTCCTTTTTTTGTTATAGAACTTTTTCGGTTCTTATACATCCTTTGCTTTCAAATATTCGGCTTCGTACGCATGAAATTTATAACGTGCTGTTTTTCATTTTTTATAGATATAAAGTAGAGAAAATATTAATGTGTTTATGATGACGGTGGTTAATTATTGCCAGGTAAAACACATGCACTTCACTGTTGGTTATTTTATAGTTTATATGTGAAACGTTGTTGGTGTAAGTTGACAAAACATGTCTTGATTGTAATTTCCATTTACAAATACAAATCCATTATTGCGAAAATTATTGAATCAATATATTAACGACTGACTTGAATAATCATCAAAAGGTACGTACCGTTTATACATAAAAAGAAGGGTCATATTGTAGTTGTGTTCTGAAAGTTTGGCAAATTTTCAGATTTAATTTAACTGTAGTTAAAGCATTCGAAATTAGGTTCACTTCTAGTTGATACTTTAAAGGTCCAGTCATATTAAAAAGAATATGTGATCTTATTTCAACATACAATGTATTTTTAAAACCTAGTCATAGAAATAATATTTTTTATAAGTAATATTTTTAAAATTAAGGTATTGTTGTTACTTTCAAAAGATATTATGCGAAGAACTAAACATTAAATTGTGCTTTTACTGGTACGTATTTATAAGTCCAACTACAAATGTACTAATGTTTGATTTTAAAGAATTGTTGTTGCTTCATCAATCACCTTTTTTTACATTCGACTTAGCTAAATGTTGAAACTGTTATCAGGATTTTCACACTTTCTTCAACTTTGTAAAGCACATACTGTACCTTTAAATTATTTCATACTGTACCAGCTGCAGATGACTAGGGTATAGAAATATGTTTAACATGACCTTTTCCCACTAACATTGGTTTGAGAGTTGAGTATGGAAAAAGGGGGTGGGGTAAAATGTTTACCGTTTGTATCATGACTGCGAAACCTCGTTTATTTTCCTTTTTTTAAATTGTAATCATGTTCACGAGATTAGTTAAGACATTGCCTCGGATACAGTTTTTTCTGTAGTATTGATTGCGCTGATTGACTCTAAGGCGAGCTGAATTATACATGGACTGTAAAAGATCTGACCCCAACACCAAATGGTCCTTCAGGACAAAATGACAAGAATGCCCGCATTATCGTGCTAAGATCACCCTCACTCGTAATTCAAGGTATCGGAAAACAGAAAGTAGGTGTTTGATGGATAGAAAAAAAGTTCACACACGTTACACCTCATTACTGTTGAGCTAATGACCAAATATGAAGTCATTCTGTTTATAGTCGTATTAGAAAAATGAATTTAGATGTGACGTAAAATTTTAAGGTCATTTAACATATTGTGAAGAATTCAAAGTATCAGCAAACAAGTAGCAGGTATCTTACAGATCTGAGAAAAATGTTACAAAACGTTGTGTTTGACTAACAGACGAACGGACACGGAATGCAATATATAGACTCCACTCCAAGAGTTGGGATAAACACAACGGGTATCCCGTTCAGAAATCCGCGTAAGGATTAGGATCCTCCGGGGTTAAGGATCGGGATACCGGTGATATAACTAATGATATATTTAAGCATATATATTTACGAGGTAACCATTGGGAAGACACATGAACATGTGGGGGGTTAAACAGGTATCGGTGTCAAGTTAGGAATATGACAGTTGTTTTCCATTCGTTTGATGTGTTTGAGCTTGATAAGGGACTTTCCGTTTTGAATTTTCCTTGGGGTTTGGTATGTTTGTTATTTTACTTTTAAACATTCAATCTCCGCTCTTAATCGTAGATCGGGGTTCGTAGATTACCTTTTGATATGCAACACTTTCGCCCCTATTCTACAAATTCTTATTTTACAGAGGTAATTTTGAATATCCAGCCTGTCTACCCAGTCGACCAACATTGCATAACATACCTATTGTATATTGTATTTATTGTTAATTTGTTCATGAACATGAATGAACAATTGCTACTGGACATTAAGCAAACAACAATCAATCAATACCCTCTTAATCTCGATCAATGGAATGCCAAAAGGTACTAGTACGTAGCAAAAGTACCATTACATCAGTTCAAAATTTTTTTCTGACCCCTGTGATATAACGATTCAATATACAACACCATCCACTAAAAGTCCGGGCTGATATGCATAAAATTACTTAAGTTAAGATTTGTTCAGAACGATAAATTAGTACTACGATTGGATATCTGAACTTTAGTGGTTGTATACATGTCAGCCCTTATTGGTAATGCCAAACAGTATTTATTGATGAAGGCAGTCCGGTTACCTATAATTGCTTACATCCACGTCATTTGGTCTCGTCGATGTTTTTCGTTGGCAATCAAACCCTGTCTCCTTATTCCAATGGGTACTAATTGTGCTCCCCATTGGACGACTTGTTTTTGTACTCGTATATCATACAAAACCTTCTCAAAGATGAAAAGAAAAGCATATTGCAAAGTTCTTCAATTTCTCTTTCATATATATTGATAATATCCTGTCACTCCATGACCCACAGCTCAGTCAGTGCTTGTATCCCATATATCCGATTAAATTTGATATCTATTGTACAACTGAAACCGAAGGTCTGTTTCACATATTGGTCCTTAGATTTCTCGATATTGACACAGATGGATGACTTCAAACTGAAATATGTGACAAATGTTATGATTTCAACTTTCCAATTGTCAACTTCTCATTTCTCAGGAAAAATTACATTCTCTCCCATCGTATGGCGTATGAATATATCAGATAATACGTTACGTTGTGTATGTTCACAATATACGGACTTCGTTAACAGTGGTGTGTTACTGACCAAAACTGCTCCAACAGAGATATTAGGATAAACGACTGAAATCGACAGTTCATCACGAAAAGGTTGATCAATACGAGGTGTCTGTGTCTCAACTCACTATCGACATGTTCTCATGGTATTATATCTGAAGATAGCAGTAAAGTCATCTAATAGGTTATTTTACCGATGGTGTCCTATTCCCGAGTGTGTAATTTTTAATGAGAATGAATATACTTGGCGGGTTTCCTCATAGCAGGAGGTGCTTCCCCTGTCGTTACACACGGACTTGTCCCTTTTTGAATTCAAACGATTCCCTCAGTTGTTGTTTTTTTATCTTGATGTGTATTTTCTTAAAGGATTTATGAGTTTTGAACATCGGTAAACTACTGTTGCCTCTAATTTTATATAGTAGAATATACAATGATGATCAGTTTAGAAATTGACTTAATTGTAATGAGACCGATGTAATGGTCATTTAACCTCAATCATACGAATACATAAAGCGAACAGAAAAACGTACAATAAAAAATAGTTGAGAAAAAGTACTGATCACAATAATACTCGGATAATATCTCTTATAACTGACGTACAAAAGGGAATAAGTATGACAAAATCTATCCTTACACTTTTATTTGGAGACTGTTAGTAGTTAGAGTAGGGAAATTCATTGATTTTTAACTTCCTTCATAACGTGACAATGTTAGTGTGCAAATATAAACTTTATAAAACAATATTCATTAGTATGATTAGTAATTAGTTTGTATATGAAAATTATTCTTATTTAATTGTTCATGAAAACATACATCAAACTTACAGGCTTATGATTAAGTTTCGTCTACACAAGACTCATCAGTGGCTGATATAAAAGTAGAGGCTCTAAAGAGCCTGTGTTTCCACCTTGATCTAAACGTATTTTCAACAATGACCATTTTCCAATATTATAGACTAGAATGGATTCATTCATAACTAAATTATCTTTTTTGTTGATCTTGTATTCCTGATTATTTTTGCCGTTTACAGTTTTCTTTATCTGCTATACTTTTTTCAAGAATACAAAAAAACAAGGTCTAAATCTTAATTAAATATCAATTACTACTATAAAAGAGTCAACTGTCAATAATGAAAATAACACTTTATAATTGACCTTCGGCTATGTTGACTTTTTTTGTATATCTTGTTTTGACAGAGAAAAGGCCAATTTATTTACATGTTTGAATAGGATTGAAAGTTAAAAAATAAAGTCAAAAGCTTCAGTTTAAGTCGGTACAACATAAGCTCATTAGAGCTTTCAAACCGACATAACGCTACAGTAAACTCATAAATTGTAAAACATTCATATGTCCATAGGTAAATGTCAAACACAAATCCTTTCATTCATATGGTAACAGATATAAGTACTAAAAGTATATATTCATGCATTAAGCTAAACCAGTCAAACTAATATTCATGCATTGAACTAAATCACTAAAAGTCTAGAAGTTAAAATTCGATAGTATAAATGAGTGATATATAGATAAACTCATCATAGATACCAGGTTTATGCTCTTATGTTTTTTTTTTTTAGTTATGGCATATTTATTCTTTAGATAACTTCTCTTATGGATGCTACATCATTATCTCACTTTTAGGCCTGTTTATGTAAGACGTACACCACCGATTCTTGGCCCCATTGCTTTCCATGATAATGTTTTCTATTTCAAACCTTATGGAGAGGGGACGGGGTCAATAAACCATTATTTACATACCACAGCGTACTGGTTACCGGAACTTTAGATATACCAAAACAGGTACATCATATCTGAGAAACAGACAATATATGCCCTCCTTTATAGATTTCATTCATATATTTTTTTATTATTAAAAGTTGTCAGTCAAAAGGTGTTCTACAAGGATCTACAGTTTGCCTTTCGTGTGATACCTACATTACCGATATATATTCCACATAGTTTAATATTTACATTTATTCGTAGGAACTATTTTGTTTTAAATGTGTACTACTTTCCGGTTTGTTTTCTTTGATCGGGCCAGAGTTGGTGGTGTTACTCCCGAATTATTTGCCCTTTACATACGTTATTTCCTGCCAAGTTATATAACATACATCACGATGTGCCACATGGTTGTCTAAATGTTAGTATTGTTTTTGCATCTTCAGTGTGATTGTAGGGACAAAATTTCGTCACTGAATGTTTGATTTCTTTGCAAGATTTCTTTTATTGATATTAATCCATGGCTTTGTTCCTCAATTCACATTTGTGGCGTGATCGTAATTTGCAAAGTATTCCGCTCAAACTGCTTCTAGTCTTACATTTGCAATGAGATGAGATCTTTTCCTCCATGTTGAAGGCCTCACTGTGACTTTAAAATGAAGAACAGCAACATAAGCGCTGTTTCTTTGCTTTTCGTGTTTTTTGCTTTGCATGTACAGATTTTGTGTCATGAATTGATACACCATATCCATTTTTTTCTATTAAAATTTTGTAAACTAGACACACGTTTCGTCTAAAAATGATTCAGCAGTGACGCTCGAATAAAAAAAGTTCAAAAGGCAAAACAAAGTACGAAACTGAAGAGCAGTTTATTTTCCTAGTTTGCTAATATTATTTCAAAATCTTTTTAGAACAACTAACTTTGTCGAGGCTTTTTCTCTTTATAGATGTAAGAATATGAGAGTTAAATTTTGATTCAAAATTAATTGCAACACCAAGCAGTTTTACTTGCTCTTCATTCGTTCATTCATTCGGTTGCTTAAACTCATAAAAGTTACCAGACAGTTAATGTACACAAATTGGTATCATTTAATGCAAATCATGATCAAATTAAAGAAATCGAAATGCATATCAGCAAAAAAAAAACAACATTTTTTTTGGATGTATCATTTAATCCCAGATATTTTTTTTTATGCGAATCATTTTAAGATTAAAGAAATCAAATTGCATATCAGCAAAAAGAAGCTTAACGTTTTATTTGGTAACACTATCCTCGTTTCTAGAAAACTTTGTTTGTGATTCTTTTTGAGATCTTTTAGTTAATGCACATGTGCATTAATCAAACAGTCCTTAAATGAGCTGCGTTGACTCGGCCTTTAGATTCTAAATACAGATTTGCGTTTCTGTTTGTTTTTGTTTTTTGTCTTTTGTTTTTTGTTTGTAATTGTTATTGCTATTGTTGTTGTTTTGTTTATATATATATATTAAAGAATATTTTCTAATGCAAAAATATTATTTGGGATATTTAAAATATTATCTATGAACGACTTTGTTAAACACATTTTACTTATGTTTATACATGTATACGTTAACATTCAAAATTGTGCTAATTTCTCATTAGTTCTTGCATGATTTTAAAATTAGTAATTGTTATTTAAGAAATAATATATTTCGATCATTACAGGAGAATTTATTTTTAAAAAGATGAGTACTGGGATTTCATGTTTAGTGAGAAAAGGACACCCTTATCATTTTTTTACTTGAACTCACGTGTATGCAGTCATAAGACCATATTGATAATGGACGGAAAGATTCACTGGAAAATAAAGTGTACCATGTGAAGATAAAATTTAGATGCAAATCAACATATTTCAGCAGTGTGAAAAATAATATCTAAGCGAAATATTAAATAAAAAAAAAAAGAACAATTGTCAGTTAACTATTGTACATTGCACTCGAGTTCATGAAATAGTTTATGAGCGTATATTATAAATTGTCCCTTTCTTCGTACTTTTATTATTGGTAAAATGTCTCACATATGCGGAAGACGATTTTTTATGAAAATGCAAAACAATATAAGTATAGTAAAAATGATAAATACTATAAAATTTGAACTTCGTAAATGATTGACTATTTAGCTGTTTTAAAGAATGCTAAGTATAAAAAAGTTGTTGGTCACCCATACGGGAATTTAATAGACGGCCTTTTTACGTTAATTTGTTTAAGCACATCTCAAGTAGTGCACAGTTGATAGTATACTTTCGGTTTAATTTCTGTTTATGTAATACAATCTAGGTTTAACATCCATGAATAGTTTAAAGACAATATGTGATCTTATATCAATAGGAATGCAGTTAGTTGTAAAACATACATAGTTAAAACTAAGTGATTTATTTCAATGAGCTTCAATGTGGTATATTTAAAACCTTGTCATGGAAAAATATAATTTTATGTAGGACAGCTTTCATAATTTATATTTTTAGAATAATATCGGATTTTTTGTTATTTTCAAACCGAAACTACTCGGAATCCAACATAACATGGAGGTTTTACTGGTATGTATAGTATACATATACAAATATACAATTCGAAATCCATCCATTCATTCATGTTTAAAATAATTTTGTTCATCCACATCTCTTACCTTGCCGTTGCTTTATATAACATTTCATTTTTTATTTCTAGATTTTTCAACCTTTGGTGTTATCCCCCATCAAACAACAACAACTCAAACCACAACGTTCTCCCTTTTAAATTTTTAGATGTTTTCATCTACGATTCATTCGTTTACTTAATAATATAATCTGCTATATTAAGCTATATTTTACATCTTGCTAATATTGGTAGCGAAGTATATGTGTTACTTTTTTTGTATTCATTTCAGAAAATCCATTTTAACTTAACTAGATTCAAGAGACTACATTTGACCAAAATTAAGGAAGTTAGCATCGATACTTTCAGTATAGCCTTTCTAGACATCTTCCTCAGATTCAGTTACCAGTATTTAGGATGGCTTTCATATATTTTGCGGCCACTAGGTAAAGATAACTTTTGTATATTCTGATTTTACCATCACCCAAAATATGATCGTATAGTATAACTAAGTATTATTTGTTAATTAAATATTGTTGTTAAAATTAGCACCAAACACGAGTATTCGATGCAACAGTAATATAAAATATCAAGCATCAAGTAAAAAAAGTTTAGCAACACCCGCTTTTCAGCAGCATGTTACAAGTTTATAAAACTACATATAAAAAGGAGACAAACATTTAAAAAAAATGGTTTCATTCAAGAAAACATTCAATTTTTAAACCTCAATATTTTGGAACATCGGACATGGGGTGACGTCCTCAACTGGCCAAATCCATAAAAATGCCAAGAAAAGTATGGGCCACAACAATGCACTTACAACAGTTACAAATTTACGTGTACGGTTTTAAACTTAGGCCGCGCAATGTGTTTAAACATTTTATGTTGTCTACCTTCCATACTATTTGTGGTTTTTTTTTATTGCTATGAGTAGGAGACGCTCACTTAGCAATGACGACCGACAACGGCTTCTTGGCATGCTTCAGACAGGTCTGTCTGCACGACATGTTGCAAGTACGTTCAAGTTGCCCCAGGCACCATTTCAAGACTTTTAAATCGTTTTAAATCGACAAATTATGTCCGTGATAGGGCTCGGACCGGAATGCGCAGAGCCACAACACAGCGTCAAGACAGACTCATCAGAACTTTACGACAAAGAACAATTAGTGATTGTTGTCTTCAGTGTGAACTACGAAAAGTTGCAGTTGTGAATGTTTCCGACAAAACAATTCGTAATCGTTTACTTCATTTAAATGAAATCAAGGCGCCAAGGTGTATGTATTCCCTTAACAAGACGTCTACTAAGGTTGCGTTTTTTGAGAGTGGTGCCGACAATTTTTGTGCTGGAAAGAACGTCAATGGGGTAATGTTTGATTTTAAGACGAGTCTAAATTCAATCTTCAGTTTAATAAGGGTTGTTTCTGGGTGTATCGCCGTCATGGATAACGCTATTCCGATGTCAATTTAAAAAAACATGGCGGATGTTATGTCATAATTTGGGCAGATTCAAGCTTCAACAGAAGAACTTAACTTTATGTTGTGAACGGTACATTGAATTCACAGCGTTATATTGATGAAATTTCGTGACCGCATGTGTTACTATTTGTACGACAAATTGTCTGCGACATATATTTCAAGATGATAACGAGCGACATCATCATTGGAGGATTGTGAACGACCTTATTTCAGCAAACAATATCAATAGACGGGCTAATTCGCCAAATCGTAACCCCATAGAACATTTATGGGACGAATTAGGTTGTACAACGTACCGCGAAAATCCAACACAAACTCTACACAATCTACAAATGGCAGAACGTTACACAGGAAGATATTCGTAGATGTATTGGCAGTATGAGAAAACGTTGTCAATCTTATATCAATGCTATGGAAGGACACACAGAATATTGATTGTATTAACTAAACTTTTCACAGATGTTGTAAAACGTCAATGTGACCCCAGCGCTGTTGTGGATAAAACAGCAAAAACATTTCAAAAAAATTACAAATTAAAGTGAAGTAAAAATTCAATGAGTAAACGCATTCTTCATCATTATTCTGTTTTATTTGCTTTTTTAAATTGTATCCTTTTTTGTAGTCAAATTCAAAAGATGTGTTACTATCGTTTTTGTGTAGTATATATATGTGTGTGTGCGTTTGAAAGGAGGAGGAGGATAAACAAGTTTATAGACATCTCGATACCCCAAATCCAGATAGACGATCTTTTAAAGTATCTGTTAATTTATTCACAGCTCCTTTAGTCTAAAGGCGATTTACAGCAAAACACATTGTAAATACACTTGTCTATTTGTTAAAACCGTATGTTGACTTTTTATGACTTTTGGTTTTGTGTGTCGTTGGGTGGCTATCGCATTGACGTATACTCCTTTTATTTATATCCATATGATGAAGCTATTTGAATTATGCGTAAAAAGGGAATGTTCATATGGCAAAATTAAGTTATCCCTTTTATCGTAAAGTTAGTTCAGAACAACCCTCACTGTCAATGTCTAGGTGTAAGTCAAGATATGACACATAACTTACAGTATCTGTGGTGGTCTTCATTTAAAGTAAAATGAGACTGATGCGATCAATGGCACCCTAAAATATTAACTCATACTACGAGAGGGAATCATCTTTAAATCAGAACTGCTGGAGTTTGCTTCCACGAAGCAAGTGTTAAGTTGCAATTGGCAGGAAGAGGACCGTTTGTTCCCTTAATGATGTGGACTGTCAGTTTAAAACACATCCACAAAACGTTACACACATGTTATCAATTAAAGCATAAAGCATCACCGACATTTTTGTTTCGAATCGGAGTAGTTTCCTATAAAGTATGATTTGTCCACCCATTAGACCAGATATTTGAAATAGGCATATAATGTTGCGTTTAATATTTAGGTTTTTAGTTTTTGGTTGAAATTGAAAAGGAATAATAACATTTGTTTTTAAAAAGACAATGATTGTCCATGCATTTCTCTTTAGTTAATGTCGTTTGAGTGTATGTTGCGTTACCAGTAGTTACTTGAGGTATAGAAATTGGTCACAGTATCTACATCTGAGAGGAACGACTAACCGCAAGGCGGTCCGTTTGACTCTTCTGGATATATTATATACATAGCCACTTCTTTGATGTCTCGTGTAGGGAAACTGTCATCCTTATGGTTACCTGTTTCAAAACTCAATGTTTTCCTCTATCCAACATACCCTCTTTTTTAGTGGTAGTCCAACATTTCAGCCCTTCTTCTTGGTCAACCGACTGTTCAGTGCATATCAATTGATTTATTCAAAATTTGTTCTTGTTCTGTATATGCATCATGAAAATATTGCAGCTGGACGTGAAGCAAAAACAAACAAATCAATCAATAGCTGAGATCCATACGCACAATGACGGTATTGACTGAGAATGTCTGCTTGGACAATTTCATATTTGTCATTGAAATAAGAGTGATGTCTAGCGCCATGTGTAGTCTTTGAAAACAGGTGTATCGTGAGTGTTCAAAGTACGTTTATGTTTTATTCCAATTTCATGACCTCACTGCTTGAACTAATTCGTGTAAAGAGCTACGTTTCCACGTCAAGTTCATTGTCATATATAATATGTTTTTCATTAACAATAGCCCATAATAAGTCAATAAATCTGGATTTTTTATTTTATAGGTTTATGTTGCTTAGCAATTATGTTTAATCTGCATAGCCGTTATCGACGAAGAATTATCCAAGTTTTGCTTACACTCACACAGATTATATGTGCTTGGTTGCTTGAAGAAAATGCAATATTTGCAAGAAATTATGTTTTCTACCAGCTATTACAGATGTGCCTTGGTTTGGCTGTTTGTTATATCTGTAACATAAATACACCACGTCGTTTGGGAGCTTATCTGTGTTGCTTTCTATTGGCTGGAGCGATTCTTCAGGATGAACCTAGATGGCTTTTTAACACGTTTGTTATTTTGATTTCAGTTTTGTTGTTTATATTGTTGATAACTGAAAATAATTGGATAATGTTTGCCAATTTTCGTAAGGACACTATAGAAGAAAGGAATGGTTGTAGAAGATTTAATGATTTTGCCTTTCATGTATATTTTGTGTTAATGTTTATTTTGACATTAGTTTACAATTACTTCAAAACTGACCTATCGGAGATGGGGACTGGTAATTTCAAGTCGGTTCTTTTATCAACACTCGGTATGTGTTGTTGTTCAATTTTATCAGCCAACGCTTTGGGTTCTTTGATAATTGAAATCTCAAAACGATCATTAAAGTGTTGCTACTTCACCGTCACAGGTTTGCTTGATATTGAACCAGAAAAACTTATGGAATTGTCTTATTTCTTTGATGTGTATTTAATTTTAGCGGACATAGTTATATATAACATGGACCCTTCTGATCGTGGACAGCTAGTTATTAACAGGTTACTATTGATTCTGACGTTTTTTATTGGTAACTGTTTAGTCATTATAGAGGCAATGACTTCCAACACAGAAATAATACAAGGGAATATGTTGACCAGCATACGTGTTATTTTTATTCATTAATATTTATTTTTGTACCTGCAATATTTATATATTTCATATTTTTTCAATATAAAATGTACAATTTAGGGATCTTTTTAACGATATCATGTTTTATAACAAATGTAATATGTGCAATTTGTCTACTGTGTCTTTTTATTGTATTTAAATATGATGCAGTTCGTCAAAATTTCTGGGATGGATTTGACGACCTAGTGTTTTATATTCGAATTTCTATGGGGATATTTTTGATATTTATTCAAATGTGCACAGTCGTGTACTCTCTGTGGACATTATTCTTTGGTTTTTATAGCTGGCTAGAGTTGTTGCTTTTAATAGGCATTTCTCATACAAGCATATACACCAGAGGAGTAAGATTACAACGTGTCATAAGCCATAAAAACAAGATCATGCAGTTTACCAATAATTTGGTTGACGCGACAACAGATGAACTTGCTGAACATAACGACGTTTGTTCGATTTGTTTCCAGGAAATGGAAGAAGCAAAGGTTACATCATGTGACCATTTATTCCATGAATCATGTCTTCGGAAATGGTTAAATACCAGACTTATTTGCCCAGTTTGTCAACTGCAAATAATTATTTGACACGTTCCAATCTTGTGTTAGTGTCATACACGCTTCTATAAACATTTCAAAGAATCGGGTTGTATAAATAATTTTGTCAAATATTAACATTGTAATAAATCAAATATTTTCAAATTTGTCTTACTTGATGTTAAGGAGATTGAATGTTCGTATAAAACAGTTGATTTCGAACCAAATAGTGCATATGTTAAGGACGAATACTTTGCCATTCTATCATCATGTTTTATTAAGAGACAAATAAATTTACTTACTGGCGATCATATTGTGGTATGAAAGTGATTAATATTACAGTAACATAAAGGATTTCAAGTTTTCAGCCAAATTAGGTTAAAAAATAAAGTGACAAAAGTCTACACAACATGTCATACTCTAAATCGCCATAAGTCTAGACGAGTTGAAAATAAAAACAAACATGACTGTACATACAAACAAAATCTACTTATTTGTAAATCATATATTTTTCATTGTCTTATATTTAATTATATTTGCTCACGAGGAATTATTGTCCCCAGCTGAAATGAGGAGCAGAAGAAATAGAAATATCGGACATCCGTGCTGTGCATGCAATCCGTCCGTCCGGCCTAGTAGTCTAATATCTTAAGAAATGTATAAACAAGGTATAGCTCGAAAATGTCACGAACGATCGAGTTTAAAATTCAATTCCGATCAACCGTATAGAAGAGAGCTATATCCCTTGGAAAATAGAAATATGAAAATTGCATTGTAAGCACTCTGATTTGTTCATTTCTTGTTGATAAAAAATATATATTAAAGTTTTGTCTAGGTATTTTTTTTCGGACGATTTAGATAATTAGCGACGAACAACATTTTTACTGGAAATATTGGAAAATATAAAAATTATTTGAAATATTGCATCGTAAAGCTCTCCCGCCTTTATTGTATGTCAGATTTTTAATTTAACAACATAAAAGATATATAAAAGTTACTGCCATTGGACAGATTAACTATGTGCATGTGGGGTACAGGAAGACTGTTCTTTTATTATAATTATCACTAGTGTGTTTATTTAACATTCATTTGAATACTAGTAATAATTTGAAAATATAGAGAATCTGTGTTATTGTTGAAGACTGTATGGTGCTCTATAGGTAGATGTATGACTATTTTTGTCCAATATTGCTTTTCAATGACTATATGAACCATATAGAAAGACGTTATATTCCTCTAGTTATTTTTCTACCGATGCATACAATTGGTATATTTAAGATTTGAAAAAGAGGTATTGGACAATTATTTCTGTAAATATAGACAATGTAGTTTCCCATAGGATCTCCTTTAACTGTTAAAACTGTGCCACTTTTACTATGAAGTCTCGTAAAAATTTATATCATAGAATGGAAAGATCATATGAACTACTTTTTTTTTATAGGTCATAACATAAGGCTTTGCGACATTTTTTCAACTTTTATAATCCTCGAACTTCTTATAGTTTAAACTTATACTGAAATTCTGTACTACCCCTTCCTACTTTCTAAAATTTTAATTTGGCCGCTATCCATGTGTATCTATACTGGTAAAATTTCCAAGTTGAGATGAAACATAGAGATCATATCTAAGAACCAGTAGGTAATCAAAACAAAATATCTATGAATATTATGTGTCTCCCCAAAAGAGCCGTGGTTTGTGTAACAGCTGTATTTACAAAGTACAACCTAAAGCTTAAGCCTAACAGCGCAAGAAATTTGTAAAAATCTCCATTGAGTGAATTGACAAATTTGATGATTTTTACTAATATGCAGATCTTCTTTTGCTGAACGTTTTTTGCTGTCAATAGTTTCGTTCTATTTTTTTATTTTTCAAGAAAATAGCAAAAATGTTTACACCAACTTATAAAATTCCCATCAACCCTAAAAATACATGTCAACTTCAGCAAAAGCCAATTTAGCGTCTCTTCAGAACAATCCAGAGAGTGAAAATCTAACTAACACGCTATCATACCGAAAAAAAATTAGTGCAGTGTTTATTTAAGGGTTTTGATGCAATGGGTAATAATTTTGTTAAGTGATTCTCCTGACCAATTGCCTTTGTTCTTTACTAAAAGCAAATGCAAAGCATAAATGATGTCTGATGTAAACCGTTCTATATGAAAGTTGACATTGTACAACGCAAGAAAAACAAACTGTCCAAAATTGTTATGGTTTAGTTTTCAGATTGGTATGGTTGAGATAGCTCAGGACATGGTTTATATCAAAATTGTTATGTTTTAGAACCAAATTTTCACATAAAAACGTATAACAAAAATACTGAACTCTAAGGCAAATTCAAAAAGGGGGAGTCCATAAAAACTGACAAAATCAAACGCTATCAATCAACGGAACAAGTGAAAAACAACTGCCATATTCCTGACTTGGTAAAGGCATTTTCCGAAGATAATGGTAGCTAGCTAAACCTCCCAATTGTATAACAATTGTTTCCGTAATAATTCCGTTGTATTTACAAAATTGGGTGAGCAACACAAACTGACATAATAGAATAATGTGAAATTTGTTGGGATCCAGCAGCCACAACTGTGTAAACATACATCACAACGGACTAAAAAAATCAAACAAACATACAAATTAATCTAAGTAAGCCGGCAATAAAAAAAAAGGTGTATTAGATAGTCAATTCGACAATGAATGACGTTAACAAAAACATATACGGTACTTGATATTGATAATTTGTTTGAAGACGCACATAAAATGCATGTTGGATAAATGTAAATGAAAGTTTTGACAAAATTTGAGAAATGTGAATAAAACAACATCAACACACTTTTCCGCTTTATTTTGAAAAAAATCGAATTCAGGCGTATGTTTCGTACAGTAAGATAGCGTACTGTATGATCAACAATTGAATGGTTTAATTGACCATGTGTGGTGATTTATGTACTATTTACTGTTAGGAAAACAATGTCAAACTATGCATTAATGATATTTAAATATCCTTTAATCAGTATTTTCTTATCCTATATCATATCCTTTTTTTTTTTAAATTTCTACGTCGAACTATTGATACAATGCTTACCCGATAATTACACATGTTCTGAATTCTATTAGTACGGTGACAAGTAAGGTATATTTTACAAATTTAATGGACCGAAATACCTCACGGCTAATTTTGGTGTTAGTTTGAAGATGAATATTATACCCTTTGATTAAGGCATGTCGTAGAGTGCAAAGGTGGGGCAAATGTTTTAAAACTGTAGCCAAAGGTCAAAAGATAGGATTTAAAAAAAGTCGCAATTTTGGACATTTTGGATTATTTCTCGGTGGTCCCATATGCTAACTGAGAAAAATTTCTATGGAATCATGCTCTGGGAATGTTGCACAAATTCAGCTTGTCATATTTAAGCCTGATTGCCAGAGATTAGTGATGTATAGACCCACTTTTTTTAATATGTAAGAAAATAAAAAATAGATATCTTTATCTCTGGAAATTAACGAAAAAATATTTCTATCTAATATTTAGCTATGCATTAATATATGTCGACACATAAAGATATTTTTGGGCAAGTTTTGTTAACATGCCATAAAGAACAAAGGAGAAAGAATTACTGTGAAGTTAACAACCGGTCCATGATTCAGTGAAAACATGATGAAATTCATTTAAAATTGATTATTTAAACCCAAAAGAATGTTGAAACTATATAAAATAGTCTTGATGCATAATTGTCAACATGATCACGATAGTATATGAAGTTTTTTTTTATGTAAATATATCAATCAGAACAAGAGCAATAGCATATACATGTATTGAAAATGTGTGTCCCACTTTTTATAAAACAACATAAACAATGAAATATATAGCAGACTTGACTAAACCGATTTTAAAGCCCGATATATATGGAACTTACAAACAAACACGATTCACAGAGATATTACGCTTCAAAAGAAGCTTTGTATGCATATATTACACTAACGCTAGACATCAATATGCACGTCCATTTGAAAAGGTAACGGAATGCAAAAAATAATATGTGAATGGTATGTAATACCTGTACTTCTGAAATGTTCAATACAAAAATATCCCCAGTTGGTTGAAAGCCTACCAACCGCGTCAAGGTCGGAGACCAATGGCAAGTTTGTTTGTTTGGTTTTTTTTTCACAGAGAGAGCTCTCCAACCAAATCAAGTCGGAGGCCACTAGCAGCAGAAAACATGTCCATATAAAAAGAATTGTCATCTACTAACCAGGCAAAAATATCTATAGAGAGGTAAGAATAAATTGTAAAGCTGTAGGAAAACTAAATTCTGACGGAGATGGATAGTAAAAATTTGAAATTCGAACGATCGTTAACTGCTTTTCAATTATTTCCGCATCATAAAGGGTCTGGAAGAAAGGAACAATATGTATCTAGCAATTTATACGACAACGAAAATGTTTTGTTTTCACAAACAGATCATCGTGTAGACTTTCTTTTAGTTTTTGGAAAGCAACATCATGCTCCGACTAATTTGAAGCATTAGAAGCAAGTTCAATTTTTCCTTTAAGCAAATAGTTAACAAAGCATGTTGAATGATGCAGCATCTTGTCTATGAAGTAATCTATAGAGAGTAAAATTACAACTGGATAGTCGCACTTGTAATTTGCGTCATTTAAAACATAATCGGCACTCGAATGACTCGACATTTTGTCTGCAGAATAATTATCTTTATTTCAACTCCTCGGAACAACTTGAGATTTTGAAAGAACACAAGAATTTGACCATTGCAAAACTTCTTGTTACATACACGCGAGACGGAAGACAGCAAAGTAATATTCAAACTCATAAGTGAAAGGACAAACTGACAACGCCATGGCAAAAAAAGAAACAGGGAATAGACAAACAACACTCCACAAAACACAACATAATAAATAAAAAAACACATACCCCATCGAAAACTAGGGGTGGACTCAGGTGCTCAAGAGGGTAAGGAGATCCAGCTCCACATGTGCCATCAACAACTTAAGTCTTCATTTGGCTGTTCCGTTGTCAATAGGAGAATTTTCAATGTTCCATGATTAGTTTTTAGGATTTTATCCTTTAACTTCCTTTTGATTTCTTTAATATCCTATTTTAATACACTTCTACTTTACTACATGATTCATGGTTTGGGTAAAAATGGGCAATTCATTTCAGGTAGGCGGTAATGGTAGCCTTTTCATCCATTCTTCTGCCCATATCATAACCTTGGATATGTATGATGGCTCGTATGGTTAAGTTTTCGGGGTACGATTTTTCCGTAAATTAGCACACCCTGAAAAAAACCTTTCGTGATGAGGCTCCGCGAAACATCTTTTTTTTGCATAATATGTTCTCTGAAAATTTAGTTCTTTTTGCCGCGCATTAGAGATATTGACCCATATTGAAATCCATAGTCCTGATGTTTCCAAATATTCTTTTGTGATTTTCATCGGTATGACTTTCTGAAGAAATCTGTGTATTTTTGTCCATTTCTGAAAGAAAATAAGGATGTTTCAGCGCTATAAGGCATTGACCCTAATATCGCTATATTGAATTATTCTGACTATAATGTGTAAAAATAATTGATTTCTTCCAGTCTACCTTCATAGGTCACAATATGGATGAAACATCTGATGATAACGTTCAATTACAAAATACAGACCCTGTTAAAGCATTTAATAAAATTTTCTGGTGTCTAAAAGTGCATTTTAAGAAGGAACCAATGCAAAAAAGTAGACTTTTTCAAATAACCCCTTTGTAAATCCGGCATTTTCAACCTCAGAAACCACTATAAACTGCTTTAAACAACATTGTTATCATATGATGAAAAACGCATTGAAGTGCAAATTTTTAAAAAAATTGTCCTTTCACATAATTCTACTTCAACATATTTTTAAAATGTATTTCAGTTATAATTACACCTTATGTAAAAATCCTGGGGTTTGATTGGTTGGTAGCCAGTGTATTTTTCACCCATTTACTTTTATCAAATGAATATCGTTCATTTTTAAACAGCGCCGGGGTATATGCAAAAAGGATATGCCTTTTTTACCCTCTCTGCCGTGGTATTTGCCAAAACATACTCTATCCGACTGGACGCTTGTAATGTCACGATCATCAATGCGTTTTATGTCACGATCATCAATGCGTTTTTTGACGTTAACATTCGGTGTAATTAAACAGATATAGCATGTTCTTGAGGGTTTTTTTTTCGCAAATACCCCTCCTTAACATGATATATCTGTTCAAAATATCCTTAATCAGTGAGAAATGCACATTTGGTTTTTAAGTTAACATTATTACACCAGGGTTTTCGATATCATAAACTAGTCAAAACATTAGCTAAATTTTATTATCGGTATAAGGACATCATTCGTAAATATAACTCAACATGCAGACATCTTATACGTTTGGGTATTTCACATCCAATCTTTATGATACTATTCTTTACAAAGCAAAAAAATGTCAGTATTCACCTCAAAAGCTAACAAAACCTTTAAACAGACTTATTAAGAAGGGATATAGTTACGATACTGTTGTCAGATCATTAAAGATTGCATATTTTGGCTTTAATATTGATTCACTTATAGGGTCTTTGCATCGGAATTAAACATATTTATTCTAAAACCAGTTGTTGGCATGACACGGATTTTGTTCTTCTCATATATTTTATGATGGTATAATACTAAACCCCTAACAGGAGGAATTGTGCCTGATATTCATATGATGAAGACATAATCTTTCAATCAGTTTAATTGAAGTCTGGAGCTGGCATGTCAGTAACTGCTAGTAGTCTGTTGCTATTTATGTATTATTGTCATTTTGTTTATTTTCTTTTGTTTCCTATTCTGACATCAGACTCAGACTTCTCTTAAACTGAGTTTTACTGTGCGTACTGTTGTACGTTTGTTTTTCTACATTGGCTAGAGGTATAGGGAGAGGGTTGAAATCTCAAAAAACATGTTTAACCTCGCCGCATTTTTGCGCCTGTCCCAAGTCAGGAGCCTCTGGCCTTTGTTAGTCTTGTATCATTTTTAATTTTAGTTTTTTGTGTAAAGTTTGGAGTTTAGTATGACGTCCATTATCACTGAACTAGTATACATATTTGTTTAGGGGCCAGCTGATGGGCGCCTCCGGATGCGGGAGTTTCACGCTGCATTGAATAACTATTGGTGGCCTCCGGCTGTTGTCTGCTCTATGGTCGGGTTGTTGTCTCTTTGACACATTCCCCATTTCCATTCTCAATTTTATTATGACATCACAGGTATTATGATGTCATTAAATAACGACTGATTGAAATATCGATAAGCACAGTTTGCAGTGTTACATAATGAACAGTTGCCTAAGGGTTTAACTCAAAATGTGGAGCCAAATCAACGACCTCACAGCCTTAATCCTTTCGGAAAGAGTATCTTCGTCTTCTTTGTCGTGTTTAACCCATTGCCTTGTATAATCCTCGATTGAATCCATCAGTATTTTGAAGTTGTGTTTCCAATTGATGGATTTAGGCTCACGATATTTCGGGCTTTTGGATAACACAGTTCCCAGAGAAGAGTTATTGACAATATTTAGGTCATCAGTATAACGTGGCAAGCTGGACTATATATAAATGGGGAACTAGCACAGGGGCAATCATGAGGTTTAAACTTGAAGTCGTCAATATTGAGATCCTGCAATACGTGTTTGTTATTGTCCCTGAACGACAATGTTCTCTTATTCTATTATTATTTTGCACCCCAAACTTTTGAATTAAAAAAGGTCGGAAGATGCCAAAGGAACAATCAAAACTGTCTACAAAACAGTAGTAAGGATAGAAAAAAAACTGATAAGAAATATAAGAATATACAAATAGCAAAAAAAAAAATGAAAGCAACACGTTATAAACTTCTTAAGTCCGATGCGCTTTTATGGATTTACCTTTATCAGGAACGCTTAAAACCGAATACTTGAAAGCCAAGGATATATAAGAACCGAAACAGTTTAAGAGCTATATGAGCTATATAAAAAATTACATAAAAAATAGCCAAATCAATCTAAGGTTAACTTTGCCTGAGGGAGTTGAAAACTGACAAAAACTGTCGGTTACTCACAATGGAATATTTGCCCTTGAATGACGTTTTGTCTCTTTTTTGGAACCTATAGTAGATAGAAAATGTAAACAGAAAACATGACTAACATAATAAGATCTACAAATTATTTGGTTTGACCTTTTTTTATTTGAACGTCACTGATGAGTCTTATATAGACGAAACGTGTGTCTGGCGTACAAAACTGTAAGCCTGGTATCTTTAATGAGTTTGTTTAACCATATAACACTTTTTCCAGAAGCTCCTCGGGGCCAAAAAAAATATAGAAATATTTTTGAACTCTGTTATAGATCAAGCATGTCCACTCCTTTCTGTCTGACATTTTGAACAGTTTGTCATGATCGTTGTTTGATCATTGCTCTTATAGATGAATTTGAATCCGCATGACTGCTTATGCACATTCTATCTTCAAGAGATGCTCAGTTTTAAGTTTTCTATGTTGTATTTTGTGTACTATTGTTTGTCTGTTGGTCTTTTTCTATTTAGCCATGGCGTTGTCAGTTTATTTTCGACTTATGAGTTTGGATGTCCCTTTGATATCTTTCGCCTCTCTTTTACACTGTCGATACAACTGTTCAAATTCCGTTGTTGAAATCTTATTCAATTCAAAACTGTAAACATGCAATACCTGAACTTATAATATTGCAACTGAAATATTCCTACTAATATATAGCAAGTAGCACCAAAATAAAAGAAAAGCTTAAGAAGAGGTCAGGTTTTTATTTTTGTTATTCTTTTTTTTTTATTGCAGCGAACATTCTTAAAGAACGACAATTAAAATGAGAAGCATTTCCTGCTATTCTTCAACAGTCGCGTACTTCCGTGTCATGTACGACGATAGCTTAATCGTGACATACGAAGATTTACAGAGGAATATATGTTTGGCGAAGGTTTTTGAAGTAAAACGGTTCATTATTAGATCTCTCTCTGAAGGGAGACTCAAAGTGTCATAGGAATTTAGATATATGTTCATACAACGCCACAATTGAACAATTTGTATATATGTTTGTAAAACAGAAAGGTTTTGCATGTTTAAGATTTAATTGTAATTGTTCCGTATACTTACTTATCGGTAAAAATGAACGGATGTTTTTTTTTAATCATTCCGTATATTTAGTTGATGTTACATTTAAAAGGTCTTTTCTGTAATCATTCCATATGTATAGTTGCTGTTACAGTTGAAAGGTCTTTAATTTCTGGAACCATTTCGTATTTTTAGATGTTGACATAGTTGATTGTTTATATCTGGAATCATTTCGTATTTCAGGTGTCGATGTAGTTGATTGGTTTATCTCGATTATTGTATATTTTCGGATTTGAATTTTCAAATTCATATATATTTATATTTGTATGTACCGGTGTAAAACATTTAAAATGAATTTCAAATCTTTTTGTAATATGAGTTATCGATATAGTTTATTTATATATTGTAGATTTGATGTGAACAGATTATGCATTTCTTTAGTTTATTTGTATATTTATGTGTCGGTGTAGATACCCAAAAGGAGATGTGGGTATATACATTGAAACAGCAACCGAACGACAATAATAACCAAATAACTTCTAGGGGAAAACAAGGTATTCGGTATCAGACAGGTTTTTATATATTATGTAAAGTTCTAAATCGTCCAGAATCTACAGACGTTCGGAATAATATAGACTGAAACAGTTACAAACAAGATTTGAAAGAACCCAACCACTGACAAGGTTCCTGACATGGGGCAGTAACATAAAAATATGTACCGAGTAATAACGTTCTCTTGAGATCACCTCCAATTCAATTAAGATGTAGTAAGGAACCCTTGATTTGTTTTGTCTAGAATTATGCTGTATTTTGAAATATTTGTATAGTTGTATTTCCAGGAATTCAAATAATCATCTGGACTTTATTTTCATACGTTCATATTTAGTAGTCGCTTTTGTACTCATTGAAGTTTTGTTTACATGTATATTTAATATGTCTTCATAAATAAAACAACGATTTAATTGTCGATACATAGAAATGGAACGTTCACCATTGTGAAGCTGACTTCATCTCTTTTGACGTAGAGTTTTTTTTTTTCAACCGACTCTCAATTTCTATATGATAGTTACGTTATGATGCAGACTTAACTGAATGTGTTGAATCCATTATTTCAAATAACTTTCAATAACAGCGAGTACCCTTAGATTGGTACTTTGTGTATTTATTGCTTTATGTTAGTTTTTTTGGAAGGACACGGGTCAATTGATGCGTTAAGCTAATTCTAATCTGTTTTACGTTATGTTCTTATTTTTTGGGCAGTTACACAACTGTCATAGGTTTGGGAGGGTTCATCAATCACAGTCATGTTTATCCCATCCACATTAGTTATGTGTCTGATGCCGTACGGTGACCTACAGTTGCTTAAATTCATGTCATTTGGACTACTCGTCTTATCCTAAATTTTACCAATTGTGTCCTATTCCCGATTGTAAAATATCTAGTGTAGATTTGTATGGGGATGATGCATGCATAGAAAGAGACGCTTATCATGTCCTCGCATCCAGTCTCGCTCCTTTCAGAGTACATGCGACGATTCTCTCAGTTTTTGTTTGTTACTATGATTTGGTCATCGGTAAACTACTGTTACCTTAATCTATACCATCTCGGAGTGTAGTTTTTCCTTTCGAGATATTTGCATCCGAAATTTAACTGTCTTGAATGCAAATATTTCTACAGAAACAATAATCATTAGTTACGAAAATCTATTATAGTTCTTTACATCATCACGTTATTGAATATCTGTGTCACAGACTACAAGGATATGTTCAAAACTGTCTTTACCACAATCCCGCCCTCTTTTCTGCAATTATGACTCCTTCGAAAGAGAGTTATCACAGAATTTGAACTTACCATGGGAAACACGACAGATGCCACATGTAGAAAAGAATCTGCTTAGCCTTCCAGAGCAGCTGCGATCTCCCCCAGGTATTAAGTGGGTTCATGTATTAAGTTTTCCATTTAATAGTTGGTATACTATTGTTTTTCATTTCGTCCTACTGGTATTGTCACTTTCGACTTATGAGTATTAAATGTCCCTTTGATATGTTCAGCCTCTTTTTTTAAACTCATTATAAATTCATAAAATTGAGAATATAATGGGGAATATGTCAAAGAGACAACAACCCGACCAAAGAGCAGACAACAGCCGAAGGCCACCAATGGGTCTTCAACGCAGCGAGAAAATCCCGCACCCGGTGGAGGTCCTCAGCTGGCCCCTAAATAAAAATGTGTACTAGTCTAGTGAAAATGGACGTCACACTAAACTCCAAAACATACAAAGGAACTAAAATTAAAAATGATACAAGACTAACGAAGGCCAGAGGCTCCTGACTTGGGACAGGCGCAAAAATGCGGCGGGGTTAAACATGTTTTGTGAGATCTCAACCCCCCCCCCTATACCTCTAGCTAATGTAGAATAAAGAAACACATAGCAATACGCACAGTAAAACTCAGTTTAAAAGAAGTCCGAGTCCGATGTCAGAATAGGTAACAAAAGAAACTAAGCAAAATGTCAATGTAACATAAATGAACAAAGGACTACTAGAAGTTACTGACATGCCAGCTCCAGACCTCAATTAAGCTGATTGAAAGATTATGTCTTCATCATATTAAAAATAAAGTACAATTCCTCCCATTAAGGGTTTAGTATCATACCATCATAACATATATGAGAAGAACATAACCCGTATCATGCCAACAACTGGTTTTAGAATAAATGTGTTTATTTCCGATGTAAAGACCCTATGAGTGAATCAATATTAATACCAAAATATGCAATCCTTAATGACTTGACAACAGTATCGTAACTATATCCTTTCCGAATAAGTCTGTTTAAAGGTTTGGTTAGCTTTTGAGGTGATTGCCGACATTTTTGTGCTTTGTAAAGAATATTACCATAAAATATTGGATGTGAAATACCTGAACGTATAAAATGTCTGCATGTTGATTTATATTTACGAATGATGTCCTTGTACCGATGATAAAATTTAGTAAATGTTTTGTTTAGTGAAATCAAATACGTTGTTACATACACGAGCGAATCTAACAAGTTGAGATATATAAACACCATAAGATGGCGACAAGGGAACGTCACCATCTAAAAATGGATAATTAACAATAGGAAATGAAAAATCATCTCTTTTATCATAAATTTTGGTATTTAGCTCCCCGTTAAAGATAAAGATATCAAGATCCAGGAAAGGGCAGTGTTCATTGTAAGTATTAGGTTTATTTAAAGTCAGTTTGGCAGGATAAATCTCTTTAGTGTACATACTGAAGTCGTCATTATTGAGAGCCAATATATCATCTAAATATCTTAAAGTGTTATTTAATTTTTGTATCAGATGTTGTTTCGATGGGTCTTTGCTGATTTTAGTCATAAATTGTAACTCATAACAATACAGAAACAGGTCCGCAATAAGTGGTGCACAGTTAGTCCCCATGGGAATTCCGATAACCTGACGATATATGGAATCTCCATACAAAAATGTTATCTAGTAAAAATTTAAAGGCAGTTATAGTATCAAAACAGGTCAAATTGACATAGTTCTTTTGTTTGTTGTTACTAAAAAATGACGTAAAAGAGTTTGAACATATATATTCGCATTCAGACTTTTTAAATGCCCATTTAATCAAGTGTGTGAATTTTTTCTTAATAAGATTATGAGGCAACGTGGTATATAGGGTAGAAAAATCAAAACTTTGAGCAGATTCGAAATCACCAATTCAAGCATGCAATTTATCAAGTACTTTCAACGAATTTTTGACACTCCAAAAGTAATCAATTCCACTATTTTCAAAGGCCTTATTTGAACAATTTATTACCAAGTTTTTGATTGTACCAAGTGTACTAGTAAGTAGAATAGATAGTTTAGTAGTAGAACAATGGTTTGAAGACGAAATAAATCTATATTTGTAAGGAGTTTTGTGCAGCTTCGGAAGCCAGTACATAGTTGGAACTTTCATTGTAGTTGGTTCTGCTTGTAAAGAGGTAGCTAAAAGTTTATGTTTGTTACAGATGTCATTTTCCGAAAATGGAGTCAGTTTGAATATGGGTGTATTCGTGATTTCCTTTTGTAGAACATCAATGTAAAATTTACGTCAAACAATAATGATATTGTTAGCAGCCTTGTCAGCCGGGACAAAAATATATTCCTTGGCAAGTTCTTTAAGCTTATGTTTGATACGGGAAATTGGGCTATTTTGGTTGTTGTTAGGAGTAAAATGATCTTTAAAATGTTGAATACGTATATCAACTATGTTCATTACCGAATTAAAAAAAGAAACTAATGATTTCTTGTCAGCTTTTTCTCATTTTATCCATTTACAGCAGTAAGTACGGAGTGAGTCGTGGATGATGTTACGACACTCATTCCAATTAATAATTGACGGGGGACGATATTTAGGTCCTTTACTGAGGAAAAATTTCAACTCTCGGTCACGAACGATGTTAAGGTCTCCTGTTATAACATGGGAACTGGGGCCATAAATGTATTCGGATTAACTGAAATTTCATGAGGTAGGTGTATTGTCACTGATATTAACATCTTTACACACTTCGCTGTAATTAAACACATATTTCCGGGTAGATTTTTTGTAAACATAACAAGTAAGAGGGAGTTCAGTATTATCAAAATATTGTTCTTGAACAGAATGAACATTAAAAATACCGGCAATATTTACAAAATCAAAACCTTTATTGACATATTTAATTTTAATAAAATGTGTTTTGTGATCTTCAGGGCGATTAATTTTGGGAAACAATTTAGAATAACAATATGCAATTATAATTAGTATAATCAAATAGTTAGAAACAGGAATTTAAAACAATCTGTTATAGAGATCAATTGGACAAAGTAGATCAATCAATCACAACACCAGCACAATATAAACGCTACCAATGATAAATGTAAGCACAGTTTTTACCATATTTTTATTCATGCATATTAAATAATCATGATTAAAAGTTATAATGTTTTGTGTTCCAAGATATCAGCTCCATTGTACATCTATTAAAAATCAAAATATATTTATTCAATGGTTTCATTAAAACATTTATGTTTTGTATACTCAGCACCACACGAAGAGGTTTTCGTAGAATATACTTTTGACTCAATTTCAATTTAGAGTTGAAGATCCTTGTCAACTCTTATTTGCATAATGTGTCAAGGTATTTTTTTGATAATGACTCTTTTATTTTGTCTCTCTCATAGTCATAGCTGCTTCCTGAAAGTCTTTGCATTGACCTTAAACAGTCTGCCAATGTTCTAAGGGAAGTCAGGAGACACAAGTCGCATCGAATCTTTGTTCTATAGTCAATTTTGTATAAGCTAGGGAACTCTGATGTATTTTTATATCTACATAAGTCGCCTAGTACATCCAAGATACAAGGTCCTAAATTAACAGTGTCGAACGTTTTTCAATTAAAATGATGATATATCATCAAAGTTTTAATCATATATGAGGAGTAGGGTTTATCAAAATTTCCTAAATTATCAAGTTTGTCAACATCACCATGTCCATTTATGAGATATTTCAGGATTCTGTAAATTTGTCTATGTTTCTCTGATAATATGTTTCTCATAATATGTACCTCTGTCTGAGTTAAAGAAAAATTGGCTCCTATACAAAAGCAACTACCGACTGACAACGTCTCTTGAGCAAATTCTGTCAATACGCATGATTCGTTTACAACCTGATTCAAAACATTCCTGTTAGATATATGTAAAGCTGCAACATAATCTACATCTATCTCTTTTTTCCTGTTTGATTCACTTTCGTAAATAAATCTTAACCATGTCGCCGGACCATGCTGACGCAAATATTTACCAAAATACAGTTTTCGTGCACATTTAGGATCAGGAGCAGTATAGAGTAAGGCATCTTTATTTAGTTCGGATAATTCTTTTACTTTCTGTGAAAAAGTGTCTGCAACTGTATTAAAAACGCTTGCTTCAAGGAGAAACTGTTTGTATTCTTCAAACGTACCTTCACAACAGAAGAGAGTGAGAATAAAATCAAATTCGTCTGGAAAATTATTTCTGGTTTCTTCATAAAAACTCCCGACACCAAATATATTTATTGGACTTTTTATCAATTGTCCCTTTAAATATTTTGCAAATTTAATTTTCATACTTTCCTGTAAAGTATCATTGTCTAGGACTTTATCAGCAATCCTCTGAACAATTGTCTCAATTCCAGTTTGGATAAATTCTACTTCTTCTCGTTCTATTTTGTAGACACATTCCCTTTCAAATACATCTTTCAAATATAATTCAACTTTATTAGCCGTCTTCTGTCTTTCTTTTGAAAATGGATTTCCCATGTGTATCTGAAAATATTTTGGATTGTTTATGTGTGATGTTAGTCTACACGGGTTTTTATCAAAGTGTAAGAAATACTTTTTTTTTTTACAATCACCAAAAGATTGAATAAAGCTAGTATTACATATACATTTTTACTTTTGTCACTTCTTTAAATCACATATAAAAAAACAACAGAAACACTAAGGCGGGTTTGAGAAATCGTAATCAATCTGGAGAGACAACTCTCTTACAAAAAAGCCAGAGACAAATGATACGCGACTAGACTAAAAAAAATTAAGATGAACAACAAGAATACCAGAATAAAAGTGTAGGTGAAAACAGGTGCTCCGGATACAGCTGCTTTTGCTTCACTGTGAAAATGTATTTAAATTCACTGACCAAGGTATCAGGGACGATTTAAAAAAGAAACAAGTTGCAAATTTTGTCAACACTGGCTAAAAGTTTTGTCAATATTTCTTTCAGATTTTTACCCTTATCTTTTTTTACTAGACACCTATATGTCTTTCGTCAGTCATCTTAGGGACTATAAACTGGACTCCAAATGCTCAAATACAACTACGAATACTATTATAAACATAAACAAACTTAATAATATAACGTTTTCTTTGTTCTCTAATCATATAAACGATAATGAATTTGTCGATATTTGCTCAATAACATAAACACAACAGGCACATATATGCGAAAATCCCGTATCCCGTATCCCATAAAAATATGCAGTTTACCTTCATTAAGGAGTTACACAATGAAAAATACAGATTACACACGATTAACTCGGTTATCCCGTTAAACACTATCAATAATTGAAATTTTTTGTTGAAATTAATTTGAAAATTTAATAATTTTTCATATGAAACGAATTTTTGATTATTACAATTTTGGCAATCATTGGACCAATTCATGCATATATACTAAACTAAGTCATCTGTGCGCGTTTTTGCATTTATAACCAATTATTAACATAAAGTCGACACAAAATATTTATTTCGGGGATTGTTGATCGAAACATATGGCAACTAATCAACATTCGGTTTTGGTGTCAAACTTTACCTATCAATAATTGATAAATAATCAAGACATAATCATGGAGCACGTAAAAACAGGATAGATTATATGATAGAGCTATGTTCATATCTTTATTTATATTATCCATGCGTTTCCAGTTTTTTAATCAAACAGTTGTAAAATAATTTGGTTCATTAAAAATGTTCAAATTCGGTTAATACTATCTTTCCCTTTCACGTTTGTTTACCCTGTCTTTCATTACGAGTTTCCCTTCGCACTTGCTGGGTGCAGTTACCGCATTTCTAACGGAGATTTTCACGGTTAAGGTCACTACATTTGGAAAAGGATTCGGTGAATTAGAGATCGAGAAGACAATAATTCAATAGCAGTATATTTCTGAAGATTGATTAGAATAAAGGATTTTCTTATAAAAGAAAGTCGACATATACGTGTTTAACAGTAAATCATAGCCATTCAACTAAGATAAAACATTTTCATCCTTTTGTTAAATTTTAAGGAGTATATGACTTCAATTAATAAGTTAATCATCGTTCGTTAAAGTGGAATATCATATTCTCATTATTACACTATTTAGTTTCCTCTAAATATATACATATGACAGATATTTCATACAATTCAAATATTATATTATACAAATATAGCCTTTGTTTGAGGTCGTTGATACGAGGATATATCGACCTAAGAGAAGCATATTGACTAAGGAGGAAGTCCGAGGTCGATATGCTTCTTTAGGTCGGTATAACATCGTATTGACTTCAACCAAAGGATACAATTGTAATATTATTAATCAACAACTATTGCATGAGCAATGCAAAATTAGGGATTTCTAGAATGTATTTTAGTAACGTAACATGCTGTATGCCCTTTGCAATATGCTGTTTTTGACCTCAGAAAATTACAAATCGATTAATAATATAGTTGTATATTTACATATTCTTCGATCAGAATATCTGAAAGGGAATACAACATCTCTCAATGTATCACTGGTAAATTATTAAGTCAGGGATTTCGTTACCACAAATTACTTAAAATATTTACTAAATTCTTTCATAGATACAAAGATTTGATTAGTAAATTTGGCTGTACCTGTAGAAAACTTATTAAAAATGGTATTTCACATCCTAAATTTTACGGTAATATTGCACTAAAAGCGCGGATCCGTGTAAACGTATCGAACCTTTAAACAAACTTATTAGTAAAGGTTATCTTATTAATGTTGTAATAAGATCTTTGAATATTGTTTTCATTGGCACTAACATCGATTTTGTCATCAACAAATTAAAACATAACTAAATTTGTATTCTTTTCGAATGGTTTTTGGGGATTAATATATACACATCCATGTTTATTTTCTATTTGGATATTGTTTTATCAATACATAACATCATACATATTTATTATAAGGAAAAATCCTAACTATCCCACTGCCTGTCGTTACTTTTATTTTGGCATTGTACAAGTCATGTCTTCTTTGACTGTCCGTGGCTTTTAAACACTAAATCCCTGCCTTGGATGTGTTTTCATTGATTTTAGTCTCTGGTGCATGATGTTTTATTATTAATTGTTTTTTGCTTTCAACTAGATTTCAGTACTTTCCTGTTAATTTGACCTGTTGACACAATTTGTAATGCATTTCTGTTATTCAATGTTTACTTATTTTGTGTTATATCTTGTCTTACTATTTTTAATATGTACCACCTTTGATAAGTATTAAGTATGACGAAACAAAATTTCACTTCTGTACTCGTACTATGAATAACAAATATATTTTGTAAAAAATGTTTCTGTACTCCTAACAACAAAATTATTATATTTAAATTTACCTGTGTACGTTACTTTATTTAACGCCATTTTATCCTGGTTAAACTTGTCTATTTGACATTGAAACATATTTTGTATTTATTTTGTGCCATAGATCAAACTTATTCGTTCAGTATTTATTTACTTGTTTTACTTGTTTTTGTGTATTTTTTTTTTTTGGGGGGGGGGGGATCGAGTAAAGCCATTTCAATTGATACTTTATAGTCTTTTATGTTGTAATGTTAAACCACTGTTTTATGTTAGATGAAAGTTGGGGCCTGTTAAAACGTTTAAACCCGCTGCATTTCTAAGCACCTGTCCTAAGTCAGGAGCCTGTTGTTCAGTGGTTGTCGTTTGTTGGTGTGGTTCATAAGTGTTTCTCGTTTCTCGTTTTTCATATAGATTAGACCGTTGGTTTTCCTGTTTGAATTGTTTTACACTAGTCTTTTTGGGGCCCTTTATAGCTTGCTGTTCGGTGTGAGCCAAGGCTCCGTGTTGAAGGCCGTACTTTGATCTATAATTGTTTACTTTTTACACATTGTGACTTGGATGGATAGTTGTCTCATTGGCACTCATACCACATCTTCTTGTTTATATCTAAACACAATTTAATTTTGCTGAAGTAAAACCAAATTATAACAAACACCAATACCTACGACTCCTGAAATGAGAATTAATGAATTATTATAGATGTATCTACAGGGAGTTCAGATAGATATTGACAGTGTCATACCCTGAGCTATATCACTGAAATATATGCATACACAACGAATACTGTTTTTTTAAGGATTGAGTATATGATTTTACAGCAGGTTTGTTCACTCTCGGTTAAGATAGAAGTTTGTGTTGTCTCTATTCTAGGTATATGAAGTGGTTTATATGTAATAATTGTTTTGATATAACGGTGAATGAATTATTGCGACGGAAGTGTTATTTTCTCAATGTCTACGCTTTATTATGAAGGGAAACTTAAATATAGATATCAATACACCAGCGGGTGAAATTTCAATAAAATTCAGAATATTTAGCATGTTGAGTCTTAACAGTGACCCACATGCAGGCCATACTTCTATCTAAAGTTTACAAAATATCTTGTATTTTGTATGTACGTAGGACATACAATCACTACACACCGGCCTATTGTTTGACACATTTATTGGAGTGCAGTGAATGTGTTTGTGTACTTACGTTTGTATTTGCCGTATAGTTGTGTATGACAAACGTTAAATTACTTCCTTAACAAGGCAATCAGTTTGGTTGCGCTTTCATTAGCAAATACTTTATACTAGTAATACATTGAAATGCCCGAAATGCTTTGTTTAAAAAGTATTATTAGAAATGTTGTCCTTTCTTTTGCTCATCTTGTCCCGAATTACTGTTTTGATTGGCAAAAAATTTTATCCTTAAGATTCCAATACACTTCAAATATACTATGTTTTGGGTTGATCGATTTACTTCCCTTTATACAGGTATTTAATCACTGTTCACATGATGTTGACACAAAATATATGTCAAAAGTTGCCACTTAATTGAAGTAATGCTTAGTTAAAAGGTTTGTTGATTTAAATCATACATTAACTACTCATTCTTTCCATCTAATTAATTTAATTTGTGAAAGCGGTGTTTGTAATTTTTGCCCGATTTGGACGTAAAACAAACCATTTTAATAAAAAAAAAATAAAATAAAAGAACACTGACACTTACATGTTTCACTTTGGTTGAAAGGTTTAAATGATATTGAAAGTTGTTGATTAGAAAGTTGAAATCATCGCATTGGTCATAGATGGTAGTTTGCCGTCTGTCTGTGTTAATATAGAAGAAAAGATCAAGATATGAAGCAGACCTGTTAGTTACGGTAGTATCCATAATTTCTAATCGCTTGAATATATGAGATGCAAGCATTCACTGAAATGTAAGTTACTGAGTGACAGGACACCATAGATGTAAATGAAAGTGAAATTGAAATTTTCAAAGTTATTTTTTTGTCTCTGCGGAGTTTCTGTATGCTGTTTTCTTCATATGACTACAACTAATTGACATTAATATATTCTCAGTCATCATATTATTCAAATAGTGTGCTTATCAATGAGAGGGACGGAAGAACCTTTTCCGGGACGTTGAAATTGGACATTTTTTTCCGGGAATTCGGGATTAGGCCTTTATTTTCGCGGGAATTCGGGATTTACACCTGTCAGGACTAGTGAATTAATGGTTAATATCTTGGGATCCAGGAAAGAATGATTTATTTTTTTCGAGAAATAGGGATGACAACCACTCCTACCGCCCCTCCAATGAATTTGTATTATAATCACAAAATATGAGCAAGCGTGGAAACATGACTACTGTGGATACATTTATATTCGTGGATACCAATTTTCGTAAATTGAGGAAACATTGTATTTTTGAGGTTATTTGATTTTGTGGTTATTTCAAGTATGCATACAGGCCTTTACAGAATGTGAACTTCATTGAACATTAAAATTCGTGGTTAACCTATACCGACGAAATCCACGAAGATAAGTATCCCACGATTTATAATGAAAAGTAATGAACAAAAATACCGAACTCCAAGGAAAATTCGAATTGAAAAGTACCTTATCAAATGGCAAAATTAAAAACTCAAATACATCAAACGAATGGAAAACAACTATCATATTCCTGACTTGGTGCAGGCATTTCCTTATGTAGAAAACGGTGGATTAAACCTGGTTTCATAGATAGCTAAACTTCTCACTTGTATGACAGTCAAATAGAATTCTATTATATTTACAACAATGTGTGAGCAAAAACAACCAGACATAATCTGCACTTTGGCCGGATTATTGTCTCTTTGACATATTCCCAATTTCCATTCTCAATTTTATAATAGGTTAAAATGTCAAAAATTAGGGTACAACAGTCAACAATACATTGTGTTATAATCTTAATCACTATAAAAAGAAATAACTATTTCAAACAAGAAAAACAAAATGACATATAGTCACTCTATAGAAAAAGTACATAAGCAAAAATTAAAGCCAATAATACAAAAATGACCATAGTTATCCACAGTATTTGTACGCACAAAATATGGAACAGAAAACAAAATAATTGTGATCTAAAAGTCGTGAATATATATTGGCTGTTATTACCAACAATTAATTTTTATATCTTCACCTCAAAACCATATATATTCTTGCTTGACATGTCAGGAGATTTTCAACAGACCTGAGAGTTTGCCCTTTTTGGTAATTCTCCGTCCCCTTATATGATAAAATGGTATTAAACATGGGGAAGAAAACAGTTAGTTTAACAAAACCTATATGAAGGATTAATAATTCACTATTAACTTTAAACAAGTTAATCTTATTTAATAATGTAAAAGTAATTATATAATTTGTTGTTGAAATAAGTATGCTAAGTATATTTCAAAGACTAAACTAGCCCTCAATTCATATGTAAACCATTTTTTTTTAAATGAATCTTATATCTAATTAGGTTAACAAAGTCAAACTAAAAGATAAAACATAAAAATAAGGAGATGTAGTATGATTGCCAATGAGACAACTATCCACAAAAGTTAAAATGAAGTGGATGTAGGAAAAGTATGAAACAATTCAATTGAGAAAAACCAACGGCCTAATTTATAAGAAAACAATTTACGAAAAACAAATGTGACAGACATGAACCAATGAAAAGTTTATTTGATGTATATAATAATAATATACAGAGTGAGTATTCATGCATTTACTCTAAAACAGTAAAAATACAAAACTTTCAAAAATGAGAAGTACTGGTTGTTATTGAAAATGAGAGAGGGGGATTGTTCACATATGAGAGACTCTTTTATGATCTTGTGAGTTTTTTATGGTGTTTTAAACTATTCCATTCTGGAACATTCCGGTGCTCATCGCTTTATAACTAACAATGTATGTAATGTCTTAACTGACATTTCTTTCTCTAGAGTACTGTGAAATCCTTCCGAATATATTCTAGTTACCAGCTGTTGAAAATGACATATTCGTTGCGATGACGTTACAAATTAAAAAACGAAACGGATCAAGGGTATTTATGTCAATTTTGACAAACATACATGACGAAAACATCTTGCATGAATAGAAATCAAGTAACTTTTTGGCGCAAGCACCAAATGTTACGGCTGGAAACTATTTTTTAAGACAGATTATAAAAAAGATAAAATGTGTCTGAGGGTTATGGATGCCACCATTACAACTTTTAAGAAACAATTTAGTCAAGGCAAATTAAGATTTGCATTACATGGATTAACATAGTGACATTTTTCCTTTAATAAACGGGCTTAATTCTGAAAAAATAAATGATCCACCCCTATGACATCTATCTGTGTATTTTAGTCATAAGCATTGTGGCATTTGCCGGTTGTTTTGTTAGAGTGAATATGAAGACAAGTTAACTTATTCGTTACTATGAACTAGGTTATATAGTATCTGAAAAATAAATGTTGGCATAAAATTCAACCAGGTTCATGGACCATGAAATGAAAGACAAAGTAACCTATCGATGGAGTTGGATCTACTCTGTAAAGGTGTACTAATGATTCTTGCTGCTTGCGAGACATTAAATGTTTCATCTAAGAAGAGTTATCTTTATTTTATTTCACATTGGGACTTTTTATTTGTTTTTTCAAAAGTCTGGACTCATAGGTGTGAAGTAGCGATATAACATCCTGTGTACAAGGTGTAGATTCAAATTCATTAAACCATGTTGTAACTTTTATCTACACAAACATTAAATTATCCAGACAAATTAGAATAAGAGGAATGTAAAATAATAATTAACTATCTCAAGAGGATAAGACAAACCCGATCATGATTATAAAGTTAAAAATATTAGTTAGTTCGGCGAGTCAAGAAAATACTATTAGATAAGTAAATGATGGTCATAATTATGTAATATAAATGTCATATGTTAAGGAAAGAAGATACCTTTCATATAATTAGAGTAAATCTGAATTCATTGTAAATAAAGTTTTTTAACAGTTTTATAAATAAATCAGCTTTAATAGTACATTATACTCAAACAACCCCTCCTACTAATAACGGTATTTATCAATGTAAAGTGAATAGGTTACTGACAAGTGACAACAATAGAATTCATCTTCAAGGTTAACTTGATAAATATTTCAAAGTTGACAAATATTTTTTTTTTGCAAACAAATATAGAAATTAAAATGCTGCCGTAATTTACGTATTTTCCTATTTCAAACTTCGTGCTGTGGTCATTTTTTGTATTTTTCTCTTTCATTTTTGCTTCTGTGCTATGTCTATATACCATTTTGTTTTTTTCTTTTTTTTAACATATCTGGTTTTTTTTATAGTGATTAAGATTATAACACAATGTTGACTGCTATACCCCAATTTTTGACATTTTTACCTATTATGTCTGTTTGTTTTGTTCACACATTGTTGTCAATATAATGGAATTGTATGCGACTGTCATACAAGTGAGAGGTTTAGCTAGCTACAAAACCAAGTTTAATCCACCATTTTCTACATTAGGAAATGCCTGTACCAATTCAGGAATATGACAGTTGTTTTCCATTCGTTTGATGTGTTTGGGCTTTTGATTTTGCAATTATATAAGGGACTTTCCGATTTGAATTTTCCTTGGAGTTCGGTATTTTTGTTATTTTACTTTTTTCCAATTAAATGTTTTTAAATGTATTGATTTATTGAAATATCAAAATACTATCTTTACATTAGACACACGTTTTGCACGAGCTCTAAATAGCTAAAGGTGGATAATTAACTTATCTAAGAGTAAGCGAGGAATTACAAGGAAAGGTCTAAAACGTCGCACGAAATTGCTAAGAATACGGAAAACGTCTAAAAATAAAGGAAGACGGTTATTTCAGTGTCAAACGGTTATTTTGTTTTTGTGAATTATTGGTTAATAATATCACTTTGACCGTATCTTTAGACTTTTTTCGGCATTTTCACCAAAAGGCATTCAAGTATAACCATTTAGCTTTTCAAGGGAAACTATTAATTACTATTTATTTGTAAATCACGGATCATATGTATTTTAATCAATTTAATTTATTAGATAATTTCAAAGTATTCAATGTGTTCCTAATGTATATTTTCATTATACCCATAGTCCGCAGTAAATAATGTTCACCGTATCTCAGTAAATCATGTACACTGTTATACCATATCATATGATAGACCAGTTCTTGCTAGCCAATGAAAATATCATTTTTTACAAGGACATCTTTTTTGGCTTGTTAAACATTTTTGACCTATCACAATAGCTCATCGTGAATTTTGAGCTTTCGATGCATGCAATCGTCAAAAATGTTTACCAGCAGACTCGAAAATACTTAATCGTTACTGTGAAGTATACCAGACAGACAAAACACTTGCTTATAAATAAAACAGCAACACACACACCGAGTGGTTGACAAAAGTATTGAATTGGGGTTAATTATATCTGACTCTGGTTCACTTACAACTGAAATTTGAAAACAGTGCGAGTAATCTATGGTCACATATTCCTTTTTATGAATTTAATCCATATTTTAATGAAGGTGTACTTAATCTTTCAATACTTTTTCACTGTGTATATGTATACTGACTAATTGTTTTATATTTGCAGATCAGGTTCTTTGATTGTTAGATGCAGTGGCCCAGACAGACAGCTTTTAAACAATTTTTATCTTTTCGTGTTTGTCAATTGCTTCGCATCACGGTGCGGAGCTATTAGTTTCAATCGATATACACACCATCTTGAAATAATTACTATTAACATATAGATTCTAATTGGTTGCTTTATGGTACGACTGAAATACAGCAACAGCTACTGGCTTAAATGAGATAAAGAAATGCTGACTTTTCTCGTCTCAGGATAAAACATCAAATGCCGGAAAATTAACTATGTGTATTTCAGTTCCGATCAACTGTCATTAATTCATGTTCGTTTTATTATGCATATATTGCACACTGAAATTCAATATTGAAATATCAATTATTGATACGTGTTTATTTGCTTTGTTAATCTGCAATATGCACGATTTGGTTTGCTAAACAATGTTCCAATACAATATTTACAAAAAAGCATTATCTGTATTTTGTAACTTCTGCCAATTTAGGCACACCTCGAGAGTCGTGTCTATTTGTAAATATTTTAATTTTCAACAAGTAAAGTGAAAACAATTTTAAAAGCATGGGTGTATAACGCACAACACCGAACAGCCAGTTTAAAATGTCAGAAAAGTTCATCTTAATATTTATACAAAACTTGATATTCCAAGTCTAAGACATCCATTTTATATCAATCAATATCTTAAAATACCACATTTCCAATACTGAATCAACACCACATGCACATATATTGCCTTAAATTAGTATAGAGCGAAGCAGTCCACACCTTTTTAGAAAGGTCAAAATTGTATAAAATGAGGTTTGCTGCAAACTTTATCGTGAACTGATCCCGTAAGCAGGTGTTACGTTTATTGTAAATAATTATGCAAGTTAGAATTTATGAAAAAAAAATTAAAAATAAGATGATGTTTTCCGATATTTTTGAACCTATGTCAGAACACATTTAATTTTATACGAAGCATGCAACAATAGGTTGACGTCTAGTTGATATCTGACAGTTCCATTCAGATTTAAAAGATTTTTTTTTTTGTCTTATTTCAATGACCTTTCAAACGGTGTTATATTAATTATATTTATAAATAGACATGTGTAATATTTTTATTTTTATAATTATTGGATTTCCTGTTATTTTCATTTAAACTATACATAATCATGGAGCTGTACCAGGTAGGTATATCATATTTAGTCAAATACTTTTTTTTCTGGTACGTAAATGAATTGATATGAAAAATAAGGTGATGTGTTGTGAATGCCAATTAGACAACTATTAAAGGACGAGGATGTAAATAACTATAATAGGGCACGGTCTTCAACAATGAGCAAAACCAATACCTTATTGTAAGCTATATGTTTATTATTTATTATTTAGCACTAGTCGTCTGCAATTTTGGCAATTTTTTTAAAGTTTACGTTATGTTACTTCACTTGAAACGTGTTTAATTAGGTTGTATTTTAGTAGATATTTGAGGGGTTCGATTATATCAAAAGAAATCGGATCGTATTTTAATTGTCTTTCAGTTGGTAAATAATAACTTTATATTTAAAACCCAGTCATGACAATTATAGTTCTTACTAAGTTTTAATTTTAGAAGTATGGATATATTTTTCAAAAAGAAATTTTGTTTGGAATTGAACTAAACACGGATTGTGTGTTTCCTGTTGTCATACTTAAAACGCTATATTAAATTCCAGTCCGCTTCTGAAATTAAGTTGTTGTTTTTTGTTTGATTTTCAACTAAACGTCTTGTGCAATTTAGACACTCTGTAAGAGTGTACGCTATTTTAGATCAAACGTAAAGAATTAGGTATCAGTTCTCGTGTCCTAACATATCAATTAATTAATATGGTTTTATTTGGTCTTTCATATGTTTAAAAGTCGAATATAGTTGAAACCCAGTAATGGAAATTATATTTACAAAGAATGGGACTCGCATTGCATTTTCGAGGAAGGGCAATGGCAGGAGGAATTTTCGAAGACGGAATACTCATTGTTCACTTTTTCTTAGGCAGGCTTATTTATTTCCGCGCGAAAATCGTTTTAGATATCGTACACATCTATATCCTGTATTGTGTGGAACAGAATATTCAGTTACATCCTGTATCGGGTAAGATATGTTCATGTATCCTCCTGCACCTTCATCCCCACCCCTAGAAAATTAAATAGATCTCCCTATAAAAGTTAGTAATACGTTTTTGTAGACTTATTTAATTGTTTTCTTATTTCTAAATTCTTTTTGCAAACATGGAATTTTTCCTGGAAGGTTGGTTTTTTTTTTAGATATATAATTTTAGGCTGCCCATGAGTTTAGATTTTGATCATATTTTTTTTTGTTTACCCAGGTGACGTCACTTTTCACCATGACCTTTCATTTCTATAATCAGCCTTACTCTACATGTAGTTTGAGTCTACAAACATCACTTTCTAGATTTCTCATGAACGAACTCTTTCTATAAGAGTTTTCACGTCTGCTATGTTCGTTTGCACTACAACTGCACCTTTGAATTTTTATGCTATATTAAATCAATTATTTATTTATTTTTATTTTTTCTGGATTTGGAAGGTTTTCTTTACTGACGGAAGTATAGATAGCATTTTTTACACTCGAGACAGTTAAATTTCAATATATTTATATAAATAAAATTTAACTGTTGAGAATGGAGAAATATCGTAATACACGAGTTATAGTGGTAGAATATGTCTCTCTAATGATTTTAAGACGATATCTAAACAAAGTTTATCATTCCTTTTCAAAGATTTGCAGAAAGTTGTGTTCTTTATATGTAATTTAGTCTTTTGTCTGAAAGCTCGGCCAAACATTATGCCGATAATACTGTAATTTATTACGTATATTTGTTATTTTTGAACATTTCAGAAAATCCAATCAAGTTTATTCAGATTTAAGATGCAGCATTTGACCAATTTACGGGATATTGGCATGTACATTTATGGTATATCCTTTTTTGACATCTTTTTGAGATTCAGCTATCAGTACTTAGGATGGCTGTCATATGTTTTGCGGCCACTAGGTAAGACATGATTGTATCGTTTCTATGTTTATTACGCGTAAATCTGATATTTATAACACTAAACTGATTGTTCATCGCAACATCAATATAACATTATAGGTGTCAAGTCTACCCTACCGTATATTAATAATAATAACATTAACATTCACAGTAGTAATCTCACTACACCGGATGCGCATTTGAGAAATTTTCTTCATTGATACTGAGGGTCAAAATATTAAAAAATCCAATGCAAAAGTATAACTAAATTACCGAACTCCGAAAATGTTATTAAAATGGTAACTATTACTATGGAAATAGCAAAATTGTTAAAAACATAATTGCTGCAAACTTAATGAAAACTTACAAAAATGTATTTTGGCAAGTGAAGATGTGTTATTTAAATTTTGTATTTTCAAAATGGCTATTGTTACCTAGGAAACAGCACAAATGTGAAAAATCTAAAATTGAACCTTTCTGTATATCTATATAAAGGTATATCCTGTCATGTGTAGCTGTGTCTTCCGCCTTTAGAATTTTTAAAATGGCTGTCATTGCTATGGAAACAATTCGGGTGACATCTGCTATTGTTTTCAATCGCAATTCTTGAAACAAAAAACTAAAACAAACAGGTTGAAGGTAAGAGACAACAGTAGTTCAAACAAGTTTATCGAAAAATTCCAAGACCTAATAATACAAGATGGTCTTGAGTTATAGATTATAGGCGCTAAAAGTGTATATCTTTTCATTATACTTAAGTTTCCCCTTTGTTTGTTTCGTGCTATTATTTTTCTCTTTGTTTTATACCTTTGACCTCCTTCGGTATTTATGCATCCCACTATCGGGATCTTGACTTTTCAACTCCGGCATTCATGGGACAGGTTGGTCATGAGGTGCGATTCGGACACAAAGGGTTTTTACAGAGTTGTTATTTTGTTTACCCTTGTATTTAAATTTACTTAATTTTTACTTTATACAGAAAGTGTATACTATATACGGTATGTACTATCAACGACAAAAACTGTTTTTGTTAACGCCATTGTTACATTTACTATCAACTACATCTTTTTTGTTGACGTCTTTGTTAGATTAATTTTTTATGTTTGTTTGAATGTTTTAGTCAGTTATGTGTTGTATATCTGTGATATATGTTTACACAGTTTTGGCTGCTGGACCCAAAATATTGTCATATGAACCTGTTATGTATTTTCGGGCTGCTTATCCAAATTTGTCAATATAACGGAACTATAAACAACTTTTATGCAATTGGCAGGTTAAGCTAGCTATAAAACTAGGTTTGAAAAGTAAATATAAGTTACATTGTTCTTTTTATTTGTTTTTGTATATTTTTAACCTTTATTGTTCAGTCCATTTTAAGTATTATCATTTTGGCGTTGATCGGTATTAATACATCCCGCCATTGTGTTATTGTGCTATGGTAATTTTTTGTATTCTTGCCTACAGTTATGCTCATGTGCTTTGTCTATAGAGTGTCTATATCCATTTTTTCTTTGTTGACATACTGTGAAAGTATTTTTATTCGTGGGTATCAATTTTCGTGGTTTCAGCAAAAGTAACATGTTCGTGGGTTCTTAAATTCGTGGATTTTAGTTTTCTGGAAAAAAAAATCGAGTGACGAATTTGAGGACATCAGAATCGAATATTCATGATATTAATCATATGTTGTTTTATAATGATTTGTGGGGCATTGTTAAATAAGGTGTTCCTTTTCACCCACTTGTTCGTCCTTCATTAATAACAAATTCATAATATTTTGATTTCTAGAATCAATTATTATGACATAAAAAGGCAAGCCCAAAATGAAATCAGTATTTTTTTTTTTTCGTATGAGAATTATGAAAAAAGGATTATTTCATTATCGCATATCATCACCAAATATCTGACTTTCATCGATAAAAAATTATTTCTAATGAGAATTAAAATGTTAACAGTCGTACATTTTAGATTTTTAAAAGATTAAATGGGTAAAATGCGGTCTGAAGTTGTACAAAAAAATGTATATTTAGTTCATAGTACATGTACGTTGGTTTATATGACCGTATCTATGTAATCAAACCTTCATGGGGATATTTCCATGTCTGGAATTGGCCAACAGCTATTATATTCGTTGAACAGTTAAATTTGTGGATAAAGCCATCCACGAAAACCACGAAAATTCGTACACCACGAATAAAAGTACTTTCATAGTAGTTGTTTGTTTTGATAATGATTAAGATTATAACACAATGTTGACTGTTTTACTCAATTTTTTGACATTTTAACCTAATATGTCTGTTTGTTTTGCTCACACATTATTGTCAATATAATGGAATTACATGCGACTATAATACAGTTGAGAGGTTTAACTAGCTTTAAAACCAGGTTTAATCCGCCGTTTTCTACAAACGAAAATGCCTGTACCAAGTCAGGAATATGACAGTTTTTCCATTCGTTTGATGTGCTTGAGCTTTTGCCGTTTTGAATTCTCCTTTGAGTTCGTTATCTTTATTATTTCACTTTTTAATATATTCGGAATCTAATAGTATCCACACCCAATTTACATCGAACGTAAATTAGGTAGTTTCACAATAAGCCAAGTTTACTATGCTGATTGAATGTTTGCTAGTAATTTGGAAATGGTTCGTGGGTTCCTGAAGCATTTGGCATGATTAAGCAATACATATCACATTTCTTGTCAGCACACTCTAGTAACATAGGTATGCAGTAGAGCGAAGGAAAATCGAGTTCTTCCTCTTTGGTTGAAATTTAAAAGGAACATAAAATAAACCTTAATTGTCCACAATTTCGGTTGTTAATGAGTGTCGTTGGCGTATACGTTTGGTAACTATCTGAATTGATATTACCTGAATTCCTGAACTGCTTGTTCATATAAAGTGATGTAGACACGAAAGTACTATTGTTTGGTGTTTTATCTGCAGGGTACAATAGCATATGTATCATGTGTTGGAACATGTGACTAGTAGCATTTTGGGTCTTTTGACATACAAAAGAAACCCATGATATTTTAATTCTAATTTGTATTAATATAAAAATAAGGTGATCTAGTATGATTGCCAATGAGACAACCATCAAGTTCAAATGAAGTGTATGACATTTTAGCTTTAATCCATTCTGAAAGGTATATTATGTGGTATATATAACTTTATTATCATTAAAATCTGATTATTTTATTATAAAGGTCTATGTTTCCTGGGATGTTTGTTTAATATGCCATATATTAATCAACAAAAATTAATCAAAGTCATGCTGGCAACGACACAGATTATATGTGCTTGGATGCTTAGAGAAAGTGATTTATTTGGAAGATTCGATATTTTCTACCTGTTATTACAGACTTGCTTTGTTTTGTGCGTATGTTATTTCTGTAGTATTAATACACCATGTCGTTTTGGAGTTTATCTGTATTGCTTTGTTTTGGCTGGATCAATTCTGCGGGAGGAATCAAGCTGGTTGTATAACATTGTTGTTATTTTCATTTCAATTGTCATGCTTATTGTGTTACTTACAGAAAGAAATAGGGTAATTTTCGACAATTTTAGTTTTTCTTCAGACACAATAGATATACAGAGATTGAAATCCAGAACAGACATTATATATCCTATATATTATGTGTTCATGTTTATTGTGACATTAGTATACAATTACTGCATTGATGATCTATCTGAGTTTGGAATTAATGGTCAAAAGTCCATACTTCTGTCAACACTCGGTATGTGTTGCTGTACAATTATATCAGCAAATGCTTTGGCTTCCATAATATTTGCAATCTCAAAACGATTACTTAAGTTTTGCTACTTCACCGTCACAGGTATGCTTGAAATTGAAGCTGCAAATTTTCTGCAATCTTCGTATATATTTAGCGTGCTTTTCTTTTTAATAAACATAATAATATCGGACATGGGACATTATGAGCGTGGACAACTAGTTATCAGCAGGTTATTATTGATTTTTGCGATGTTTGTTGGTAACTGTTTAGTCATAATAGAAGCAATGACATCAAAAGTAGAAATTATACAAGGAAATATGTTAACTTGCATACGAGTTATTTGTATTCATCTGATATTTATTTTAGGACCTGCAATAATAATGTATTATATGTATTATCAATATACAATGGACAATTTAGGAATCTTTTTAACAATGTCAAATTTTATTACAAATCTGATATTCGCTATTTATATGCTATTTCTTTTTATTCTTTTTAAATACGATGCAATTTGCCAAAATTTCCGGGATGGATTTGATGACCTTGTGTTTCATATTCGAATTTGTGTGGGGATTTTTATAATATTTATTCAAATATGCACGGTTGTGTACTCTGTGTGGACATTATTCTTTGGTTTTTATAGCTGGCTAGAGTTGTTACGTTTGATATTAATTTTTTATGTTAATATATACATCCATGGAGTTCGATTAAAACGAGTCATCAGCCATAAAAACATGATCACACAGTTCACAAATAATTTGGTCGACGCGACAACAGATGAACTTGCTGAACATAACGACGTCTGTTCGATTTGTTTCCAGGAAATGGAAGAAGCAAAGGTTACATCATGTGACCATTTATTCCATGAATCATGTCTTCGGAAATGGCTAAATATCAAACTGATTTGCCCGTTGTGTCAAATACAAATAATCGTATGAAACGTTTGAGTTCATCTTGTTCATGTAAGTGTCCTGAACCCACATGTGTTGTCACTTCAAAGCATCAATTTAACGATATATAAATCGTTATTTTCATCAAATATTTAAGTTTAATAAATCAACTATTGTCAATATTATTTGTCTAACCTGATGTTATCAAATGTGACTTCTTATAAAGCAGTAGGTTTCAAATGCAATATTGCATACGTCCACATAAATATTCTGCATCATTATATATGTTGTCTACTGTGTATGATTATATCTAACTGAATAAAGTGTTAATTCAAGTTTGACAATTATGTAGTATTCATCAAACGTTAAATAGATGAACGGTTATCTTCATGAAAACCTCTAGAATTGTATTAAGTTGATATTTCTTTTAAATGAACAAGCTTTCCATCACAACCATTCCTATTGAGTTCTGTGAATTTGGTACACGTCAAAAAAAGAAACGTAATATTGTTAATTATACATATTATACTTAATGCAGTCAAAAAAAAATAAACTTATCCCTGTTGAAATTTGTTTGTTTTTATAGTGATTAAGATTAAAACACAATGTTGACTGTTGTACCCCTATTTATGACATTTTTACCTTATAAATTTTTATTATGTCTGTTTGTTTTGTTCACACATGTTGTCAATATAATGAAATTCTATGCGACTGTCATTCAAGTGAGAGGTTTAGCTAGCTATAAAACCAGGTTTAATACACTGTTTTCTACATCAGGAAATGCCTGTACAAAGTCAGGAATATGACAGTTGTTTTCCATTCGTTTGATGTGTATGAGCCTTTGATTTTTGCCATTTGATAAGGGGCTTTCCGCTCAAAATCTTGTAGTATACATTTCAAGTGCATTGAACATTATTTTATTCATTTTTTAATCATAGTTTATCATTACGCTTAACGAGATTTGAACATCAGTAAACCAAGGTCGCCTAAATTTATAATCAAATATTTATTGGAAACGTTATCTACCAATCAGAATAAAAAACATTTTTTTTTATAACATTCTATTATTGAAACACAGGTCTTCCGTGTTTTTCCAAAAGCTCGCCTCTGAGTGTGCGGTTGTTGGTGATGTTAATGTATTTACTTTATGTATCCTTAATATATACAGTTTCTTATAATGTCTTTCTATTAAATAGTCTTGAATACGAATATAAGAAGTCATTTGGTGTATAGAGGACCTTAAAGGCATTTGATGTGCAGTATATTATCGTCAATGTCATTGGCAAGTGTTTTGATGATCAGATCTCCACACAATTGTTTCATAAGAACTTTGAAAAACGGCGAAAGATTCCAAAGGGATTGAAACTCATGTCGAAGGCAATCTGACAACGCCATGACAAAAAACAAAAAACGACCAAAAGACAAAACACAACATAGAAAACGAAAGACTGAGCAACACAAACTGAACAAAAAAACCGGGGGTGATATCATTTTCTCTTGGAGGGTTCGCAGATTCTGCTCTGTATGTGATACCCGCACTGTTACTCCTATAAGATAAAATAATTAGGATTTACATTAATAGCGGATTGGTGATTGACTCTTATCTAACATTAAGACATCACATAATTCGTAAACAATATGTCATGTAAATTTTCTAATACTGAAATTTTACCGCATGTGAAATTTTGAAATAGAAACATGTTTTGCATGGCAAGCCTGAATGATAGAAGAGACTGTTACTGTTATAAACAACACAGACATTGAAAAAAAATAGTCAAGTTAAAAGAATGAGAAATCTTACTGTTGCTAAAAGATGAAGAACATCAAACAAATTTCCTTTTGTTTGGTTTATCCAGTGTTTGTAAATAGTGTGTTGTATGAATTGATACACCATATCAATCTTTTGTTGACTCGGTTTTTTTTTCATACCATATGGAGGCAGTAGAAAGCATATCTGTTACTTATGAGTATTCTTTTTTCATTTTTCAGTTATGACATGCTTGTTCTTATGGTAAATTCTGTTATGTATACTACTTCGTTTTTTTCCTTCAAACAATCGTTTAATGATATTAAATTTCAAAACTCCGATTTTTTTAATCCCCGAAAGCCGAATGACAAATACAGTTCTGAGCTTTTGATTATTCATAATGTTTGTTTCTGAATTACATGTAGAGGAATCCATTCTTCTAGTGTTTTTTTTTTTAGATTAAAACTTTAAACTACTGTTAATGACTGTTACGGTTCATTTTCTATAAATTGACTGTCTTTATTAATTGTTCGAAACTCAAAGGTTTGTCTACAACGGGGTTGTTTTCGGATTTATTTTTGCTAGCAATGCTCTTCAGCTTTGTGTTTGATTTGGCATTCCAACTTTTTTGTAAACGCAACTGTTGAGTCTCATGTAGAAGAAATGCTCGTCTGACGTACTAAATTATATGTATGTTTGCTGTGATGAGTTTTTACAAGTGTTGTTTTGACAATATGAATACAAATTAATTGTATTTAAAATTTTCGTTTTACCTACAATGTAAGATATGGAACAGTAAGTGATACGTTTACTTTTGTCGAATGATATTGTACAGATCCAAAACATGGCAAAGGTTGTGTTATGTGAACGTGGTGCCTATGAATTAAATCTAAATTCATAGCATACCTTGCATTAAAAAGTTTGTTATATTTTGTTGGAAAATGCATTTGATATTATGCGTTTTAATTCTGAAGATAATGCCAATTTTCCGAATAGATATCACTCGTTGGGTCAAATAAACTCGTCTTAGATACCATTATTAAAATTGTATACCCCAGACTCGCTTTTCGTCTACAAAAGACTCATCAGTGGCGCTCGAATCAAACAAGTTAGAAAGGCAAAATAAAGTTCGAAGTTGAGGAGCATTGAGGACCTAAAATTCCGAAAGGTGGTGCCAAAAACTGCTAAGGTAATTTATTCCTTATACTTGAATTTTAATACTGAAGCGTCTTAAAAATACACATTTGTTTATTTATTCCACATTGGCTAGTGGTCTAGAGGGGGCGTTCAGATATCACAAAACATGTTTAACCCCGGCGCATTTTTGCGCCTGTCCCAAGTCAGGAACCTCTGGTCTTTGTGAGTTATGTATGTTTTTTTTAAATTTTGGTTCATTAATATGTTTTGAAGTTTAGTGCGACGTCCATTTTTGCTGAACTAATATACATTATCGTTTAGGGGCCAGCTAAAGCCCGCCTCAGGGTGCGGGATTTTCTCGCTATGTTGAAGACTAATTGGTAGCCTTTGGCTGTTTTCTGCTCTTTGGTCGGGTTGCTGTCTCAATGACACACGCTCTGTTTCGATCCTCAATTTTACATTAAAAATTTTACAATACACATCTCCATTAAATTCGAAAATATCATTAGTCTATTTACGTTGATGTTGACGACCTTTACATTTAATATGTAAGAATATCCTTAACAAACAAATATTGATTTTAATAAAAAGACAAAACATAGCGTTCCGTCCATTGGAAATTTTGATTTGGTTACGAATTTTCTTTTTGTCAATAAAAATATAAAAGTAAGGAGATGTGGTATGATTGCCAATGAGACAACTATCCACCAAAGGTTCAAATAAAGTGGATGTAAGCAATAATAGGCAACCGTACGAACTTTAACAATGAGAAAAAACCCATACAGTATAGTCGGCTATAAAAGGCCTCGACATGAAAAATATGAAACAATTCAGTTGAGAAAACTAACGGCCTAATTTATAACAATACAATTTCCGAAAAACAAATATGACAGACGTGATCCAACGACAACCAATGAACTACAGGCTCCTGACTTGGGACAGGCACATAAAAAATGTGGCTGGATTAAGCATGTTTGTGAGGGCTCAACCCTCCCCTAACCTTGTACAGTGTTGTAACAGCACAACATAAGAACAAACTATAAAAATCAGTTGAAAAGAGCTTAACTCATCAGATCGACACAAAGAATAACATTAAACAAAAACACAGACAGGACATGGCAGGGTATATATCCATCCTTCATCCCTAACAACAAAAAAGACACTAAGTACAGATCTGAGAGTACTCGCAGTTACTGACAGCTAGTTCAAAGCAAATAACAACTAATAAAAAAATCATGTATCTAAGACTAAAATATCAATCCGTACACATCAAACATACAAAGCATGGAGGTAAAGACGTCGTTAACATTAAAAAATTAACCGAACTCCAATGAAAATTTAAAACGGAAAGTACCTTGTCAAATGGCAAAATCAAAAGTTCACACACGTCAAACGAATGGAAAACAATTGTCATATTCTTGACTTGGTACTGGCTTTTTTTATGTAAAAAAATTTGGATTAAACCGGATTTTATAAATATGGATTCTTTATTTGCAAAGCAGTACTTACATGCTATAGCAACACAATAAACACACAATAAACAGCAGAGAACAATATTCTAAGATAATTCAATGAACAAAAATCAACTAATTAGATGTGATCTAATCTGCCAAGCAGATTTCAAATAATTACACAATTTTCCAACTAATGATCTAGATTTTGTTTGATACAAATACATACGTTTTGTCATATTTGGTCACGAACAAAAAAAAACTGCAGCCTTACAAATCTATACACGGGACACACTGAAGTAAAATGTTACTCATCTTCAACACTTTTCATTTTACATCAAGAACATAATCTGTTTCTCTTGGTATATTTGTATACCGCCCAACTTCAACATTTAACTTCATAGTACCGCTACGTAGCTTTGTGGGAAAAAAATTGAGTTATAATTATATCTACGTAATCTTCAAGGCAAAAATTTAATTTTATATTTCTGTACATACAATGCAGTGAGTTTCTCACAATTCTGTATAGGTACAAACCAGCTTTAAATATTGATCTTTTATCCTGGTTTTTATAACATAGCTTGCTAGCTTAACCTGTCACTTGTCAGTCGCATAGAATTCCATTATATTTACAATGTGTGAGCCAAACACACAGACATAATTGGTAAAAATGTCAAAAATTGGGATACAACAGTCAATATTGTGTTAGATAAATATGTAAACGTTGCCCACATCTACCAAAACTGCAGTTTTGAGCTATTTTTTTTATCTTTTAAAATGTGGTACATGATCAGAAATACGCCATATTCTTGTTAGGCCGTCAAAGTGCATACATTAAGCTGTTACACCGTGAATTTGTGTGCAGATTGACAGACTATTCAATAATGGATCTGGCGTGAAAAGAATTTAGTGGAAGCTGTCTCTTCTTTTATGGTAAAAACCACACAAACTGATTTTCAAAACATGTTAAACTATATCTATTTGTTAAATATATGTACACCGGTATGTGAACATTACCACTTTATTTGTTTATAATTAATACACGTGTTAAATGTATATAATAGGTAAAATGTGTTTCATTGGTTGAGTTAGAGTTAGAACTGACCATGATATTTGAATAAGGTCAATTCAAATATGTCTTGCTATACTTTTGACGGTTGTGTGATTTTAAGATATTGTCATTCGAGGTTCGCCTTAAGTGTAGCAAAGTTTCCCACCCTCACTTTGTTATCTGCAGCGGCCTAGGCAGACAGTAACTGATAAACTCTATTCCTCGAGGGTATCACCAGCCCAGTAGCCAGTACTTCGTCACTTGCATGCAAATACGGATTGTGTGTTATTAAAATTTGCTATTACAAATTTTGGAAGTTATTTTAAATTAAGGAATATATCTCCCTCGTGCAAAGCTCTGATTTCTTGCCCGACTTTGGCTATACTTTTTGTCCTTTTTGGTTTATAGCTCTTCATCTTTTTAATAAGCTTTGGATTTTCAAATATTTTAGCCTCGAGCATCATTGAAGAGACATTGATTGTCGAAATGCGTATCTGGTACAGAAAAATTTATGAGTTCCGTTTATGTTATTGCATCTGTCTTTAGTGAAATTAAAGCTTTGCTGCACACTGTCTGGCGAGCTGATCCCATGTAAAGGAGTTGAGTTTATTTTGTAGATAATTTATGTTCGCTTGAATTTGTTAATTAGATCAGAACATGATATATATTTCCGATGGTATATAAGGTACTTAGCACCAAGACACGGAATAAAATATATCTACTTTGGAACAAGAAATTCTACAACTCCTATCTGCCTCCTGGAATGCATTTAAAGCAGTTGTGACTATAGAAAAAAGTGATTCAGATTATTGTTAGCTTGAGGATTTTTTTATTTTTTTTTAACTTTTTTGATTTGAAAAAAAATTGTGTCCTTAAATTCGAGTTAGTGTTCCTTTCATATTGGTAAACTGAAATGCTGTACTTTAGCGTAAACCGTCTACGTCATAGTTTGTTATCATCTATTAATTTTAAGGTTTTTTTTTTAGAATAGAATTACATTTTTGCCATTGTTGTATTGACCAATGAAAGCTCGGAACAGAAATCTTTTGTAAGTAACACTTCATACCAAAATATTATTTGGTAAATATATTGAATGTCAATAAACTAAAAGCATATTACATTTTTTATAAAAGAAAAAAAAACAAAAAACAATCTCATTCGAATAAGTTAGAAATACTGTCAATTGTAACCCCTGTCATGTATGTGTATGCTGATTCCGTCAACATATGGGATTTCAAAATGAAGTATTTCCATAAAATTAACTAAAATTGTATTTTCTTATTACATATAACTATTTCAAAACACTATAGAATTTCTTCGCCACATAGCAAACACTGATTGAGAACAAACCTTCAATCGAAAGTACTATTGGCCAAAGAAGTGTGTGCATTGATGGTGGTTCGATTTACATGATATATTTTTCTTTAAAGTTCCCGTTCATAAATTACATACTTTGACTAAAACAAAGGTTCCTACTCCAAAGTGCAAAATTGGGCTTCCCCTTTTTGAATTTACCTTGGAGTTCGGTATTTTTGTTATACTTTTTTAAACAGTGTTGGCTGTTCTATTAAAGATTTTTTTGATGCTACGCTCTTAAAAACGTAATAACTGACAAAATTGGGCGAGCTATCCAAACAGGCATAATTGGTTAATCTGACAATAATTGGGATCCAGCAGCCAAAACTGTGTTAACATACGTCACAGACATACAACACTAAAAAATTTAACCAACATAGAATAAATGTAACAAAACCTCCAACACAAAAGTTTTTTCAGTTGACATTAAATCAGACAAAGACGCAAACAAAAAATATTTTGTAGTTGATTGTACATACAAGTAAATAAAAATATAAATGCCTTAAATTACTGGTATACACTTTCCCGATAAAGTACAAATTAAGTGAAATATGAATACATGGGGTATGCAAGTGTAAACAAGGTAAACAAGGGTAAACAAGGGTGAACAATGGTAAACAATGGTAAACAAGGGTAAACAAGGTAAACAAGGTTAACAATGGTAAACAATGGTAAACAAGGGTAAACAATGGTAAACAAGGTAAACAAGGGAAACCAATGGTAAACAAAGGTAAACAAGTGTAAACAAGGGTACACAAGGAAAACAAGGGTAAACAAGGGTAAACAAAGTAAACAAGGGTTAACAAGGTAAACGAGGGTAAACAAGGGTAAACAAAATGAAAACAACACTAGTAACACTTTGTGTCAAAATCGCACCTCTGGACCCACCTGCACCTCTAGACCCACATGTACCTCTGGACCCACCTGCACCTCTGGACCCACCTGCACCTCTAGACCCACCTGCACCTCTGGACCCACCTGCACTTCTGGACCCACCTGTACCTCTGGGCCCACCTGCACCTCTGGACCCACCTGCACCTCTGGACCCACCTGCACCTCTTGACCCATCTGCACCTCTGGACCCACCTGCACCACTGGACCCACCTGTACCTCTGGGCCCACCTGCACCTCTGGACCCACCTGTACCTCTGGACCCACCTGTACCTCTGGACCCACCTGCACCTCTGGACCCACCTGCACCTCTGGACCCACCTGCACCACTGGACCCACCTGCACCTCTGGACCCACCTGCACCTCTGGACCCACCTGCACCTCTGGACCCACCTGCACCTCTTGACCCATCTGCACCAGTAACGCTTTTTTATATGTTTGACTTTCCATTACAACATGATAAAGGTAATTGTACGTATCGGTATCAATCGTCTTCAAAATCAAAAGATCCGATGACAGTAATAATTAAAATAAAGCGCATGCAAAACAACACATTACAATTCCTACCGTTGTATACACATACAAATATAACAAGTAAAGGCTTTTCTAAAAACATATATCTGTCTCTTGGCCTGGTTTAGTTACATACATATTGGTGAAATAATCACGATACAAAAGATTTTTACATCCCATATTCTCTATGGATAGTTTTCTATCTATGGCAAAGGTTTTATGGGGTCATAATATGAATCTTTTTATTAAGTTTATTAATTATTAAGAAACTAAGGTTTCAATTCTCTCTAGCAAAGTTGACCATAGATGTAGTTGGCTGTTATTTTTAGGTCGTGTTTTGTGATATAGCTCTTGATCTGTTTCGGTTCTTATACATACATCACTTACTTTCAAATATTCGTCTTTGAGACTACCTGATAAAGGTAAATCCAGAAAAGTGCTTCGGACGCATGAAATTCATAAAGTGTTTGTTTTCTTAATTTTTTTAGGAAGTTCCACATATGAAGTTTGTTGTTACTGCAAGTGTTATGATCATTGATATTTTGAATTATGCTTGAATAAAAATAAACAAATTAACATCAAGTTTCATGATAAAAAGAAATAATTCAGAATGTTTTCGCCAGTTTTGCCTGCACTTCGGGCAGAGTAGTCAATTATTTGAAGTGTCGTTTGCATGACTGTACTTCGCGATTAACTACAGACTCTGTACAAAGTCTAATTAATTCATTGATCTCATGTTATTTTGACGTATTTCAGGTAAACGTTAATATTAAAATTATAATAAAAAGCCTATGCAATGTAGTTCATAAACTGGGACAACTTACCCTTCCGGAGCACAACCTGTTTTGTTGGGGTTAGTGTTGTAAACTTTTTGTCTGTTGTGTGTTTTTCCTTAATTGGATTGTCTTCTTTTCTTAGACTTATGTTTGATTGTACAGTTAGTGTCTTCTTCCTTTTGTTTCAATACTTCTTAAATGTCAAACATATGCTATCTGCACAGTAAATGTTAAAACAATTGTTCGTCATTGTAGGCATGCATGTTAACAGAAATAACCAGTCGAGCATATAAAGCTATCTTCATTCATGCTCAGTACTTGAATTTGTAATCTTATTTTAGAACTACCATTCTAAAATGAATTTAAAATGTAACCAGAAATCAAATGTTTTTAAAAGTATATCTCGAAGAAATAGTATCTAGGAAGCCATGTTTCCGCTGGATATTTTTTTTTAACTTGAATTAAATTAAATTGTGAACATTCACTTTCATAAAAACGTTACATTACCATAAAAATGGTCCGCAGTTATTGGTCATTAAAATCTGGTAATGCCTTTCTTTCAGTAAATGAGAGTACTCTTTGATCGGTACTTTGTCCTTTTGTATTTTTTATGGGTTTTTTTTCTGTTTCGTACCGATCTGATGAATCAAGCTCTTTCAAACAAACAGTTTGTTTTATTTAGTGTTGTTTTTTGCAGTGTCATTGTCAGTTTTTGTTTTAGCCTGTACCAGGCTTATAGAGGGGAACACACACATGTCCTAAGTCAAGAACTTGAAATGTTAATGAATGTCGTTGAGTGCTGTCTCTCGTGTTTGTTTATCGTTATACTTTATTGATTTAGAATTTATCAGACCATTAGTTTTCTCAATTGAATTGAATATTTTGACATCCCATGTCATTTTAAAGATTATTATACAGTATGGGTTTGTCCATTATTGAAGACCTTACGTTGACCTATAATTGCTCACATCCATGCACATCCTTTGGTTTCTGATTGATAGTAATCTGATTTGAAATCATGCCATATCACCTTATTTTTATGTTGGTTTGATACGCATTAAAATTTCATACTGTTATTTTTAAACAAGGATTGGACAGTTTTACATCATCTGTAATGTACTGTTAATGATATGAAGCGATGGGTTTGTTGAAAGCAGTACTATCGACGTATGTTCCTGTAGTTATCGACGGTTAAATTACTAGTAACCGATAATGAAATAGTTTTGGCACACTTTCTTACAAACTCTGTAACATGATATGTTGAATGCCAATATCTGTTTTTTTTTTGTATGACATAATGTACCGGCACTACAAACCAGTAAAAGTCTGAAATGGCCTATATCTGTACTCGACTGTACTGATTTTTACTCGACCAGTCTGAATTGGTCTGAATTTTACTCGACATTACTCGACCCCAGTCTTAACCATATTCGACTGTACTGATTTGTACTTGACCCTTATCTTTGCCATTGAAAATAGTCTGAACTATTACTCGACCAGTCTGAAACAGTCTTAACCCATTCTCGACCTATTTTTTTTCAGTCTAAACCATACTCGACCAAAGGTCTGAACAATACTCGACCAATCTGAACCATACTTGACCAAATAACCTCTACTTTTTCTAAATTTTAACTTTTTAAAATAAATTCCTTTTTAATTGACATGACAACAGCCACAATAAAATAAAGATATATTATAAAAACAGATTTTTACATTCTTACATGATTCTCAGATTTATCAAATAGAGATAGTTAAATCAAATTATCGTATGTGCTAATTTAAATATATTAATTTTAAAGTTTTAGAGTTTTTTAAAAAAAAGATTTTCTTTTACCTAAAAACCACACCTATACTGAGGGTAATTAAACCTTATTAAGGTGCTTCTTGTTTGGCATGTTTTTTTTTTAAATCAATTTTCCTAAATTCCTAAATAAAAACTACATGGTTTCATGGTTACATACAAAAAATGTACAATAGTTATATAATTATCTTTTTAATAAGGTAACAACAGCCAACAAAATCACTGAAACTGTTTTACCTTATTTTAGAAATATATCTATTATTATAATTTGGGATATATTATATACAATATATATCAAAAAGGGATAAAATTAAAGAAATTAATAAAATTGTTCTTCTGATTAGTGGTGAAGTATAAAGTAATACCTCCTGCTTGGGGCAAACTCATGAAAAAGATCACACCTGGTCAGAGAGTATTAAATTCTAAATAACATTCATTCAAAATTGCAACATCCTGTGAAACTTAAATCACAAGGCCTTTATGAATTCACTAGATCAGTAATACACGAGTTTAAGAAAAATAGGGCTTTCTTTTTACCTGTAAAACATACATGTACTGAGGTAATTAAACCTTATTAAAGTGCTTCTTGCATGCCATGTCTTTAATTTTGACAAAAATTATTAAAATTTAATTGAAATAAATTTTTACTGTAACTTTGGAACACATTTCCTTTTTTAAAAGTTTATCACAGGATTACTATGGAAGTTCTATTATCATGATTATATTAAATTCTTGGTTTAACAAAACAAAGGTGTCATTTTTTAAATTTATCAAGTTGCTTTATATGCTATTTTATATATATTTTAATAAAAAAAAAAGTTCACTGCATTATTTGCTAAACTCAACTGACACCATAAATCTATACTAGGCTTAAGTTAGTGATGAAAATTGTCCAGTAACCATAAAATATATCTGAAACATTCAAAAAATTTTGAATAACATTGAAAATATTAGTCACAATTCAGTTTTGAGATTATTTGATCAGCTTGTTTTATTTTTATTTTAAAGGTGATATATATGTATGTATATAAGTGTTGATGAATATGGTGTTGAAGTTATATTATGTTTATTGTGAAATTTTGGTTTCAATGCTATATTGAATACATTTTTAATTTCAAATTGTTGTTCAAATTTCTAGCCAGGGGAAATAGCTGTTGTTAAAAACAGTTCCTAAATTGATGAAATACAATAGATAAATACAAAAAATAGGTCTAGGTTGGTTAAGACTTGGTCGAGTATGGTTCAGACTAGGTCGAGTATGGTTCAGACTAGGTCGAGCATGGTTCAGACGTGTATAAAATGGTTAAGTACTGGTCGAGTACAAGTTCAGACTGTTAAGTATGGTTCAGGCTACAGTCGAGTATTATCAAGTAAATTTCAGACCAATTCAGACTGGTCGAGTAAAAATCAGTACAGTCGAGTACAGATATAGGCCATTTTAGACTTTTACTGGTTTGTAGTGCGGATAACATGATATCATTCAAATGTTAGTTTTGTCAAGTAAAAAGAAATGTTTTGTGCCCTTAGCATGGATTTTACAATGGCGACGAGTAAAACATGTTAAGAATTATGATTGAAAATGATTTTTGTATGTGCCCTTTTATGAAATTTGAAATAGAACTTCACTGAACACTATGCTCAGTAGCCTGTAGTCACACTTCAGTTTTGATTTGAATTATCATTGATATGGTCATACTTAAAATTAACTGTATAAAAACTTTGCATTTTTTCGAAATACTAAGGATTTTCTATCCCAGGAACAGACTACCTTATCTTTATTTGGCAAACCTTTCGGAATTTTGGATCCTCAATGCTTTTCAACTTCGTACTGTATTTGGCCTTTTTAACTTTTTTTATTCGACCGTTACTGATGAGTTTTTGTAAACGAAACGCGCGTCTGGTGTACAAAATTTTAATCCTGGTAACTATTATGAGTTTATTTACACCAGAAGAACCATTTGATATAAAATCTGGAGATCAGACTAACATTGCTCAAAGATGGGAACGATGGAAAAAGACAGACATGTTTTTTTTCTGACGGGTTCCTGAGAAACTGATAAAGCATATCACGAGCATTATTTGTACATTCAGGAGGAAATTATGTAGAAGAAGTTTTTGATACTACAAAACACTGGTGAAGGTATGAAAACCGCTATATATTTGGACGTAAGATGAGTTTAACACATCATGTTTAACAGACATATGTTGAGAAAAACTTGACAAAGGAAGAGAGATTATTGATGCATATGTAACTCACATAAAAAATTCAATAAAACATGTAAAAAATTGAAAACAACACGTTTAATAATTTCATGCGTCCGAACCGCTTTTCTGGATTTACCTTCATCAGGAAGGTAAAAACGAAAATAAATGCTATTATTAGAGATCAAGTGTTGGACAAATCAATTCTTCAAAAGTAAGGCGTAGGTTACTCCGTGAATAAGATTTAAGTTTGAAAATCTTACTGTACATTGCTCAAGCTTGTGAAATTTCAGACAAACATTCAGTAGAATTTAGAATCAGCCACACTATGCAGACGTTGTTAATATAATGAATAAAAGAGTATTCTGACTTAAAAAATATACAGATGAAAATAATGCACCATCAACAGTATAAATTCTGTAGAATGATAAAGATGTGGCAATACCGGACATTTCGCCCGAGATTGTACAAATAAAAGAATAAGTAAGGTTTGTCATAAATGGGGGAAAAAAAATATTTTGAATAAAAATGTGCAAAACATAACCAAATTCCTAATCGTAGAAGTGTAATAAAAAATAGATGGTTTTCACTTTCGTGGAAGAATATGTGTTTGTCGAAGGAAATGAAACTGAGAATGGATTTATATGGGTATATTTGCATGGGTTTTATGAAATATTTGCCATTTATTTAGAAACAAGTTGCCGCATTGCAATCACTCCAATGTTAATATTTTGTAGGCCGAGCCATTTGCTGCTACTTTTAGAAGTAATCCAACAAATTAGAGAAATAAATTTACCGAATAAACATAGGACGTGTTCATAGTCCAAATTGAATAGGTTCGCTGCAGAATTCATCGGAAAAAAAAACATTTTTTTAAGTACATTTCTTTCCTTTTGAATCTTTTTAGCATATGAATAACATGGTAAAATAGTTCTTTCCCAGTTTCTAAGCCTCATACATAAAAGTGAATATTTTTCTGACATTGATTTTATATTGTAGATTTATAAGCCTTATCAAGAACTTGCTAACACTTTGTCTTTTATTTTGTAGATGCATGTTACTGTTTATAGAAGACATCAACTGTTTTGGACTATTTAGGAAATTAAAAGTCTAATATTGCATACAAGAGATAGAACTGGTTTGTTTGCCGTCTTAATTCTTTCGATTTGTGTGTTTTATTTATTATTGAGAATTAAGAAATGTTTAATATTCTGAACAACGAAGTAAGGAATTTGAATAACATCATCAATTCAGATATTGATTAAGTGGAATGCAATAGCCGGATATTTTAGTTATCTTCCCTTGAGTCGAAAATAAAAATAGAATATTTCATGTTAATGCTCAGATGCAAAATTTTAGAGCAGTGTCCGGCGTACAAAATTTTAATCCAGGCATCTATGATGAGTTTATTTACAAGAATATAAATTCTGCATGATCAAAATTAAAACCTAAATCAAAGGATACATCAATTACAAGGAAAACTTATCTTGTATTGGAATGTAAATATTAGGTATAGGGGAGAAGTTATTGTATCAATGGTTTAAGAAATACTTTGCGTTTAGTTTGTCAGATAGAAGAAATCGGGTTACACGCCATTATTCCGACAGCCCATTAGTCCGAGAGCTCATTAGTCCGACGGCCCATTGTTTCGACAGCCCATTGGTCCGACAACCTATTAGTCCGACTACCCAATAATCCGACAGCCCAATAATCTGACAACCCATTAGTCCGACACTTAGAAATAAATATTGCGCGGTTTCAGAGTAAAAAAAAATATGTCTGTCTGTATTATAATGTATATGTTATTACATTTGTACAGAAATAATTACGATATATCATATAGGTAGTTCGAATACTTTTTATATTCTTAATTCGAAATACGTATATACGTAATTGAAATGTGTGTTTATGTATTTCTTGTATCTATTTTATTTCAATTTTTCATAATATTATTGAAAAGTGAAATTTTCGTTTTCCGTCCACATATCGGCGATGTCCGCAATTAGGCGAATTTCCCCTAGCGGTAAATTATTCAATTATGTATTTTCGCGCCTTAAAGAAATCGTTCATGTATTTACAGAATTCAAAAAACGGATATATACAGAACTATTTCCGTATGGATTGACTTAAAATTCCGTATATACGGAATTATGACGTAACAAATCTTTGCATATGCAAATACAGACAATTCAGAATTTTAATTGTGTATATATATGCAGAATTCGAATTATGTTATACAGGGAATTATTCATACAGATTCTCATCAAACTATTTTCAACAAAGTAGGAAGGATCAGAATATTATGCTGCGTTCATACGTATTCGAATTCGATTCGCATTAACTAATTCGAATTAGTTTAATTCGCATTCGAATCGTTTTACGTCCAAACGTTAATTCTAATTCGAATTGCAACACGCGTCAAATTTGCTTTACTGTCCGAAAGACGTTTACTTTTAATTCGTATCAACAAAAACGGATTTCTAATGCGAATTTATTAATGCGAATTAGCCAATTCGAATCAATTCGAATTAAAAAGGAAGAGTGTGTGAACGCGATTAGCGAATTCGATTCGCATTCGATTCGAATTCAATTCGAATTAAATGTACGTGTGAACTAGGCATAATTTGCTTAATAAAATACAGAATCTATTCTGTATATTGGATATTGTGTGGTTCCAATATGGCCAAATCCGACCCGCCACCTTATGGATTAGGTGGGCGACTCTGCGTCTCATTTAAAACAACCTACGACTAAAAAGTATCTTAAATATGCTTAAAAGTGAGGCAAACTGATGCATTTTATTAACGCGACCTATGTGATGCATTAACATACATTATTATACTTCACGTTAAAATGCCATATTTTGATTGGCTAATACGAGGGTGTTAATTTACTCTATTACCCTTCATGGAGACGCTTGATCAATTGTGCGCTTTATTAAATACGACTCTATCCTATGGCAAATACTCTATTACCCTTCACGGAGAAGCTTGGTCAAGTGTGCGCTTTATTAAATACGGATGTGTGTTATGTACAAGACGTCATAGTTTATTACTTTGAATTCGAAATTTAATCGACAGTAATAACAGAACATTCAGTATCATAAATTAAATAACACATATCTGAGAGGGTGATAGAGCAGATTGTTACCCCTCAAAAAGACATTGTCAACCTTGGCTTCGCCTCAGTTGACAATGTTTTCTCGGGGTAACAATCTGCTCTATCTCCCTCTCAGCTATGTGTTATTTATATACTGTACATTTTACAAGATATTGTCAATAATAAGTATCTGTTTTCTTCAATTTTGAAATCGACATTCAGCATCACACGCCTATTTTAAAAGAGACATTGACGCCAGTTTACTCCAAAATAAAAATAAAAAATCTATACAATAGTGTTATGCACAGTCAGTTAAATGATTTTTCTAAGTTGGCTTTCAACTTGTTGTCAGTAACTGCAAGAACTCTCACATCTGTTCTTTGTTATTGTTGTTATGAGGGATGTATATATTCCCTGCCACGTCCGGTCTGTGATTTTGTTAGATGTTTTTTTCTGCTTTGCATCGATCTGAGGAGTTAAGCCCTTTTCAACTGATTTTTATAGTTTGTTCTAATGTTGACAACGTACTGTTACACCACTGTCTCAGGTTCGAGGAGGGTTGGCGCCTTCAAACATGTTTAACCCCGCCACATTCTGTATGTGTCTATCCCAAGTCAGGTGCCTGTAGATCATTTTGTCATATTAAGTTAGGCCGTTAGTTTTCTCAGTTGAATTGTTTCTTATTTTTCATGTCGGGACCTGATAGCCGACTATACGGTATAGGTTTTTTCTCATTGTTGAAGGCCGTACTGTTGCCTATGATTGCTTACATCGACTTTATTAGAACTTTGGTGGATAGTTGTCTCATTGGCAAGGATACCACATCTCCTTATTTTTATATTACACAAGAACAAACTATAGACACTTAAAACTAGTTAAACCAACGTATATATCATGTATATATTGACCTCCATTGGACTTTGTTTTGTTATGATTGCTTTTCACCAAAATATAGAAATGAAAAAGAACCCCATTGTGATACATACAGCCATGCATTAAGAATAATTACACGTGGTTGTGGAGGGTCCGTTTACATTTTTTCAATAAAAGAATATACGCTGAGTTTACAACAAAATACCCTGTTTCTCCTATTTTCTTGTCTTTCATAAAAAATATAACATTTCCGCGACAAAATCAAATAAAACTTAGTTGAGTGATACAAGTGGTGGAAAGTGTTACGACCAAAGAGGGCGGGTCGGGTTATCCAACTCTTATATATTTATTTAATATAGTTAATAGTGGTGAAACCTCACTCCCTTGATACGAAAGGAGGAAAAAAGGAGAACTTGTAAAATGAAGGTAAATCAAGAGACAAAAACAAAACCGGGGACTAGAACAGCACAGAATGACAATGGACACACAAACGCCGAAATATAAAGACAAATAAAATACCCAGATCCGTAAAACGAAAAGGAGGAACGAGGATAAGAACCCAGCAGTTGCAATATGCATGTGTATCAACTCCAAGGCACTGAGACAAATATCCCGCAAGAGAAGAATAATCGGAATCTAAAAGGACAACCAAAAATATTATCGAGAACAAAGTTGGTCTTTTGGAGAAAATTAACCCATACACTTATGACAGATGCAATGTCGGAATAATGAGCTGTCGGAATAATGGGATGTCGGAGTAATGGGCTGTCGGAATAATGGGATGTCGCAATAAAGGGCTGTCGGAATAATGGGATGTCGGAATAATGGTTGTCGGACTAACGGGATGTCACAAGAAAGCGGATATCGAAATTTACAAGAATATAATCGTCCATGTTACAGGACTTGATTGGTATTATATAAAAAAATAAAAAGTTGTAGTACTGTGAATTCAAATGAATGGAAAGAACACAGTGTCCATTGCATATTCGTGGAGTTATAACAGAATACGAAAATGTTATATTCGTATGGATCTAATAAACCATTGAATGTAAATATACTCTGATATTCATATTAGGAAATTGTGATCGCATTCATGATGTTACTTGTAATAATTAAGAAATGAAACTGTTACAAAATTTGGAAAATTCTCTGTTGGTACAGGGATTAACACGCTAAAATAAAAGAGATAGAAGATCCTACAAAAAAATGTTGGTTGATTTTTAAGAATTGAAAGAAATAAAAGATTTTCAGCTCAAGATGTTATCTTTCGGTCTGCTTCATTCATACGAGTTCGGGCTATGCCCGGTTAGCCCGATCGCGTGACCGGGTCTAAAACGCTTTAAAAGCGAAGCGAGCGAAAACGGCTTATCAAAGATGGAGATTGCTGCAGTTGCTAGTGAGATAGACTTTCTTATATTTGATAAAGAGGACTAAGAAGATGACATAATAATGTTGGAGATGATACAACTCCAAACAGTGTACATGCGTCGTATATGTTGACCACAGGCACTTGTTTCTAATCATGGAATGGTCGACTGGATAGAAACAAGTGCTTGTGATATTGAATTAGGTTATGAAATCACCAAACTATATTTGCTTTAAGCTGTTATTTACCCGAATGTTAAAGACATTTCTTTTTTTATGGTTAACTACAGACATATTCAAGTATTTATTATTTTTTAGTGGACGTATAATTTTTAACAAAACATTTTTGAATATCCTGTTACCTTTCCCAAATTTTTATCAATAGGTTGACCCATTTACCTTCATCAAAAGTCCATACCCCCCTCGATCTCCCCCTAATATCAAATAGTTGTCCCCTAATTATATGCATGTGTAATTCATTTCATTATTTTTCAGCTCTTACCATGTTGTTTTCAAAAGTCAGAAGTGTATAACCACCAAGTCCATTACTAGTCCTGAACATGCATGAAACATTTGTCACTGGACGTTTGAAAATATAGTACATGGTAATTCATACTTATAATTGATACCTCACAAACTTTATTTGTTGCATTTGTAATAACACTAACCTGTCATTTGATTTTTTCTTTTCTCATCTTTTCAGGAACAGAGAAGATAGGATATTGTCTCTTCAATATTTTGAATATACTGTTCCAAACTATTTGCCAGGTTCTTTTAAACAGTTTTTTTCAAAGTGAATTATGAAACCATTGAATATCTCTGTCAGACTTTGGGTCAATACCCAGCATTACTGCCTCGAACTGTTCCTGGGGGTCGATCTGAAATTCCTCTCCAGAAGAAGATTTTAATGACTATGCGGTATTTATTTTCCCAAGAAACAATTAAAGAATTGAGTGATTGATTTGGAAGTAAAGAACATAATTTTTTACGTTGTAAAAGATAGGTTTTTGAGACAATATGTAATAATCTGCTTTCAATTTATAGTATGGCCACAAAATAATGATTTTCAGCACAAATCACAGAGATTTGATGATATGGGAACACACAAGCATTCAAGCATTTTAGGAGCTATTGATGATAGCCATATACAAATTGAGGTACCATTCCATAATCCAAAATCTTACTTCAACAAAAAAAGTTTCACTCAGTGGTGCTTCAAGGTGTTTGTACTGAGGATTTGAAACTTATTGACATAAATGTAGGTTGGCCAGGATGTGTCCATGACGCTAAAGTATTCAGGAATTCAGGTTATATGAAAATGGTTTTCAGAAATATGGCAATGGTCGCTATCATCTATTAGATGCAGCATATCCTTTAAAAGAATGGCTTTAACTCCATACAGAGACAATGGAAATTTAACACAACAACAAACTCGTTTTAATGTTGCATTGTCATCAAACGCCAGGTAATTGAGAGGAGATGTTTTGGCATTCTCAAAGGAAGATTTAGAAGACTAAAATACATCAACATGAAATTAATGAAAGAGATTTGTCAGACATTTTGCACAATATATGCATTATTGAACATGGCATTATAGAGGAAATCTTAAATGATGTAGTTGTTCCAGCACAAAATTTTGTACCTGGCATAGCCGGATTATTTGAGAATGATGCACAAGGCCATTTGAAAAGATTGAACATTACAAACAGAATGTCCAGATTTTTCATTCTTTTTCTTGTTTCTTTCATACTGTTCCTTTAATCCTTTAATTTTCAGTCTGCATTGGTCTGCAGTAAATATATAATTATAAGTTTGCATTAAGTTGGATACTTTCTTCCATTTATTTTTTACTGAAACATTTGATTCCTCCAAATCTTTGTGCTGATTTAAAACCAATTTTTCAGCTGCAGGAAATCTTCATATCTCCCGAGGCAAAGGGAAATGAATGTTTTATTCCACTGCCTATGCTTTGTTTACTATCAATACATTAAATATTATTTTGCATACATTTTTTTTCTTATCCGCTTGTTTTTGTAAGTCAAACTAAACACAATTTACCCCCTGATAAACAGTATAAGGATCAAAATTTAATTATAAGTCTTTTTGTTTTATCGTCTGAAATAAATTTGAATATGATAATGATTTTTGCTATCGCTATTTTAAGAAGAATAAGAAGTTCAAAACGTTATGTACATTAACCGCGCGTAACGTCGCACGAAGTAATTCCGACATTTCAGAGGGGAATATGATCCTCAGAATGGAATATGAAAATTTGTTCAATGACACGTGGGATAGTCTCAACCAATCAAATATTGATTAAACTATCAATATGTTTAAACAGTGGAATAATGCCTTGTATTAAACTCATTACTGTGAGCTAAACAAGATGAAGAACAACACTAAAGTGATGTTTTTATCTATATGTTGACTTAAGAATCCTTGCTCTTCAACAATTTATATGAATTTTTTTCAAATTTCATATTTTAAAGTTTTTTAAAGTTTTATGATCAAAATATGTGAAAATATAAAACTTAAAAGCTCTGACAAAAGTATAACATACTTGAATGATCCCTTGCATTAGTACAAACAGTATGCTCATTGCCACTAATGTTAGCACTACAACCAGGCTGTTCCACACTGTTGTTATTGTTTTGTTACTCATGGTTTTGTTGCTCGTTATTGTTTTGTTCCTCATTATTGGTTAAAGTTTGTCCCTCGTTGTTGTTATTTGTTAACGTTTGCCAAAGTAGAGCTTTTACCTCTGGATCTAAATAAAAAAAAATACATATGTTACATATCTACAATTCAAAGTCAGGAATATACATTGCATATGAAAATATCTACATGTATAATTTGTACTCTGATTTAAAAAAAAATTAATACCACAGACATGTTTTTTTTCCCTCTGAAAGCCTTATCTGTGGTATTCTCACCAATACACACTGTCAGTTGGGAGTTCAATGTTGATGAGTATTTGGAAACCAAAAACAAACACAATGTGACAAAGCCCAACTTTGCATTTGTTCAAGCAACTGTCTATGAAGTACAGATCAACACATTTACAAAGCATGTCACTTAATTTATACTAATTTGAGGAAATTTAATAGATACCTAACTATGTGTCTATTCATTGCAGATGTAATTTTTGTATGATGACCTATACAAAAAATAACTATATAGTTATATGGACTTGTATTATATTTTCCTTCGGGTTTATATGATCCGTTCATCCTATTTCGACTCTTTAAAATTCATGAGTCTATCCTAAATTGAGGTAAATTATATGGCCTTCCAGATACCGTTTCGATCCCTAACATAACTGAAGAGACATTAATTGTCGAAATCCGGATATGGTGTACAAATTTTTGCACCTCATGTATGCGATATACCATCTTTTCCGCAAGTTTATTGTTTTCTGTTTGGTATTAAATTAATAATTAAGATCCATGTTACATCTGGTGATCAATTTATTTGGCAATCGCCAATGGCAGTCAGCAGGGTTTAAGAACATCAGTTGTTCGACCTGTTAGTCAAATGATTTCTGTTAAAATATACTTTTCACTTTTTGGTCTTTTGGAAAATGTTGTTTGTGCTGAATTTAGACCCCTCTACCAAGAAATTTGTTTTACATGCACACGTATAAAAATTGCGGTTTTTATCCAACGCAATCATAGGTTTGAACGTTGTTTTCAATTTAGACTTATTTATATTTTTTCGTTTGAGCTTGTATTATATTTTCCTTCGGGTTTATATGATCCGTTCATCCTATTTCGACACTTTAAAATTCAAGAGTCTATCCTAAATTGAGGTAAATTATATGGCCTTCAAAATACCGTTTCGATCCCTAATATCACTGAAGAGACATTAATTGTCGAAATCCGGATATGGTGTACAAATTTTTGCACCTCATGTTTGCGATATACCATCGTTTCCGCAAGTTTATTGTTTTCTGTTTGGTATTAAATTAATAATTAAGATCCGTGTTACATCTGGTGATCAATTTATTTGGCAATCGCCAATGGCAGTCAGCAGGGTTTAAGAACATCAGTTGTTCGACCTGTTGGTCAAATGCGTTCTGTTAAAATATACTTTTCACTTTTTGGTCTTTTGGAAAATGTTGTTTGTGCTGTATTTAGACCCCTCTACCAAGAAATTTGTTTTACATGCACACGTATAAAAATTGCGGTTTTTATCCAACGCAATCATGGGTTTGAATGTTGTTTTCAATTTAGACTTATTTATATATATAAATTGGCATTGACATAAAAAATCACGATAACTGTATAATCATCTTGACCAATTATCTAGATAAATTGTGAAAAAGATTCATGACTTGTCGAGATAAAATCCTGATAAGTCGTCAAAATACCTGATTTATGTTAACTTATCGAGATAAATTATGTCAACTCAGATTTATCACGATGGCAGAAATATGCCACCATACAGTCTGTTTAATAATCTCTGTTCAAAAATACATTTACACCTTTAAACACACATAATACTGCCATTGCAAAATACATACCTACATATAATATTCCATACACCTACAATTAATAGTGCAATTGTTAGGTATAGTTTTTTTGTTTTTTTTTTTTTTTTTGGGGGGGGTGGGGGGACATGATCGAGACTAGACCGAATTCTTCTGTCTCTATATAGCATATATTTCCTGATCTTCATTTGCTTCTTACTATTTTTGCTTTTTTCAATATTTTTTTTTGTTTGTTTTTTTTTTTTGCCATATAATATATGCTATATAGAGACAGAAGAATTCGGTCTTGATCGAGACCGCATGTGCGACCCATCAAACGTGATAACTGTTTATATGATCTATCTTATTACAGTTGCTATTATGAAATGATAACTTGGTTCACTATTGTATATCGTCATACAAAAATAAAGCAGTATCACATTTCAATAATTACATTACATGTATGTCTCATTATAATACGTTATTTTGATTGGCTAACAGCAATCTCGCGTCATTCTGAAATTAATCTTCATTTCAACATGAAATGTAACATTCATGATGACACGAGCTTCCACAACAAAGTGCACAGTTAAACAAAAGAAAAACTTGATAGAAATCGTGTATTGAATACTTCTTTTAGTAATTTTATAGGGTTGTAAAAGCGTTGACCGTGCGCACATTTTTAGAATGAAGCGCTTCCGCGCTTCATACAAAATGTTTCGGTCAACTCTTTTACGCCCCAATAAATTTACAAAAAGAAGCATTCAATTCGCTTTCCGCCATACTTATTTTAACCGGGTGATGTCTTGCCGCTCTGTGAAGACCGGCAAGATCGGCTTAAGCTGTTAAGTTTTCTAAATTACAAGCTGGGTTCACATTGCAGATTAAGGTTAATGGATAGGGTGTTTTAAAACTGAGCGTGATTAAAAAAGAGCAAAGTCTGTTTAAGCAGCAGTTAAAATTCTACTCCCGGAAAGATGAGAACATACTTAGAAGTTTCTAAAATTTTTCCTTTTTCATTTAAAATAGCAAAAATGGAATTATTGTTAGAAGTCCATTACTTTTATTCGTAAAATATCGGAACAAACTTTCCTTTATCGTTATCACAATACAAATCAAATTAAATAGAAAATAGATTAAAGAAAAACACACTGAACCTTAGAATCGTTGAGATGTGTAAAATGCAGATATAAGATGCTACAACGAAACATTTCATTTTTAACTTATAATTTTTTCAGCGGTATGATGACGATTCTGAAAGATTAAATGTTTGGCCGTGAGGTCTGATATTATGCATATACAACATCAGCGGTAACATACTAATATAGGGTCAGAGATAAAAAAAAAACGAATGTCTTTTATAGAGATTGAGTGATGACAGATACAGTCAGAGATAGTATAATGAACTTCTATTTATAGTAATTTTAAAAGGCTCTACATTTTTAACAAAATATCAATAAGGAAACAAAAGCAATAACAAACGACAACTCGACATCAGGCAGTTAGTTTTCTCGCATGAATAATTTTACATTTGTCATTTCGCGGCGTTATATAGCTTACTATTGGGTATAGGTTTTGCTCCTTTTTGAAGGCCGTACTGTGACATATAGTTGTTAACTTCAGTTCTACGTCATTTGGTCTCTGATGGAGAGTTGCAACATTGGCAATCAAAATACATCTTCCTCTTTTTATATATATAAAATAAAGGCAACAGTAGTATACCGCTGTTCGAAACTCATAAATCGATAGAGATAAAAACAAATCCGGGTTACAAACTAAAACTGAGGGAAACGCATCAAATATAAGATAAGATAAGATAAGAATTTTTATTAATCTAATCAAGAACCCATAAAGGGCATCATTTACAACAATATTAAGCACAATATGATTGGAAAAAAGAAAAACTATATCCTAATATAATACTATCATATATTGGACAGGATCAGAGCCTAACACATCATGTGTCTTACATAACATTAACAATAATTGCATAATAATTTTATATATTTTGTATCCACCTGGATCTTATTTCTAAACACTTAATTATATAATTGCCTAGGCACATAAGAGTTGGTAAATGCTCATTTGTGAACAGCCAGAATATATAAGAGGAGAACAACGACACAACAAAAACACAACACTAAAATGTAACACACACAAAACATACTTAATCTTATAAAAACGTGCAAATTAACCCTGGAAATTGCGACCAAATTTTCGAGGCACCTTTTATGTGTGTTAAATGCAGAAATTATCGAAACAGTCCATAAATGAATATGCGTTTTAGTCCTGAGAATAATTCTATTAAGATGAACGATTTTCAGACACACTGAGTGATATTCTTTTGTGTGGTATTTGACCCCACCCCCTTTCAGCACATACACAAAATATCAGACTAAAAGTTAAAGTAGCAGGTGCATAACTTCATGTCCAACCTGAAGAAGAATCAGTGCAAGTTTCTAGGAATTCCGTCAATTTTGTTTTCAAGGAGTTGAGGCAATATGTATGTAGTATGATTGCCAATGAGACAACTATCCACCAAAGTTAAAAAGAAGTGATTGTAAGCAATTAAAGGCAACCGTACGGCCTTCAACAAGGAGAAAAACCCATACCGTATAGTCAGCTATAAATGGCCCCGACATGAAAAATATGAAACCATTCAATTGAGAAAACTAACGGCCTAGTTCCTAACAAAACAATTTAATGACAGTCATGCCTTAGAAAAAGTGTGTGGCCAACAAACTGCTATGCTTTGCAAAAGCATTGAGATAATTCAGGAAAAATATTCCCAAAGTATTCAATCTTATGAGACCAAATTTACTAACATGTTTGACTAGTTTAACACGGTAACAAATCAATGTGTATTGGTAGAAAAAGAAAACACTGAATTGAAATGTAAATTGAAAAATCAAACACACCTGAGTACCCTTGAGCAGCAGGTTCTGAAGTCCGAGCTGGAAGCTAAATGCACCATTCTGAAGACTCAATTTGATAATCAGAAGGATATGCTTCACAAACTCAATACTGACATTGAAAAGATAGCTTCTGAGTTAACTGATAAAACAAACAAAATTGACACCTTGCAAACTGAGTTAACCAGTAAAAATGATACATTAGAAAATAAGGATAAAGAAATCCTAAGCTTAAAAATGCACAATTGCAGAGATGACAGCACATAGTTTCAAGAAGTTCCTTCAAGAAAAGAAACAAGACAGTCAAAACCGCACATTACTTTAATTGGTACATCAAATATAAATGGTATCCAACCAGACAGGCTTTCAACCAATTTCACAGCCGACAAAATAACAGCTTATACTTTAGAAGAAACACATAAGGAGATAAAACAATTGCCGCAAGCCCCCTCAGTGCTTGTTCTTCATTCCCTAACTAATGAATTACGCACAAAGGAGCCAAAAGAGACTGTGTTGAAGGCATGACCACAATTATTGATTCAACACTAGAACAATTTCCAAACACTCCAATAGTGATTTCTCTACCAACACCCAGAACAGACTCGGAGGAGTTAAACTTCAAGGGACAACTTATAAGCGTAATGGTTAAAGGCTGTTTAAGAAAATACAGTATGGTATCTTTTTGTGATAACTCTAATATGTCATATAAGGGAGAGGCCTTTCCTAGATTTATAGATGAAAATGATGGGTTCCATCTCACATCAAATGGGACCGCTGTATTAGCCTCAAACATTAGAGACACTATTGACAACGTTTTAGATCTACCAAAACGTATACCGCGAAGACAAGGATCCAGACAAAACAGCAACCGAGGCAGAGGCAACCCTAACTACAGAGGTCGAGGCAGTGGACGTGGCCGTAGAGGGTACTGAAGAGATTAACTATATCATTTCACATACTAAGTATAAATTTTTGTGAAAAAAAAAAAAAAAAACATAAGTTACTAAGATTTTAAATACTCTTTCTTATTATATTGTTTTTCTTTTTTTTTTCTTTTTTTTATTATTTGTTTATTATCCTAATAGAGAACATTTAATACTTGCAAGAGAAAGCAAAGAGTGTTTTATTTTGACATTCATAAATATAGACTAAAGAGAAATATCTATCATTAGATATAAGAAGATGTGGTATGAGTGCCAATGAGACAACTCTCCATCCAAGTCAAAATTTATAAAAGTAAACCATTGTCTATATATATCATTATCATTATATAATTTTCTTCTTTTTATTTCTATTGTTTTTTATATATAAAACAGTTAACCACATTATTATTTAGAAGTTGTCATCTGGAACTATATATATATACATATACAAAAAGGGGGGTCTACGTCATCACGCAGGGTGTCGGCGATTCAGTGACATTGGACCACCATCTTGTCGCTTGAAGGTAAGAATTTTACTTATTATGCCAGTTATATGAGGGTTATGGTTATACAAAACAGTCTATCAAAGACCTTATAAACTAGGAAAATAAGTGAGCCATCACTCATTGTTATTGGTTCTCTCATTTTTGCAAACACTTCGATACAAGTTTTAGGAATTAGGTCAAACTTGCAGGATATCGGCAAAATTTTTCATAACAACATCTTGAATATCAGGAACCGCCTACTTTATCAACAAATGAACATGTCCGAATTCTTCATTGTACTCGGGAAAATACTTGTAACTCACTAATATCCGTCATTATGGTCGAAAAATGTCTTATTTTTTTAAAAAAAGGAAAAAGGATGTCGGCAACACATCAAATATCGAAGGATGTCGGGGACACATCATTTACTATTTTTAACACATATGTTATTCAACATGTCACTAGATCTATTTTCTTATTTTTTTCGATAAAACTAATGGTCATGACAAGACGAAAATCTAACTTAAACTTGTGCAGGCGGAAACGATCGCGAATACAACCTGATATTGACCAGCCGACCAGATCGCCCACTAAATCGCCATCCGTAAAAAGATCAAAACTATGCAAATCCTCATTTGTCATCAAAATAAAAACGCCTGCCAAAAACATTAAGTTTCACCCAATGTCAATTACTGAAGAAATTTCGACAAAACCGCCAGTAGACTTGAGCAAAGGTCACGATAAAGAACGCACAGGGCCATGCATACGATTGTTTGCAGATCAACTTCAAAATGACATGTTACATGAAACGGAACATGAAATACAGGATCCAAAAAAAAAATTACAAACTGCAAGAAGTGATAGCACTTGCTCCTGCAGTTCTTACAGTTCTTGGTCAACAAAATTGTGGTGTTTCCATCGTTAAGTTCTTCAAAGTTGTATCAAACGGGAAATTTCCCCTTGACAATATTGCGTTTCTCTTATGGATTGAATTAGTTAACTTTTTCAGCACCACATACACTTGTGAAATGCGTTACATGGACAGTACAAAAAAGTATTGGAAACTGGGAAGGATATTATTTGGCAGCAAGTTTGTTCGATTCATGATTGGATTCAAAAAAACGTCGCAAATTACGTTTGGTGAAACAGTCCAGGGTTCCTGCAATCCAACTGAAGCAGATATAAACTTTGCAGTGCCAGATATTAAAATTCTCAGAAACTTTCAACCAAATAACTCTACGAAAAACAACATACGTGAACCGGGAATAGTATCATCTGCAAGTACACATGTAAACACCCGGTAGATGTAAGACCAGATGAAATGTCTTATATATATATATATATATATATATATATATATATATATATATATATATATATATATATAGAAGTCTATAAAAAGGACCAACCAGCAAATTTACTATGTACCGGATCGTCTAGAATAGACGATACTGTGCAGATAAAGAAAAAAAATTTATATAAGTCTAGAGATTTGCACAACGATACTAATATAAGATGGTATTATACGAAGATGTTATTAATAAATCGTGTTGACAAATATTTCGGCTTAACAAATAGCCTTCTTCAGTGTCAATTATTTTAACAATACTAAATAGCCTTCTTCAGTGTCAATTATTTTAACAATACTAGTGTATTGTTAAAATAATTGACACTGAAGAAGGCTATTTGTTAAGCCGAAATATTTGTCAACACGATTTATTAACAACATCTTCGTATAATACCATCTTATATTAGTATCGTTGTGCAAATCTCTAGACTTATATATACTAGTATATAAAGTACCAAAAAGACTTGCTCCAATAATTGACCCCTGTGGAACCCCTGACTCAACTGAAACGTAATCTGATTTTCACCTTCTAAAACTATTGCTTGTTTTCGAATATTTACAAAAATTGAATCCTGAAATTGAGTGCATGAAATGGAAGCAGGCAAGAAACACAATGCCTGGTTTTTTTTTATCGTATCTTTATAACGGTTGATAAAGTCAAACGATATTTACATTGTAAATATATAGTGTGTCCCCGACATCCTTTTTCCTTTTTTAAAAAAATAAGACGTTTTTCGACCATAATGACGGATATTTGTGAGTTACAAGTATTTTCCCGAGTACACTAAAGAATTCGGACATGTTGATTGTTGATAAAGTAGGATGGACTGTTTTGTATAACCATAACCCTCATATAACTGGCATAATAAGTAAAATTCTTACCTTCAAGCGACAAGATGGTGGTCCAATGTCAATCGCCGACACCCTGCGTGATGACGTAGATTCCCCCTTGAGATATTACATTTTTGACATATTTTATACAACTGTTATTGTGATTATAATGAGAACATCTTTGAATATTTCAACTTGGAACGTGAGCGGTCTTAAATCAGTAAATTATGATAAAACAACAGACCCTAGTTTTTTGGCTGAATTTAAAAATGATGACTTGATATTCCTAACAGAAACACATGTGGGATATGATTCTTGTATCTCAATTGAAAATTTTCAGTAGGCCTATTACCCCTTTTGTGGAAGCAATCAAAGAACAACAGATATTTTGGTGGATTAGGTATTTTGATACGTAATAATATCAGAAAAGGAGTGAAATTTCAGAATGACGGTACATCTGAGTACCAATGGTTAAAACTCTGTAAGGAATATTTCAATTTTAAGAAAGATATATATATATTCGTGTAGTCTATTATGCCCCCAAAAGCACAATTAATCTTATAGAAATAGTAGAAAAAGACATTATTGGAAAATATGGAAGCAAGGGTGAGTTCATGTTGCTTGGTGATTTTAATGCAACAACTGGAATTGACTGTGATTTTATTGAAGGGGACAATACACACCACGTTCCATTAAACAATAGCAATTATATTATTGATGATTTAAATGAATGAAGAGTTAGCTGTGATAGTATTATAGATTCTAGAGGGAAGGAACTACTTGATTTTTGTAATTAGCAATCAAATACGCATATTAAATGGCAGAATATTTGGTAACAGTACAGGAAAATATACATGTTTTAAATACAATGGATGTAGTGTGGTTGATTATGTATTAGCATCAGAACAATTATTTTGTAACATTTTTTATATGTGTGTATCAGATTTCAAAGCAAATTTTTCAGATTGCCATTGTAAACTATCATTTAAGATATAAGCATCATTTCAAAATCAAAATATTTATACAAATTTAAATGACTTTCCAACCCGTTACATTTGGAATGAAGAAAACTTAAAAAGTTTTCAAGACTCCTTTGCTCATCCTGCTATTCAAAACGAGATAAATGATTTTTAACAGAAGTTATCGACTTTGACTCAAATAGCATAAATCAAGCGACCAACAAAATTCATTCACTTTTTGAAAAAGTTTGTAAAATTTCTCTTAAGAAAAAAAGGAAAAGAGCTAGTCAAAACAAACAAAAAATGGTTGGACCATGAACTGACTTCATTAAAAAGAATTGTTGATGGAAAAGCTGAATTAATGAACAAATATCCTAAAGACCATATCATTCGTGGGTCCTTTTTTAAATCAAATAAAAAGTATGCAAAACTTAGAAAGCATAAAAAAAGAAAGTTTAAAAATGTAATCTTAAACCGTTTAGAAAGCTTAGAAACAGAAAACCCAAAAGAGTATTGGAAGCTTGTAAACCTTCTTCGTAATGAAAATTATGATTAACCAGATAGTAATATTGACGGTGAAACGTTGTATAAATATTTTGCTACTTTGGCATCTATCCCTACAGATAAACATGCTCAACAAAAAAAATTTTGAAGAAAAACTAAAAATACTTGAAAACAAAATATCCAGCTTCACACTTCTAGATAGTAAAATTTCAGAAGCAGAATTAAATAAGGCATTTAACAAACTAAAATCCGGTAAAAGTCTCGGACTAGATAATATTAACAACGAAATGATAAAGGCATCTCGATCTTATATTAATACAATTTTACTTAAACTTTTTAATGCAGTTTTTACCTCTGGTATATATCCCAATGAATGGTCAAAAAGTTTTGTATGTCTAATATTTAAAGCAGAAGATAGAAAAAAAAACTGAAAATTACAGGGGAATTCAGTGCTATAAATAATAGCCTTGGTAAACTATTTAATTTGATGTTAAACAACAGATTTGATAATTTTCTTCACTGATAATAATATAATTCATGAAACTCAAATAGGATTTTCAAAGAAGGCCCGTACTTCAGACCATATCTTTGTATTTAGATGTTTAATTGAAAAATATTTGAAAACTGGTAACAAAAAATTGTTTACATGTTTTGTAGACTTTCGAAAAGCATTCGATAAAGTTATACACATGGGCATTATGTATAAATTGCAACCTTGTAATATCAATAATTATTTTTATAGAATATTGAAATTTATGTATTCAAATGATAGGTTATGTGTAAAAGTGGACAACAAGATGACAGAGTTTTTTACAGCAGAGGTTGGAGTAAGACAAGGTGATGTCTTGAGTCCAAATTTATTCAAGTTTTTCATTAATGAACTCCCCACAATTTTACAAGAAAAACCAGATTCAGTTTGTCTAAATAACAAGAAGATATATCTGCTTTATGCAGATGATTTGGTTATTTTTTCAGAACCTAAGGTAGAGCTTCAAAACAAACTTGATATTTTACATGAATATTGTAATGAATGGTGTCTGGAAGTAAACTCCAATAAAACAAAAATTATTATTTTTAATAATAAAGGTAGATTGTTACAAGATTATTTTCATATTGGGAAAGAAGACATAGAATGCGTAAAGCAATATAAATATTTGAGCCTTATTATTGAGAATACTGGGAAATTTAATGAGGCTAAAAAACAACTATTTCAAAAAAGCTTGAAAGCCTGTTTTAAGTTGTACAGAGACTTGAAATCCTCAAGCCCAAGCATAAGCATATCCCTACATTTATTTGATCATTGTATAAAACCTATTATTCTATACGGTTGTGAGAATTGGGGAATTATTAATATTACTCCAAAGAGAAAATCATTAACTCTTTTTGATATATTCAAAGACTGGGACACTGAAAAACTCCACTTCAAGTTTTGCAAATACATACTTGGGGTCTCTAAATTATGTACTAACATAGGCGTTGTAACAGAACTTGGAAGACAGCCTCTTTACATAAATATGTTAAAACAAATTTTCATGTATTGGCACAGACTAGAAATTTCACCATCAAACTTGCTTAACAATGCATACAAGGAATATATTCATTTGCATAACATAAATAAAGGTCAAAACTCTTGGTTCACAAACCTACTCTTTTATAGTGAAAAATTAAACATTGATCTGACCACTTGTAAAAACTGGAGTAAACATAAATTTAAGAAATCACTTAAAATCTGCTTCTTAGAGACGTGGAAGGAAATAAGGTCTTCTTATTTACATGATAAAGGCAAATTAAGTACATATTTTAAATTCAAATTCTCTTTTGTTAGAGAGAACTTTTTATCCTTTGCACATACTGATTGGAAAATTCTCACAAAATTGATATTGAGTAATCATAAATTAAGAATTGAAACTGGCCGTCATGAACGCAGGTTCAACTCTTCAGGTAAATTGGAATAAAAGCTTTATAACATCTTTATGCAATTACCTGAACATCAGTTTAGAAACCAGAAAACTAAAAAATGCAAAATAAACTTACCAAATTGAAACACCTAAATATAGGTTTCTGTTCTTAGTGTCTTTATATAGATTCGAGTTATCTTTCTTGCACCCAGCTGGCTCTCTCACAAATTGTTTATCTATGTACATGTTATATTAATCATAAAATAATGTTTAATGAATGTTTTTGTCTAAAATTATCTATATACATGTTTGTCTACCATTTTCTTGTTTGTAATTGATATGCCCTTACGGGCCGTTTAATAAGGAAATAAAATGATTTTATTTGATTTTATTTGAACCAACGACAACCACTGAACTACAGGCTCCTGACTTGGGACAGGCACATAAAGAATGTGGCGGGGATGTTTGAGAGCGCTCAACCCTCCCCTTACCTGGGACAGTGTTGTAACAGCACAACATAAGAACAAACTATAAAAATCAGTTGAAAAAGGCTTCACTCATCAAATCGATACAAAGCAGAAAAACATCAAACAAAAACACAGATCGGACGTGGCAGGGTATTTATCGATCCCTCATCTTTAACAACAAAGAGGCATAGAGCGTTTTTGGCAAAAAAAAATATGACGATATCTTTACAAATTAGGCGATACAAAAACGTGTGTATTCATAAGCAAAAAATAGCACATCTTAGTAACAAATTATTTTTCTTAAAATCAATATCCGTATTCAACGACCATGCGATTGCAAAAACAGGATTTTTAATTTGCGTACTGGACATGATCTATACTGAATTGGCACTGTTATTCCTGCTTTCCTTTGTCTGTCACACAGTCTTGAAAAACAACAAATCAACAACTTCATTATATTTTATCTAATTCAAGTATAAAGTTAAGGTTTCAAATTGTTTCTACGCTAAAAGTCTGATTAGAGTATGTTGCCTAGGGTATAAATAAATTGAGATCAAGCATATCTTGAATATGATAGCCAATGACCAAACAATACAAACCAGTGTAATTGGTTTTCCAGAACGGTTTTACTACGGGATTAACAAATAAGAATATAGCTTTGGGTTTGAATTTTTTTCAAACTTACTACAAAAACAAATAATCATGATTCATTTCTTTAAATTTCTTAAAAACAAAGACTGTTTTGACATTTACATGTCGACTTTAGCCAGGAAGCTACCTCTACTTTTCGATACAGCATCTCAGAAGGGAACATACAGTGGTTGCCTCCTATTTAGCATGTTGTAATGTTATCTATCGGAAGAGAGAGGGATGGGAGAGAGAGAAGAAATGATTTCTTTAACAAAAAAATTATGCCCAATATTGAGCAGAAGTTTCATTTAGAATCCATGTCAGTTTTTCTATATCTTATATAAAACATGAGGTAAAACTATGTATCTGATATAACAATTATCTAATCTTATATACCAAACAGGCATTTAGGTTCGCGATTGCATTTCTTTTTTTTAAGAAAGAGACTTGTACATATGTTAAATATGATATATTAAATGCGATCTTGTAGCGAACACACTGTGTTTGGATTTTCTACAATATAAAGTGAAGATTTTCTGTTGTTTTCAGAGGAGTCAAAAGATGGAGAAAATAAGGTAGAATATACATATTTAGAGTGCATTTCTTTCTAACCAAAATTTTGTAAACGTTGTGTGGCGTTTGTTGTTGTTTTCTAAACGCTACAAAAGTAGAAACAAATACATCGTTAAATCAATGTTTACTGACCCTGTTTGAACTTCCAATAATGCATGCACATGTTGTTGGTAAACAGACTTTTTGCAAACGTAGAAACAAATACATCGTTTAATCAGGTTGAAGTTAGAAACAAATGCACTTATTTATTTTTTTTTTGCAGCTTTTATCCTGCCTTTTCAAATGTTTACGGTGCATCGCCATGAAATATAAGGGATATTTCATTGCGACGCACCGTAAATAATTCCAAAGGCAGGAAGGAAATGCATCGTTCACTTTATATATTTTAAGATGTGCATTGACGCAACTAAGAGTGCATTTCTTTCTAACACAAACGATACAAACGGCTAAGCGCGCACATGTTTTGATCATTTGTTTCTAACATACGTTTGCAAAGTTTACCTAAACTTTGACAAACTATCCACTCGCTAAAAATGCGTCTACAGTTTGTCGTTCATCGTTTGTTACTACAAACGCTACATTTGTTTCTAACTTCAATCTGATTCAACGATGTGTTTGTTTCAACTTTTGTAATAAGTCTGTTTACCAACAACATGTGCATGCATTATTAAAAGTTCAAACAGGCCTAGGGTCACGGTAAACACTAATTAAACGCTGTATTTGTTTCTACTTTTGTAGCGTTTAGCAAACGATAACAAACGGCACACAACGTTTACTGGCAAAATTTTGGTTAGAAAGAAATGCACCCTTAGTCTGTTTACCAACAACATTTGCATGCATTATTGAAAGTTCAAACAGAGTCTGTAAACACTGATTAAACGCTGTATTTGTTTCTACTTTTGTAGCGTTTTGCAAACGATATCAAACGGCACACAACGTTTACAAAATTTTAGTTAGAAAGAAATGCACCCTAAGTCACAAAATGACTTTATTTATATTCAGTAAAATTAGGAAACAGGATACTATTCAGTCTTCAGTATTTGCAATAAGAATAGAGAATGGAAACGGGAATGTGTCAAAAATACAACAACTCAACCAAAGAGCTGAAGACAGCCCAAGGCCACCAATGGGTCTTAAACGCAGCGAGAAAATCTCGCACCTGGAGGCGGGCTTCAGCTGGCCCCTAAACAATCATGTTTACTAGTTCAGCGAAATGGACGCAACACTAAACTCCGAAACATACAAAATGAACCAAAACTAAAAAACACACACAAGACGAACAAAGGCTAGAGGTTCCTGACATGGGACAGGCGCAAAAATGAGGCGAGGTAAAACATGTTTTGTGTGATCCCAAACCTCCCTCTATACCTCTAGCCAATGTGGAATAAACAAACTCACATGCAGTTGAGTTAGATTTTTATAGGCCACCATACATCGCAAGTAAGTTACATGTATGTGTTTTTAAGGAATGACTGTAATATTTTTTCTGTCTATGAAGAAATAACATCAAAATGTGGTGCACACTGAATAACCCGCGTAGCGGGTTATTTAAAAGTTTGCACCACATTTTTGAGGTTATTTCGAATTGACAGAAAAAATATTACAGTCATTCCTTATAATCTAATTCTAAATTCCATTTTTAAGGAGTAAATCAATAAAAAAAACGTTGATAACGTCACTGTCACATGACCAAATTTTGTCTATGAGCTGATAGAGAAAAAGCTTTCAGCCAATCAGAAGACTACGTGTTACATCCAAAATTAAATTATTAAGAAATAACGGGATTTCTCATAATCACTTATTATATTTGTTAAGAAGAATGGCTTTGCAATATGAATCAAAGTACTGTAGTACTGAACATCGGATGACCGCTAGTTCTGGTGGATAGTCACATGCTCTTGTCTCAGAAAAAAATAAATATCTCTATACCTGAAAGTTAGGTTAAGGTACATAGATTTTTTTTTCTGAGCCAAGTTCCTGTGTGGATGATGAATAAATGACAGGGAATTCAACCTCACCGTAATAATTGTTATATTGTAGTGATATAATCGTGGGACAATCATTTGTTATCAGCATAATCTGGTTTGTCGTTATATATTATATTAATATTTGTACAACATGCAGTTATATATATAGCAGATCATCTTAATAACTCTACCGGCAAATTTTCATCCATTTATACCATCATTCTATTCTACGTTTATTCATCCTATACGGTAGGGGATTTGCTTATTGTTGAATGCCGTACAGTAAACGTTTAACAAAATGTTATAAATTGGGCAGTCGCACTCGTCTATCCGTACGCTCGGTCAGCGTTATCTGTAATTTGTCGAGCGATTGTATTTTCTAACCAGTCTACACTTCCATATTGATTATGACACTTCTTGCATGTACAAAAGAACTCAAAAACTGCCAAGTGTATTTCAACTGTGCAACGGATATGATATGGTGGCTTATGGTGGTATATTAATTTTTTTAAACATGTATATTATTTTCTCTAATTCTATGGAAATCTATCCCTTTCCGAACCCATTGTATAAAAAATTTAATCAACGTGTGGTTGCCGGTGATCTTAAAAGATCATTGGATGATTTTAAGGGTCATAACCTTTTTAGCTAACTGGATGAATCAAAATATGCTAACAGGTGTTAATGAAATTGACAACTTCGTGGAATGTGAAAGGCACACGAAGGGGATTTTCGTTTAACAAAAAAAGAAAATTTATTCTTTAATCATTAGAGAAACAGATTCTTACATAGTTACTCGTGGATTATCGGATTTATCCAATCTCGATAGTTAAATTATAAATTTTAAAGTCCTCGCCGAGGCTCGGACTTTAAAATTGATAATTTAACTATCTCGATTGGATAAATCCGATAATCCACTGGTATCAATGTAAGAATCTATATATCCACAAATGAAAATATGTTTTAATACTTGCAAAATTCATTTGACAAATACAATTTTTTTCGCAACGAATCGTACAGTATAAAAACAGTGTACAGATAACGAAGCGTACACAATTTGAAAATAAAGACATGTAAGAAACATGCATTGTTTGTTCCTAGATAACACATAAACATACAATATTTACAAGTTTAATAAGCCTAAAAAATGATATTATCAAAAATGTATGTTTAAAAAAATATGAGGCACGGGAAACTTGAAACTTTAGTCTAAAAAAAAGTGAGCATGCTTTTATCAGTGGCTAGGTCATGCGTTTTTTTTTTTTTTATATTTGCCTATAAAAAATATCAAATATTAAAAAAAAAGCCTTGCAGTAAGAAATGAGTAATACAGCAAAGAATATATTGACGCAAAATATTCGAAGAATAAATATTAAAATTTCCTAAAAATTGTAAATTCTTCTCTGTCTGAAATCCGTGGTACACGGTATGCTCCGGATTCATTTGTATTGGGGTTATACGGGGTGAACATTTTCTTTACAACCTTTCTAGAACGCATCCATCCATGCTGTATTTTCGCGGCGTTTTAGAGAAGGTAAACATTTAGACCACTCAAAATGATAATGCGAACGTTACATTCAAATAGACTTATTTACGGACGAATAAGCTTACATCTCAAAGAAGTAAATATTCAGATAAACATAATGAAGGTGCTGAAATGGTCATTATCAATAATGCAAAATTATTCCAAACTACAGCAGCAGGTTTTCAGTTCACTGCCATTGCGCGCTAAATCATTTATTTCTGTTACACATGATACCGCCATACCGTCTGTACTTGGTTTTATAATAGGTTTAGTAAATCTAAAATTGAAACTTCATTAGCTCGAGTGCTATAAAATTTTCTTGAATTCAGGGACCCTGGCCCAAACAAGATAACGTTAGGAGTGGGACTTGTGAAAAGCCTATGCATTAATCACATATGTAGCTCCATAAGGAGGCGGGTCTCCTTTCCAAAAATGTTAAGTTAATAACTTGAAAAAAGAAAACTAACTTAATATGATTAAAATGAGGGGGGGGGGGGGGGTGAAAAAAATGCCCCTCCCATTTTATTTTCATTTTTATTAATTTGCGAGTGAAATGGTAGTTTGTGTTCATATGTTATCAATTATGTCATCAGATTCAACACTTCGTCCATTCTGTTCGTTGTGTGCATTTTTTAACTAGACCACTGATTTGTCATTTTAAAATTGTGACTTAATTGCAGTTTCAGAGGTGGATTTAGGGGCAGAGTGCCCGGGCCCATTTTATGGAGCTATATATAATATGTATATGGTAAAATCATAAACTTGTAAAAGGATAAATTCATAACGTTGCCTAATTTGGGGACCCCCTTTTTTTCAAAATCCTGGATCCACATCTGAATTTTGACCCCTTCCCTCAAATTTTTGGCACAGTGTAGCAGACTAATGTGACTAACATGCATGTTACTGTTGTCCTATTTGAATACACAAATGATTGAAGATTAAGACAACCGTGACAAACCCGAAAGATGAATCTAGATTTTCTTTCAAGTTGCTTTTCAGGAGTTGTGTTAATTTATATGTGAACACACATTAAGTACTGATATGAGATTTTTAGATTTATTTCTGTAATTGTAATTGTAATTTGTGTAATTGTCTTCTTAGCACATACTTACAACTTCTCGTCCAATCAAATTGCTTATATTTGCCTTCTAATTTTCATAGTACATACTTTTCCTGTGTACTAAGTAACTACGCATGAATGACCACAAGGGTAAGATTTCATTGTATCGTAATCAAGATATTTAAAACAAAAATTGCCACTGGCTATTTTGAAATGAAATGCTGTGTTCCAAATTAAATTAAATAGTTTGTAATTAGTTTTCACATTGATTTTTAAATATCCTGCTATTAAAATCTTTGGATCTAAAAAATGCTTTTGACAATTGCAAATGTTATCATTTAAATAAAGGGTAATACATATGGTTCTTTTACCTTGATTAGAGTACAACGATATCTTAAAATTATGATAATGTATCATCCATGCAATTTACTTTGTACACAGAAAAGTGTGTACTATGAAACCTTGTGAAGGAAAATTAAAGCAACTTGGTGATAATTTTTTAAACTTTCTTAAGGAAAGTGATCTATTTCGTCATGAATTGATTGATTTATTGATTATTGGTTGCTTAATGTCCAGTGGCAAATATTTCATGCATGTTCAGGACGATGTCATGAATTGAAAAACTGTGATTATGTCTGAAGATAATGTGCAAGCTATATATATATATATAAACATATTCTGATAAATCTTTTAGTTTTTACTTTGAACTAATAAAAAAAAACCCCACAAAACCTATAATCTTTGATCTATTTGTAGTTGCTTTTTAATGCCTATCTGCTAGACTATATCTTTGGGGACAAACTATCTATATGTTTCAAATTTATTACAGCTTTAGTTTTACTGTGAAATTAAAAAATGTTTTCAAAACATGTAAAGCTTCCACTGCAATTTAATTATTGCCTGCTTTTGGTCAATTTATTTTGTCATCTTACCTTGTAAGAAGAACATGTATAGTAAAACACCGCTTTATATCAGTATACATACTTACACCAGCAGCTACCATCTTTTCATTCTGGAGTGAAGGGCCTTTTGAAATCACATATTTTACAATGATACTAGTGAGAAGATTTACAAAACTCGTTAATGAGCTCCGTTTTACAAACACCTGTGATACAAGTAGTCAGCCAAAATAAACTATCAATAGACCAATTAAAAGATTACTCGAGTTGTAAATATGTGCTAAATTGGATAGTCTATGGAAAGGTATATACTATGAAATTAAGAGCTTGGGGCAAGCTAATTTCATAGTATATACCTTTCCATAGACTAACCTAGACATAGTCAATGTAATGAAGGAATATGTAATCTCAAATGTAATCATTTAATTGTTTCCCTGTAATTTAACTTGAGTACACAGGTCATTACTGGGCGTCATAATTGACAATAAATACTTTGTATTGAATAGTTTATGTATAATTAAGTATTTGTTTGTTGTTGTTGTTGTATAAATTGTTATGTGATGATATATTTAAATTCTTCTTGTTTATACAAGGAGTGAGTTTTTTTTTTTAACCCTTTCCTTTCCTAGTAATTTGTGGTCGATATATGATGCAATTGTTGTCACGTGACATCATCGGGAATTTCATTCATTGTTTGTTGACCCCTGTTCGACCTCTTTACAGGCTATCTTAAAAATAGTGCTACATGTTTAATAAATTTGTCAAGCATCCAGATGAACCCAACTTTTAAACTTCGTATATTACAATAAAATAAAATCTTTTCTCTAACATTTGCAAATCATCAATCATGACAACCCCATTCAATATATTCAATTACGAGCAAAATTACCATGATTTCTTCCGCTTTACAAATTACCGCCAATATTATACTAGTATTATTTACCAAACATTGGTTTAGTGGTAAACAAGATATAAACTGACAAACATGAAGAGAAGTGCAGACGGAAAAACTAAAATGAATGGAGATTATTCTGGAATGAATGGTGACAGCAAACCAAAGAATGGGCATTTGTGTTTAGCTGGGTAAGATTTTAACTTAATATTAAATGATTTATAATCTGTCAACCCATTATAATATTGGCACGTGTAGCTCTAGCCACAAATAATTTAGATCGGAGCAGTCAACATGATAAAAGAAATGTCAAAAGCTTGGTAGAGAAGTTTCAAAGGAGTAGTGGCAATAAGACCCTAATTTGGCCCAAATATTAATGCAAATTTAAAAGTTATCATACATATTCTTAATTCTGACCTAACTAGACTAAGGTACAAGGTATTCAGAAAGTAAAAACAAATTCTACATTTAACGAGTTACCATGGCAACAAACCATGACAGAATTTGGATATTTTGTAAAATTTCTTGATTTTCCTTATTTTTCGTCAAATTTTAAGTATATTTTAGATTGGCAAAGTATGGGTGCACCCAACTTGTCCCAAGAAACAACTGTATATTTGGTGAGATTATGTCAATAGTTATAACAAAACTTAGAACTCTTAAACAAGTTTGTTGTTTCTTGGCTGCTTTCCACACTGTAAAACTGCATAAATTCTGCATTTTTCATCGTTTTCATGAAAATGGTATATGTTATGATGTAATTGTGACGTCATCAAATAAAAAATCTAATGTTTTTCATTTATATTTCTTGACTCTATGAATTTCCAAACATTATGTGCCAATTTGCAATAGTTGTCAATCATTTTATTTACTTGGGCCAAAACCGAGTCTAAATGCCCCTACTTCTTTATAAAAATTTGGCCATTTGTATTGCAGATTATAATAATCATTTTATTTTCTACCATTTTTCTCTTTTCATTGGCACAAATTGTCTCCCTTAAAGATGAAGTACGCCATTGTTACCTTTTGTGCAAATTGAAAAACAATCTTAATGACACAACAAAGATTGTGTCAAGTAGGATGAAATAACTCCTAATTTATAGCAGCAGAAAAAGCAGAAACTATATAAATATTGGAACATTTTAGAATTTTTCTTTCAAAATTAGTACAAAATTTGTAGTGTTTTTTGTTGTTGATATATTCAATAAATATTTAAATCATGATATAAAATATTTCACTTATTTGTAATTTATTTGTTATTTAAAAAATGACAGAGTAGTTTTCAATATACAATAGGAAAGAAAGGATATGGGGTCTCCATCCATGACATAAAATAAGTATTTGCACAGTAATAAAACTTAAAAAGCAAAGGAACAGCGCTTTTATTGCTGTTATTCATCTAATGTGTACATATACAGTATTGAAAATTAAACATTTTTCCATTCAGTATAAACTGTTATTGGCATACAAGTTTACAACACACAATGTACATGACAAAAAAAATTGACATAATCTATAAGCATGAAAATACTGACTGCAGTGTTCATAATGTAAAACAATTATAGAATATAAGGACACAGAAAAGAGCAGTAAATACAAAAGGCATAAGGAATCCATGTAATTTCCAAGAATATATTTTTAAAAGTACCAGTATATGGCATGTATGGTATATGATGGATTAAAAACTAAGACGTGTCATTTAAATGCTATTGGGGAAACCTGAGTCAGCTATCATAATGTTCAAGCTGTTGAATTTTAAAGTTTTATGTAGTTTGTACTTAATTAATAGTATCTTATTTTTTTTTGATTTAAAACTTCATATATTTTGCCATATGTTATCCATGTTAATCATGTGTTTAGAAAATATATTGTTACTCTATATGTACATGTATATTTGTATTATAAGACATCTCTTAAGCTGTGCTTTTGGTATTGTTAAAAATTTTATATCAATATTTACTTGTTATACTGTTAAGTACAAATATTACTACTATTCAATCTTACTACTGTGTTCCAACTTTTAATTGCATAATACATGTATATATAAATAGATTTTTGATTGACAAGTTATTTTGTAAGTTATGTATAGAATCATGGAAAGTTCAATATCTGTATCATCATTCATTCCAACTTAAACATTGATACAGTTTCTGTTGTCAGTAATGTTTTATTCAGAATGCATTTTGATTTGATGCAGCACTAAGGTGTATGTACGTAAGAGCTAATTAGACAGGTCAGTTCAGAGTAAGGCATATTGTGTTTCAATGGGTAGGGTAACATGTCTTCCTGCGGACTGTTGCCTTGTGAACTAGCACATTTAAAATCCAGCTTAGCATGTGGGTCTAGTACAAAGGAGGGTTACTATTCATATTACATTAACATTTCCTCGTCTTGAATATGCATTTAATTAGCTGTTGTATGTTAACCTGAGTGTCATCATCATCATCTTAATTTTATGTACACACAAAACATCTATTTTCAAAGTTGTACCAGGATAATACATGCCTTTTGGCTGGTGAAGATGTTGATTCTTAATCAGATAATGTATTTTGAAACATATTTAAATGCAGTGTATACATTTACATGTAAGTAGATAATGAACTTTGAAAAGTATTATAAATGCACTTTTTAAAGTACCAAGGTCATCTGACTTTAATAGACTAAGTGGCTTAACATTTGTAAATGGAGCAAATTGTGTTAAACAGTCTACTAGAATTAAATATCATTTATCATTTCTGCCCTCTTGGTTCAGCTATTTACATTGCCTACATGAAATATTTACAAGTCACAATAGATATTGTATATAATGTTTACATTTCAATGATTGACCAAATAGTTGCTCTTTCTCCTTGTTTATTCTTTTCCTACCTTTTAGATTGAAGGTTCGGTTGGGCCATCGATAAGCTGTATTTAATTTATTAACTTGGAATGACAATCATGTTTAAAAGGTTAAATGCATGAATTGTTGTTGTTCAGGCCTCTAGTGTATGTCATTGGAATGATCTTGAAAATACACATAAATAGAAATGTTCAGTCTGAATTTATTTACATGTGTGTACATATTTAGTCGTGTTTAAAAATTAATATGGATCAACAAAAAGATGAAGTGAAAAAATTATTATGAAATATGGTGTCTGAAGGTGTGTCATTTTGTTTACAGTAACTAAGCTATTGATTGGCTCAATCTTGAGTGTGTGTCTAGGTCAAGGTTAGGACAAACATGTTTTTGTTCTATTTTCAGGACATTTTTATTATTTGATATTTTATTGTTAACAGCACTTTAAATAAAACCAAATATATTAAACTTCAGGTTCTTTTCGTCATGTTTTTGTATTGAATATATAGTTTGAGGCAAGAGAACAGAAATTTAAATGCTCTTGTGACATTCAAAATAGATTTTTTTAGTGAACTAAAAGTTGGCATTATAACCAAAAGTTTTAAGTTTCTTATATTAGGTAAAACTCAAATTTATTTTCATACAGTTAAGGGCATATGATACAGTTACAGGGGAGGTAATGATGTTGCTAACGTAATATGTTAATTTTCATGACGTCAAACTGTGACATATTGGGAAAAGATGCATTTTCGACTGATTTTTATCATTCAGACTGATTTAACTTGAAAACGAGTTCTTTGACCCCTCTTTTTAAAAATTACATTTGGCTTGATTATATATGAAGATTATTTGTGCCAATTTTTATGAAAAATTCACAGATGAATTTTTTAAAATTTAGATAAATATACAGCAAAAAATGCTGTTCTTTGACTAAAATGATGAAAATATGATAAAACGAACAATTTTCAAAGAATTAGTACACAATTTCAAAGCACACTTATGTAGAGAAGATATTCCAGATGCTTTTACAAAAATCTGCTTGCGTTTATCTTTGGAAACCAAAAAGTTAAGATGTCTTTCCAAAGGATAGAAATGTCCAAGAAACCGAAATTTCCAGTAAATATCTAAAATTTCGACCCCATTTATCTCTAAAAGTAGCACATGAAGGTATATTTTTTATTTCATATTTGAATTGACAAGGTGAAAAATAGCTTGTATGCAAACTCTCGTCAAACATTCACCGTGGGAATAAAACTGTATCGTATGCCCTTAAATATGAAGCTGCAATTCAGCATTTCTTAATATACATTATGAGACAATTGCATGATCTGGGTTTATGTGGTTCATTAAATTACAAGTTGTCAAAATGATACATGCTAATTTAACAAGTGATGTGCCAGGGTCCTGAATAAATAGCAGTTCATTTACAGACCTAAAAACATAGATAAAAACAACCTTACATACTTTATGAATAAAGAAGATTGATGATCATGTGTTTACATTTTACCAAAGGATATAGAAGTACATTTGTAACATTTTAAAAACAAAATATAAAAGCAAGAAGATGGATTGCCAATGAGACTAATCTTCAGATAAAAAGACTTGGTAACTTAAAAGTTAACAAATATAGGTAACGGTATGATCCACAACAATGAACATAACTGATACTGAATTAAGCAAACTTTCAAAAGCATATATTTGTAACATTCTCTTAAATATTTGCCTGTTAGTCACATGGGTTTATCATTTTGCTGTAAATAAATATGTTTTTATTAGGTAGGGGCTTACCCTATGAAACTTATTATAGTTTAAGTGTTAGAAATAATGATAAATAAATGACATCAATATAATATTGCTTCATCACAGAAATAATCTTTGATCTCAGATATTTACACACAAGTCTGTTCTTGATATGTTTGTTCAAATGATAAGAAAGAGTTCTCAGCTCCATTAAGTCTGGATTTACCATTTTAGAGTCTCAAGAGTCAAGGTGCATAATTCTGTGATCTAACTCTAGAAAAATAAATTTAGGCTACAAGATGAGTACAAGACTTAAATGATGAGTTCAGGCTTTGATTTCCTTGATTTTTTTTTATGAACTGTTGACTAGCCATGACAAAATTGACCATTCCCTTGACTCTTTAAGTGAAAACCCTGTAAAAATTGTTATGAATTATTCAGTTAAACAATGAGACTGAATTTTTAGAAAAATATATTGCGAGTAAAAGTGACCTTTTCAGATGAGAAATGAGAACTATCCCCTTCTTCTAATGTAAAGATTGATCTTGAAATCTGAATGATATAACATAAACAAACCAATGATAAAATTTCACTGAGATATTAATAATATAACAGGGTATTAGGTAAGAAAACATATATTTTAATATCATTAAACATCATTGTGATGAATGTACATGACAGAATAAACAAGATATAGGAATTTCTCATTTCTGTGTGTCCATTTTGATTTCACTTGGAAATCGCAGTATTTCATTCCAACCAATGTAAACCACACTCTGTTTGAATTTGTCTTTTGGTGATTTCCTGCCATATCCATTAGGAATATAGCAATCTGCAGTTTCCATTAGATAATGGGAGAAACCGATTCTACCACATAACCCGGATTAGTACAATGTTTATCCACTCTGGTAGTTCAATTTTTAAATTCTAAAATGCTCAGTAAACCTACCACTTTAGAGTTTGAAAATTTAACTATCTTGAGTGGATAAATATATCGTAATCAATTTGTTTGTGTGGTAGAATTTCTCTCACTCTCTCGTTCATTGACATTTGTTGTGTGTTAGATCTGAAAACAACCCATAAGGGATCATGTTAAGATGACCTCAAATGCAAATTTTTCAATCAACCAATTGTTTCATGTTACACACTGGCAGACATTGACAACATATTTTTGCCCACAATTGAAAATTACTGTTATATAAATTAAATGTTAATAGACTTACAATTTATGATGAAACAATGAAACAAGTTGATAAATGTTCATGATAAGGTCGACACCAAAACATCCAAATGATGTCTGGAAAAAAGACAATGAGATCATTGAATTTAACAATGTTTAAGGGCTAAATTCTGAAATATTTCACAGTTAACCCTATAATTTCTTTCATAGTCCATTGTAAAAAATACTGAAACCTTAAAGGTAAAGATTTGACTTGAAACTGAAAGGTCATTTAACATGACCCCTTATGGGATGTTATCAACTTTTAACTTAGCAAAGTGACAGATTTTAATCAGATAGATTTATTGTTGTTGTTGATTGTCTTTGTTCTTTTAAGGTTTTGCTAAGTAAGTGATAGCTTCTTGACTAAACTTTACTTCATTTTAAAAGGGTGAAACTGTTGGATTAGAAAATTGTTTTACTATTTCATAAAGCAGTTATGAAAAACACAATATCAAAAAGTGTCACGTAAATTCAAAAACATGTGTATATATAGAAGGATGTATGAATGTACGAAATACCTCAATGATAAATAACCCAAACTACACAAAAAATAACGTTCAAGAAATCTGAGGGTCAACATATAGTCTTCAAATATAAACAAGTGTCTATAGCGATACAAAATGTAAAAGTTATATCTCAAGAAGTGGTCATGGTAGTTTTTAATTGCAGGGTAAAACATTTTAGAAGTATATAGGAGAAGACGAAGAAGATGCTTTATTTCCATCAAATAGGCTCACAAGGAGCATAATATAATATAAACAACAGTTTTCACATATTTGTATATATATATATAGGAGTATATATAAAACCTTCGTCTCAGGCACACCTCTAGAAAGTAACAAAAAAAAAAAAAAAAAAAAAAAAGAATTCTGTGAGTAGGCTAAATATATCTAGCTTAACTGCAGGAGGCACCAAGGGACGGTGCTATATGGCATGGTGGGTGCTTATTAAAATGTGTATCGGGACATTAACATGATTAATGATATGGTATATATATATATACAGATATAACAATTATATATATTGTTGTCTTTTCATTATGAGGGCAAACCACTATCATATTGTATGCCTTTTATGGCTTTTCACTTAGTGTAGGCCACCATGAAATTGTATTACTACTATGCTTTACAGGGTTCATATATAGTGGCAATTCCTACCACCACTATCACAACTATGAATTAAAGGAAATGTTTGGTATATACCGGTCGTCTTTCAATAAGACAACAACCCAATAACAAAACAGACGACTAGAGGTCATAGGAAGTTCTATAATGATAAACAAGTTTTATATGTCACGCTTTAAAGAACACCTCGTGTAGAAATTATAGAAAAACTGTGAATAAATAACGAACTATCAAAGGAGATCGGCTTTCAACACCAACTTTATATTCCTTAAAAAACAAAAAGCTGTAAGATAGACAAAATTAACTATAAAATTAAAATAAAAAAGTTATGGGCTAAATGAAATGTAAGCCATGAGAGAACTTTTAAAAAATTCAGAGTTTTTGTCGAGCCTGCGACTTTTGTCGCAGAAAGCTCGACATAGGGATAGTGATCCGGCGACGGCATTAGCTAACTTCTTTAAAGCTTTTTATTTTTAGAAGCTAGAAGACCTGGATGCTTCATACTTTGTATATAGATGCCTTATGTTACGAAGTTTCCGTCTGTCATATGTCCGTTGTCCTTGACCTCATTTTCATGGTTTAGTGACTACTTGAAAAAAAATTTCATTTGACCTCGACCTCATTTCATGGATCAGTGAACAAGGTTAAGTTTTCGTGGTCAAGTCCATATATCAGATACTATTTTCAGTAGGTCTACTATATTTGGTATATGGAATGATTGTAAGGTGTATATGTCCAACTGGTAGGTGTCATCTGACCTTGACCTCATTTTCATGGTTCAGTGGTCAAAGTTAAGGTTTTGAGTTTTGGTCTTTTTTATTGTAATACTATATGCAATAGGTCAACTATATTTGGTGTATGGAAATATTTTATGATGTACATGTCAGTCTGGCAGGTTTATTTGACCTTGACCTCATTATCACGGTTCATTTCTCAGTGTTAAGTTTTTATACGACCGCAAAACTTTTGTCGTATATTGGTATCACGTCGTCATCCGAAGACACATTGGTTTCCGGACAATAACTTTTGTTAAAGTGTATGGATTTCTATGAAATTTTACCATAAGGTTTATGACCACAAAAGGAAGGTTGGGATTGATTTTGGGGGTTATGGTCCTAACAGTTCAGGAATAAGGGGCCCAAATAAGCCTTTTTCTTGTTTCCAGACACTACCTTGTGAAATGGTGTATGGATCTCTGAAATTATACCACAAGTTACCATATCACAAAGGGATGGTAAGAATTTGCTTTGGGGGGTTATGGCTCAAACTGTTTAGGACTTAAGGGCAAAAAGGGGGAAAAACAAGGGTTTCCAGGTTAATGGACAATTACTTAAGTACAAAACATAATTTTAAAGCAGTGTAAGGGAGGTAATTCAAACACATATTGTCAAATTACGTCCCTTACACTGCTTGTAAATTATTTATAAAGAAATGTATAGTCTTTAGGTGATTAGCTGTCAATTTGTTTTTAGAAGTTACTATTTTAAAAATGTTTAATAAAGGTAATTTAATTATAGCCATGATTATGTATGTGAAGGAATTTTATTTTTAGATATTACAATTTAATGTTGCTGATGGAGGCTTTTTAATTTAAAAAAAGCATTTTTCTAGTTTCCAGACAGTAACTTGTGATTAAGTGTATGGATGTCTCTAAAATTGTACTACAAGGTTCCATACTACAAAGGAAAGACTGCAATTGAGTTTGATGGTTAATGCTAAAAGGGGGATTCAAAAAGTTTGGGGGAAGGGGGGGTTTCCAATTTTTTTTTAAAAGGGTTCATATTTTTTTTCTCAAAATTTTCCAAATTGACACAGTATTGTGCATTAGATTTGTAAGATCTTTGACCACATTTATTTTGTGTCATAAACCTATATTATGTCAAAAATTTGATCACAATCCAAATTCAGATAGTATCAAACTTGAATATTATGTCCAAATTTGCCCCAACTGTTCAGGGTTTGACCACTGCGGTCGTATCAGGCTGCGCTCAGCAAAGCATTTTATTGTGTTTTGGTCTGTTTTTCTTCAACTATAAGTAATAGATCAACTATATTTGTTGTATGGAAGGATTGTAAGGTGTATATGTCTGTCTGGCAGGTATCATCTGACCTTGACCTCATTTTCATGGTTCATTGGTCAATGTTAAGTTTGTTTCTTAGATACTATAATAAGCAATAGGTCAACTATATTTAATGCATAACTTGATTGTAAGGTGTACATGTCTGTCTGGCATGGTTCATCTGACCTTGACCTCATTTTCATGGTTCATTGGTCAATGTTAAGTTTTCTTGGTTAAGACTGTTTCTTAGAAACTATAAGCAATAGGTCAACTATGTTTGGTTTATTGAATGATTGTAAGGTGTACATGTATTTCTCGTTTGGTTTATCTGACCTTGACCTCATTTTCTTGGATCATGTTAAGTTTATGTGATAGTTGTAGTAAAGCTTTATATTTAGGACTAACAACATAAAATCAATGGTTAGTAAAGAAGGCGAGACATTTCAGCGTGTGCACTCTTGTTTTAAATGATTAGAGTATATAAAAGTACAAAATCATGTTAATCAGATGTTATTTAATAGTGAAATTCATGAACCATGAAATAGACAAACAGTTAAACTGTAAAGAAATTTATGCAGATAAATATTTACATCAATAAGTTCAATTTAGCTCTCTTTTATGGAAAGTGATAATAAAAGGAGAAAAATCGATAGCAATCTCATGCACACTTCACTGTTGGCTAGTTGTTAATAGTACATTTAAGTGATTTGTACCAAGATAAGATTTACATGTACTAACTTAATTTAACATATTATATTTTCTTGATACATTTAGTTGTTTAATTACCCTATTCTAAGAATGTATAAGTACAACCAAGTGGTATTCGTGTAATATATTGATAATTTCCTTATGTTTCATCAGATTTAATTGGATGTACATCCTTGTTTTTTTCATTCTGTATACTGTAAAGAGGTCTTATTTTTCAATATTTCTAGTGTCAAACCTGCTCAAGATGATTTATGTTTCCACGTTTTTGCTTGTTCCTGGCCTTACAGTCTTGAAAATTTGGAGTAAGATTATCCTACTCTGACTCAAAATTCAACCAGTCAAAATAATGGAATTGATGTTTTGTGCACAAATTTTGTACTCCCGAGTACTGAGAAAAGTTTAATTACCGTAAGCCCAATTGTTGATCTTCCTTAAGACTATTAGATAAGTTTTTTTGCAGGGGTTGTACACTGGTTTATGTATTTTCAATTTGATCTTTTAAAATCATGAAGGGTGATTGATAAACCCCTGACAAAAATTTGCCATTCTTCAACTAAGGAGACCCACACTTCGCCTCTGGCTGTTGGGCCAGTGCACATGTTGGCAATCCTCTTTAAATAAATAAAGTATTAAATCAAATTGAAAATCTCCCACTTCGCAGTACAAAATATGCATATTTATTTTATATTGGACTCTAAATTTAGTGATTTTTTTTTTGTATCTCAATTTAATGTTGTTTTTGATATTTTAATTCATTGTAATGCTTTGTATTTGTCTGTCCAGTAGCCATAACTTCATTTTAAAGTTTCCAAAAGTAAAATCTTTCTCTTTATCCATGTCAACTGTATGCAAGATAGGTAAAAAAAGATTTTAGATGTTGATTTGTTGTAACAATTATATGTCTCTCTGACCAATATGTAAAATACTAAATAGCTTGACCTAATTTTCACACTCCAGTGGTCAGCTTTTCTTGATGGTACTTTAAATGATTGGTTTGCAGCATTTAGAATGAAAAATTTATGTATAACAAATAATTTTGTCCAATGGCCATGGTTTTCATTTTCATACTTTGCAAGTAAACTTCAATGAGACAGCAACCCAACAATAATAAATCCAGAAAAAATCTACAAAGAGTTTAAAAGTCTGTCTTCTTTGATTAATATAAATTCATACCGCATATCACTGTGTCCAATATAAATTTATTCAAAGTCTTGACAAGTTTATAAAAAAGTAAAATTACAAAAAAAAAAAAAAAAAATTCCAAGGAAAATTCAAAACAGAAAGTCGTGTATCAAATGACAAAAACATTAATGGATTAAACCTGGCTTTATAGCTAGCTAAACCTCTCACTTGTACATGTTGTATGACAGTCGCATAGAAAGTATTTAGATTAAAAAGTAAACTTTTTGTTACCAAAAAAAGTTAAGTTCATTCTGGCTATTAATAAGACCAGGAATAAATTGAAGGTGATTATTTATTATATCATTATATACGTATGTATACTTATGACATTGTATTAGAATCAGAAGGATTAAAGATTTGATCACAATATTTATACATACAGGATATTTAAAACTTGACACATTCATACATGACTTCGGGTAGAACACATAGATCAAAAATAAACTATTGTTATTTTGGACGACAGCATATATAAAGGTCGAAAAAACTGGACTTGATTTTTTAAAAATGACTTCAAATTTATTACACAAGTAAGTTGTCTTATGTATCTGAACTATACATGTATTTTTTTTTTCATTTGTAACTTTCTTATTTTGTTGTTTGTTTGTATTTTCGAAATAATTACATAAATTTTAGGTCACTTCTTGATATATTCATTGTAAAAATGTACAATGTAAGACCTCCCTTAAAAATAAAATTTTACATAATGTTTTTTGTTTTTTATTAATTAGTGAGTAAGAGAAGTGCATATTAATAAGTTGGTTAATTATTTGATGTCTAATATGAAAAATGAAACCATGTATGTAAATACAAAACAAAACCTAATATAATAGTAACTTACAGTAATAAGTATTAAGTATATGTTACACACGTGGATTAACATGATTAATTATATTTTATGCCTTTTGTCCAATTCTAAGTTAATCAGTGCAAAATTTAGATTAAAGCATGGCAGTATTATCTTATATCAATATACATGTAATACTTCCATGATTCAAGTAAAAGTCAAATCAAAGATGTTTTATATAAAATCCAAAATCTAGATTATTATTGAATATATGGTCACATTTTGAACACTACAAATTGTAAAATCAAAAAGTGTTGTAAATTTGTTGGCAATTTTCCTCCATATGTTCACTAATAATTTGTCAATAATAATAATGCATTTAAATTTTTTATTGCATTTAATTATGTTTAACATGCAAGACATATTTATAATAATGCATTTAAATTTTTTCTCTCTTTTAAGTAGGCTTGGTATGGGTTATTCTTGTTGGTGAAGGCTGTATGGGGATCTATAGTTGTTAACTATGTCATTTGGTCTTTGGTAGAGAATTGTCTCATTGGCAATCATACCACATCTTCTTATTGTTATATGAACATGGTAAAGGCCCTTGAAATGTTGAAATTCCTTTCTTATTTACATCTGAATTCTCATTTATTTATGTTTTACCCACAGTACAAAAATATTTTCCAACCAGATGTTGATGTGATTTACAAAAAATTTATTCAAGTTAAACTATATTTAAAGGGGCATTAGCTACGAGATATACAAAAAATTGAAATATATATATATTTTTTTTGTTCAATCATTAATGAAAGTGAAATAGTGAAATAATAATTGGCTTTTAGCAGCCAGTTTGGTTCAATTTTGTCAAAATAAGCCAAGAAACATTGCTGATGAATTATTCACTTGCAAGTGAATAATTCAACCTCATTGAATCTGTATTCATGTGACCTCCAATGCAACCCCTTAGCTGGAGATAGGTTACGCATGCACTAGGCATGCTTAGCTATTAAAAGGAAAAGAATGTCAACATTGAAAGTGAAACTAGGTTTAACAATTTCGTAGACTGATTCGATCCACAAAAACTCATTCTTATACAGGTAAAAACAATGATTAACATATTTGTTTAACCTTTGCTATGAAATCAAACAGACCTAGAATAATCCAATTGCACTTGTTCACTATGTATTTATATCTATATTTATGTTTACATTGGGTTATATGACCTTTGGCAGATTTTGAAGGTCACCTCGATGGTTAATTAGATGGCGTCTAGACTAAAATACACGCAAAATGCTGATATATATTATCAAGTCCATGCACTGAAATGGTTTATTTTATTTTTTTTATTATTTGGATATATGTTTTAGTATGTTATAAAATCAAATATGTGAATTTGAATCAAATCAGGGAACATGAATTTGACAGCTGATGCCCCTTTAACAAGTTTAGAGTTTAATAATTTTGATGTTACTGTTATATTAGAATTTGAATTCATACACTAAATTTCCTAAATTATGTAAATTTTTTTGAGATTATAATAAATTTGTTTTGCAATCTTTGGAATTCAGTAATACCAATGAATACCAGTAGATTAAAAAAGAAAGGATAAGGAATTAATGTTTTTTCTTGGAATTAACCTGATTAAGGGTTTTAAATGCACAGAACTGTGACAAAATTAACTGACAGTACAATGTTTAATTCTGTCATCCAAGTTAGTCCAGGGAGCTGTTATGTTTTCACTATAATTCATTAAAGTTTTTTTCTTTATTGCAATAATTCCACAAAAAAATAAAAGTTTGATACAAGGAATATTTTGGACCTTTATTTATCTAAAATTTCACATTGTTAGGGACGACATCAAAAGTTCAATGTAGGATAAAAAACTTAATTCACATAGTTTTCTCACTGACCCACCCCCCCTCTTAACTTAATTTGGGAAAAATTGATTGACCAGTATGGATATATGTAAAATCGATTTTGGATAAACAAAACTTGCAGCAATTTTAAACCCCCCCCACCCCCAAACTATTTGATTTAAGTTTTTTATCCTACATTGATCTTTTGATGTCGTCCCTTAGTCACACTTGTTGTTTTCAATCCATGTTATAATGAACTATATGTACTGACACATGACTGACATAGATTAATGAGAATGTTTCACCCATGCAACAGTGTTGAATGGTATATCCTTCCATTATAATACAGTCATGGTGGCATGTAATGAAGTCCTAACTTTATGCACCAGTCTCCAGGTCTAAGGCCGACAAAATTTGTCTATTCTGACTAAATACAATAATGACCAATATACCATGTATAATGACCAATGATCCAAAAATTCTTTCAAGAAAGTGGCATTGGCAGTTTCTATTGGAAAGGTAATGTACACTGTAGTATCTTACTACTTGGTACCTAATTAACGAAGTGATTATATACATGTATCTTTTTATATTACAGGTATGATACTTATGAAGAAATTGAGAAAATAGCAAAAGACATCCTGAAGCGGGTTAAATGTCGACCTCAACTTGGAATTATCTGTGGTTCTGGACTTGGGGGGTTAGCAGATTTAGTTGAAGATAAAGAGACAATTAGTTATTTTGATATAGAAGGATTTCCTGTTAGTACAGGTATGTTCATCATGTACTTGTAGATTGGAACATGCATGTAGCGGAAACAGAAGAGATGGTAATTTATAATACAGGTTGTTCATTGATGTATATGAAACCTGTGTCATATGTATATTAATATTCATACTGGGCTTTTAAAATGTGATGTTTAACAGACTTTATAATCATTGATAATGTACTATTTAAAAGACATGATGAATAATTGTCTGTTGTCACATCCATTTTTTTCTTTAGAAATGAACATATGAAACTTCATAGCACTTACAATAAAATAAAACATTAGGTGTTTAGTATTAAAACTTGTCATTGTTTTTTCACTCGGACATCAGTATAGACATATAAATGACATCAATATTATCAAAATGCCTTTTCAAGCTGTTGTCATATTGTGTCTTTTAATAAAGTATAGCATTAAAACAAAGTACAGTTACGCTAAGCACCTCCAAGATAAACACAAACCCCACTGACTCCTTTCCAGTTGCACATGTTTAAGTCTCATTCCACCATGAACTAACCATTTTCTAATTTGTATTAAGTAAGGAGATGCTATATGATTGCCAATGAGACAACTATCCACCTGATTCCAAATGACATGGATTTAAGCAACTATAGGTCACAATACAGCCTTCAACAATGAGCCAACAGTATATAAACCATTTTTTAGACATTTAGCAGCTGACCTACTTCAGTTTCTCTGTCATATCTGTTATCTTTCTAAACTACATGATAGATCAGTCACTATGGTGCTACAAACAAAAAATACAGGTTAGTCACTATGTTGCTACAAACAAACAAAAAACGGATCAATCACTATGGTGGTACATGTACAAACAAAATATACAGATCAGTCACTATGGTGATACAAACAAAAAATACAGATAATCACTATGGTGCTACAAACAAAAAATACAGATCAGTCACTATGGTGATACAAACAAAAAATACAGATAATCACTATGGTGCTACAAACAAAAAATACAGATCAAAATACAGATAGTCAATATGGTGGTACAAACAAAAAAAAGGAGGAAGATCATTTTTTGAACGTTTTACCTCAAAATACATTTACAGAGGTAGAGCTTGACTTCCAGTGTTTCCCTGAAGCATTTATGCATATTTATCAACCTAGCATCAGTCTTTATCCACCATCCTTTGGATGATAGATTTTATTAATTTTTTTTTATGTAAAATCAACTTTACCACCATGCTTTAAATTTAAAGAACACTACTCTCGAAGTCCATTTATTGGCTCTAACCTGCCCTCAATCATGTAAAGAAAATTCGGGGAAAACACTTTTGTCTATCAGCCTTTCACTACAGATCTGCTCAACGCCATACAGCCTTTTTGTGCTGATGCAGTGTAAAACCAACATCAACCAGTTACAAATTGGCAAATGTTCATAAAACATACTGAATGGTAAATAATTTGTTTTTAATTTCAGTACCTGGACATCAAGGCCAATTTGTGTTTGGTAAATTACGTGATAAACCAGTGATAATTATGCAGGGAAGGGTACATGTTTATGAAGGATACCCATTACACAAGGTAGAATAATATATATCAGAGGATGATTTACAATTTCATAATGACGAGGAATTTTGGATTATTTATTTTAAAAATTTTAAGCAATATAATACTATTAAAACTAAAATTATGCTTTTTCTTTCTAGAAATTCTTTTGAGTCAAAATCAGTTAAATGAAGTTAAAAGAGTATAATTTTCTTGGGAACATTATTGATAATAAAGGTAGATTTAAGAGATCAACAAATGAACTATCCAAGAAAGCGCCTAAAGCAGCATTTTCACTAAAAAAATATGTCTAATTTTCATCATGTCCCTGTTGATTTATCATGCTAATTATTTGATTTGCTAATTAAACCCATTATTTTATATAATAGCGAAATTTGGTTTATGGAAGATTATTACTCCATTTTTAGAGCCATGAACAGAGCCAAAATGCAAGGAACTAACTGTGATATTTTTTCCTTGACCAACAGATTCAGCTTTGAGAAAGTGCATCATAAATTTTGTAAAACTAATTTTGGAATTAAAAAAACCTCATATAATATAGCTGCAAAGTCTGAGTTAGGACGATTTCCACTTGATTCCTTTATAAAAACTCAAGTTTTATTATATTTTTGTAGAATTAACTGCCATGAAATAAACCCTCTTGTTAAAGAAGCTTTCAAAGTAAATAAGTATGGAACATGGAATATATACTTGGCACACTTTTGCAAAGAACATTTTTAAAGAATTTAATATTGATGAAGAAGAATATGTTGATTTTGTTAAACCTTTTAAACTTATAAGAAATTCACTTAATAAAACTTTTAAACATATTGTTATAGAAAAGTATGATAAAATCACTCTTGAAAAACTTTCAAATATCGATAACAGTTCAAAACTTTACCTTTATAAAAATTTTAATAGTTGTCAACTTTTAACAAAATTCTGTGTAAGTGACCATAACTTGGAAATTGAAATAACTCGATATAAAAAAATTCAAAGAGAACATAGAGTGTGTAAAGTTTGTAAAATTTAAGATGATGAGGAACTCTTTTTCCTTCATTGCCAAATCACCATTATATCAGAAATCCCCGTATAAATGCAGTTAAAACCCATTCTCCTAATTTTAACTAGCTTGACCCAAACTCTAAACTTGAAACTATTTTAGATTCCCATGAAGATATTTTGTCTAGTGTTGTAGGCTATATAAAGCAATCCATGGAGTTGCGAAAATAAGGTCCACATTGGTCAATTATCTATATACTTATATATATTATTAATATTAACTTGACTTGTTTAGGACTTCTTTCATGTATTGTATGTTTCTTGTGAATGTTATGTTTGCATTTTAACCTGTAAGGTTTTACTTTTTGCATTAAAGTTGTGAATATATATCATTTGATGAATTTTAGCAAAAGAATTCACTCTGGGTTAATATTTACATATAATATAACTGGGCTGATCTACAATATCATAAAGAAAAATTGTAAAAATAAAATTCAGATGATAATGCTGACCTTGGAGAAAATGTAAAAAAATACTTCTAATGATAATGCCACCTTCAACCTTGGAGAAATTGTTAAAAAAAAACTTCAGATGATTATGCCACCTTCAGCTTTGGAGAAATTTAAAAAAAAAAACTATTGATTATGCCACCTTCAGCTTTGGAGAAATGGTAAAAAAAACTTCAGATGATTATGCTTACTTTGGAGAAAATGTAATAAAAAACCTCTAATGATCATGCCGACCTTCAACCTTGAAGAAATTGTAAAAAAATTTCAAATGATGGTACAGACCTTTAAGAAATTGTTGAAAAACCTTCGATGATTATGCTGACCTTGGAGAAATTGTAAAAAAAATCAGCAAATACATCACTAGGTTTAAAAAAAAAAAAGTCATTAAATCTGTTATCCTAATGCTAGCAAGTTAAAGGTTTGGTTGACTTGCTTGCTTTGTTTGTATAAATGTTTGCTCATGCATTGTAACTAAGATTGACATCTGCTATCAATAAATAGGTGAGGCAATTTGTATACATTATACTTATAAATGTTATTGTAAGTCAAGCAATGTATACAAGTTGAAGCCCCGCCTTTCTGCTGATTGCAGATGTCAATCTAAATTACAATGCTTGAGCAAATATGTATACAAACAAAGCCAGCAAGCCAACCAAACCTTTAACTTGCTAGCATTAGGATAACAGCTTTAATAAAAGTAGATATTGATAATGCTTTCAAAAACTTTGTTTCTATTCTTAGATTGTGATTTTAACATTTCTGTACTAGAAATGTTAACATGATTAATGTCATACTTACTGTCCCTTATAGAGAAAAGTTAAAAATATAAACCTAAAAAAAATGTGTCAATGTCACAACTTTTATTAAGAGCATGCATTCACAGTTATTAATTTTTATGCCCCCGCCGTAGCGGACAGGGCATTAAGTTTTACCTTTGTCCCTCTGTACGTCCGTCTGTCAGTCCGTCCGTTGGTTTCCGTTCTCTAACTTTAGTTTACTTCAACCAAATGTTATAAAACTTAAACAACATGCTCATTACCACAGAACACAGATCAAGTTTGAATTTTGGGGGCGTCACTTTAACCGTTCTAGAGTTATGCCCCTTTACAAATGGAAAAATTGCTGAATTTTTTGTTTCCGTTCACAAACTTTAGTTTGCCTCAACCAAATGTTATGAAACTTATACACAATGCTTATTACCACAAAACACAGATCAAGTTTGAATTTTGGTGGTGTCATTTCAACCTTTCTAGAGTTATGCCCCTTTACAAATGGAAAAATTGCTGAATTTTTTGTTTCCGTTCACTAACTTTAGTTTGCTTCAACCAAATGTTATGAAACTTATACACAATGCTTATTACCACAAAACACAGATCAAGATGGAATTTTGGTGGTGTCATTTTAACCGTTCTAGAATTATGCCCCTTTACAAATGGAAAAGTTGCTGAATTTTTCATTTCCATTCTCTTACTTTAGTTTGCCTCAGCCAAATGTTATGAAACTTATACACAATGCTTATTACCACAAAACACAGATCAAGATGGAATTTTGGTGGTATCACTTTTACCATTCTAGAGTTATGCCCCTTTACAAATGGAAAAATTGCTGATTTTTTTTTGTTTCTGGTCTCTTACTTAAGTTTGCCTCAACCAAATGTTATGAAACTTATACACAATACTTATTACCACAAAACCCAGATCAAGTACAAATTTGGGTATTGTCACTTTTAGCGTTCTTCAGTTTTGTCTTTTTATAACTTTATATGATATGCAAGCGGGGGCATCATTTGTATCCCATGGACACATTCCCCATTTACTTTTTAGCTCACCTGACCCAAAGGGCCAAGTGAGCTTTCCTCATTACTTGGCATCCGTCGGCGTCGTCGTCCGTCGTCGTTAGCTTTTTACAAAAATCTTCTCCTCTGAAACCACTGGGCCAAATTTAACCAAACTTGGCCACAATCATCATTAGGGTATCTAGTTTTAAAAATGTGTCCGATGACCCCGCCAACCAACCAAGATGGCCGCCATGGCTAAAAATAGAACATAGGGGTAAAATGTAGATTTTGGCTTATATCTCTGAAACCAAAGCATTTAAAGTAAAACTGATTATCAGGTCAACATCTATCTGCCCTGAAATTTTCAGACAAATCTGACAACCTGTTGTTGGGTTGCTGCCCCTGAATTGGTAATTTTAAGGAAATTTTGCAGTTTTTGGTTATTATCTTGAATATTATTATAGATAGAGATAAACTGTAAACAGCAATAATGTTGAGCAAAGTAAGATCTACAAATAAGTTGGTATGACCAAAATTGTCAGTGGACCCCTTTAGGAGTTATTGCCCTTAATAGTCAATTTTTAACAATTTTTCGTAAATTTTTGTAATCTTTTACAAATATCTTCTTCTTTGAAACTACTGAGACAAATTTAACCATACTTGGCCATAATCATTATTAGGGTATCTAGTTTAAAATATTTGTCGGATAACCCCGCTTTCCAACCATCATGGCCAACTTGGTTAAAAATAGAACATAGGGGTAAAATGCAGTTTTTGGTTTATATCTCTGAAACTAAAGCATTTAGAGCAAATCTGACAGGTGGCAAAAATGTTCATCAGATTTAGATTTATCTGCCCTGAAATTTTCAGACGAATCCGAAAACCCGTTGTTGGGTTGCTGCCCCTGAGTTAGTAATTTTACAGAAATTTTGCAGTTTTTTGTTATTATCTTAGATAGCATTATAATATCTAATATCTAATACTATTAATTATGATTTTAACCTTATTTCACATGATTTCCAAAGCATCAGTAAATACAGGTGAGCGACACAGGCTCTTGAGATCCTCTAGTTTTTATAACTACAAGTATGTAAATTAAATCTTTTTTATTTTAGGTAACATTACCTATAAAGATATTGAAACTGATGGGCGTTACAACACTATTTATAACAAATGCTGCCGGTGGTATCAACAGAGACTATAATGTAGGGGACATCATGATAATGAAGGATCATTTTAATATACCAGGATTCTCAGGTTTAAATCCATTAATAGGACCAAATGATGATAGGTAAATATCTTCTCATATAACAGGGGCCTCGGTGTCAGAGTGGTCTAAATAGTTCATCTATGGGATCACTAGCCCACCAACACTTAGGTTGTGAGAACCCAGCACATGGCAGGTACGTTTGATTCCAATTTTGATTGACTAGAATTCCCAGTTTTTCTGCCAAAGGTCAGTAGTTCTCTCTGGGTACCCCGGCTTCCTCCACCAGTAAAGACTGGCAGCCATGAAATAACCAATATTGCTGAAAGTGGTCTTTGAACTAAAAACATGTATCAATCTCATATATATACTGGTAGATATAGTGGAGAATAAGACTGATAGAACAAATACAGATATAGTGGAGAATAAGACTGATAGAACAAATACAGATATAGTGGAGAATAAGACTGATAGAACAAATACAGATATAGTGGAGAATAAGACTGATAGAACAAATACAGATATAGTGGAGAATAAGACTGATAGAACAAATACACAAAATTGATTTGTTTACAAGTCTGTAAACACTTGGCAGTGGTTGTCTCTTGTTATATACTGCCTTGTCGTTCTTCTGCCTGTCTAAAGTCTGTAAACACTTGGCAGTGCTTGTCTTTTGTTATATACCGCCTTGTCGGTCTTCTGCCTGTCTAAAGTCTGTAAACACTTGGCAGTGCTTGTCTTTTGTTATATACTGCCTTGTCGGTCTTCTGTCTGTCTAAAGTCTGTAAACACTTGGCAGTGGTTGTCTTTTGTTATATACCGCCTTGTCAGTCTTCTGCCTGTCTAAAGTCTATAAGGTGTAATACCACCAAATCATAGTACGTCACATCCGGTTGCATACGAAAATAGGTCGAAAAAAAATATTCCCTTGAATTTGACAGTTGTAGGTAATTGATCCTACATTTCATTGCAGTAAAACATTTCTGAGTCATAAACATATATCTTGGGTATTTCAAAGCACCATTATTTCTTTATTTGGGGTTTCTATAGAATATTTTGGAAACTTGAGGTTACATGGTTACTAAAGCTTGTACACAGGTTAAAAAAGGGGGAAAATTTGATTGGTTAACTTCCAGTGATGGTTATTTTCTTATATGCAATGAAATGTTATGTGAAATTTTTTCTATAGTACTGGACAGGATAAAACTTTACTCATGCCAAGTATTTGTTTATTTGAAACAAAGATAAATTCTGCACAATTTTTTGAAAAGTGCAAATTTAACAAAGACTAATAGGGGAAAATCAATGGTGGTATTACACCTATAAACACTTGGCAGTGGTTGTCTTTTGTTATATACCGCCTTGTCGGTCTTCTGCCTGTCTAAAGTCTGTAAACACTTGGCAGTGCTTGTCTTTTGTTATATACCGCCTTGTCGGTCTCCTGCCTGTCTAAAGTCTGTAAACACTTGGCAGTGGTTGTCTTTTGTTATATACCGCCTTGTCGGTCTCATGGTAGCTTGTTTGCCTGGAGTTTGGGAGGTCATGGGTTCGAACCCTGGCCAGGTCAACCAAAAGACTTTAAAATTGGTATTTGCTGCTTCTCAGCTAAGCATGCGGCATTTAGGAGTAAGAGCAAAGACTGGTTGGCTCGTAGTCAAAATAATGTGTCTGGGTAAGCTGATTTTACATTTCAATAAATTAAAAACATGAAAACCTCTTATTGACTACCCATATAAAAAAATGTCTTGAACATTGATCACATTGTTGCCATAATACTTGTCAAACAGACATTGATTTCATTTTGTCTTTTGTAGATTTGGACCAAGATTTCCAGCATTATCTAATGCTTATGATTTCAATCTACGTAACCTGGCAAAGAAATGCATCAAAGAACTAGGTTATACGGATTTCTGCAGGGAAGGAGTTTACTCCATGTTATCTGGACCATCTTATGAGACTGTCACTGAATGTAAATTTCTACTCCAATGTGGGGTTGATGCTACAGGTAAGAATAACATAATGTTTTCACTGAATGCTGTTGTATCTGTTCTTTTGTGCGTCAGTGGTTAAAGTCTGATAGTCAAGTTTCTTTTTTAAGAATGGGCACTTTATGAACATTGCATAATTTTATTATCAAATACTGTATAAGTTCAGAAATCATTGCATGCATTTATTATTGCAACTTTTGAAAAATGGACAAAACAAGTTTAATTATTGCAATTTTGGGAAAATTTGTATAGGACATATATATGTATCAGATATCAGAATATAATTTCTAACTATCCAGTCGCATTATTCACATTAATAAAAACTTCGCAATAATTTCTGAATTTAAAATTCTGTAATTTGATTGTAAAAATCCTTAGGCTGAAATGAAATCTTCACTGTGTCTAGAAATATCTATATTTTTCATCAAATACTTATAAATAATTTTGACTTTTTTGTATTGAATTATCTTCAATTTATGGATGAGGATGAGGCAGCTTTAAGTGGTTGTATTATTCGGTCGCAGTTAAAGTTATTTCTTTTCTCTTCTTTTAGCAAGTCTAGTCCACCAAATTGTTCGATCTTGAAAATTTATATGTTAAATCATTTTATTGAATGATGGTGACATATTAGATTTCTTGTTTAAAAATTTGAATTTATTGATCCATTATTCAATCTTTCTAATGAAATACATCTTATAATGCAGTTTGAATGTGAGAACTGATAAAGTTATAAATGTACTACGTTTTTATATGACATGAAGATTTGAGTGAAGGTAAATGATTTATTTTCTATAGGTATGAGTACTGTACCTGAAGCCACTGTGGCAGTATATTGTGGCATGAAAGTGTTTGGGTTATCTCTGATTACAAATAGCTGTATTATGGAGTATGACTGTAAAACCTGTGCCAATCACGAAGAAGTTCTAGAGACAGCAAAACTCAGAAGTAAAGATGTTCAGACTCTTATTTCCAAGATGGTTGCTGAGGTTGAAGTGTAACAGCAGATTATTATTCATATGTTGTTTATCTTTTTGTTGATTGTTTTCTTGTTAAAATTTATTGTTACATAATAATGGACTAGGATAGTGAGAAAAATTTCCTGGAAAAAGAAATAGAGTGCAGTAGTTTTAATGAGATTATTTACTCAGTTACCAGTTTTAATGGTTATAATAGAATCTCAGATGTTTTTTTAATAAGCCAGATATTAGTAGATCTTAGTGATTATTATCTGTAGGTTTGACCATAATACGGGTGGAATTAGGAAACTGCATAAAGTCATTTTCATGCAGAAGGGGAGTTTATTCTTGGATTTTTCTGGCATATTAAGATCATGCATCAATTTTTTGGGCTTTACTTTCTGTTCTGATGTTAATAAAAAGATGTTCAAGGGAGACAACTCTGTGTAAAGTAATATAAGTTTAATTCCCTTCAAATTCATTGTTGATTCTTGATTTAAAGTAAACTTAGCAAACATTTATTTAAAGTTCATTGGAAATTTTTTTTTAGATAATCTTTTATACAAGTTTATAATAAAGAATAATTGAACAGTTTTCTGAATTACTGTTAAATCGTCAATGTCAAAAACAAAATTTGAGCTGATATACAGTAAGCTGACTGTAGTATATTAAATGGCTGTGAGTATTTTTATATATGCCATAATAATTTTATATTTCTAATGACTTTTGTAATACTTAAAGAACAATGATGAATCTTTCTATATGTTAAGACTATGTTTCTAATGTTATAAAGTTGAAATGAGTTTGATGTAGGTGGGTGTAGATGGAGGTCTCTTAAAATATTGTAATTTTTTGTGTGATATTTTACAATATTTTAAGAGACCTCCATCTACACCCACCTACATCACACAAAAAATTACAATATTTTAAGAGACCTCCATCTACACCCACCTACATCAAACTATTAAAATATTGTAATTTTTTGTGTGATATTTGTTTTGTATAGCATTTTAAGACTGTAATTTATTGTTATATGAATGAATGAATTAAAAAAGGTAAATTAATCCTTGAAAAGGAAAATATTGTCTTTATTTTTTATAGTCATTAATACCATCAGTAGCATAAAACTGTAAAAAAAAACAGAATGTGAGAACAAAATTTTTGAAAGAATGTTGGTTATCTGTCACTTTTCTGTGCACATTACTGAAACAGCATGCAATTATGGGATATATAGTTCAATATCCATATATATATATATATATATATAGGACATATCAGAGAGACTGTCCAAAATTTGAAACATTCTACAAACATTGCATTATGGTATGGACACTGTAATAATGAATTGATATTGAATGCTTGAATAAATAATTTCTTAATGCTTTGTGACTTTGTATGTAAATATGGTGTGATTTATTTCAAGCAGTTTCTTTAGCAAATTTTTTGTTGATAATGTGTATGCTTTATTCAACTTGTGAAAAGTTTTTTATTAGTCCATGTAAGATATCAAAGTTCTTGCATTTTTTCATTTGACCAAAATTTAATAGTCACACAAAAAAACAAAAATACAATAAACCTTTTTTGGTTCACGTACGAAAGATATATTATATTATCATGATTTATTAATGTGTGCCATATAGTGTAAAATATCTGTTAAAAAAATAAAATTGAATATTGAAATACTTAATACTCTGGATTCATTATTATTCGTGGGATACCAAATTTCGTGGATTTCGTTGTTACAGGTGAACCACGAAATATAATGTTCAACGAATAACAAATTTCCTATAGTCTTATATGCAGACTTTGGCAAAACCACGAAATCAAATATCCACGAAAATGCAATTTTTCGTCAATCCACGAAAATTGGTATCCACGAAAATAAATGAATCCACAGTATATTTATTATCTATACAAGACTTTATTATTATCATAATCTGATTTAAATATTTGTTAAAAAAGGCAGCTATGTTTCTTTGAAATGAAAGTTCAAACATTCACCTTTCATAAATTCTTTTATCGCTTTTATATTTAGAAATGGCTCTACTGAAATTTTATATCCAAATTATATCATCAATGATATTTTACTTTCAGTGTGATAGTTTAGGTTGCAGAAAAAGAAATTGTTCAGTCTTTTAAATATTTTTTGAGAAGTAAAGCTTCAATTATTAATGATATTTATCAAGTTTTTCCTTTGAAATATACTTTTAATATATACTAAGCATGATAAAATACACTACACTTTTTTCACCAAGGACCAGGCATTGCCGAGGATTAACAAATAGTCATATTGAAAATTAGATATAGAACTTTATTTATTTGTAAATTTTTATAGGACCAGTTTTATGAATCTCATATATTTGTATTAGGCCAAAAAGAAAATAAATATGTTTCTTGCATCCCTTCCTATCCTAAATTATCATTGCTATCCTACACATTTTATTGACATTTTTTATTAAGAACTGCTAAAAAACCCATCATTTCCCTATACAGTCATGTACAAAAAATAAAAGATAATTTTATCTCCATTGAGGTTCCAACCCCGTACCCTGTTTTAATTGCAGGAAACATGTATAAACATTTGTTTGGCCTTACCATGATAGCTATAGAAAGTATCTGAACAAAGTGCATTGTGTTGTGAATCTCAAATAGTACAGGATATTCAATTTAAAAGTTTATTTTAGGAGATTATTTTTTATATTAAATTTTGTTATTATCTTGATAAACTGACTGATAACTCACTGTGATCAGGAATTTTATTTTGACACCAATTTAAGTATGAAAGGTATGTTTACACAACAAAGTTAGCATTCTGTTTATTACTTCTTTTGATTTTCTCTAAACAAAATTACAGTGTCTTCTTATTGAAGTGAACTTAATGTCGCTTAAGAAAATGACCAAAATCACATGAAAAAAAATTAGGATCATTGTTCTACATAAATGTCTCATGATTGCTTTTTAAATAGTACCCTGCAAATATGAAAATTTATGCATATTTTGCAATTACCTTCAATATATCAGTTAACATAGGATTATTTATATTGAATACTGTTGACATAAGCTTTGGTAATAATGAGAATGCAATTTATATTTTTGAATCTTTTTGTTTATATATCTTTTCCCGGTGATGAAGATCTCATGGAGAAATGTATATGACATTATGAAGGAAATAACTCTTATGCCTCCGCCATGGCAAAGGGGGCATTAAGGTTTACCCTTGTCCGTCCGTAACTCCTGAAATTGGTTATGCTCTCTAAATTTAGTTTGCCTCGACCAAATATCATGAAACTCTTATTACATAATGCTTATTACCACCAAACACAGATCAAGTTAAAATTTGGGTTGCATCACATTCACTGTTCTCAAGTTATGTCCCTTTATATTATATATAAAATTGAAAAAAATGCTGAATTAGCTGTTTCTGCACTTTAACTTTACTTTGCCAGAACTAAATGTTCTAAAATTTATACACAGTGCTTATTCCTCCCAAACACGGATCAAGTTCCAATTTGGGTGGCATCACTTTCATAGTTCTTGAGTTATGTCCCCTTCTAAATAGAAAAAATGGTGAATGTGTCATTTTTGCACTCTTACTTTATTTTGCCTCAACCAAATATTATGCATAAAAGAATTTTTTCTGCTATTCAAGAACATGGTTCTGGTAAATATTGATGATTAGGGGAAAAAAATTAAAACATTTTACAGTTTAATATTTGATGCTCAATACATATTTTGGTGTAGTGTTATTGTTAACTCCGTAGTGCATAATTTGTTGACATTTATTGTGATTATCTGTTTTAATATTGTTATTTTTTCCCCAACAATTTGGTTAGTTATATCTGAGTTAGTGTAGTCATATTTATTTTTGTTTATAAACTTTTATTTTATGTGTGCATGTCTTTTTATTTATGGGCACCGTGTCCTATGGGCACATATTCTTGTTTAACTATGGTTTACTGAAAACATTGTTATTTAACATTATATTTTAACTCAGTACAATAAAGAAATTGTTCAACATGGTCAATTTACAATGAAAATGCACATTCCTCTAATCCCTCATTATTATTTTTTCATAAACATAAGTTTCCTCATCCAAATTCAGCTGTAAGTAGGCTTTCCGATTTGCTAACAAGGAATGGAAATAATTGTTTTCTGAACTTCTTATTATATAGAATAATGTGTGTTTAATTAAGATTGCTGTGTATTTATACCTTGAGTATTATGATTGTTTGTTATTTGCTACTGTTATGATTTGAATATAAAGCTAGGAACAGAAATACATGTATCTGCATGTTTTTTATGAAGATAATCTTTTTTGTTGATTTTTTGTCAGCATTACTTATATATTTATCACAGAGGTGACAAACAAAATATGGTTATCCAAATAAAGTTAACGTAATATATTTACCATTACATTGTTAAGCTTTTTATGCTCAACCTATGATAGGAAAGGGGACATTATGTTTTACAGTCATCCATCCTGTGTAAGTTAAAGTTCAGCAGTTCACTGAAAAATGTGATAGCGTGAGCTGGACATGATGTCCTATGGACATATACATGATATATTATTTCCTTATAATGTAAAAAACAAATTTAAAAGACAAAAAGTTTGTATCATACAAATTATGATCTGTTTTTCAGTATTCGAAAACAACATTTTATCTAACATTAATATAACTGTCCAAGATATTTCACAAAATTGAACAAAAAAGAAGGTAGATAATTTATTGGATCCTTACAAGATTTGACACCCCTTATGCAATCTGGAGTCAACCTAAGCTTTCTAATGTACCAAACATACAAAAAAAGTTTTGTCATTAAGGAAAGTTAAGCTTGATATTCATAATACTGTAAATGTTTTTGCAAAAGCAATAATTCAATCAGTTGTCTTATTATGTTCAGTGACTGTAATGCGTAGAAATATGCATGTGAAGAAATCAATATTTGAAAGCAGGTTGAAACTTCAATATTGTAGGGGATTCAAAAAGCGTTCTATGATAATACCTCAGTGTAGACATTCTCAATGTACATCAACAAACAAGATATCTTAATGCATATCAACATACATGGTGGTTATTGTGGTATTATATTCATTATTTAGGATTTATGTGAAGGTAAATTCAAAGTTCATTGTTGAGATTTGATAAATAAAGGACATGCAACATACCTGTTGTCTATTATGTTAGAATGATAAAAAGAAACAATTACTTATCCTCTAAGATAAATGTTAGTCACAAACTTGACCTAGACATTTTCTAAATATGGTTATTTGTAGAAATGTTTCTTAAAAAAAATAGAAGTCATGGTCATGTAATAGATAACATTAAGTAGGACACTTCATTAAAAATAACATTAAGTAGGACACTTCATTAAAAATAAACAAAACATGATACACATTTCAACGGCTATTGGTATTTTACGGAACGGAACAGAACTTCATTTAAGGTATCCATAGGGGGCATCTATCAAAATTTCGAAAAATCTTTAAAACAAAACAAACTTTAAACTTCACTGTTTACGGTTTTCAATATACAGATAACACAATTGTATACTAAATCTCATCCTCACATGTAAAATGTGTAATAATGTATAACATCGGGATATCCTGTAGATGTACATTCATGTCCTGATAAATTATCATGAATTTGACTACAAACCCATTTAGCAACATGTAAACAATAACTGTTTCAAACTACAAGTAGCATCAGAAAATATATTGTGAAGGCAATAATATGTCTTGCCTGCTCACTCAAATTAAAATAATTGGAAAGTTTGTGCTGCAAACAGCTGTTCCACGAACTGCATATTTATTGAAAGAAAACAGTAAATGCCACACATATATTGTCTACCTTGTTTTTGAAGGTAAAAAATACTAGAAAGTATGCTTGGAGGGACAAACTACAAAATGTACTATATATTTATATATATATATCATTGCTAATTTTTCTCCTGTATAGTTGACAATCCATAATGAGATACATGTACTTGACTTATCATTCAAAAACCTGACTATTAGAAAGGACCCTTTCAGATACTGTAAATTCAACAATTATTGTGTGCATTTATTATTGCAATTTTTGAAGAATGGAAAACTATGCGAGATTAATTGTTGAGATTTCAGGAAAATCTGTATACCGATTTATGTATCGGATATCAGAATGCAAGTTCTTATTATTTTAATTTTCACGCATGTAGTCGCATTATTTGCATTAATAAAAACCGCACAATAATTTCTGAACTTACGGTATCTAAAAATGAAAATTATTTTCTTCAACACTTTCTCCAAAGCCCAAATATACAGAAAACCTGTATAAAGTAGAAGTTATTAACTTTGGGTCACCATATGGCCTTCAGCAACAGCAAAATTCATACAGCATTGCAAGCTTTAAAGGGGCCTGACATGACAACTGTTAAAACAATTCAAATGAGAAAACTAACAGCCTGATATACATGTATGCAAAACAAAAAATAATAAATGAGACTTTGGATTCATTATTATTTGTGGTATACCAATTTTTCGTGTATTACATTGGTATAGGTAAACCACAACTTAAATGCTTAACAAAGTATACATTATCTATAGGCTTGTATGTAGGCTTCAAGGTATACATTATCTATAGGCTTGTATGTAGGCTTCAATGTATACATTATCTATAGGCTTGTATGTAGGCTACAAGGTATACATTGTCTATAGGCTTGTATGCAGGCTTCAAGGTATACATTATCTATAGGCTTGTATACAGGCTTCAAGGTATAAATTATCTAAAGGCTTGTATACAGGCTACAAGGTATACATTATCTATAGGCTTGTATACAGGCTACAAGGTATACATTATCTATAGGCTTGTATACAGGCTTCAAGGTATACATTATCTATAGGCTTGTATACAGGCTTCAAGGTATAAATTATCTATAGGCTTGTATACAGGCTACAAGGTATACATTATCTATAGGCTTGTATACAGGCTTCAAGGTATACATTATCTATAGGCTTGTATGTAGGCTACAAGGTATACATTATCTATAGGCTTGTATACAGGCTTCAAGGTATACATTATCTATAGGCTTGTATGTAGGCTACAAGGTATACATTATCTATAGGCTTGTATGTAGGCTACAAGGTATACATTATCTATAGGCTTGTATGTAGGCTACAAGGTATACATTATCTATAGGCTTGTATGTAGGCTTCAAGGTATACATTATCTATAGGCTTGTATACAGGCTACAAGGTATACATTATCTATAGGCTTGTATGTAGGCTACAAAGTATACATTATCTATAGGCTTGTATGTAGGCTACAAGGTATACATTATCTATAGGCTTGTATGTAGGCTACAAGGTATACATTATCTATAGGCTTGTATACAGGCTTCAAGGTATACATTATCTATAGGCTTGTATACAGGCTTCAAGGTATACATTATCTATAGGCTTGTATACAGGCTTCAAGGTATAAATTATTTATAGGCTTGTATACAGGCTACAAGGTATACATTATCTATAGGCTTGTATGCAGGCTTCAAGGTATATATTATCTATAGACTTGTATGTAGGCTTCAAGGTATACATTATCTATAGGCTTGTATACAGGCTTCAAGGTATACATTATAGGCTTGTATACAGGCTTCAAGGTATACACTATCTATAGGCTTGTATACAGGCTTCAAGGTATACATTATCTATAGGATTGTATACAGGCTACAAGGTATACATTATCTATAGGCTTGTATGCAGGCTTCAAGATATACATTATCTATAGGCTTGTATGTAGGCTTCAAGGTATACATTATCTATAGGCTTGTATGTAGGCTACAAGGTATACATTATCTATAGGCTTGTATACAGGCTTCAATGTATACATTATCTATAGGCTTGTATACAGGCTTCAAGGTATACATTATCTATAGGCTTGTATGTAGGCTACAAGGTATACATTATCTATAGGCTTGTATGTAGGCTACAAGGTATACATTATCTATAGGCTTGTATGTAGGCTACAAGGTATACATTATCTATAGGCTTGTATACAGGCTTCAAGGTATACATTATCTATAGGCTTGTATACAGGCTACAAGGTATACATTATCTATAGGCTTGTATGTAGGCTACAAAGTATACATTATCTATAGGCTTGTATGTAGGCTACAAAGTATACATTATCTATAGGCTTGTATGTAGGCTACAAGGTATACATTATCTATAGGCTTGTATGTAGGCTACAAAGTATACATTATCTATAGGCTTGTATGCAGGCTTCAAGGTATACATTATCTATAGGCTTGTATGTAGGCTACAAAGTATACATTATCTATAGGCTTGTATGTAGGCTACAAGGTATACATTATCTATAGGCTTGTATACAGGCTTCAAGGTATACATTATCTATAGGCTTGTATGTAGGCTTCAAGGTATACATAATCTATAGGCTTGTATGTAGGCTACAAGGTATACATTATCTATAGGCTTGTATGTAGGCTACAAGGTATACATTATCTATAGGCTTGTATACAGGCTTCAAGGTATACATTATCTATAGGCTTGTATACAGGCTTCAAGGTATAAATTATTTATAGGCTTGTATACAGGCTACAAGGTATACATTATCTATAGGCTTGTATGCAGGCTTCAAGGTATATATTATCTATAGACTTGTATGTAGGCTTCAAGGTATACATTATCTATAGGCTTGTATACAGGCTTCAAGGTATACATTATAGGCTTGTATACAGGCTTCAAGGTATACATTATCTATAGGCTTGTATACAGGCTTCAAGGTATACATTATCTATAGGATTGTATACAGGCTTCAAGGTATAAATTATCTATAGGCTTGTATACAGGCTACAAGGTATACATTATCTATAGGCTTGTATGCAGGCTTCAAGATATACATTATCTATAGGCTTGTATGTAGGCTTCAAGGTATACATTATCTATAGGCTTGTATGTAGGCTACAAGGTATACATTATCTATAGGCTTGTGTACAGGCTTCAAGGTATACATTATCTATAGGCTTGTATACAGGCTTCAAGGTATACATTATCTATAGGCTTGTATGTAGGCTACAAGGTATACATTATCTATAGGCTTGTATGTAGGCTACAAGGTATACATTATCTATAGGCTTGTATGTAGGCTACAAGGTATACATTATCTATAGGCTTGTATACAGGCTTCAAGGTATACATTATCTATAGGCTTGTATACAGGCTACAAGGTATACATTATAGGCTTGTATGTAGGCTACAAAGTATACATTATCTATAGGCTTGTATGTAGGCTACAAAGTATACATTATCTATAGGCTTGTATGTAGGCTACAAGGTATACATTATCTATAGGCTTGTATGTAGGCTACAAAGTGTACATTATCTATAGGCTTGTATGCAGGCTTCAAGGTATACATTATCTATAGGCTTGTATGTAGGCTACAAAGTATACATTATCTATAGGCTTGTATGTAGGCTACAAGGTATACATTATCTATAGGCTTGTATACAGGCTTCAAGGTATACATTATCTATAGGCTTGTATGTAGGCTTCAAGGTATACATTATCTATAGGCTTGTATGTAGGCTACAAGGTATACATTATCTATAGGCTTGTATGTAGGCTACAAGGTATACATTATCTTTAGGCTTGTATGTAGGCTTCAAGGTATACATTATCTAAAGGTTTGTATGTAGGCTTCAAGGTATACATTATCTATAGGCTTGTATGTAGGCTTCAAGGTATACATTATCTATAGGCTTGTATGCAGATTTCAATGTATACATTATCTATAGGCTTGTATGTAGGCTACAAGGTATACATTATCTATATGCTTGTATGTAGGCTACAAGGTATACATTATCTATAGGCTTGTATACAGGCTTCAAGGTATACATTATCTATAGGCTTGTATACAGGCTTCAAGGTATACATTATCTATAGGCTTGTATACAGTCTACAAGGTATACATTATCTATAGGCTTGTATGCAGGCTTCAAGGTATATATTATCTATAGACTTGTATGCAGGCTTCAAGGTATACATTATCTATAGGCTTCAAGGTATACATTATAGGCTTGTATACAGGCTTCAAGGTATACATTATCTATAGGCTTGTATACAGGCTTCAAGGTATACATTATCTATAAGCTTGTATACAGGCTTCAAGGTATAAATTATCTATAGGCTTGTATACAGGCTACAAGGTATACATTATCTATAGGCTTGTATGCAGGCTTCAAGGTATACATTATCTATAGGCTTGTATGTAGGCTTCAAGGTATACATTATCTATAGGTTTGTATGCAGGCTTCAAGTTATACATTATCTATAGGCTTGTGTGCAGGCTTCAAGGTATACATTATCTATAGGCTTGTATGCAGGCTTCAAGGTATACATTATCTATAGGCTTGTATGTAGGCTTCAAGGTATACATTATCTATAGGCTTGTATGCAGGCTACAAGGTATACATTATCTATAGGCTTGTATGTAGGCTTCAAGGTATACATTATCTATAGGCTTGTGTATAGGCTTCAAGGTATACATTATCTATAGGCTTGTATATAGGCTACAAGGTATACATTATATATAGGCTGGTATGCAGGCTTCAAGGTATACATTATCTATAGGCTTGTATGCAGGCTACAAGGTATACATCATCTATAGGCTTGTATACAGGCTTCAAGGTATACATTATCTATAGGCTTGTATGCAGGCTTCAAGGTATACATTATCTATAGGCTTGTGTATAGGCTTCAAGTTATACATTATCTATAGGCTTGTATATAGGCTACAAGGTATACATTATATATAGGCTTGTATGCAGGCTTCAAGGTATACATTATATATAGGCTTGTATGTAGGCTTCAAGGTATACATTATCTATAGGCTTGTATGCAGGCTTCAAGGTATACATTATCTATAGGCTTGTGTTTAGGCTTCAAGGTATACATTATCTATAGGTTTGTATGTAGGCTACAAGGTATACATTATCTATAGGCTTGTATGCAGGCTTCAAGGTATACATTATCTATAGGCTTGTATGCAGGCTTCAAGGTATACATTATCTATAGGTTTGTATGCAGGCTTCAAGGTATACATTATCTATAGGCTTGTATGTAGGCTTCAAGGTATACATTATCTATAGGCTTGTATGCAGACTTCAAGGTATACATTATCTATAGGTTTGTATGCAGGCTTCAAGGTATACATTATCTATAGGCTTGTATGCAGACTTCAAGGTATACATTATCTATAGGCTTGTATGAGGCGTAGACAAAACCACTGTATCAAATTGTCATGAAAATATAGTTTTCCTTGATCCACCAAAATAAATGAAACCACATTTACAGCAACATACGACAACCACTTGGGTACAGGCTCCTGCAGAAGCAGTGGGGTTAAACATGTATGCATTCACCAAATCCTTCCTCTTACCAAGGACAGTGGTGTTATAGCACAACTTATATATATAATAACAGACTATAAAATTTAGTTTAAAAAGGCTTGACTCTCAGATTGACACAAAGCACACACAAAAAAAATAACAACTAACAAAAAGACATAAGAAACAAAGTACAATCTGAGAGTACTTCAGCAGTTACTGAAAGCTAGTTTAAAGCCAATAACAACTAAAAGATCATGTGTCCAAGACTTAAATATTAATCAGTACACATCCAATGGATTTGATGTAAATTATCTACAAAAAAGTTAAAATGGCCGGAATTGTTGGTCAACTTCTTATAGGAATTATTGCCTCGCTTATGAGTACAAGTATTTGGTATATGGGATCATGGCAAGGTCTACATGTCTGTCAGAGAGGGTTCACCTGACCTCAACCTTATTTTATGGATCAGTGACCAAGGATAGTTTTCATGGTCAAGTATGCATCTCAGGTTCTATGAGCAATATTTCAACCATTTTTGGTGTATAGAATGATTATTAGGTGTACATGTTTGACCGGAAGATTCCATCTGACCTAGACCTCATTTTTAAGGTTCATTGGTCAAGGCTAAGTTTTAGTGGTCAGTCCCCATCTCAAGTTACTATGAGCAATATGTCAACTATATTTGGTGTATGACATGATTTTTAAGTGTACATGTCTGTCTGGCAGGTTTCATATGACCATGACCTCATTTTCATGATTCATTGGTCAATGTTAAGTTTTCACGGTTTTGTCAGTTTATCAGATGCTATAACTTCCCTGATAAGCAATAGGTCAACTATATTTGATGTACGGAATGATTTAAAGGTGTACATGTCTGTCTGGCAGGTTTTATTGGTCATTGTTATGGTTTCATGGTTTTGACAGTTTATCAGGAGGATTGGAATATTAGTTTCTTAATAATTTGTAAACTATAAACAGACAATCTAAGAAATGTTTGTCAGTCAGGGTTAATACTTGTACAAGTCATGTTTATTTACTTGAAAATGTAAGAAGTATTTACCTTGAGAAGTAAATGTGCATGATTTTCAATTCAAGCTTTGATTAATCTCCCCTGAATCTTCTCCAAAAACTTACCTATAAAAGTATTTTTTTTTACAAGCTCTTAAATTCTCAAGTTTTAGGAAGTAAAAACATGCCATTCAATTTTTTCCAGTTTGCTAATATTTCCCGTGGCGGATCCAGAGGGGGGCGTAGAGGGCGTACGCCCCCCCCCCCCCCCCCTTTTGCTTGCACTTTTTTTTTTTTTTTTTTGGTAAAATAATTAATCAGACTAGACTTCGCGAACTTTGCCATTTCCCGTGTATTTAATTTTTATGCGACAATTCTTTACTTGTTAAGATATTTTTCGCTCGTATTTACTGTAATATATTATTGATTATGTCAAAGTCATGTGATTCGCTACGGTGGAGTTGACCAGTACGTCGAAAAAAACGTCACTCAGTCATTTTGAAATTCAAATTACAGTAATTAAAACATTGCTTAGGCTGAGGATGACAAGCATGACGCCTTCAAAGCTACAAAGTATTGAGCAAGAACGTATTGACTTCTATTTCACAATTCCACCCAACAGAAAGTAATACTCTATTACACTCTCATGAAAAAAAAAAGTTCCACAGCAATATTATTTACCTACGAAAACATGTTTAACCCCACACGCCCCAGCCCATTAATAACATTGCTGAATAGTGATCCCCAGTCAGTAAGCTCTAGATATAGATTTAAAGTCTAAGGAACGGACCATTTGATTTGAGGGGGCAGTCTGAGATATTTTAGAGAAAAAATTCTGACCCTGATTTTTGCCTTAAACAAAAATTCTGGCCGTATCTGGATTGAAAACAATAATCTTGTCCACTTTTTTGCTATTAGAAACAAATATTTTCAACAAAATTATTTAGCATTAAATGAACATGATGAATAAAAAACGGGCGTAATTTTTTTTTTTTTTTGGGGGGGGGGTGGGGGGAGGGGGGGGGGTTGCATGTGAATCCCATATCTGACTGGAATGTCTGTTTCGCCGAACTGATATACTGAATACTTTTTTCAAGGCCCGACTGCAACCTGCCTGCTGGGTGTGGCCTATATGTCTCCATGTGTCGACCGTCATTCACAACTTCATTGTCATTTCCAACTCATTCGTAGCCTTTGGTTGATTTGGAACCCCTCACTTCCCTTGTTGGTTCAAACATTTCAACCAAACATTTGGATAAAAATTGCTTGTTTGTCTTTCTTCGTGTCGGTCGTATATGAAATTTCATTGAATAGCCGTATATCTTGTTTACAACAGAGACATATATACACATATATATATATATGTGTATATATGTCTCTGTTTACAACAAGAAATCTGTGAGGTTATGCTAACTAACCATACAACAAACGAGAATTTTCCATGTCCATTTTTACTGACAAATCCCACATCAAATATATTAATTAGTACATAGCTTTGGATCCATCCAATCATTTTATAATAGACAATTAATGGAGAGAATACGGCACCAAAAATGTCAAACCCCTACACTTGAACTATAAAATGCATTTTCCACTTATTTTATGTTTTTTAGCCAAAAAAAGGTCAAAAAAATTTTTCGTCTCGCTCCGCTCGGCGAATTTTAATACTACGCCCCCCCTTTCCAAAATCCTGGATCCGCCCCTGATTTCTTTAATGAGAGTTCAACCCTTTATCTCAAGAACTCAACAAAGAAATCTATGGAGCACAGATGCTAAGTGACTGTCCAGGAGGCTTGTTAATGAGCAGTGTTTTGAAGATAACTGACAAATAAAATTTCATTGTCAATGAAATTATACATTGATGAATGGTAAAGACAATTATTAATGACAGACAATATAAAACACTTATTTACAGCAATGTAATCAAGAGCTATTTAAGAAAAGAAGAAAATATGACTTTTTCCTTTAAATATAAGTAGAAAATAACTGAATGTCTAAGGGATATAACTCTGCCTCCAAAATATTTCACCTGTACAAGAAAAAAAAAAAACACTTCTATATAAGTCATGTCAGTACCTATGAACAGACTACTGAGCTGGTGAACCCTCAGGGACTGATAGTCCACCAACAGTGGTATTGAATCAGTGCTATAAAAAATATAAATAATACTCTGTAAATTTTATGCATCGGAAGCCTTTTTCTGGAAGCCTTTTTCTGGATTAACCTTTATTAGGAACACTCAGAGCCAAATATTTGAAAGCCAAGGATGTATAAGTACTGAAACAAGTGAAGAGCTATGTTACAAAAAAGTGACCTATAACTAATAACCAAATCTATGCAAGTTCAACTTTTCCTGAGGGAGTTGGAACCTTAGTTTCTTAATGTTTTATAAATTCATAAACAAATAAATAGGGAATGTGTCCATGGGACACAGATGATGCCCCCACTTGCATACAACGTTATAAAGGGACATAACTCAAGAAGGTAAAAGTGATGCTACCCAAATTCATCTTGATCTAAGTTTTGTGGTAATAAGCATTGTGAATAAGTTTCATAACATTAGGTTGAGGAAAACTTTAGTTAGAGAACGGAAACGAAAAATTCAGCAATTTTTCAATTTGTAAAGGGGCATAACTATAGAATGGTAAAAGTGACACCACCAAAATTCATACTTGATCTGTGTTTTGTGGTAATAAGCATTGTGTATAAGTGTCATGACATTTGGATGAGGCAAACTTAAGTAAGGGAACGGAAACGAAAAATTCAGCAATTTTTCAATTTGTAAAGGGCATAACTCTAGAATGGTATAAGTAACACCACCAAAATTCAAGCTTGATCTGTTTCTTGTGGGAATAAGCATTGTGTATAAGTTTCATAATATTTGGTAGAGGCAAACTAAAGTTAGAGAACGGAAACCAATTTTGGGACGTACATACAGACCGACAAGGGTAAAACTTAATGCACCCTCGGATACAGCGAGGGGCATAAAAACTTAAGAAATATTTGTAACAAATAACTGTAAGGGATACATGTTTGTCTGGCAGGGTTCATCTGACCTTGAACCCACCATTTTTTTGGTTCATAGGTCAATGTATAGTTTTCAGAACTATGTCTGTTACTCAGATACTATAAGCAATAGATCAACTATATTTAGTGTATGGAATGATTACATAGTGAACATGTCTGTCTGGCAGGGTTTATATATTACCTTGACCTCATTTTTATGGTTCATTAGTCGATGTTCAGTTTTCGTAATTAAGTTGGTTTCTCAGATGCTATAAGGTGTAATACCACCATTGATTTTCCCCTATTAGTCTTTGTTAAATTTGCACTTTTCAAAAAATTGTGCAGAATTTATCTTTGTTTCAAATATAGAAATACTTGGCATGAGTAAAGTTTTATTTTATCCTGTCCAGTACTATAGAAAAAAATTCACATAACAATTCATTGCATATAAGAAAATAACCATCACTGGAAGTTAACCAATCAAATTTTCCCCCTTTTTTAACCTGTGTACAAGCTTTAGTAACCATGTAACCTCAAGTTTCCAAAATATTCTATAGAAATCCCAAATAAAAAAATAATGGTGCTTTGAAATACCCAAGATATATGTTTATGACCCAGAAATGTTTTACTGCAATGAAATGTAGGATCAATTACCTACAACTGTCAAATTCAAGGGAATATTTTTTTTCGACCTATTTTCGTATGCAACCGGATGTGACGTACTATGATGTGGTGGTATTACACCTAAAGAAGACTTTTTTGTTAAATAAACTGAATGTGACTTTTTTTCTTTGTAATACTGGTCATTTCAAGCATTCCTGTCAAGTTTTGACATAATCAGTTCAATAGTTTGAGAAAAATCTAGTATAATGTAAGACGACATCTACAGCGATTCGAGCTAAATTTCTTCGAAAAATCCAAACCAAGCCGCATCATGATAGAATATAGTGTGGACCAATAAATGATCAAATATCTATCTCATCTGCCTACAAACAGTTGAATATGATACAAAAGATGACTTTAGGATGATAAATACTACTAATGGACCTCTTTGTCTTCCTAATAAGATCTCTTTTGGTCCTTTTATACCTCTCATTTCCTCAAAATTTCTACTTTTTAGGCCAATAAATAAAAATTTTGGGGTAACTTTCACTCATTTATGATAGAAATGTTATAATAAATGATTACTTGAAGTATTCAAGCTGAATGAACTATCCGTATAAAAGTTTACTGTCTCCAAGGAGGTTTCAATAAGTCCTTACGTAAAACTTAAATTTACACCGCGTTCCAGGGAGGGACATAAAAAGCTTCTCTTTTGGTGAATAATTTGTTGTTACTGCTTTAAAATAATTTCATTTACTTAAAACTATATATTTATTAAAGTATTTCTTAGGAAAAATTTTCTAGTATAGCAGAATATAAGAAAAAAGGAGAAAAAGCTCCCCAAAACTCTAAGTATGGCTTATTCTGTCAACTAATATTCATGGTAAAGTCCTATTTCAAGGAAATTTTCTCATTAAATGTGTTTTGGAGACTCAATCCACTCAGAATATTTCATTATTAGTAATATTTCACTTAAATAGCCAGAAATTTTAACACATGAAAGTACTCACAAGGTCAAAGGTGCATGTTCAGCTTCCCATATTAGGTGTAATACCACCATTGATTTTCCCCTATTAGTCTTTGTTAAATTTGCACTTTTCAAAAAATTGTGCAGAATTTATCTTTGTTTCAAATATAGAAATACTTGGCATGAATAAAGTTTTATCCTGTCCAGTACTATAGAAAAAAATTCACATAACAATTCATTGCATATAAGAAAATAACCATCACTGGAAGTTAACCAATCAAATTTTCCCCCTTTTTTAACCTGTGTACAAGCTTTAGTAACCATGTAACCTCAAGTTTCCAAAATATTCTATAGAAACACCAAATAAAAAAATAATGGTGCTTTGAAATACCCAAGATATATGTTTATGACCCAGAAATGTTTTACTGCAATGAAATGTAGGATCATTTACCTACAACTGTCAAATTCAAGGGAATATTTTTTTTCGACCTATTTTCGTATGCAACCGGATGTGACGTACTATGATTTGGTGGTATTACACCTAAAAGCAATAGGCTGACTATTATTGGTGTATGGTATGATTGTAAGGTGTACATGTCTGTCTGGTAGGGTTCATTTGACCTTGAACTCCTGTACATGAATCGTTGATAATGTTAAGTTTATGTGATATTTGTAGTAAAACCATCATATTACAGACTCAATATAAGTTCAATCATGATAAGTAAAGCAGGCGAGACATTTCATCTTATGCACTCTTGTTTTCAGTTTTTTACCAAATTAAAACAGCAGACAGCAAAAATTATCAGCAGGACAAGATATTCAAATATATCAAAAGAACTGAAATTGTCAGTTGACCCTTTATAGCTCTCTAATGATGATTTTTTCCCAATTTTTTGGCATATTATGCAAATGTTTTACATTGTTTTTGAGTATAACTATTTCATAAATAATTCAGTTTTAATTGGTTGGCAGTGTATTGTGTGCATGTGTGAATCATTGTTGTGCTGTTTGCTATATGTACATAGATATAGGAAGATGTGGTATGAGTGCCAATGAGACAACTCTCCATCCAAGTTACAATTTATAAAAGTAAACCATTATAGGTCAAGGTTCGGCCTTCAACATGGAGCATTAGCTCACACCGAACAGCAAGCTATAAAGGGCCCCAAAAAATTACTAGTGTAAAACCATTCAAACGGAAAAACCAACGGTCTAATCTATATAAAAATGATATATTTGTTTTGTATTTTGTTGAGAACCACTAGTAGCCATTCGGCTGTTGACAGTCCTCATTTAAAAAAATAAAGCATTAAATTAGATTAATGATGACTGCAGGTTTGTTGTTTTCAAAGACAATTTGAAAGAAATCTTGTTTTCTTATTATTATTTTTATTTAACAGTCTGTTTCAATTTTTTATGTCTAATAATTGAGCCATGTTTTTTAAGAAAATCCATGTTTTAAGAAAACAAGCAAATCAATGCAGCATATACTACAGAAATAAGACAAAGTGTTAAAACATTAAAACATTTCTTTATAAATTCAAATAAAACCATGTTTATTTACAATAAAATGATTAATCACAACTCAACAACATTTTTCTCCTCATCAGACTCACCAAATGGTATAAAATGAAAAGAACACTAAATAAGAGCTTGCCCCATTAGACTACCCCATTATGATGATTGAGGAAAGGAAGACTTGTTGTAGCCCCACTCACTTACAAAAGGTACATGTATGTGTATGTGTATACAATCCAGTCCATTAACTTAGTTTTTTTTACAATAAATTCATGAGCACATTGACTTATGCATGTATGCATGGAATACTGTATAGATAAAAATAACTAGTGGACAATGTATATCAGAGGACAATTCTGCTAATAATGTTTGCAGTAAAAGCAATTTTTAACTGAGTGAAAGGCATTTTGACAATCCCATATTCCCTGAATGATTATCAGTACTTATGATGAAAGACTAGAAATGTACATTTGAAAGATATTTCACAGAAAACAGTAGTCAAAGTCTTCTTCCAAAATGTTTATAGAATTGATTATAACTTTCATGTGATACTTGTCACTCAACATTACACATCCAAAAAGAATTCCTTCACACAACAATCATTTCAATCTTCTGAATCCAAAAATTTCCATCTTTCATCATCAAATATGCTGACAATATTTGATTGTCTTTGTACATTCTTTGCCTTTGCTTTATCTGCATTTATCTTTCTTCTTGCCAGTCTCTGTAAAGTATAATAACATGTCCTAATCTTTGTACAATATAACTCAAATTATTACACTTTAAAAGTAGTTAGTACAAAAAAATATTTTTGCTCTTATGGAAAGTAAGGCCTGAAGTTGGCCTCATGTTTTCAAGATTTGATTGGAATAGCAATTCATAAATATTATTTGAAATATATATACATTAAAATTGAGAATGGAAATGGGGAATGTGTCAAAGAGACAACAACCCGACCATAGAACAGACAACAGCAGAAGGTCACCAACAGGTCTTCAATGTAGCGAGAAATTCCCGCACCCGGAGGCATCCTTCAGCTGGCCCCTAAACAAATATATATACTAGATCAGTGATAATGAACGCCATACTAAACTCCAAATTGTACACAAGAAACTAAAATTAAAAATAATACAAGACTAACAAAGGCTAGAGGCTCCTATCTTGGGACAGGCGCAAAAATGTGGCGGGGTTAAACATGTTTATGAGATCTCAACCCACCCCCTATACCTCTAGCCAATGTAGAAAAGTAAACACATAACAATACGCACATTAAAATTCAGTTCAAGAGAAGTCCGAGTCTGATGTCAGAAGATGTAACAAAAGAAAATGTATCTTCAGTGATGATATTTTTCATAAAGTTTCAATGTCCTCAGATTCTCATCAACAACAAAACTCATGTTACAACTTTTATCTGATCTGCTTTTCATTGTTGATTTACATAGCTAGGGATGAAAGTTAAATGAAAAATCTGCTAAGTTGACTCTTTTCAGACTTTTGATAACTTTCAAAATTTTTACTAAAAACATTGTAAAGGGTTCCACTAAAAATGCTGTTGTTAGTGTAAAAGTGTAGGAAAGTTTATAAACAGCTGCGCCATGAGCGCATGATACGCCCGTTGTCTTGTGTGTGAATTTTTATGCAATAAGCATAAATAGTTTCTGACATACATTGTACGGTGTGACATGCGAAAACCCTTTTTTTTTTTTTTACAAAAAAACTCAATATCTCTAAAATAAAATTTTGAATCAAAACCAAAAAGTATACAGATCTTTAGATTAATATAACTAAGAAGTGTGTAAAATTTTAAGCAATAATCATAAATTGTTTTTGAGATGTGGCGCGACATGTGAAAACCCCCCCCTTTAAAAAAAAAAAAAAATCAATCTCAAAAATAAAATTTTGAATCAAAACCAAAAAGTATACAGATCTTTAGATTAATATAACTAAGAAGTGTGTAAAATTTTAAGCAATAATCATAAATTGTTTTTGAGATGTGGCGCGACATGTGAAAACCCCCCCCTTTAAAAAAAAAAAAAATCAATCTCAAAAATAAAATTTTGAATCAAAACCAAAAAGTATACAGATCTTTAGATTAATATAACTAAGAAGTGTGTAAAATTTTAAGCAATAATCATAAATTGTTTTTGAGATACGGCGCGACATGTGAAAAACCCCTCCCCCTTATTTTACAAAATACTCAATAACTCAAAAATAAAATTTTGAATCATCACCAAAAAGTATACAGATCTTAAAGTTAATATAACTATTTTTAAAGAAGTGTGTAAAGTTTTAAGCAATAATCATAAACTGTTTTTGTGATACGGCGCGACATGTGAAAAACCCCTCCCCCTTTTTTAGCAAAATACTCAATATCTCTAAAATATAAAATTTTGAATCATCACCAAAAAGTATACAGATCTTAAGATTAATATAACTAAGAAGTGTGTAAAGTTTTAAGCAATAATCATAAATTGTTTTTGAGATACGGCGCGACATGTGAAAAAAACACACACCTGTTTTAGTTACTAAGTCCCGTAACTCAAAAGGTTTTAATCTTATTTTCACCAAAAAGTATACAGATCGTTTGACCATCATAAGAAACAACTATGTTAAGTTTCATGAAATTTGGATAAGTCATTCTCAAGTTACGGTGCGACATGTTTACGCCAGACAGACAGACGGACAGACAGACAGACGGACAGACAGACGGACGGACATTTGTATACCATAATACGTCCCGTCAAAAATTTGACGGGCGTATAAAAATCAATCCTTTTTTTCAGATAACATTTCTTTGGTCTTGAAGAAACTTATTCCCAAGTTTGAAAACATTCCATAATGGTTTAACAAATTTATTGATGTCTAGAAAATGTCATCCAAGACTGTTTTTAAATCTTAATTGCAAAGAAAAGAAGTCCACTTATCACTAAAATATGGTAAAATGAAAAATATATGTTAAAAATTTGGATTTGAACACTATTTTTTAATAATCATAAAAAGTCTTCTGCTAAAGTATCATAAAATTCTATGAAGCTTTAACAAAGTAATTGATGTCAAAAAAATGTATACCCAGACTGTATCTAAATGTTAACTGCAAAACAATTTAGTCCCTTTTTCTGTAAAATATTGAAAATTCAAAATTTTGCTATGGCCTCGGTGGCCAAGTGGTCTAAATAGTTGAACTACTGTATCACTAGCCTGTCAATATTGAGGTTTTGAGTTCGGATCCTGCACGTGGCAGGTGGGCTCAACTCTAATCTTAATTGACTAGGATTGTCAGTTTCCTTATGAAGGTCAGTGGTTCTCTCCAGGGACTCTGTCTTCCTCCACCAAAAAAAATTCCACGAAATAGCAAAATAGTGCTGAAAGTGGTAAACACTGATCAATCAATCAAAATTTTGCTGCGGATACTGTCTTTAGATCATATAAAGCTTCAATCTAAGTTTCATAAAATTTCATGAAGGTTTGTCAAAGTTATTGGTGTCTGAAAAACTGTAACCCCAGATTGTGTCTTATTATTAACTACATGTGGGTTGATAAGTATCACTTCCACAAATAAATGTTGCATGCTGGAAAAAACCTCCTTGAAGAGTAACCATGCAGATGCTATCATTATTACCTCTTTCTTCAGACACTTTGACATCCAATGTTCATGTCTGTCACAATGGCCAAAGAACTTTGAGAAAAAATTCTGAAAAACAATTATAATATTCGTTAAAATGTCTACAATCATGTATATAATCATTTGACTATCACCTATCTGCTTACAATAAAAAGCCTGATTTGATTGACCAACATGTGAAGACTGTTGGTTACTGTAGAATTTCTAATGTTAGGGACTACATACATTACACTGCAAAAAGTATGTTTATTTCTGGGGTTCTAAATTTTTATAAAGTCTATGCTATTATCAAACCTTTTTATTACAAAACCAAACAAAAAGCAAATATTCCTCTATAATTTTGTTTAAGTCTTAAAAGAGTGACAAAAGATACAATGTACCAAATTGACATTCAATCTCATTAGTAAAAAAAAAAAAAAAAACAGACGAGGACACGGCAAAAAATAATAAAATGCTTCGCTGGGGCGCAGCTTGATACGACCGCAGAGGTCGAACCCTGAACAGTTGGGGCAAGTATGGACACAAAATTCAAGCTTGATACAGCTATGATTTTGGATTGTCATTAAATATTTGACACAGCATAGGTTTCTGACACAGGATGAATGTGGTGTAAGAACTGGAAAAAATTTAATTTACCTATTATGGTGGAATATCCATAAACTAAATTGTTTGTTAATTTCAATATATCAAAGAATATGTAGAATTCAATGTTTGATGTAATGTAATAAAGTTGAAATTTGGACCGTTTTTGTTCAATGTGGACCAATTTGGTAACATGTATAAATAATCAAAAATCTAAATACATGGGAGCCCATTTAAATACATCATAAAGGTATTAAAATAGAAAGTGACATCATAGTCATGGCTAAAAATAAACAAAAATCCTTAATCAGCAACATTTAAAGTAATATCTAAAAATAAAATTCCTTTGTAACCATAAAAGCCCATTTAAATACATCATAAAGATATTAAAATAGAAAATGACATCATAGTCATGGCTAAACATAGCAAAAAACCCTTAATCAGCATCATTTAACAGTAATATCTAAAAATGGAAATTACATCATAAAGGTATTAAAATAGAAAATGACATCATAGTCATGGCTAAAAATAAACAAAATCCTTAATCAGCATCAGCAACATTTTATAGTAATATCTAAAAATAAAATTCCTTTGTAACCATAAAAGCCCATTTAAATACATCATAACAGATATTAAAATAGAAAATGACATCATAGTCATGGCTAAACATAGCAAAAACCTTAATCAGCATCATTTAACAGTAATATCTAAAAATAAAAATTTCTTTGCAACCATAAAAGTAAAATAGAAAATGACATCATAATCATAGCTAAAAATAAACAAAAATTTTTTTTATTGGCAAATTTTAAATGGAGTTTATTATACTAAAACAATAAATTTGCAACCATAAACATGATAAAACCCCATTTAAACACATCATAAAAGTATTAAATAATTCAACTACATCATAAGGCTATAAAAATAGAAAATGACTTCATAGTCAAGGCTAAAGGTAAACAAAAAACCTTCATCAGCAAAATTTTATATTGGCAAATTTCCAATGAAGTTTATTACACTAAAATTGTTGGCAAATTTCCAATGCATTTATTAACAATAAAGTTATTGGCAAATTTCCAATTTACATAATTTAAAAGCAGTGTAGATGAGATATTTAAATGAGTTTGAATTACCAACCTTACACTGCTTTTAAATAATGTTCTTTACTCAATTATTTGTCTATTAAAATGGAAACCCTTGTTTTTTAACCTTTTTTCCCCTTATTCCTTAAACATTAGAGCCATAACCACCCCCCCCCCCCCAAAGCCAATTATTACTTTCCAATGTAACCTTTATTTCCAATATACATAATTTTAAATTTCAGTTCCGCATGATATATAACCGTATCATTATTATTTTCTTTCATATATAAATCTGAAACAACCATCTTTAAATGGAAAATTTTAAAGAAAAAAAAAGGAAAAAAAAAATCCTACCCCCCACACATTTTTTCAACCCCCTTTTGATTCATCATCCCCCACCTCAATCACAACCTTCAATTTGTGGTATGGTACATTGCAATACAATTTCACAGAGATCCATACACTTGAACACAAGTTTTTGTTGCAAACTAAAAAAATCCTTATTTTCGACCAATATTTGGCCCCTTATTCATAAATGTTTGAGCAATCAACCCCAAAACTCAATTCCTACTTTCTCTTCGTGATAAAAAATAACTAACTTAAAATGTAAATTTTAAACAAAAAAAAAAGGAAAAAAAAATATTACCCCTTTTTTGACCCCCGCCCCCCTTATGATTCATCACCCCCACCCCCCTTTCCCCCCAAACCAAGCTCAATAACAGCCTTGCCTTTGTGGTATGGTACCTTGTAATACAATTTTAGAGAGATCCATACACTTGAACACAAGTTATTGTCTAGAAACTCAAAAATGCTTATTTTAAACCCCTTTTTAGGCCCCTTATTACTAAACGTTTTGGGCAATTACCACAACACTCAATTCCAGCTTTCCCTTTGTGAAATGGAACCTTGTAGTAAAATTTCAGAAAGATCCATACACTTACACACAAGTTATTGTCATGAAACTAGAAAAATGCTTGTTTTTTGCCCCCTTTTGGCCCCTTATTCCTAAAATTTTGAGGCAATTAACCCCAAAATCAATCCCAGCATTGACCCTTTGTGATATGGAATCTTGTGGTACAATGTCAAAGAGATCCATATGCTAACACACAAGTTATGTCTGGAAGTTACAAAAATGCTTATTTTCGGCCCCTTTTTGGCCCCTAATTCCTTAACTGTTGGTACCATAACCCCTAAAATCAATCCCCACCTTCCTATTGTGGTATTGAACCTTATGGTAAAATTTCATAAAGATCCATTCACTTAAACTAAAGTTAGAGTGCGAAAACCATTGTGTATTCGGACGACGACGCCGGACGACGACGACGCCAACGTCATACCAATATTCGACCTCAAAATTTTTTTGCGGTCGTATAAAAACGACCAAAAGACAAAGAACAGCATACAAAACACAACATAGAATACCAAAGACTGAGATACACAAACCCCGCCAAAAACCAGGGGTGATATCAGGTGCTCTGGAACGGTAAGCAGATTCTGTTCCACATGTGGCACCCATCATGTTGCTCATGTAAGAACAAACCCAGTGATAAGTCTAATTCAGTCATTCACATACAAGGAAAAGATGACATGATTGTGGTTAGGAAATTTGGATAAAAATGTCATCATTGAAACAGATATTCCATAACAGTTAACCAACTTGTATTGGCGTTCATAAAATTTTTGAAGGGATGATTTCAACTTCACCACTTGGAACTCTTGATTTAATAGCTTCGTTGTAAGCAGCAACCATCTAGATATAAGAAGATGTGGTATGTGTGCCAATGAGACAACTCTCCATCCAAGTCACAATTTATAAAAGTAAACCATTATAGGTCAAAGTACAGTCTTCAACACGGAGCCTTGGCTCACACCGCATAGCAAGCTATAAAGGGCCCCAAAAATTACAAGTGTAAAACTATTCAAACGGGAAAACCAACGGTCTAATCTATATAAAAAACGAGAAACCAGAAACACTTATGAACCACATCAACAAACGACAACTACTGAACATCGGATGCCTGACTTAGGACAGGTGTAAACAATTGCAGCGGGTTTAAACGTTTTAATGGTACCAAACCTTCACCCTTATCTGAAACAATAGTGTTACATCACAACATAGAAAGACACACTAAAAAATCTAGTCTACCAAGGAAATCATGACAGGAAATGCAAACTCTGTGAATTGTGAAAAATGCTGACAAATTGAAATTCATTCAGAAATCTCACTACTGGAAATACATTGGTACCTTCAGGGTATAGGAAATGCTTAAAATAAAAACCCAAACCTATGTCATGTTTGTAAAACAAATATTTCAAAAATAAAAAAGATGTGGAATGATTGACAATGAGACAATTATCCACCAGAGAGTATATTACTGGTCTCATCTTATTCACTACATTTGTCTTATTTGCGAAATCAATGCAAGTGCAATGCTTTATAAAAGTTTAGATTAAGTAATCATGGTAATAGTCTTCGTACATAAATATCCAGACTGAACACATGCTGAACAAAGCAGTATCAAAAATATTTAGTAACTACAGACATTTCGTTTTGCCAGTTAACAAATTAGTACGGTAAAGATGAGTATCTTCCAATGCTTCTTAAACTGTATAGCTATTTGTTATGTTCATCAGGCCACTGTCATGACTGTCTCATTGATGTTTATCTCATATCCATGATAAATCTTCTTAAATAAAAATGTATGCCCACTAGAGCTTATTTCTAATTCACTTGTATGTAAATTCCTTATTTCTCCTTATACATGTTATATATATGTAAAATGTACTTGTATATTCATATTTCTATTTCATATGCATGTATTTAATCTGCAATAACATGAGTAGGTACAGGGATAAGCTAGTGACAACATATTTGAGGTATGAACATTAAAACAACAAAAATTCATATTTAAAAGATGATGAAGCAGAGGCTTTTCAAATACATACATTTTCCATGCATTTCTTATATGCATAAATAAACTTATTGCACTCTTCTGTATGGAGATGTGGTGATAAGTCTGTATGCATTCTGGTGTAAAGATCTAAAAAAGAAATCATAATACTATCATGACTATATGTACATGTACATTGAACTACACTTGCATTTGTATTTAAAAAGTAAAAATTGATTCTAACATCTCAACAATTCAAATTTTCTAATTTCTGATGTTTCTTTCAGGAAAATTGTAAGCTTTTCCAAAAATTTATATATATCCACAAAAAAAAAAACCATTCTCCCCGTGCCTCATGTCAAAAGGAAAAAAAAGGGTAAAAATAATATTAAGTGCCAAAATTACTTTAAATAGGTGCTGATTAAACTAGAAGCCGATTTGACCTTTTCTGTAAGTGTGGAATTGACCAGGTGTCGATTTGACTTTTTCAGTAGGTGCCGAATTAATGAGGTGCCGATTTGACTTTTTCTGTAGGTGCCGATTTGACTTGTACCCATAATTAATAGACCACTTTCGAGTTATGTCCTTCCCAGGAAAGTTCGTCAATTATGCACGCCTTTATGACGTCATTAACCAGATAGAGGGGATCGCCTATATTCCTGCAGTATCAAAGTTTATCAAGCGTCTTCGTGATCGTCATTATGCAGGATAAACTAAAAAATTTTTTTTTCGTAGGTACTTAATCATAATTCCCTAATGACAGCAGTGCTGATTATCAATTATAAGAATCTAATTTGCCGAATAATTCTTGCAATACATCATTATATTTTTTCAACCACTCGATCAACATGGGAAAGAAGTGACGATGCCCCTAAACGCACAAATGATGTTCACTACACTAAAACCAAAGTTTTTGACGAAAATGCAACGAACTCAAAAGTTGTCTATTGGACTAAGCCTAAGCTGAGACTACTATAACAAAGTGTTATAGTAGTCTCAGGCCTAAGCCAGGGTTGTCTAACTCAGTTTTTATTCGTGTTATAATAAATATAAATACATCATTTTGCCCTTTAATAGTTTACCCAAAAACCGTAATACCCCTCTAGTTAAAGTATAAGGATGAATCTATTTTACACTAACATTGGTGGTGCTTAAAAAAATTATACCTTACATTGCCAAGTACAGAAGATTTTCGTTGCCCTTCTTATGAAACAATTTCACTTCCGGTCGCGATATACGTCATCGAAATTTGTGTACACATTGATGAAAGCCAAAGCGGCAATTTTGACAGACACGAAAGTTATTTTTTTCATTTTCTGTCATAACAATGCAAAAACAACTTTTGGGTCATGTCGTATCGAGAACCAGAACAAAAGATCTAAAACCAATTCTAGAACGTTGGGGCTGGCTGGAACAAGAAGTAGAACAGATTGATCTTAGTAAAACAAAAAGAGAGATCACGAATTCCCTTATTGAAGTTTGCAATGTAAGAACAAAATGTATGAAAAGCTGTACAATCTCAGAATCAAATGTTTTTATTTTTTGTTTCATTGTTTAAAGAATACACTCCTCGCTGTACAATTAATATGAGGCAGGCATTACCTGTGAAAGGGGACGAAGTCTACATAAGTTTTTTTTTTTTAATTCAAACATATTTTAAGTCCTAAATCTGTTAAAAAAGAAACGGAAATACCGTAACGTTACCGATTTTGGTTCTGTTGTTAGGGATTTTAGTTGTGACGTTATTTTAGTTATGACGTCATATTCAATGTAAACAAAGAAACGCTATCATCAGGTAACGTTTTTTCATATCAAAGAATAATTAGAAATGAAATTGTTATTGTGTTCCTTCCTATATTTTACTGGATTGATAAATATATATTTCACTCAAAGTCTCATGACAAACGAGACCGGAAGAAGGAAGTAGATTTCTGCGCAAATGCGGGAATTAAAAAAAGTTACAAAAAAAAAGTTAACGATTTTGAGTTCATTAGTACAATGAAAATTTCGGGAAATTTTCCTGATTTTTTTTTTTTCTTTTTTTTTTATTGATTTTTCTACTGTAATTGGGGACTTCGTCCCCTTACTAACAATTCTTTTGCAGCAAACTCTGAAAGTTGAGAAAATAATGATAAGATGCAGGTGCTAGTGGCATAGATGTGCTACATACACCTTTATATCGCTATTTATTCCTATCCAGATAAGTTCTAGAATTACACAACTTTTCATACCAGTTGAAGCTATCTGGGGCCTTGTAAGTCCAAATAATTATGAGGTCTGACGTCATAATTATTTGGACTTACAAGGCCCCAGATGTCATAATTATTTGGACTTGCAAGGCCCCAGATCGGTATCTCGAATGACTGAATAACACCGTTATTGTCCAAATAACACTTGTAATGACCAAATAACACTTGAAATTTTAATATTAGCACATATTGGTGACTTTTAAACTTTGATTAATAAATAATAGTATATTATTAATGTATTTTATAACTTAAAAATGATTTACAGAAAGCAGGTAAGTTCATAAAGATTATTTGAAATATAGTGTGTACATCCATTGTGGCGACCAAGGAAATCACAATGGTCGCCTTGTTGGATGACCAGGATGTACACCCTGTACACACTAAATTTAAAACGATCTTTATAAACTTACCTGCTTTCTGTTAATCATTTTTAAGTTATAAATTACACTTAAAATATAATATTATTTAATAATCAATATTTAAAAGTCCCCAATATGTGCTAATATTAAAATTTCAAGTGTTATTCGGTCATTACAAGTGTTATTTTGATAATAACGGTGTTATTAGGTCATTCGTGTTACCCGGCCCCAGATAGCTTCAACTGGTATGAAAAGTTGTGTAATTTTAGACCGGTCTTGAAAGGCTATTTTAATTTTTTTTGTGATGCCTTTGTCACAGAAAAAAAATTAAAATAGCCTTTCAAGACGTCATAATTATTTGGACTAGGGCCTTGTTTAAACACATCAGACAAAGTATTTTCAATGACTCCAATTTGTCTTTTAAAAATTGCTTCTTACACTATTAAAATTTTAAAATATCCGCTTTCCAAACTTTTTCCTCCCTCAGATCATTGCTGATAACCTTTGTTTTGTTCTGCTTGACCTCAGCAGGAAGTACCTAAGTAACTGCTTTTCCCGGCTTGGACTAAATAGTGATAAGGTGTATTGCAGTACCATGATTTCCTGAGAACTCCCAAGAACTGAATATTGACCCGAGAACGGATAGATTTTAACCAAAAACTATTATTTTATATGGTGTTATACTGCTTTAATAGATATTAAAGTATATAATATTAAGATACAAGTCGTTTTTATTTAATAAAAGTACAGTTTCACTTCATGAATTCAATTTGTGTGTCTTGTATGCTAGTTCTGTGTGGATAAAAATATGGCAGATGTGAATATTTAAAAGGTGGATAACTCTATTCGATCTAAATAAAAGTATAGAAAGTATTAATAATTTTTTTTTTAAATTCAAGTTTTCCAAATATGTATTTACCTTTTAAATTTCCATTACTAAAGAAACCAATCCTTCAGAACTGTTTTACTCTTTTATTTAGATACAGTTATCTATCCTTTGAATAATTTAAGTAGGCCATATTGTTATGCAAAGAACTTGTATACAAGAAACACAAAATCGATTTTTTGAAGTGAAATTATACTTATTATACTTATTTTTTAGTAAAAATGACTTATATTTCAAAATTATATAAATATCTATAACAGCAGTATAAAACCATATGCAATCTGTAACTGTTTTATATGTTCTAATGATACATGTATATTGAACTATCATGACTATACGATTGTGTTGATATGTTGTATGTTTGCTTTTTTTTTTTTTTTTTTCTCTTATTATTTTTTTACTTGTATTGTATATGCAGGCCATTCATTAGGAGGCAGTACCCGATACTTTTACCCTCCTATGCTACAGATAAGTACCGCCTGAATTCAGAAATTTTTATATAAGATGTTCATTGAATATATTGAAAAGTACCACCTTCAAATAGGAATGTACCGGTCAACATGAAAGATAATGAAACCCCTGTATATGAGGGCCTCAGGGAAGATTAGTAATTGTAACTAACTGTGTTTACCCTCTTTAAATAAAGAATTTATTATTATTATTATTATTATTATATTATTATTATTGTTATAATTATAGAATAAAGTTTTCGGGTAACATTTATCAGTTCTTGGGTCACTATTCAGTTCTTTGGAGTTCTTGGAAAATCGTGGTAACTGCTACATTGTTAATCCCTTTTGGGATTCTGAGTCAGGAGCAATTTTCTGATTTGACCGCCTTAAAACCAAGTTTTACTGTGTGTATTGCTATGTGTTTGTTTATTCCATATTGGCTAGTGGTATAGGGGGAGAGTTAAGATCTCTAAAACATGTATAATTCCGACACATTGTCCCAAGGGAACGAATTTACCTCTGGCCTTTGTTAGTCTTGTATGTTTTTTTAATTTTGGTTCATTGATATGTTTCAGAGTGTGACATCACTGAACTAGTAATACTATACATTATTGTTTAGGGGCCAGCTGAAGCTTGCCTCCAGGTGCAGGATATTCTCACTGTGTTGAAGACCAATTGGTGGTCTTGGGCTGTTTTCTGCTCTTTGGTTGGTTTGTTGTCTCTTTGACACATTCCCTGTTTCCATTCTCAATTTTACTATATACTGAACCCACCCCCACTGAAAAATGTTAATTTTCTGTCTATTTTCCGATTTTAAAACGACCTTGAGAGGTGAACATTGACCAGACTGTTTTTCTTTGTCATTCAAGTATTACCCTATAGTTACAGCAGTCCATTCATGCTAACTGGGAGTATATTGGCCTTAAGTGTCTTGCTGGGGAATTGTTATTGTCAAGTCAGGTCTGCCTAAATGTCCGTTTTTACGGATTTTTGACAAAACGGTGACCTAGATTCTACAGACTAGATTCCTATTGGCCATATTATACCTTGCTGTGTTCCTGGACCACCTATGCATGCATTTATGATAATAGTTTATACCTACAGTCACTACCAGTTACGTAGTGGCCATCAAAAGATACCCACCCCCACCTGATTTTGGCTACTTTTCACGTTTTTCTGATTTTGAACTCTTAAACGGCTTTCAAAGTGCCATATTTTCATGAACAGACATCTGAGAAGAGTTTATGGACCATGAACTGCTTGGTTGAAGTCCCTGCTATCATGACAGTTCAGCTGGGGCAGTTCAAAAAAGGTATGGAGGGTCATACGGGCCATCAAAGAATGGTTGTCGCCATCACGCCTACAGGCGGGATTGGGGGCTAAAGGGTTAAGCACAGCTTAAAAAAATAAAATTGTTCAGAAAAGCCCTTTTTCTCAAGTCTATATATAGCAAGCAGTCAGTATAACAAGTTGGCTGACTTTATAAGAAGGAAATTGCGCACTTAGACCTCCAACATGGTGAAAAAGGGAAGTAACTCTTGCTCAATTTGTGTCAACCAAAACCTTTCTGTATCCAAACTCTTATCTTTTGTGTGCTTACTGGTGTAAGATATTTCCAGAAATATCCAAAAATAAGTTACAATTCCATCAGGGATGAGGATGACCTACTTCTTTTTCCAAACATTAAGCAGTTTTTCCAAGATCCTGAATTCAATTTCGGAGAGAATAGAATAAATCTTCAAACAGAACGCAGTAAAATTTGACCAACCTGAATTTCCGGAACATTCAATTTATGTTATCTGGAAATGTAGGTCCGAGTTTGATCTGAAGAATTATTTTATACTCTGCACCGTTAAATACACGAACATAACTGTCACCACTGAATTACAAAAGATGGGAAATATCGAAATGTATTACTGAAGTATATTATTATATAAGTCCATATTGTGTGTAATTTCAGCAAAAAGAGGGCTTATCAAGAGATGTATGTGGAGAATTGGATCTGATTTGTAAGTTAAAATTATTGAGACGAGAAATAGCAGGGGATTATAATTGAGATATTCATGATATTCTGTCATCATGGTCATATATAACTTTAGAATACATGTACATTTTGTACATGTTACATTAAACTTAAAGGATTCATTTCACCTATTTTTATTATATGACACATTGAAAATACTGGGTAACCTGTCTAAATAGTTTTTATTTGGATCTGAAGATTAAGATTTATGTGTGAAATATAATTGACAGAGGTGTTCATTATACAGATTGAATTACTGTAAATTCAGAAATTATTGCGATTTTGGAAGAATTAACAAAAATGCGAGATTTATTATTGCGATTTCACATTATATGTCTCAGATATCAGAATGCCAGTTCTTATTATTGCGATACTCACTCAGTCGCATTATTCGCATTAATAAAAACCTCGCAATAATTTCTGAATTTACAGTATAAGAAATTATTTATTGCATGTTCTGGTATACACATTCAATTCACAAGCAATACTTGTGTTCTTGACCATCTTTATGTAGTGGGATATATAGCTTATATATCATGTTACTTATTGTATATATAGGGACAATAAAAAATCATATGTCAAAGAAAAACACATAATACCATGGAAAAACGATGAAAAGGCAAAGAACAGTCTACAAAATTCTAAGCAAAAAAATATTGATTGATTGGTGTTTAAAGCCACTTTCAACACTAATGTGCTATTTCGTGGCGGTCAGTTTTTATGAGTGGAGGAAGCCAGAGTGCCTGGTGAGAACCACCAACCTTCAGTATCAAAAAAATAAGGACTGAGCAAGAGTCTACAATCACTGCACAGAAAAATGAAGACTAAGCAACAGTCAACATATAATCCAAATATTTAAAAAGTTGAAATATTATATATAATACAAAGTTGTTTCAAACTTGATACTTCTGAATGCCTTGTAGAATTTTAATGATACACAAAACTTCATATTTTTGTCGTCTACCACCAGAGAGTATGCATCAGTAAGGTTGAAATGACTCTTATTAAGGTCAAGGTCACAAACTTGTTCAACTTTACATCCATAAAGGCCTTGTTCAAATAAATTCTTGTCAGACTCAAAACCTCACAAAGTCATAAACATGATAAAGGGTATTGATGATACTTTATATGATTGTTGCCCACCATCAAAGGGTGTGTCACAAGGTGTGAATGTCTGTCTGCAAGATCATGGCATAATGTTTGCTCAAACTGGCAAATATAGTAAGCTTTTTATTAAGTGGTAGTCAGCTTTATTTCATTTTTTTGTAATGTTTTTTTTTTATTTATTAACTATTTATATATTTAAACATTTTATATTTTTAAATAATGTTTTCTGGTTTTCAATCTTTTAAATGAAAAAAGATTTGTGTTTTAAAAAGTGACTCAAAAGGCTGTGAAGTATAGAAATGATTGTTTCAAATGATTAATACCATTACCATAATCATGGACATGAAATGTTTCCAGTGTTCAGATTTAAATAAGAAAATGTGGTATGATTGCCAATGAGGCAACTCTCCACCAGGGACCAAATGATGTAGAAGTTAACAACTATAGGTCACTGTACGGCCTTCAACAATGAGCAAACTCCATAATACATAACAAGCTATAAACAGCCCTGAAATGACAGATGTAAAACAGTTCAAACGAGAAAACTAATGGCTTGATTTATGTTCGAAACAATAAACAAAAAACATATATAACATACAGCAACAAACCACAACCACTGAATTAATGCAGGATCATGACTTATTGTTTAAAATATTTTTTTGTTTTTTGTCTATTGAAGGTACACAAGAGTATTCAACAAAGAAACAATGGAGTGTGTTTTTAATGGAGAAAGATGATGGTAATATTATTTAAAGTTTAAATTTTCTTAACATAAACTTAAGTCAAGTGTTTTAAAAAAACTTTAAACTTAATTAGTTTATAAATTTCTGAAAACAAAGTTCTAAGATTTCTAGAAATGTAAGCCTGATTTAAGTCTTGCATTCAAGTATTAATTCTATGTTTTGTCTCTAAAAATGGAAGTCTCATTCTATACTTTGGATTGACATCTTATTTCAACTACCTGCATGAAAAGTCTTCCTTATCAGCCCCTTTATGACAGAATACCCATAATTACACATGAGAAGTCTTGCCACTTGCTGCTAATTAGAATTGTTTAAACTTTTCTGAGGGGATTCTGTTGGAAATATTTGAGTGGTTTTTTTTCATATTTAAATAAAAAGTTCAAAGAAAATAGAAAAATCAGTGAACCATGAAAAATTAAAAAAAAGTTTATTGTAGAATTTGTAAATTACTATAGATATTGTGCATTGCATTTTGCAATTTTACAGTTAGAAAGGTTTTCTTTTTCTAAAAGTTGTAAAGATGTATATTTCAGAACTTGATACAAATGTTTATTTGAAAAAATCTGGATTCTATTTCTTGCCGATTAAGGGGTACAGAACACATGAGAGAGTTAACTCTTAAAAGATCAGCTTAACATTTTAATCACATGCTATAACTTCTGATCTGATTGAAGTTCCCATTTGGTAGACCTTTAGAAAATGTTGTGAAAATATTTTCTGTTTTTCTTTTTAGAACATTATATAAGTGACAGCAATTTATCCAATCCCTTGAAACTGAAGAAGAAGCTGAAGAGTGAAATAACAGTATTTTTTGAGAGAGTATGTGTGTATATTCCAGGAAAAAAAATGTATGTGGGGTTGGACAACAATTTGTTATACCCTTTCACCCATAATTCTTTTTATGCCCCACCTACGATAGTAAAGGGGCATTATGTTTTTTCGGTCTGTGTGTCTTCCTTTGTTCGTCTGTCTGTTCTGCTTCAGGTTAAAGCTTTTGGTCAAAGTAGTATTTGATGAAGTTGAAGTCCAATGAATTTGAAACTTAGATCTAATGTTCCCGATAATATGATCTTTCTAATTTCAATGCCAAATTAGAGTCTATTACCTGCACTAAAAATATCATTTGGTGAGAAAGCCTCCCATATATTTTCCATAAAAATAACTTTAAAGCTTATAGGTAGCAATATGATCAGTTGATCATGTTGTTAAATTTCTCTACCATGAGTGAAAAGTACTTTCTAGATCTTACTTGAATTATGTAAAAGATCTTACTTTAATTCTGTAATAGAAATATAAAAAGCAGTGTTTGATGCAATATTTACCAAGCCACAAGTCACTCACGTTTTGGCATCTGCTTAGTATAATAATTACAGTTCTTCTCAATGTAGATTTCACAGTGCCCATCAACAACCTGTAAAACTTTCTATGGTTGGTTTAAGTTGATTGTTTAGTAAACTGTTTTCTTTACCATTGTTTACAGAAAAAAAGAATTTCTAATCAAAAGAGAAAATGTGAAGACAAATGTTGATTAAATGTTTGGTTAATAGAATATTCAATTTGTATAAATGCTATTGCAATTTTACATAATACTTTTTCATGCCTAGTCTGTCTTTAAAAGTTACCTGTTTTTAGTATGCCCCGTTTGTAAATACTTTCACATTTTGTTCAACAGGTCAACTTACTTTAACCTGTTTTTATTAAATTTTGACACTATATAAATGTTGTATTAATATTGTAATATAATAATTAAAAGATATTAGATAATTTAGACTTTTTTATCTAAGAAACAGGGTCAGTAAAAGGATGTGTGTGCATATTATGTGCGCATGGTGCAGCTGTTTATTTGTATTGTTTAATATTTTTTTTACAGGAGAATGTTGTATCTGTAAGAATGTTAAATGGTGTGTTGTGGATGAGGGTGTACATACAGAGCGGTCCTAGAAACATGTACCGTAGCAGTGATACAGTCTACATTATATATTATCCTCGGACTCAGTATATCCTCCTCAGTAGATATAAAAAATCAGTTGAAAGCTATTTGATACAGGTGATTACACAAGACAAAGCTGGTATCATAGATAATTCTAAGGTCACAAGGTTGACCCCAACTAATATAAACTAAATACATCATCCTCAAGGATGTGAAATTGTGGTAACCACCTGTAGAGGCTATTTTTTTGCTCTTTAAGAATCGGTATCCGGGATTATTTTGTTTTGTAGATCCTACAATATTTTGGTGAAGAAGTAACATAGTGATCCTTCATCTGTCATTGGCTGTGTAAATATTTAGGTTCAGTCTCTGGTTAAAGTTTTTTGTCGAGCCTGTGACTTTTGTCGCAGAAAGCTGGACATAGGGATAGTGATCCGGCGGCGGCGTTAGCTAACTTCTTAAAAGCTTTATATTTTAGAAGGTGGAAGACCTGGATGCTTCATACTTTGTATATAGATGCCTCATGTTACGAAGTTTCCGTCAGTCACATGTCCAATGTCCTTGACCTCATTTTCATGGTTCAGCGACTACTTGGAAAAAAAGTTCAGATTTTTTGGAATGTTAAATTCTCTCTTATTATAAGTAATAGGATAACTATATTTGGTATGTGCGTACCTTGCAAGGTCCTCATGCCCGTCAGATAGTTTTCACTTGACCTCGACCTCATTTCATGGATCAGTGAACAAGGTTAAGTTTTCGTGGTCAAGTCCATATCTGAGATACTATAAGCAATAGGTCTACTATATTTGGTGTATGTAATGATAGTAAGGGGTACATGTCCAACTGGCAGGTGTCATCTGACCTTGACCTCATTTTCATGGTTCAGTAGTCATAGTTTAGTTTTGTGTTTTGGTCTGTTTTTCTAATACTGTATGCAATAGGTCAACTGTATTTGGTGTATGGAAATATTGTACCATGTTCATGTCAGTCTGGCAAGTTTTATTTGACCTTGACCTCATTTTCATGGTTCATTGCTCAATGTTAAGTTTTTGTGTTTTGGTCTGTTTTTCTAATACTGTATGCAGTAGGTCAACTATATTTGGTGTATGGAAATATTTAATTATGTACATGTCAGTCTGGCAGGTTTTATTTGACCTTGACCTCATTTTCATGGTTCATTGCTTATGTTAAGTTTTTGTGTTTTGGTCTGCTTTTCTTACACTTTAAGCAATGTCAACTATATTTGGTGTATGGAATGATTGTAAGGTGTACATGTCTAGCTGGCAGGTGTCATTTGACCTTGACCTCATTTTCATGGTTCAGTGGCAGTGTTCTCCCCAGGATTTTTGGATAGCACCAGGGTAACGCGTGCGGACAGCTTGGTGAAATATTTCATACAATCAGTTGTGTCGCATCGCGTCGCTTAGCTCTATTTCTAGTTACTGTAGTTTTTATGTCTCTTGTTTTGTTTTAATACTGTGGTACTGTGTTATTTAGATATTGAGTCAGAAAATTATTGGAAAAAAAAGAAGTAAATCAAAAAACAGTTTGTATACTTTAATATTTTTTAAAAATAAATAAATAATGATTCATATTCATCTGAATTTAAAGTAATTAAATCTTTTATAAAATCCAAAATCAATGAAAATAAAATATCATTCAAAAGAGAACAAAAATGTTTAATTTAAAAAAACTTTCTAGTTTCTAGAAAGAAAGTTGTTGAATGTGAAAGGATTCCTGTCATAAGAAGATATAAAATTAACAAAAATAATTGCAAATATTTTTTTATTTTTTGAACCAGTTTCTATCTTAGATTTTAATAAAAAGAAATTTTTCATAAATTTTAGAACATTTTGCCATAGATTTCATGTAAATATTAACCTTTCTTGTCTTTGGTGATAATCAAACATAGATACAGACTAAATACTGCACTGAAATTTAAATCTTTATTTGTCATGAACCATTTAAAAAGAATTCCTAAATCTATAAATTTATCTTTGATCTATAGATCTATAAGTAACCATATTCAATGTCAACAACTAAGTCTCCCTATTTTCCCGCCTAAATGACAGGAAGTAGATATAAATAGATTTAACATGTGCTTATGGATAAAATTTGCAAGATTACTTCTGTTATTTATTAATTATGGATATAGATATCCAGTTTGAAGGTACAGTCATGCATTTTATTTATAAAATAGAATAGATTGCAATTAATTGTAAATAAACTTGAATATTCTACGTGAACTAACTGGGTCATGTGATATGTACAGACAGATACTACAGTTTGAAACCCGACTATCATGCAATAACTATGTCATAATTAAAGATAATATTGGCCATGGTTTAATCAGAGACATATAATACTATAATATAAGAATTGAGAATGTCAATTATACGTAATGAGCCACCTTTATGATGTACAAAAAATGTACCTATCAGGTCAAGACGCTGTTTGTGTACAAAGTATTTGCCGGCATGTCACAGGTCAGTGCTTGAGTGAAGCCATAAAATAGTTATCTGTGATCATAAAGTTATGAACTCTTAATTAAAACACAAAAGAATCATGTTACAAGTGTTAATTACATCGATTTTAATCCAATCAACAAGGTTAACCTCATAAGGTAATCGATCACGTGGTGTAAACAATCCGTGTTGAACTGGTTTGAACTGGTCAAATTTCACCTGGAATTTTATACCGCACGGAAAAGATTTAACAAGTCGTTTAAAACTTTACCGATTTACGATTTTTTTACTGAAAATTTTAGCACCACGGAGAAAAATTATACATCACGGTAAGAACGATACCACCACGGTAAAAAATTATACATCGCAGGCCCGCGGTCCTTTAAGGGCCTGGGGAGAACACTTGAGTGGTCAAAGTTAGATTTTGAGTTTTGGTCTTTTTTTCTAATACTATATGCAATAGGTCAACTATATTTGGTGTATGGAATTATTTTATAATCTTTATGTCAGTTGCACAGTTTTTATTTGACCTTGACCTCATTTTCACAGTTCATTGCTCAGTGTTAAGTTTGTGTGTTTTGGTCTGTTTTTCTTAAACTATAAGTAATAGGTCAACTATATTTGTTGTATGGAAGAATTGTTAGCTGTACATGCCTGCCTGGCATGGTACATCTGACCTTGACCTCATTTCCATGGTTCATTGGTCAATGTTTAGTTTTCTTGGTTAATGTTAAGTTTATGTGACAGTTGTAAGAAAGCTTTATATTTAGGACTATCAACATAATATCAATGATTAGTAAAGAAGGCGAGACATTTCAGCGTGTACACTCTTGTTTTAGACATCAATAAATTCGTAAAACCTTCATGGAATTATACAAAACTTTGACAGAAGCTTTTTTTGATCAGAAGACAGTATCAAGAGTAAAATTTTGAAGATATTTTTTTTTTCATTTTTCCATGTTTAACTGAGAAATGAACTTAGTTTTTTAGCTCACCTGGCCCAAAGGGCCAAGTGAGCTTTTCTCATCACTTGGCGTCCGTCGTCGTTAACTTTTACAAAAATCTTCTCCTCTGAAACTACTTGGCCAAATTAAACTTAACTTTAAACTGTAAACAGCAATAATGTTCAGCAAAGTAAGATCTACAAATAAGTCAACTTGACCAAAATGGTCAGTTGACCCCTTTAGGAGTTATTGCCCTTTATAGTCAATTTTTAACCATTTTTCGTAAATTTTTGTAATCTTTTACAAAAATCTGCTCCTCTGAAACTACTAAGACAAATTTAACCAAACTTGTCCACAATCATCATTAGGGTATCTAGTTTAAAAAATGTGTCTGATGACCCCGCCCGCGAACCAAGATGGCCGACATGGCTAAAAAATAGTACATAGGGTAAAATGCAGTTTTTGGCTCATATCTCTGAAACCAAAGCATTTAGAGCAAATCTGACAGGATAAAATTGTTCATTATGTCAAGATCTATCTGCCCTGAAATTTTCAGACCAATCAGGCAACACGTTGTTGGGTTGCTGCCCCTGAATTGGTAATTTTAAGAAAATTTTGAAGCTTTTGGTTTTTATCTTGAATATTATTATAGATAGAGATAAACTGTAAACAGCAATAATGTACAGCAAAGTAAGACCTACAAATAAGTCAACATGACCAAAATTGTCAATTGACCCCTTAAGGAGTTATTGCCCTTTAAAATCAATTTTTAACAATTTTCATAAATTTTGTAAATTTTTACAAAATAATTTCAACTGAAACTACTGGGCCAAGTTCATTATAGATAGAGATAATTGTAAGCATCAAGAATGTTCAGTAAAGTAAGATCTACAAACACATCACCATCACCAAAACACAATTCTGTCATGAATCCATCTGTGTCCTTTGTTTAATATGCACATAGACCAAGGTGAGCGACATAGTTTGCAGTTAACATTATATTAAGATACACTTTTAACCTTCAAGTAGTTTTACAAAACTGGAACAAAAGCTTTTTAATGATCAAAAGACTGTATCCAAAGCAATATTTTAAATATTTTTGCTCTCATTTTTCGGTATTTTAAAGATAAATTGACTTAGTTTTTTGTGTGCAGTAAACATTGGTTAAAGTTTTTCCGACATCAATTAGTCATTGTAAAAATTTTCAATGAATTTACGAAACTTAGACAGAACCTTCTTCAAGTTCAAGAAATAGCACCAGAAGAAAAAAGATTGTTTTTTTTTTTTATTTGTTCATAGTTTACTAATAAATGAACTTAGTTTTTGGCAGTCAACATTACACTTTTACTGTTCAAATATATTTTACCTTTTTAGCTCACCTGGCCCAAAGGGCCAAGTGAGCTTTTCTCATCACTTGGCGTCCGTCGGCCGTAAACTTTTACAAAAATCTTCTCCTCTGTAACTACTTGGCCAAAATTGACCAAACTTGGCCACAATCATCGTTGGGGTATCTAGTTTAAAAAATATGTCCGGTGACCCCGCCATCCAACCAAGATGGCCGCCATGGCTAATAAACAGCTGCGCCATGAGCGCATGATACGCCCATCGTCTTGTGTGTGAATTTTTATGCAATAAGCATAAATAGTTTCTGACATACGTTGGACATGCAAAAACCCCCGTTTTTTTTTACAAAAAACTCAATATCTCTACAATAAAATTTTGAATCAAAACCAAAAAGTATAAAGATCTTTAGATTAATAGAACTAAGAAGTGTGTAAAATTTTAAGCAATAATCATAAATCGTTTTTGAGATACGGCGCAACATGTGAAAACCCCCCCTTTTAAAAAAAAAAAAATCAATATCTCAAAAATAAAATTTTGAATCAAAACCGAAAAGTATACAGATCTTTAGATTAATATAAATAAGAAGTGTGTAAAATTTTAAGCCAGAATCATAAATCGTTTTTGAGATACGGCGCGACATGTGAAAAACCCCTCCCCCTTTTTTTACAAAATACTCAATAACTCAAAAAATAAAATTTTGAATCATCACCAAAAAGTATACAGTTCTTAAGGTTAATATAACTAAGAAGTGTGTAAAGTTTTAAGTAATAATCATAAACTGTTTTTGAGATACGGTGCGACATGTGAAAAACCCCTCCCCCTTTTTTAACAAAATACTCAATATCTCTAAAATAAAATTTTGAATCATCACCAAAAAGTATACAGATCTTAAGATTAATATAACTAAGAAGTGTGTAAAGTTTTAAGCAATAATCATAAATTGTTTTTGAGATACGGCGCGACATGTGAAAAAAAACACACACCTGTTTTAGTTACTAAGTCCCGTAACTCAAAAAGTTTTAATCTTATTTTCACCAAAAAGTATACAGATCGTTTGACCATCATAAGAAACAACTATGTTAAGTTTCATGAAATTTGGATAAGTCATTCTCAAGTTACGGTGCGACATGTTTACGCGGGACAGACAGACGGACAGACAGACGGACAGACGGACGGACGCCGGACATTTGTATACCATAATACGTCCCGTCAAAAATTTGACGGGCGTATAAAAATAGAGCATAGGTATAAAATGTAGATTTTGGCTTATATCTCCGAAACCAAAGCATTTAGAGCAAATCTAACATGGGGTAAAATTGTTTATCAGGTCAAGATCTATCTGCCCTGAAATTTTCAGATGAATCTGACAACCCGTTGTTGGGTTGCTGCCCCTGAATTGGTAATTTTAAGGAAATTTTGCTGTTTTTGGTTATTATCTTGAATATTATTATAGATAGAGATAAACTGTAAATAGCAATAATGTACAACAAAGTTAGATCTACAAATAAGTCAACATGACCAAAATTGTCAATTGACCCCTTAAGGAGTTATTGCCCTTTATAGTCAATTTTTTACAATTTCATAAATTTTGTAAATTTTTACAAAATATTTTCCACTGTAACTACTGGGCCAAGTTCATTATAGATAGAGATAATTGTAAGCAGCAAGAATGTTCAGTAAAGTAAGATCTACAAACACATCACCATCACCAAAACACAATTTTGTCATGAATCCATCTGTGTCCTTTGTGTAATATGCACATAGACCAAGGTGAGCGACACAGGCTCTTTAGAGCCTCTAGTTTCCTTTTTATACCTGTGGTTTTTGCAGAATTGACTTTTGGGTTGTGGGGAAATGCAAGGCATTTAAATAATCATGTCTTGTATCTTGTTTAAGAATTTTTTGAGGATTGCATGTATGTAGAACTTGAAAATATCTCTATTGTGGTTGCTTGTGGTTTAAAAACGATGCCATTCCCACTTACGTTCCATAAATGATGGAACAGTCCTTAGTATATGAAAGTCGACCTTTTACATATTACAAGTGACAATTTTTTCAACATAGAACTTATTTTTATGTCTTTGGTAAGGCCATATATTGAATTGGAAGGTATTTTTTTATGAGCAGCATTCATTTCTCAGATACTGAGCCACATATGTGTCAGTACTTTTTAAATTGAAAAGGATGCTTACCTAAATAAATGGTGAGTTCTATAAGCTTTTTTTAGCTATTATAAGGCAAAATGTTCTAATTGTAGATTCCTTGTTTTTATTGATATTTATTTTATTATCAAGGCCAAAAAAAAGGCACTTTTAAATGCAACTCATTTTCTAACCAATTTGACTGAGAAAATATTAACCTGCATTTTCTTTTAATTAGAGTATTCAAAATGTAATGGGATGTGACAAGTTGACAAACAGTCTTCTAACTGGTATCCACTATGAGTCACTACTACAGCTGGCATTAGACAGGAAAAGTCAGGTATGTTAAATCAGTTTGTGACTGGTGCACTGTTAGCTTTACTGCCACACCTGGCATTCAACATGAACGTCAGGTATTTTAAGTCATGCATGATTTCTTAATTTCCAAGACAAGTACCAATATAAAAATAAGAAGATGTGGTATGATCACCAATTACGCGACTTCTTCAGAGACCAAATGACGTAGATGTTAGCAACTATATGTTACTGTATGGCCTTCAACCATCAGCAAAATCGATACTCCATAGCAAGCTATAAAAGGCCTTGACATAACAAATGTAAACAATTCAAACGAGAAAACTAAAGGCCAGATTTATGTACAAACAATAAATGAAAAACAAATATGGTATACAGCAACAAAGGACAACCACTGAATGACAGGTTACTGACTTGGGACTGGTACATACACAGTGTTCTCCCCAGGAATTTTGGATAGCATCACATTTGGCGTAAAAAAAAATGTATTTATATTTCTCAATGTCATTTTATGCGTCGCGGCGATGCTCTCTTTCTTTTAAGTTATGTTGATTTTTTTTCAATTCATAACTGAGAATACAATTAAAGTATAACTGTTCTTTTAGTTTATTTCTATAATATTCATTTATAGTTACAGAATTATATTTTTCTTGTTAGAAACTACCAACTAAAAATCTAGTACAAAAGAGAACTTCTTTTATATCAAAAAGGAAAAGAAAGTATCATACATGTGATTCTTCCGGCGGGAGTCAAAATCTCCCGCTTTTCAGACCCTCTTCCGTCACTCCCGTTAAAATTTGAAATCTTCCGCTTTTTGAAAATTTAAACCTCGAAAAATTTTCAGTAGACATTTTTGTTTATAAAATTGATACGGACAGAGAAAAAGTCCGAGAAACTCGAAATTGTTATGGGAAAACTCTGAGAAAAACGGAAGTCACCATTTCCTGTTATTGATATTGTGACAAAGGTAAATATAGGGCAATTAGCGTCAAGTAATCAATAAAGGTGTTTAGGATTAGACTGACACTGTATATACAGCAATAAAAGTTGATTGGTAATTACCAGGTGATCAGCTGGCTAGTTTAAGACACACGCCTTGATGATTAAAAGTGAAAGACCGACAATGGATTAATTTGTATAAACAACGACTCGGCGATCTTTGATGCTGTTGAAAACACGGAACTGAACCTCAAAGAAATATGAAATCAACTCAAATATGATATTTATGGCTTGTTTTCTATCCAAGCCAATGGAATACCTATATAACAATGTTTGTCTTGGGCAATTTTATAATTTGTCAAAATGCCGAAACGTATGTTATCACCAAATACTCCAGCAGCAAAGAAGACCAAGTATCTTGCCAAATTCAACACTGCCTGGAAATCTGAATTCAAATGGTGCAAGGCCAGTGCCAAGGGTACAGACCATGCCTACTGCACTTCATGCAAAGCTGACTTCAAAATATGCTACGGTGGCCGTAATGACATGACCAAACATATGGAGACAGCTAATCATCAGAAAGCCCACAACTCCATCAGCTCAACACCTTCTGTTAGTAGTATGTTTAGTAGTGGTACTAAAGTTGACAATGTTGCTTATGCTGAGGTACTTTTCGCCAACTATGTAGCTGAGCACAACTGTGCATTCCTGATGGCTGACCACTTTAGTGACCTAATCAAGGCTATGTTTCCAGACTCTGCAACTGCACAGAAGTTTGCCTGTAAGAGGACCAAGACAACCCACATCATCACACAAGCTTTAGCACCACACTGGGACAGTAAAGTAAATGACATGTGCCGTAGTGAGAAATTCACTGTTATGATTGATGAGTCAAATGACAAAGGTGATAACAAGAAGCTCAACATCCTTGTACGTGTATACAATCAGACTTTACGCAAAGTATCCACACAGTTCCTTGGTATCCCAACCTGCAATATTGGAACCAGCTCATCAATATTCAACTGCCTGAATCAGGTGTTCATGTAAGTACATTTTCTACATTTTCCAAAGATTAATAAAATGATGTGGGTATACATCAGTGAGACAGCAACCCATGTACAAAAATAATTAAAAGACATCAAGAAGGCATATTACAGTCTGAAAATTGTATCCTGAATAAATTTATTATTGGTATAAAAATAAGATAATATTTATTAAATTTACTAAATAAAACTTAGGATTTAATTTAATATTTTAATTTAACATGATGAATATAAATTGTCATATACCTCACATGTACATTTATTTGTAAGTGATCAAAATGTTAATCTTTTTTTTAATTTTTTCAGTGATAGAGATATTCCTTGGGCCAACTGCATTGGATTCTCATCTGACAACTGCAATGTGATGATAGGCAAGAACAACAGTGTCCTGACCCGTATTCAGCAGATGTCACCAAGTGTGTTCAACGTAGGGTGTGTTTGCCACTTAGCCAACCTCTGTGCACAGAAGGCCATCAAGACCCTGCCATTGCCAGTTGATGACTTCTTGGTGGACATCTACTACCACTTTCATCATAGGTATCACATTGTAGTTATTATCTCTATAGATGTTTTGAAAAAAAAATTGTTTGAAATA